>NC_137694.1:97493135-98175870 GCF_964034855.1 Anser brachyrhynchus
GAGGCTATGATACTGTGACAGTATAAGAATAATACTACATAATGAACAATAACGAGGCAGTTTTCAGCCTCTGAATACAGGGAGGGCTGGGTCACCAACCAGACCTTTGTTCATTGCATACTAAGCAGCATGGAGGGAACATGTCACGGGTTGCTGATATTAGAAGTGCTGATGCTGGTTGAGTTTGCCCATCCATGTTCCAGGTATTATTTCTCTTCCTAGCAGATACTGCATCACCTTCTAGTAACTGCCCTCTGGTTGCCTGTAGTGTCCAAGCATTGTACTTAACTCATGAGTATACAGTTTGTCTGTAACCTTAGTAATTCACATAGACTGCATATAATTTTTTAAAAAAAAAGGCTTTTTGGACCTTAAAAATATAAGGGTGTGAAAACAATTCACGTCTGGTTTCAAGCAGTATTTTTTCTCAGTGCTGTGCTGCACATTCTTCCTCTGCCTGTATGCGACTAACACAGCTCCTGATATCAGCGCTTATCACTGCCAGTGTTGTGTCTCTTCCAGACGTGACATTGACAATACATATTTAGAAACTGACAAAGTGAAAGAGAGAGATGAGTATAATCACTGAATAAAAAAAAAACAACACAGAAAACACAGCAAACAAACGACAACAAACAAAACCAAACAAAACACAAGAGCAAAAAGCACTTAAATCTGCCCAAAGCCCTCACCTCAAAATTCAGGGCACACTGAACGCTGGAGCCACAGGTGAAGCTTCCTGAGACAAGCTCGCTTTAAAAAAAACCTAAGCCATTCCAGTTTTCCTGCCAGAAGTGTTGCTTCAGTACTAAGAAGTCCTGCACAGGCTGACTGCCTGAATATTCACACAGCTTCTCTGATGATTTTGCAGCCACATTGATCTTCATGCTGTTACAGCTACATGAGTGGCAGTTTGTTTAAAATCTCTGATTGCAAGTTTGTATCATACAATAGAAAACACAAACTCCTGAAAACATCGCCATAAAATGTAATATGAAAGAGAAATCCCAGCAGAATACTGCAGAACAAGAATGGGAGGCATGGAGAGCTGACAAGAGAGGCCCAACGTTCTTGTGCAATAAAAGCCTGGAAAATTTAATCAACGCAGAAAAGTAAAATAAACTCAAAAATCCCTTACAGGAGACTGATTAACATAATCAAGTTAAACTCAGAGATTTAGTTCAACATAGATTGAAATTTGCTGGGTCTATTTTAGACCTGAAGTGGGGCTGATATGCCCCCAAATTTGTCCATTTTTTCCATCTAAACCACAAACCTCATAAAAGTTACTCCCTGCCTACGAAACTTGCCTTGGTTACAACCTCAGAGCATCTTGGCTACAGCAACACTGCCACAATACTGGCAAGCACTGAGAATTGATCATAACAAATCAAAACTAGGAGATCTACAGGGGGAAAAAAAAGCGGTGCAAATAACACACAATTGATCGTTTCAGAGCATAATGAAACCACGATGCAAAGTCAAAATTGTCTTCGAATCTCAGGCAACTTTACCTATGTAATCCAGCCAAATTTACCAAATTGTAATGGCCTAAAGTAACTCCTGTCCAAATTAGAGATGACTTGAGGCCTGGAAAGAACAGATTAAACCTTTAAGGACTTGCAGTAAATTCAATCTGCATTGCATGAAACACCAGCGAGAGGAAAGGTGTCTCATTAAAAAGTAATAAGAATAAAAAAGAAGATAAACACTCTGAAGACAAACATGGATGAATCGACTACAACAGCACGAACTAGAGCAGGGAGCAGGGAGAACCTGCCAAACGAAAAGACACAAGCACATCAAACCAGCCATTGCTGAACTATGCTGTGAGGCTACGACTTAAATATTTAACAGCTTTTTATTGACATATTTTTTTGCCCACATATTTCCTTGTAAATTTCAAAAGCAAAACTTAGCTTACACTCATCAGTAATGCTCACAGGTGCTGCAGTTTGTTTTTGTTTTTTAAATGTCCTTTTTTTTTTTTTGCTGAAACAAGCACTCTTTTGTAAGAGATAAAATATACTTACAGTGGTTTCCAAATGGTATCACTCTTCAGGTAAATTACTCCAAGCCTTGGACCTAGTGCAGACGTTCATTGGGGCAGGGAACAGAGAGAGGCTGTGTCTGTACCAGAAAGAACCAAAAGGAAAGGTCAGGGGGGAAATAATTATTTACCGAGAGCAAGAAAACCTGCTGCAATGCTAACTGGCATTCTCCACTGTCAGTACAGCTGGCCGGAGCCTAGTTCAACCTCTCCCGCCCCATCTGTAAATGACAACAGAATCGGTCCCCAGCTACCACAGGCTACCCATGCAACCTATTCTGGTGAACTTGGGACAGAGAGGACGAGCCAGCAAAAGGCTATCAGTAGGATTCATTCTGAGAAGTTGCTCACTCTGACGGCATGAGCACGGAGAAGTGATGGAGAGCTAGCACAAACTTGGCACCAAAATGCATCTCATCAGAACAACAAGGCTAGTCCTGTTCAGAGCAGCAACAAACACTTCCTTAGAACTAAAAGGCAGGAAAAGGAAGGAAAAAAACTCCTTCGCTTCTTCTGCTGTCTTTGCATCACAAAAATGACGGCTCACATCAAAGCAGAAACCCCACTTATCTCCCATCGGCCACCAGGTCGACTGCAGTGAGGCCAGTGAAACAGCCTATTGTCAGCCCTTCAGGAAAAAGTCAGCTCAGCAGCAGCTTTATGTCTGAAACGTCCCAAGCTCAAGAGGGAGCTGGACTCAATGGACTAACACAGAAATGGATCTAAAGAGAAACCTCAGCTGCAGTGTTTATTAGAGGGTGATTTCACCACCCAGACCTATGTTTTTGGGAGTATTTACATTTTTGGGGGACTTGAATCCTTCGCTAGACTAACAGAACTCCTCCTTTGCTAACTTCTTATGATCTTTGGGTGGCTCGTTGTGGATGTTGGAAATGTGTCTGAAGTTAACATCCAGAGACAGAATTAAATCCTGCTTACTTCACTTATGCAAAGAACTCCTGGGACATCAGCATATTCAGTCCTACCCACAGTGAAGCCAATGGTGCTGTTTCCATGAATAAATAATTTTGTCTGCTCTGATCAGACAAGAAAAGCAAATATTTGCTTTATCAAAGAAATCAAGGAGGTGAAAAAAAAATGATAAGAGATGTAATTGTTATTTCACAGGTAGTTAATGTCACTGTGCAAGTTGGAATTTATGTCTGTAAATGCAACACAATAAAGAAAACCCCACTGTTAGTGCAGCAGGAACACTGGAATGAGTGCCAGCAGACACAATGAAGGATTTTAGATGACATTGGAATAATGTACTTCACAAAATATACATTCAGTTTTATGTTCAATTTACACATTTTGTAATGATGACGCTTACTGGAGACTGGGATATATGCTACATACTCATTTCAACAGGCTACACAAAACCCATCAACTACACTTCACAGGGCTCAAAAACCATCTTCTTTGATTCCAGTTTTTGTGGGCTCTCCCTTCTTGAGGTCTGCTTTGAATTGCAGATTGTGAAAATTTAAACAGAAAAAAAAAAATCCTCAACTCAGCCTGAACCTCTGACTTTCACCGGAGTTTGGAGTGGAACCATATGCCAGCATCAGGTTAGCTCAAAAGAACTCCACAGAACAGTGACACCTTTGACCAGTACGAAGGGTTGAATTTCAGAAGCGCAATAATGCCCAGCGATTCCGCAGATTGAAGTCCTTGCTAACACTCAGTATGGCTTACTTTCAAACTGTCCTTTCCACTTCTGTGCACACCCCACCTATTCTGTTAATGCTGACCTCCCTTCTTGTGTCCACTTTGAACACATCTGCCTTTTGTCTGGCTGTTCCTCATCTTTTTCAGGCATACATCCTGCATGCCTTGAAGAGTGCCCAGTACTTCAGTCGACATGCATTTTTAACTTGTACCAGAAGCAGAAAATCACAGGATTGGGTCTTTAGTCTTTACTTCGGCAAAACTCCTGCTCACTTCACTCCTAATTTCACACAAGAGAAGTCTAAGAACTGAATGTACTAATCCTGCATATTTTGTCACCTCTCTCTTTGTGTGTGTCATTTATTGCTCTTCCAATCTCTGGGATTCCAATCCAAGTGGCTCTCTGTCATAGCGCTGCCTAGCACTCAATCTGGCTTCACATCAAAGGTCAGGGAAACAAGTTGTTAGAGATGGGCTGTTCAAAGTCTTCTACAAAATCTGTGCACTAAAACCCCCGTGGAAATCTGCGCTTAGAATATTTCCATTTTTCTCCATCTTTTTTGCTAGGGCTTTGGAAGATACATCTCTTTTCCTCCAGTGTGATGCACGTAAAGCACTGAGATCATCAACAGTTGGCAGGTATGTTATAAGTACAAAACATCAACAAAGCTGATGGTACTTCAGAAGACACGCAGAGCACCACAGAGAAGGAAACACCCCCAAAATTCCTAGAAGTTTTTATCTAGCTAGAGGAAAAATAGAGGAAAATGATTTTTGACCACGAGAAGATTGGGCAAAAAGAGAGACATGCAGGACAGCAGAGGAATGGGATGTGTGGCACTGGGTTAAGTCACTTTTCCCCTATCTACCTGGGCTCCTCTATTCAGAAAAGGAAAACATTCACATCCCTGCTCCACGAGGTACTGTGTTCTTAATTAAGATCTTGGAGGATAAGCTTTCTGGATGAATGGATTCCAGAAATGCAGACTGCTATTACTTAAATATTTCCACTAACGATACTAACTCGGGCATTTTATATAACCTCACATTTATTCCACCTTGCTCTTCTCAAGCTTTATCTGGTAATTTAGAGGGTGTAAGAAACATTAATTGTATTACTGCTTTTATTAAGGAAGGTCCGTTTTATGATAGCAGTGATGTACTACAGATTTTGATTTAGGATGTACACTTCAGGTCAATTTCTATAGTGGCTTCAGTGGAGACACAGTGGGCATAAAGTCAGCAGAAAATGTGGTACTTTACATAATAATGCTGATGATTAATGGGCTCCCAAACCATAACTCCATATTCTGAGGCACTGGCCCTCCTCCTCCTCCCTCCTGAAATTTGTGTCTTGACCCTTTCATCTCATTTGCCACCTTTCCGGAGCCGTTCATTAATCAGCACCATTGATCTGATGTGGTCTGTCATATCCTATTACTTAAAACACACATAAGCAAGCATTGGCCTGACTCTGATCTTTACGCAACACACCGCCACAATATTTCCTTTATAGAGGGCTTAAATACTATAAACATCCATTTCCTGTTGGTGCTCAGTCCTGAAATTTGCTTTTTCTAAGTTTGTTCCCTGTGGGACATTTCTGTCTCTGCCCCTAATTACACTTCTTTCTGCTCAGAGACATCACCGGACCCTTTCAGTATTCCCTCTTTGTTAGGGGCACCCACACGTTCGACCTGCAAGACACAACCAGCAGAATAGCTCTTTCTCTTTGTGCATGAGCTTGAAACCTGGTACCACAGTTTTCTGTTACTTTCTTTTAGTGACTCCTGATCAAGGGGGCTCAATTTTTTTTTAGTTAATTGCTATTTATTTTATCCCTGCAATGCTTTTTTCCCCTCATATCTTCAGAAGTCTGCTCCTTTCTGCCTTCTGTGTGATCCCTAGTAATGAAAAAATTAAAAGATGAGCTTCTTGTGAGCTTATTTCTGATTATTATTTGCTGCGCTGGCACAGCACAATCTATCATGAGGCAATGGAAAATAAGAACTCGCTAGTGCCACAGAAGTAAGCACGTCTGATCTTAATCCACATATTGTACAGGTCTCTTGAGTAAGGTGGGGTCAGTTTTAAATGACGCTTTCACAATCACAGATATATTTTCAGACTGAGCTGTCTAGGTTAAATGCAATTCTTTTTTGCTCACTTTTTCTCTGCAGGAGTAGCATTTTGGGTGAAATTTTTAAAGCAGCAGTGAGAAGGGAAAGATGAGAGCAGTGGTATTAGCCATCAACAAACGTGACTCGGGAGCCAACTTCTTGCATGAAGTGGGTGATTCCAGATGCACTTTACTGTTTCCTTTTCAAACGAAAGCACATCCTCTGACTAGGGCAGGCTGTGGCATTTATGTTAAGTGAACAAGGTTAGGACGTCGGCTACCTGCAGAGGTAGGTATACGACCGCAATGTCTTAAGCAGAGATCAAGACGCACTATTATATACACGACACCTTTCCAACAGAGACCAGAACTCGTGCCATAGAAAACAGAAGAATTTACCAGCACAGGGCACACTATCAGAAGGCCACAGCATTAATTTTTCTCAACAGTCAGGCCTTCATCTGTGAGAAGAAACTGCTCATTTCTGTACTCTACTGGGAAAACCGTATGTCCACTATCTGTAAGTGGGCCTGAAATTCAGAAATTAATTTGTTAATGGATTAGACATTTGCAGAAAGCCTGTTTAAAGAGGCTGGACTGCTCTAGCCTAGTAAAGGCCAATTTCCCATAAGGACATCTTTGCAAAAGTACTAGAGAAAAAAACCTCTCCCTGAAGTCCCAGGGGTTCTTACTGAAATCTGGAATAGCAATGCAGTTTGTAGTAATGTCTACATCATGTTCACAGTGTTTGTCTCACACACCCTCTATGACTTGTCTGTATCTGCTTCTTTTTCCTGTCTCTCACTCCCTTTTATCTGAGAGTATAAAATTTCACTTCTCTTAACAGGCAGTTCTTTTCTTCACTTTGAATTTGGCACTTGGAATGGGCATTTTCTAGGGATCACTTTCATCTGATGCTTCTTCTGATATTTCTTTCTATTTTGCAAGTGGTATTCTTAATGGAACAGCTAACTACATTTAAGAGCTAAGGTCCAAAAGGACAACTCTTCTGCCAACCTTCCCCTCTGCTCCCCATGCTGAACACCCCTCCTGCCCTAGGCAGTGGTACAAGGCCTCAACCATGAACTTTTGGAAATGTTCTCTCTCATTTGACATATATATTGAGGTGCTGCTTATTTTCCACTAATGAAGATCTCATTGTGCTTAGTATGTCGGGTACATAAGCCCAACCAGAGCATAAGCCCAACCTACTTTGCAGAGAAGTAGGTTAGATAGCACCTAAGCAGAGTGTAGGTCAGTCTCTTGGCTAAACCTTGCTGTGGGTAGACAATAAAGTCAAGGGGTGCACCTTCCCCCTCATTGTAAAGGACCAAGAGAGGAGGAAGTCCAGCCCAGCGACTCTTTGGGTTTGGTCCTGAGAAAAATCAGGGGAGATGGCAGAGCTCTGGCAGGCACATGAGGAAGCTGGAGATACAGAGGAGATGTTGGAAATTCAAGCTTAGAGCAGGCACATTTACACAGCGTTTCTGCTTGGATATTTATGGAGAGGTCCTCCAGACCCCCCTGGCAAAAAAACAAACAAACAAACAAACAAACAAACAAAAAAACATGGCTCTGAAAGGAAAAAAACGACTTAAGAAAGCTATGAGGTGCTACTTAGTAAAATGATGTTAGACATCTGTTGGGAGTTTGCACTCTTGATTTGAAATGGTGAAGATAGCTGGAACCTGAAAGAGGCAACTAAATATCAGTAGACGGTAGGCTTAATCAGAGCAGAAGCAGATCATTGAAAGGCCTGATGTAACATTCAGCCAGACATTCAAATGAACGCAAAAATCTACAGTGCCAGACTGAACCATGACAGTGTGTCAGCCTATGAGTTGTCTTTCACAAGTGGTAGAGAAAAACGGTACTGTACATATAGATAGATATACACTTACATGGCAACGATATATTTCTGCACAGTTATATACACAATTACTATTTTTAAATTATTCTGGCAAAACATTGTTGTTCCTAACACAGAATTCTCTGCATTCCTACAATGGAACCATCACAGTCATTTCTCAATGAAACCACGTACTTTTCAAAGCAATGCACTAAAGTAGGGCATGACTGAGGGAAATACATAAGGTCATGAATTTATTGGTGCTGTTTTCAAATACGGGGCAAATCTACGCTCAGTGGAACTGTACCTACACGAACCTTCCAGGGAAGAGACTGATTTCTGGGTCATGTTTGTATACTGCTAGTGTTGTTGTGTTTTAAATGCTCATTTTCTACAGATACCTACTATTAATAGAAGCAGTTTGAGGATATAAGAAGCCCCATGCATTCATGTGCTGATGCAGTAAGTTACAATGAATCAGGACTATAGTATGAAACTCAAAAGGTTGATGGGAGGGGAACAAGGTGAGAGGTTTTGAAGCCATGAACACTGAAGAGGGCCAGCACAATCAGAATATTGCCTTATTACCAAGAAAAAGGCACTTGGACAACATGACCCTTACTCGCTCTCCTAAGCAAAGTTCTCACAAAAAACCAAAGGTGTAGCTGTGCTGCAGTTATCACCAATGTTTCTGCCACTGAAATATGAGTTGCCATCACTGCAATCACCAGAGACGAAGAAAATGTGTAAAAATTAAATTGTTACAGCGATATATCTGCCTAAGCTACTGCTTTGGCTAGATGAGCCAGATTAGCTCATGACAGATGAGCTTCATGAACATTTCATTGCCAAGGAACCCTGTCAAAATATTGGTGATTTCTCCGAATCTGTTCAACATCATGGAGATGTCAAACGAAATCTGAAAGGACATTATTTTTCAGGAAGAACAAAAACAATGAAAGCATATGAAGAGAATGAGCTGAGTTTTTTCCTCCTCCATTACACATCGCTGTGGTTTGATTGACTGCTGTCCTTGCAAATACTTTAGCATAAACCCTGAAACCCTTACTCCAGTAGATGTTGGCGAACTGAATGTCTGCAAGAAATACATATCTCTGTGTTTCAGCAAGCAGGATTGCAAATTGATAATGTACTTTTAACAAGTTGCAGGGACTGTATCATCACAACACGTATCGCAGTTGAGTTACACTATTCATACTACCTGCACTGGTTCTACCATAATCCCGCTCCCTCATAGTCACAATGCTACAGCATTGGATGTATCCAATGTCTGGCCATCACGTTTGTACTTCTCATCAATCACAAATCTGAACTGCAGTGACATAATTATGGTAGGTGATACAAAATGGTAACTGATAAAAATCTTAGAAATCAGATTCTGCTTCTTCAAGGTTTGTTATTTAGAAGACACTATGAGACACTATTTACCTTCATTTATGGTATAATTCCACATAAGCCAAAGGAATACCAACAGATACAAATTTTGATGGATTTGATCTATTTGTCCCAGAACAAAACAATTTGATCCATTTGTCACAAAAGACAAAAACAAAAACAAAAAACAAAACACAAACAAGCACAAACACACACAAAAATAGAACCAAGATAGACTAGTAAATGAAACTTTTATTCATACATCTGGCTTTCTCAAGCAGCAAGAGCCAAGTTGTCAAACTGATAAACAGAAAAATCAAGTATCCTTCCCTGCTTCCTCCACCCCACAAAAAAACAACACAAAAACATCATCTTAGGGGAATTCTCTATTATGAAACTTGTTTTAGAAGGAGCAGAAGAAACTTGCTACCTAATCCACTGATGCCTCTACTAGAGGAAGATTTATATTAAAGATCATGTCTGTGTACATTCTGAGGGGCAAGGTCTGAGACAAGGAGCTTTTTCCTTAGGTTTTAAGATTCATAGCACCGCTGCCCAAATGCTGAGCTAAACAACGATGTTACTGACAGTCAGGAAAAATACTCAAATGATTTAGAATTTCGTTGTTGTTGTTTTGGATGACTGTCTCCTGTCTCTGAAGATTTCCCTTGCAAGTCAATCATTAAAGAGTCAGTAACCAACACAATGAAAAGACTAGGTAAAAAGAACCACAAACGTGTTTTCCTAAATATGCATACTGTTCTTCCTGTGTGCTTGCTGCCTCTGGCCTCAAACTGTACAAATGAAAGCTTGTTTGATTTATGTCAAAAACTATATATAAAATATCACACACGATCCACAAGAGAAACAGAGTCACTCTGGGCTTTGGTTTCATTATCCATTGAGGAATAACTGACTGCAGCCTTGGAGTACATAGAACTGATCAAAGCGTTTGCTTCCTCACAAGCAAAGAGAAGCCCACTGTAGATTTCCTGTTTCATGCTTCAGTGCCAAAACACAATGAAAAAAAAGTTCTAGATGAACATGTGAATTATTCTAAAACATTGTTCAATCAAATCTGATGGCTACGCACATTTGTGAAGCTCATCATTTGAAATGTCAAGTCACTGACAGCAGCGTGTCCTGAGATGTGAGGTATATTTGTGATGATAAGAGTAATTATTATTATTTTAAAGTTATGTATCATCTGCATCAAAACAGGATTTTTCTTATGTATATCTGAAATGTAAAGATGTCAGTGACAACTATGTTATTCAGAACTGGGTTTTAAATACCCTGTGCTAGAAAAGGTCAGAGTCAGGATATGACTAAATACCATTTCTAAAGCACTCTGAGTTATTTTTCACTTTTCTCCTTAAACTTCATGCAGTGTGGCTGATGGAGAATGATTACTAAAATTAATAGTAGCTGAAGTGATTTCTACTCTGTACAGTATATAGAGCATCATGTGGTAAGGAAAATAACAGCTATAATTATTGTTATTCTTATTCCAGTATTAACAAATTATAAACTCTTGGGATTTATTGAAATTCAGCTCTCCGCTGAGCCTCTCTGAGGCTATTTCTCTGGTCATTTCAAAACTTTCTTGAATGAAACTGAAGGCAGTTGGCTCTGTCGCTAGATAAGTTATGCTAACGTAGGAGGGCTGTCTCCTGAGTGCTAAAAAGACCATTTCCAAATTTTCAGCATCTTCTTCCTTGACAGCAGAAGTTACTACACAGACTGATTTAGATGTTGCTGAAATGAAATTTTGCAGGATATCCAGTCTTCCAAGAGGAGTCGTGGTATGGAATGGCAGTGACTTGTGGAGACCTAATAACAACTTCCCCACCTTTTATCCCTGGAAGGTCAAACGCTGTAGACAAGTAAATCTCTGGTGTTTGCTTTGGTGTTCTGAACGTAACCCTGTTTTTTTCCCCATAAGGAAAGAAGTTCTGTAAAGAAGAGATTGGATCTTTAACTATAGGCAATCTGACAGCTACCTTACTCCTGCTATCTCCCAATAGAAATTGTCATACGAAAATGGCTCATATGAACAAAATCATGAAGGAGCTTGCAGATATTGATCTCTGCCACGACCAGCAAGAAGTACCATAGGAGATGGAGCAGGAATCTTAGCTGTAGGGGAGCTCAGAGCTATTCTAGTTCAATCAGATTTCACAATTTGCTCTAATGAAGAGCGCTGGCAGAAGTTCAAAGCTACTCCAGGTCTCGACTCTCCCTCCACATTACTATAAAAATGACTGTAGAAGTGTTAACTGCAGAGGAGCCAAAAGTTGTTTTGGTTCCAGCCTTCCCTAGCAGGAGTAACTGAGAAAATAGAGTAGGAGTGTTAGTTCTGCTCGCAGCTCCCTCAGCCTCGTGCAGAACACTAGAGATGCCACTGGGAACATGGCAAAGCATGCCCAGCGCGGTCCCCTGTCCCAGCTCCTACAGCCTCAGCCGCTCCCTGCAAAGGCCACGGATATGGGTGCATCAGCTTGGTAACTCCAGAATACTTCAGAATTACCATTAACCTCTGCTGCTGATAACCCCACGGCTGCTGGAGATGTAGAAGGTATCAAGAGAATGGCTGTATTCAGCCAGCATTGATTTCTTCAGCCTTTTGTCTGTGTCTGCTTTCTGTCTCGTTTGGAGGTGGTTACTGTTACTACAAGTAGCATGAATCATGTCTCTGTTAAAAAACAGAGCTTCAATTGTCTTACATAACCCCTGGTAACTGAATGTCTAATAATAGCAAGCCATTTCCAGGTAGGGAATCTGTCTGTGTCCCAGACCCAGACACATGCGCGTGCGCACACACACATATTCATATTACTTTTTACACCTCACTTCTGGGAAGGAGAGAGCTTTTAACATGCAATATGACAGTTCTAAGCTGCCGGACCTGGCAAGTATTATTTTAAAATGCCGTTTTTTCACTTATTGCCTTGAAAAGCTGGTCCAGTACGAGCAATTTGCTTCACAGCCCAAGCAGCGAGAGGTAGGGAAAAGAAAATGCAACAGCAGTGTTTGGTTTTGAGAGAGCATTAAATGACAAAGACCTTGGCTGGATCTTGACCTGAAAGGTTAACTCTTGCTAGATGTGAACTCTCCATCTGTCTCTTAGAGAAGGCTCACATTTTGATAAAGCTGTTACTTTCCCTAGTTCTGACAAACCTTTATGTTTTAATTCCCTTAGTTCTCCCCTTGATATAGTAAAGGAAAATATGCAACTTCCTCATTAATGTAAGGTTAATAGATAATGTTGCAAATCATCACTGAGGTCTTCCAATGAAACTTCTTTTTATTTGTATTGCAACCCACAAGTAGTAAACAGAAAGGAGGAGTTTCTAAAGATTATACTGGCCTCACAAAAAATCTGAACTTTTCAGTAGGAGGTCAAAGAGGAAATTCTCCCCGGTAATATTGCTGCTGTTCTGTGAGACATTGGACTGTGTCCTCTTGCCAAACGGGACAAAATTTTGCTGTAGAGAAATGTGCTGTCTGGCCCATCAATTGTAGTATCCTGATTATGGTTAATAACAAACTTAAGACTCTTAAAAGGAAGAGAAAAATGCAGATGGAATGGTTCCAGACTGTTTCACAAGGTTTTCCAAAGAAACCTGTTGCTTCTGACCTCTCTTACCATCAACCAGCATATCTTGGCACCTCAGTTTGGGTTATATGGTATGACCAACGCAAGAGCCAGAGTTCAGCCATTCCAATCTCCTACATTTTCTTGCTTTAAGAGATGGATCAGAGCCAGGGATTTGGAAAGCCAGTTTGACTTCTGGATTTTTCAGCTTTGAGAGTTCAGTTTAGGTTCATCTCTTCACATTCAGGGAATTTGATAATAAATAGTTAAAAGCTTAATGGATGACATAATGAAAAAATGTTTCCCTTCAGCTTTTATTTCTAAGGTTATTATCTTTTACAGCTTGTAAAATCTTTCTTAAAAGTTTGTTGGAAGTATTTTAAAATAGGAAGGCTGAATGGATCAGATGTCAGACTCCGGTTCTATGTCTACTTCTGACCAAGATGTACCATATAACCAGGCAATATCTTTGGAGGAACCATTATTTTCCTGTTTTGGGATCTGTGGAAAATCATAGACAAAGTGGTATTGTGGGATCAAGAGTTGTATTAGAGTCCTGGATCCACCAACCACTGGACAATAAAGTCTGAACTGAACTAAAGCTAAATAGTTTTTGAACTCATGAACTGATTGGACTGGTCAATGGCTGCACACTGGCTTTCATGGATGCCCTCTGAGTAAGTTAGTCTGTAATATTCATATGATCTCAGACAGACTTTTGTGAGTACAACTGGGAAAAAAACATACTGGTACTTTTATTTGTTATCAAATAAAAACCAATGGTTGAGCAGCCACAAGCCTACTGTGAAAAGTCCAAAGACCCAAGCAAGTGAAAAAAACAAATCAAACAAGAAACCTGCTGAGTTGTAAACTGTAGTTTATCAGTATCATGCAGTCATGATGAGCTGACTGTGTTACTGCCCTAGGGTAAGAAGTTCTTACCTTTTCTGCAGGAAGTCAAATTAATTTGCCTTCACTATCTAGTAATCCCCTTGTCAAGCAGTAAGAAATTCAGATATTGGCCACTGTGTTACAGCGTACTATTTAGAAAGTTGAAAGAAAGAGAGAAATGAACAGAAACCACAGATCATGCATGAGTTGCTGAACTTGCAACACTCCTTCTAGAAAAACAGGATTAATATTTTAATTGCTGATCACAGTGCTATGTCCCAGATTCCAGCTAAGCATCTGGGAACACAACACACCTTGCTACACCAATGGGACTGTAACTCCCATTGAAAACGTTCACCATTGACACAGTAAACGGTTAAAGAAAACTTGGTCTCAAGTTTATAAAGGCATCCTAACTGGCTTCAAGTAGACACCAAACATCTATGCATCTGGAAAATGGAGCTTGCAATTGACTGTTCTGTGCCATCTGCTCTCAAGAACATTTTCTGCTTGGGAGTTGCATAAGCAATGAAAAAAAGCACACAAACAACTTCCTGTACCATGTTTTTGGTCACTTGTAATGACGCATTACAAAGTAAACCAGCTAAATATGCACAACTGTGCCTCACTCCAGATGACAACATGTATTATATAAGAGCAATCCCTGACAGAAAGACATTTACTTTAAAATATCACAACACAAAGAGCACCCAAGGGTAAATATTCACTGTATGTGAGAGTTGGGGGCAAATGATATGGAGAATTTTGCCTCCATCTCAAAGCCCAAGTACAGGTTAGAAGCTAGAAAAAAATTAAAAAGAGCACTTTTTTTTTTTTTTTTTTTGATTTACAAAGTTAGACAGAACTTGTGGCATCTCCTTCTGTAAAGGGGAGTTTAACTTGTAATGAATGTAATCTTTTTGTTGTTATTTAATATCCCTTTAATGTGTTTTAGATTCAAAATTATTCCTATCCCGAAAGCTTTTAAAAACATCATTTGTTTAGACTCACTTTTTTTGTCTGTTGGGAAGCCATGGCCTGATTTAATCTCATATTGTGACATAAATAAAACAATATCCACAGGAATTAGAATAGTTTCGCCAGAATAAAAGTATCTACCTCTGAATGGGTTTCCAGGCCTTTAAATTGGGTAAGTATGTATGAGTTGGCCTGCTTCTCTGATGGAGCCGAATGGAGATGTATTGGGAAAGCCCACTATCACTGCAAGCACAGGGAACCGCTGAAGGAGAAGGGTGACTGAAACCTAAAATGAAGCCTGGTGCTTAACTAAAGGAAGGGAGTTTGCCTCTGCCTTGGTGGGTTTTTGGTGCTGAAGTTGAGAAGAGTTTCCCCACTAATGAACAGACTCAGGCTATTAGTTCACAACCCTTAACACTGGATCACCCTGCAATATAGATCTGGCCCACTTTGGGCATGGGCACATGATCACATTACTATCAAATTAGCAAGAGTTTATGTTGCTGCGAGAGAACAGACGATATATAATCTAGCCTGAAGTCAGAGTGGCGCAGACCGGTGATATCTGATCTGGCACAAAGCCTGCCATATGAAGTTAATCCATTTGTTCTGAAAACATTTGAACTGGTATGTGAATTTATCCTAGATCAACACTTCGTGTTATATGGCTACAGTGGTTTTGATCGGGTTATTATGACCTGGATCCACTGTACCACCAAACCACAGCTTCAGAAACTGTTTATACCAGAGATTTTACATTGGCTCAACTAACTCCATCCATCTACAGGAAATTTGGGGGTGCAAACAGCTCCAGGGGAGAGGAGCTCCCATATACCTGAGAAGCGGACAGTCCTTGTAAAGACTATCCTAGTACAGAATAAAGGGGTTTGCTTCCAAATCAGCATCTACTAGTGCCAACAGGCCAAACAGACTAAGAACACCATATTCTCTGATTATCTTCAAAATATGGTGGCTTTTGTTGTTAATATGTGTTTTTCCTAGATAACAGACCCTGTAGGCTAGAACCTGCAGGACTAGATTATTCTCAGGAGAGCAGTTCATTTCTACGGAAACATCTCAGCCTGTGGCAAGAAAGTCTCAAGTTAATGCAAACTGTTTTATGATTTCAGCTGAATTAAGCAGGTGCACAGTTCACATGGGTCACCTCTGCATGGGAAAGAACATCAATATATTTTCTGTACCTACAATTCATTAATAACAGAACCTGGTTCATATCCTCTTTGCTACAGCATCCTTCCTCTGCCTCCCTTTGCCACCTAGCCCCCTTCTCCTCGACTAATGCCTTACACCTCTATCCATCAGAGAGACACTGAACGAAATTTTGTTCATAATTATATTGGTGAGATTCCTCCAATTTCATGGAAGTTACATCCTCATAAATGAGAGCAGAATCCGTCCCTCTGTCTTTTCCGAAGGAAGACTAACGATCAAATAATTTTCTCACATCTCTGTTTGCACTTTCACAGTCTGGTTACATTGATTTGTGTCTCATAAGTAGACATTTCCTTTGTTGGTTACAAATCAATGTTATAGACCTAGCCTGCCTGCACATTTTTCCCTTCCCTCTTACTGTGTGAAAAACAAAGTGCAGCTTCAATTCTTCTTGCTTTATAAATGTGAACTTCCTTGATGAAGCAAAAGAGAGAAAAGCAGATAAAATTCCAGCTCTCCCTCAAAAAAACAGGAAACGTCTGTGCTTAAATTTCTAATTACTAAGATGCTTTATGGTATGATAAACACCTTTATCATTCCAGTCCTGCCATGGCTTTGTTAACCTAGTTATAATCCTCTGCTTCAGATATCACAAGATTTCCCACAGCAGCCCACTGTGATATCACAGACAGATATGACTTCATGGCATGAGTAAGGAAAAAAGAGGCAAAGGTTTTGGTCTGCAGCAGGACTGAGCTGCCACACAAAGCTCCTGAAAAGGATGGAAAAGAAAAGGGTTTGCAATTGGTTACTGAGAGGCAGTGAGCTTTTTGACTGGAGTATGAAAATACAACAGTGAAGATAGCTGGGTATTTTACTACAAATGGATACGCATGATAATAGAAAAGGAGTAGTAAGAAACAGAGCCATCAATCAGAATATACCAAGTGAAAGAAAGAACAGGTGTAAATGTGGAACATCTCAGTTTGATTTGCCTTTATTAAAAGAGCAAGAAAAAAAAGAAAAAAAAAAGTAAAAGCAGCTTCAAGTCAATCTCATCAATTTTAATACTATGAAGAAGTTTAGGAAATGACAGTTCCACCAATGTGATGGAAAACTCAGGGCTGCCAAAATAAAAATAGAAATAGATTAGAGCTGGCATCAATAAAAATAATAATAATAAGGTTTAAAGGATGTGAGATCAAAAAGGAAAATAAAAAGTTTTACAAATATGAAACAAGGCTTGCTACACTGCCGTCACCACCATCAAAGAACATCTTCAGAATTCAAAAGGGAATTTTATTTATTTTAAAGAACAGCTCTATGAATCAGGAAATCTGGGTCCTACTTAACACCTCTTCTGGGGAATCTATGCCTGGCCTTGAGAAAGATATTTCAGTGCTCTGTGCTTCAGCTTCTCTGTAAGGCCAGTCAAGTTAATAACAGATCAACTTCACAAGCAACTTATAAAGTTTAATTCATGAGTGTTGAGAATATGCTTTGAGATCTTTATGTAGAAACTATTATAAGGAAGGAGAAACAAAAAGGAATGTGAGGATTCAGGTAACACTTAAAAAAGAGATTCCACAACTCAACCGTTTCCTGGAAATCACAGGGAAAGAACAAAGCTCTTCCTGCCTGGATTTTATTTCCAAAGGAAGCGTAAAGTTTCCCAGCCAAGTGGGCAATGTTCTCAGTACATTCCCCAAAACTACCTCCCCTCCAAAATAGATGAATCAGCAACTAAGAGGTAACGGGGAGCCCTGGCTTTGCTGTGTGCTTGCTCAGCCTCGCTCCCTCCTGGACTGCAACCCTGCAGCACTGTCTGCATGTGCCCCCTCCCAGTCAGGTAGCGCAGTGCTGTTGGCCTGGTGGGAAAAGCGATGAGGGGAAGTTATGGCCCACCACATGTCCCATTCCCTCCTCACTACTTAAACAGCTGGCTACTTGCACAGCCTCTTGCCAGCAGCAGTTCAGGCAAGAAGCCACAACTGTTGCTCTAAGACTTTGGGGACCAACCACTCAGTCTATTTGTCCCACCATTCCTCAACTCTAGGCAACTATCTGCTTTGCTTGTGTTTAAAATAGGCTTTCTAAAACTTTTGGGTATTGTAATAGTAGACATGATAGATTGCCAATGATAGATTAAATCCATAAACTAGGTTAGAAAGAAAGAAAAAAGAGATACGAAATGAGCAGACGAAAATCAAGAGAGTTATAAGAACAAAACAAAATTATTCTGAGTTGATGCAACTTTTCCAAATGATTTTACTGAAATGTAAATGACAAAGCTACCAGGTAGCCATGAGGTGGACCTGCAGTACCAAATCCATCCAATAATGTTGTTTTGATTTATCATTGTCACAACTCTGGTCTCTAATAAGAGTTAATTATAAAGAAAGGACTCGAGAGGCAGAACTGCCCATACTTGGGTTAGTTTACTGATCAGGAATACAATCTACCAAAAAATCCAAGCAGCGATGTTTCCAATTCAAGAGGACCAGCACAACCATGTTCACCTATAGCATGGAGAAATCTCAGTATGCATTTCAATGCAACTATATTTATAGCTACTTGTTTACAGCATATGGTGCCTTCCACTGTGCTCTGCACATTTTTCCTATCTTGCACTATCAAAGTTACCAGACAGTGGAGAGGTATGTATCTTTCCCTTATCTTATCCTGACCAGGCTTCACTAACAAGGACATAAATTCTGCCTTTTCAATACCAAGCTGCAATTAGCACGGAGGTCGTGACACTACGGTTAGCACAAAGGTCACAGCAGCACGGCTACCCAGGGGTTTCCACATTAGAGTTAAGCAAGAGCCCAAACCACTCCGGGCATACGGAAAGGTATAAGCTTCTATAAGTCTGCATATATGCATGCTAGGAGTAAATATTTAAGTAACAAACAGCATGAAAACATGAGAATGAGAAAAACAATGTTGGTAAGCACAACAGCGATCAAAATATCTAACTGCCAGATGGACAAAATAGATTTACCTGATGGTAAGCACTGTGGAGAGAAACGAAGTCTTGCCTTTTACATTTCATGCATTTTTAGAAGCTGCTCAGATTATTTATTTACTTTAATCTGACGTCAATTCTGCTGACAGTAAGTGCTAGAGCAAAACTTCAACCGGAATACAAACACCTTCAAAAATTCCAGGTTACCTCAATATGGTGTTTCTTCTTGGTTCTTTATATACATACATAAATATATATATATACATATATAAACACCAGAAAGTGAAACTTTGTGCTTCAAGTCACCCAGAGACCAGATCAAGCATTTTGCTGCAGGCTCACGTTACTTTAAAACCTAGTCTCACAAAGGCTCATTACAGGTCAATGTGATTTCTTTCCCTTAACATCTCCAAAGAAGCGTCCTTCCCTGCCTTGGATGGACTTCGGCGGCCAAAGGTGAGTGCCGGTATTTGCTACACGTTGGAGCAAGTGGCCTCAAAGTCCCAGCCCATAGGACTGGCTCCGAAAGCAGGTGTAGCTGTTAACTGCAATAACTGAAGTACATGTAACGTGAGAGGCTTATATTCTTACACTTTAGGAAAAAAGGGGGAGCAAGGGGGCTGGAGGAGCCTGAAAGGAAAATTAATAAATTGAGATCAATGGAAGCAGCCTGGAGGCTGCTAAAAAGTCTCTTTTAAGAGCCACAGACAATGGCCACAGTCTAGACCTAACACACACAGAGAGAAAAGTCAAGACAAATCAGCACCATTAAAAGCTAAGTAATCACATCACATAACAGCGAGATACAGCAACAGTCTCTCTGTCTGGGCTTGGAGGTGAAATCACCTGGAATGTGACATTTGTTTCTGGGCACCTCCTCATCAGAGTGATTGGAGAGAGTTCAGAGAAGAGCCACATAAACCACCAGGGTGGTGGAAAGACTGAGCTACCAGGAGACTAAATGAAGAGCTACATCTGCATAGCCCAGTTACATGCCAATGGCTAGCAGACGAAGGGAAAGACAGGAAAACAAGCTGCATATAATTAAAAGGTGAAAATGCCAGGAAAAGAAAAAAAAAAAAAGGAAAGGAAAAGAAAGGAAAGAAGAGAGGATAACTAATAACAAAAAGGTGTACAGATAAAATCAAGAGCAGTAACATAAAGATGAAATTCCTGAGACCAAATAGTGTAGAAGAGCAGTCACCTTAGGGAAGGAGCTGAAGGTTGACTGTGTGTTTAGGACTGCCCTAGACAAAACAGTAGACATGTGATCCACTCACAATCCTTCATTGGCCCTGGCGAGATGGGCTGAGCAGGTCCTGATTGTTTTTCCAGTTTGATGACTCCAAGGTACACTGTGTTTTTCTGGCCTAAAAACCATCCTTAAAAAACATGGAAACCCGCGAAACACACTTTGGCAGGTTAGATGATGATTAACCAGAAGGAGACTAAAATTATGTTTGGTGGATAACCCTGTGAAGTAGATGGAGTTGCACAAGAAGAAAGGATTAGACCAGCAAGGAGCGAAATCTCAAGGGTTGAGGAGGTGGCTCTTTTAGCATCAGATGGTACAATAAGGAACAGCCAGAGGAGTGGATAATCCATTGCGTAAAGAGGGAGCAGCATGTATGGATCAAGCAACAGATCCTATAGTAACGTGGGGAAAACAGCTTAAAAGAATATGTGACCTCCTGAGCTGTGAGTTGGTCAGCCAGTACAAAGTGTAAGGAAGTGGCTGCACACCAAACCCAGAAACCTGACCATGTAAAAAGGCACCTAGTCTGTCTCTGTAAAGCATTCTGAGAAGTCAGTGACAAAAAGATCGAGTCTTGCAGTCTTCCATACTACTGAACAGTGGATATAAGCTTATGAAAGAAAAAAACAATACTCCCATTACTTAAGTATTAAAACATTGCAAAAAGCTGCACGCAGACAAAATCCATCACAGATCCATGCAGGGGGTGGCAGTGGAAGGAGGGCAGGCATCTAGAAACGATGAGATGAAACGCGACTGTCACTTCCCATCCATAACCCCCCAGCAGCAAGGAGTGCAGTCAGGAAAACCACCAGCTAAACCTGAGACATAAAAGTTAACACATAAAGCAAAACAGATCCTGACTGATCTCAGCCTGCTCTGGAAATATTCCTTAGCTTTTTAAATGGTAAAAAAAAGAACTTTTGGATGAAAAGTAAAGGGAAGGTAGCGATAGACAAATAAACTTGATTTTACTGATAATTTTCAGCAAGAAGGATGAACTCTGTCTTTATAGCAGCGGTGATATTAAAGACGAAAATTAGGTTAGTGGCATATCTGAGTGTCATCTGTTACTCTTTTTATACATTTTAGAACCAGGGGAAAAACATAAACTTTCTTTGGACCAAAGACACTGATTTAACTCCCTTGTGGCCTTACACAGGAGTTTCTATTGCAGACCACAGGTAGCCCTGACAATGCAGCACCCCCTGGCACTGCCAGCTTAGCCTAAGGTCTAGGAGTACACTTCTACCAACTATGGGATCCTTTTATGATGTGAAGAAAAAAAATCTTACAATATTTCAGGTGATATCACACAAAATTCATCTCTGTTTATGAATTATTCTTCCACTAGCCCTCCTCATTGGCTCAAATACGATATCTAGAAGACTCCCTCTGTTCTACCGTACTCAATGGTGCTTCCTGCACAAAATCCTAAATATAAACGCAATACTGATTACAGTGCAAATCATGTACTGGAAGCTGAAGGTCCAACAAAATGGAGATTTCAGAATCAATATCAGATAAGGTTCTCATTACTCCTCAGACCATTGCAATTCCTTCCAAAACCCACAGTTTAAAGAGAGATTGGTTGTCTCCATTCATAGCCCAACTCCACAAACCCCTGTGCTGGCACAAGTGGGGGACTTGAGAACTGCAGAGTGTTGGCAAGTCTGAGTAGCCAGAGCGGGATGTCTGTTCAACTGGTTTGGTCCCTGCAGCCCATGTATCGTCAAGCCCCAGCCTGGGCAGCCAATTCACTTTCTGCAGTTCCCCTCTAACTAATTGTATGTACCTGTCCGTCTGCAGAGCCAAATATAGCTCCTTCTGAAAGAACAGAAAGGAATCCCTGCTGAGCGTAATGGAAGGCAAGGCCGCCATGTGTCTGCCTGGTGCTGCAGAGTCCTGTGACAAAGGTGGCTTGAGGCTGTGTGTTCATTTTCCAGCTGATACACATTGATAACTTGACCTCCGCACTTACAAGATACATGCAATATTTTGTTGCTTACCTCAGCATCTACAGGCCCTGTATCTTAAAACCCCATGTATGTCACCGCGGACTTTCCAAACAGCTGACAGACAAAATGCTTCTGACAGCCATTCTGGCTAGGGTAACAGCTAAATATGAGGAGGAAACACAATGCTGCTCACTCCCTCAAGTGCAAGCTAATTTTAAAGTTAATGCTGTAAGCCCATATAGATGGGATGCTTTAATGACCATCAGCTTGCCCAAACCAGCGCTCCTAACCCTATGGGTAATGCTGAAGTGACTGACAGCTGATAGCTCTTCTAAACACCAAGCAGAGCACTGCAGTCACTAGCAACTCAAACTGCTTAAAATGGTGTGATTTCTATCACTTTGACAATACTTATGACAATTCTCTTTAAGCATAAAGGGATTTTTAAAATTTGCTAAGATTTATAAAATGAGCCTGCCTAAAAGTTTGATGTGTGTATGTAAACTGATCTTTGAAATCACATCCAAAGAACAGTCTGATTTTGCCTTATATCAACATTAAAAAAGGTCTCTCAACTCACAGATATGACTTGAGATCTCCTTCCCTTGGTTTACAGAGCCTCACACTCAGCTCACTCTCCCACTTCCTTTTTTCCCCAAAGTCTGGGAAATAGATACGGCTTTCCCCCAAAACGTAACAATTTTTGACTTCCTCTGAGGAAGGGAAAGAAATGAATGTGATAACCAGTGAGACAAGGAGTGCGGGAGAATCGATGTCTGAGCTGATCAAGATAATTCGTCTGTTGAGAAAGAGACCAAACCCCCTGAAGTCCCTCAAAGATCCAGAAGCATCTCTCAGATTATGCCTGAGAACAACCTGGAAGTCAGTGCCATCCTGAGAGCACTAACATATTAAATGCCACGGCAGAAAAAAAATATGCTACGCAAGCAAGAAGTTGCTTTGTACATGAGCTGAAGTTTTTAAACCATCCCCCACAGAGATAATCATAGTAAGATCCATAATGAGAAAGATCTTGTTACAATTCCTCACCAAACACTAATGTAAACAACACCATGCTTCTATATTCAGAAAGCATCTACATCCCTGACAAGTCTTCTAAGTTTTGAAGACCAGAGCAACAAAAACTAGACAAATGCAAGCAGGTCTTAATTTCCAGATACAGGTATCTTAACAACTGAAGGGTGAATTAGGATTTTTTCCTGGCACTTACAGTATTAGGTACCAGAATACCTAATCTCTAATTTATGGCTGATTCAGCTCCTGCTAAAATAAGAGATGCTGGCGGATCCAAATAGGACGCTAGGACATTTCAAGAAACCCCAGAGCTATTACCAGGTCTGACTGGCTATGATACGCAAAGATGCTTTTTCAGGCAGGAGCAACGAGCGTGGCAGCACCCGACACAACCCGTGGTCCTGCTCAAACAGCCCCTTTAGCAGGGATCTGCACAGCCTCCCCTGTGTTCCTGACTTTCTGTATGCTGCCAGCATAGGTGCACCTACTGCTGGTGCAACAGATGTTAAAGCAGGAAAACCTGACTCCCAGCGCGGAGGGATTAATGGGGCATTAACATTAAGGCCCCAGTTGTGGCCATTTAAATGCTAACAGCCCTAAGTAAGTTAGCCAAAACACAAGCTTGCAGTGTGAGCCACTAGAACTTAATTATAGAACATTTGGGGCCAAAACTTGCCCCAGGATATGCATGAAGTCATCCTGATGATGCTAGTGGAAACCCATGTGCTATATATTAGAAAAGCAACTGGTTCTAAAAAGGGGCTATTTTAAAGCGGAACATAACAGGTTAGTTTTTGCTGAACAATCGTTTTACTATTTACATTTACAAAAATAAATCACGTCACAGATGCCCCGACTCATCATCTGGACTCTGATTTACATTCTTCGCTAATATTCCTGCAAAAATCAGCTAAAGAAAAGCTTGGTTTTAAAGCCGAGCATGTTGAATTAATGTTCTGTTAAATCTGGCAGATTTTGTCCATGGTTCTCTATTGACCCTTGTTGTAATTTTCCTTTTGACGCCCTTCTGATGCACCTTTTCCCATCCAAAGTGCTTTTCACGGTCCAGAGATGCTTTTTTTTTGACTGAGCGGAGTGTATGGAGTGTATTTTCACCTCCTTTTCACCTCCCAGAGCAGTATTTCAGGGCCCATCATGAGGTATACCATTAAACCTAAAGCATGCACGTGGCTCCTCTTGCATCGCTGCTAACAGGCCTGTTAGATTTCAAAGCTGCTGGGCAGCAGCAGGTAAATGCAGCTTTTGTTTTAGCAGCTCAGTTACAGCTAAGTGAGCATATGCCCTGGCTGTACACGATCAACCTTCTATTTAAGAGGAGTATAATTGTCAGTACATTTGCTGCCCTTTGAAACTTGGTGCGCGAGGCATCAGCCTGAGGGCCCACTGCAGCCTTTAGGACATTAAAAGCCCCATCCTTCGCTGCTTGCTACCATATGCTATTATTTATACGTGTGTAAAATGAGAGGGGAATACCTCACTACCTAAAGCTCCCAAAGATCCGTTTTGCAAGGGATTCATTAATTACGCAAGAGGCAAAGCTGGAGAAAATCAGTGTTGTTACGTGGTTCTGTTACTTGCTATACACAAAATACCGAGCAAAATCCTGATGTCGCTTTACAGATTTTCCCATTCCTGTCGACAGGATGGTGGCTCTAGAGAAGTGTGCAATCAGACTTCGGTTTTCAGCTCTAATGCGTCTTTTTGCAAAGTGGGAGCTCAGCTGGCTTCATTTGCCACTTCTCTTTTAAGAATGTGGAAGTTATGGGTCCATTCACTCACATCCAGCCTCTGGTTCACCCAGAAAAGACTTTTATATCACCTCGTCTTCAGGAAACACATTTGTACTTCTGTTTTATGTCTCCATGAATGCCCCAGGTGCAACTTTGGAAGCAAAACTGTGGTGAAATTCAAGATAGCAAAAGCTCCCTGCCTTTGTTGTGGACTGCTTTGTGGCCAAACAGTTTTCCACTTTAAAACCTACATGCAATCTGGGGCTTGCGTTCATTCCTTGGTCTTTAGAACATCCCTTTGGGAACAGGCAGTAGAGTTGTATGTTTTACAGAGAAACACGGAGAAATTAAAATAATAAATGTCCACTAATTGCAGGCACCCAACCTGAAATACTTGCATCTAGATTTTGGAGGTCTTTGCGTCGCTGCATGTGTGTTCAGAACAGTTTCCACAAAGAAGACTGAAAAGTAACCAGCACTGAACCAAAATCTAAGAGTGGACAATTTCAAGCTATTTTATCAATGTGAAGTTATTTCTAGCATGTAGGCAACACATACCTGAGATTGAGAAAAAATATCCAGCCTCTCAGTGCACACTACATTGCGTAGCATATGCATTAGTGTTTAATAAAGTGTTTGGGGTCCATGCTAATTTTGACTTGTAGGGCTTCAAGTCATGCAGCTCCTGCGATGTTACTGTATGCTGCTATGAATACAGAGAAGAATTTTTAAGACCAGCTGAGTGTGTTACACTCACAACTCTCTTTATTTCAAGGTAAATTGTGAGTTTAATCTCTTTCAAAGGTTTCAAGGATCCTATCCACCTCTTCTGGGCAGATATTCTCAGGAAAGGATGCACTGTAAGCTGTATCCTCCCTTTCCATTGTATCCATTTGCCACTCTTTTCTTTCTGCCTATTCCTTTTTCTGCTTTTTCTTTTTTGTCTCTATTTATTTCCAGTCTTTCCCTTCGCTTTCCACTTGTTTGCAGCTTTCAGATACATATTTTGTAATACTCTCTAATGCACATCTTTTTTTTTTTTTTTTCTGCTGTTCCTACTCACCATTCCTGGCACTGTCAATGTCATATGCCACCGCAGTATCTGGGCTGTAATTTGTGTGTTTACCTTTACCTTGCATTTATTATGATAAACTCTCTGTCTCCCACCCTAACCTTTCGTTAACTCTGATTTCCTATCCTCTTCAGTTCATACCACTCCAGAAAAGGCAGGAGGGGGAATTAAGTGCTTGTGGAGGCAGTGCTGGCTGTCACTGATTGATTGACAATGAGCACGGTGCCTGCAAGTGCCGAGATGCTGCGGTTTGTAGAGTGAAGGGAGACCTCGGTGCCCGCTACGCCCTCCTTGATTGGAGAGACGTTTTGAGTGTGACTGCCGATCATTGTTAGCCCAGTGACTCCCTGCATTCTCCTCACTTCCTTCTCCCAAGCTGTCAGACTGGCAAGGCTCAGGAGAAATCACAGGTTTCCTAATTGCATTTGTGCCTGCACAGAGAAAAAAACTTAAATACAGGCTGGTGAGATCTGTACTGATGATGGAGAATGTTTCGCTCCATTCTGTGCTAGTGCGGGCTCTTCAATTTGTGCCTGGCAGCTTCCTTGTTCCCGAGGACAGAAAGATAAACTGTGGCTTTGTATAGATGGGGAAGATGACAAAGAGAAAGGAGAGAAAAGGAAATTCATTACATTTATCAGCACAAACACTTTCTCAGACAATTCCTGCAATTTCGTGTACCAAGTCTCCTCCATGGGTGTCTCTCTCCTGGATGGCTGCATCCTGGATTTGTAGAAAGAGCCTGTTCCTTTATCCACACAGTATGATTGGAGGCCTTTCCTGGCGCTGGTCTGTCTGTTAAGACTCGTCTGACTACTCGGTGCTCAGATGCAAGGCAACACGTACCACTTCCAATGACATTTCCTCAATTTATAATGCCTCTGCTACTCCCTTCCCTGCTACAGTGAGAGGATGAGAGGGGCTTTGGCTATTTAAGCAGCGAGTTGTGCTTTGGCAGCCAGGTGAGCCAGACAGGAACGCATAGCAGCAGCCAGGCTGGACTCTGAATCTGACTCAGAAGTGTTGAAGTTTTCCTTTGATTGCACAGGACAGATCGTTCTTTTAACAGGCCATTTTTCTAGTCTAACCAAACACAAGCGTTGACTAAGTCAAGGTGGCCCAGAAGCTCTTGGGAATCCCAGCGTGTTTAATGATCTGAGAGAAAGCAGAAGCCACGGGCAGTCAATCTCCTGGGTTATGGGTGGCTCTGTGGGTAGCCTTAGTTTATGCAGCTCATTGGTCATGATTACTGAAATAACAACAAATTGCTTTCTTCTTTTTTATCGCAAAGTCTCCTGGGAAGCTTATTTTGCATACAGTGACTCAGAATGCTGCCTGCTAAGCTGCACGTACTGTATGTCTGTCTGGAACAAGTCAGGGTAATTTGTCCTCTTGTTTACAGCAGCCTATTTATAATGGTACAGAGTTGACCCAGGGATACACGAAGTCCCCTCTCTGAACTCTCAGAAAGGGGCTTTTCACCCTCATCACAAAGCCCAGAAAACTACAGCTCCCTCAACACCGCCTTCCAGTGAAGATGATCACCAAGGGCAACAGGGATCAGAGTGGCTCGGAGCAGGCTTTGATGAAATAGATCAACAAGAACATTTGTTGTGTCATGAACACAGCAAGACCCCCCTGCCCCAAGATGATGGGAGGCCAAAAGGATGGAGGACAAGTATCCTTGCATATGTAAGGATGATAGTATCCACTCACTATTTTCCCCAGAAATAAGTTGTTTGCAGAGGGTAGTGTCCTCAGAGAGACTGCTTTCAAAACTCAAAACTGCTAGAATGAAATCTATAAAGCCACAACCTTTCTCAGTCAGCCAATTTCATCTCTTAATAATATCTATTTCAGAAACCACCACATGTCACATATGTGGAAGGGATATGCATGTAATAAATCATACATGTGCACTCTAAATTAATTTTTCACAGGAGTAATTTTAAGTGTCCTACATTAGCATCTCCTGCTGGCTAACCTTTCCCCCCAAGAGTTAGATTAACAGTTCTCCAAACTGCTTCTTCCCATACAATGAAACAAGTTTTTTTTTCGCTGTTACAGATACAACATTCCTTTTTAAACCTGCAGCCTAAGCCTAAAGTCCAGTCTTTATTCAAAATTTCGTCCTTATATTCATGTGCAATTCCTATTTCACCTCAGAAGAAAGGAAACATCTCTGCTCTGGAAAAGACAGCAGGTTTCATAATCAGATGTGTCATGCTTATTTTTGACCCTGTTACAAGACCAAAACTAGTGATTATATGAATAGATTTCACATATTTCTTCTATAAATATCTACATATATGTCTGCACACACACATGCACAAAAACCTCCAATAATACATATTCATGCATGCATATGCATAACCAACTATTTAATCTTATTTTTACATGTATATATAATTACTGACGAGTATATATTTATACTTACATGCATACACTCACATACACAGCTTGTAAGCGTTTTACCCTCATTAAATGCTTTCTTCCCAAGCTTTGTGCTGTCTCTTTTGTGATGTCTGAAGTATCTAGCTGAAGATGAAGGGATAAGATGAATTACCCCTGTACTTAAGAAAAGAAACCCAATGTGCCTAAAGCTTACCTAAAATATTTTTCTGTAATCTATGTATCATTAAAGAATACAAAAAACTTTTCCCTGCATCCTCTTTCATTTGCAACGAGCAACACCACTTGGAAATGGAGATTACAAGTCTCCCAAGCTCATGTCAATAACACTATGTGTCATATCAGGAATACCATTTCTACTATGGCTTTCTCCGTAACACAAGCTGCAGCAGGTACTGACTCTTCCGCCTTTGCTCGCAAGCCTCTCCTCTACCGTGCAATTTCTAGTATCTCAAGCTCCCTAGTGCTTACAAAGAAAACAGCCTCTTCTCCTGCTCCCTAATTCATTTTTCTTATTTCTTTTCCTTTTCAGGTCTTAACAATTGCATAGATTTTTATTTATTTATTTATAATTTCACCACATATCTGACTGTAAATTAAAGTGGTCCAAAGCCCTTGAAAGGAAATTTTCATTCCTGAAACAATGACAAATACAAGGTATGAATTTTGCTATGACAATAAGAGATTTATCTATCTACAAGACAGTCCTTTCATTTTCAAAGAGGATACACAGAACAGGGTTAGAAGCTCGTATGGTCCTGAGAGATCAGCAACACTATATATAGCAACGCTATGTACAGAAAAGCCCTAGATGTAATTTTCAAATTATTCTAAAATATGTTTACAGTTATTCCCTATCTCTAAGGTTGGTCATGAAGGACTGGTAGAGTTAGTTGATTGAACAGATGATTCAGAATGGAAAAATGTAACCCCTTTTTATTTATGGTACCCAAGTTTTAATTTTTTAAAAATTATATTGTTAGTCATTTGTGTGTGCTGAGCAGCTAGGATAATTGGTTTATATCCCTTTGGTGATATATGAAGGATTCATTTTTTTTACCATCATATTTATGCTGCGTGTCTGGTCATCTAAGTCATATGCTTCCTGTTTTTAACTGGATGACAAACTTTTGAAACAGAAGGATAGA
Organism: Anser brachyrhynchus; assembly: GCF_964034855.1. NCBI lineage: Eukaryota > Metazoa > Chordata > Aves > Anseriformes > Anatidae > Anser > Anser brachyrhynchus. The sequence continues at coordinate 97,522,459 of NC_137694.1, forward strand.
TTCCAAATGATGCATTAGCATTCATAATCATAAAAGTCTTCACCTGCACATTTCTGAAATATTCATTAGGAGAGAATTATGGCAGAATAAAGCAGAATCTGAACAAATATGCATAGACGCCATTTTGTGATGTTTTGCCAGGCCTGACATTAAAGACATTTTAGAGACAGAGGAAAAGTACAAACAATTGAAATGGGGAACTGTGACATTTTTTAAGTGGTTTTACTTTACCAAGACTTTCATGTCATGAATTAGACAGTAATATAAAATGGGATAAATTTATATGGAAAGTTTTATGTTACTATGTTATCATAGACTTCTCTACTGTCCAGGAAAGCGATTCTTCCAAACTTGTGCCTTTAAAAATGTTATTATGCCAGGTGTCAAATATTGTCCAGCCACATTACACCACTAAGAAGAGAAACCCTCCCATTATTAATCATTTTAGCCTGTGGTTGTATTTTGTTGTTTCCTGGCAATCCCACTCCAGGCCCTTGAGCTTTCTCCATCCAGAAGGAGTGGGAGAGAAGTGGAGGTAACAAATCTGATTATTGGTTGAGAGCCACACACAGCTTTCCTTTCCCAGAGAACAGATTTCTGCAGTAGTACGTGATGGTGGTGGCAGCAGAAAAGTCTATCTTGGAGTGCAGGGACTTTAAATATTTATTCCCTGGTCTTCTAAAAAAGAAGCCTTTGAGCTCATTTGCGCTATACTCTCTCACCACACCAAGAACATGGCTGGCAGAGAGCTGCTTTCCCCCAAGGCAGCTCCGTTTTCACCCTAGCAGACCTGGCCACGACACCCGGGCGCGGCGCAGGAGGGGAATGCTGCGTGGGGCCGGGGCTGGAGGGGCGAGCAGCACCAGCTCTTCCCCTAGTACCACGGACAGAGCAGGCAGCCCTGGGCTTCCGCTGACAAGGGGAAACGAGGCCAGCGAAGAGCAGGAACTTCTTTCTTCTTAGCTACACAGGATGATCAGACTAATTTTTGCACAGACTAACCTGTTGACTGGCATTCTCAGCAGTCGCTTATCTTAATCACTGTGACTTGGAAGGAAAATAAAGGAGAAAAAAGGGTAAGATAAACTCCAAAAGCTGTCAACAATGATTTCTTCTGATTATGAGAGCTGCTGAGATCATATACCACTGACATCAATAGAAACTTGTGCATAGCTCAGTATCCATCAGATTCCAAGACCCAGAGACGTGATTAATGCATTCTGATATGAGTCACAAAACTAACTCCTTTGCACAATGCTTTGAAAATTATACTTAAGACTGGGAGGAGAGCTGGACCTCACCATACATCTTATCATCATCCTCTTATGAGGGAAAAGCATTTTGTACAACCAATTCTATACTCTACTGCTCTCAAATTAGGTCTCACTCCGAAGGTGTGCATTCCCAACATTTCTTTCTTTCCTGGATACTTATGTGGGATCATGCAGCTGTAGCTTGCATGTAACCTTTAATATGTTTTGTGTCATAAAATCCTTGTAGATCACTAAAGTGCTAGCATTCCATTATACAGAGTGCGAACCTAAGGCTTGGAGAAGTTAAGTTACTTGCCTAAGAGTTACTTTTAATATGCAGAAATCTGAAAATCAGACTTTGGAATTCCAACTCAGTGATGATTTAACAATTGCAATAGTTATGGCTTTCCACTTCAGGATTAAAGACCCTCAAGACCCTTTTTCTCCTTTCTGCCTATGTCATTAAATCAGATCTTGCAGCTTTGTCGTTTCTTATTGTAGCTGGGATTGGCAGAGGCTGTAGTGCTGAAAGTCACAAGAGCCAGGAACCACCCCCACAGGACTTTTAACTTTTGACCCTACCTTCTTCCTTTGCTTCACTGAATTGCTTAACATTCCACGCATTCCAAACATTCTGCAAGCTTGAGTCTGAGTTTCTCTATGGGCAGCATCAGCTATATTTTGTTTTGGCAACATTTTCTGGTGATGTTAAGGTGAGATGCACAGAGAGCACTGAACATTTATTGAGTCTTTTATAAATCTGAACTCATTGCCTACATCAAGATTCACTCTCACAGACCATCTAAGAGCATGGCTGTTTCCTAGACCCATATCTCCTTTCCTCCTTTCTCTGCCAGGATGTTCTACTGCTCTGTTCAATCTCTGAGTGGTTGGTCTCAAGACAGTGTGTTTTTCCCTCAGCTCTAGTGTCCCTGCGCTCGGTGGCACAGTCACGTGCAATTTAGATCACTCAAACCCATCATTAAGAGATCTTGTATGCCAGCAGAGATACCACAGTAGACTAAGAACATCATGGTCAGGTGTCATAAAAAGAAAAGCGTGTTTGGCAGCCACAAGCTTCATTACATCTCTAGGAAAGGACTTTTACAAAATGAGGCTCCCTTGGTGCAAGAATCTTGTCTATCCACATTTCTCTACAACTTCAAGTACAGTCCTGGAGCCAGATGGATAGCAAGTGAGAAGCAGGCTGAAGGTTCTTTTCCTGATGGAAACAAAGCATGAATACCAGTTACTTTCAATACCATGCTCACTGTGCTTTGGCATTAGGAGACATCCTTATGCACAGATTTCTTACTTTCTAGTGTTTGTATGTTCTGGCCCAATGATGTTGCAATGTACATGTTAATGAATGCATTTATTATATAGCTCACTGCACAAAGATTTCAGTTATATTATAGAAAACTCCCTAGTACTGATTTTTGGATCAGATATTTTCTGCATGTATTTGGAGTCTACTGTTGGTTATTAAGCAGCTTTTCTCCATTTTTGTGCTCTTGGTTCTGCCTGGGAATAAAGCTTAAGATGGGTCTGCCCTCTACTACTACCTTTTTTTTTTTTCCCCTATATCCCAGACTACAGTGTAGACCTCTCTTAACCCAGTGAGACAAGATAAGCCTTTTCTGCCTGGCAGCATTTCAGAGACATTAAGTGTAAGAGAGAAGGTAAGTAATTCACCATGCCTCCCCATTTCTGTAATGGGGGAGGACATCTTGATACATTTACAATACTCCTCTGGGGATATTTCATCAGTTATACCTAACTCTAATGGACAATAATTGATTTGAACTTTCTACTTAGCACAGAGCTGTAAACAGCTTCACTCCAGGTTGCAGCAATGAACTGGTGTTTTGTAAAATGGAGAGAAATTTGGAAAACTTCTGCATTGGTCTATTAAGTAAGCTAACACCTGAATGATCCAGGAATAAACTAACTTGTCCCCTCAATTTTAATAACTGGGAAAGCAGTTATTAACCTAAATTATACATTTTTTCATTCTAATATATCTCCTTTTTTTTTTTTTTTCCCAAGGGTTGACATTTCAGCTATTTCATTTACTTTCAGTTGAGATTTGTTGAATCAGGATACAGTCTGAGAAGGTATTTTAATTGCTCTATTTAATGTCGGATGCTTATTTTTGTAGTTCTCAGAGCAAAAAGTCTAGAGAACTCTTTGTCCTGCTGTAGTCGTTAGACAACATTTGCTAATGTCTAAAGTCTGTCAAAAAAATAGCATCCAAGGCTCTCGGGGTATTCCCCTCCCCCTCCCCCAATCAATTTTGCTATTGGTTGGTACCTTGGGCTGTTTTATTCCTGGGCATGAAAGCAAAATTCCATCATTTTTGAAAATTTGGCATATACAGCATTATATTTTTGCCAAGGTTTGCAAAGTGAAAATACAGAGTTCTTCTTAGCTCTGCTAGGGAATAACTAAGCAGCCCCTGTTATCACATGCTGTATTTTTTAATGCCTGTTGCATTAGAGATTATCACAAAAGGTTGCAACTGGGGCAAATGATCACATCAGTAATCCATATTTTGAGATCCCTACTTCCAACATACTGATCATTATGGTGAGCTATGAAAACACTTTCGCAAGGCGTTAACAATTTGTTAAAGATAACACCAATGCTCACAGAAAACTGACAAGCAAAGCAGCTTTGCTTTACGTTAATAATGCTAAGGTTAGAATTCAGGCAAGCATGAGCAAGAAAAGCCGAAACGATGACCTTCCCATTTCAGCCTTTTGTTCCTCTGAACAGCAGATGTCATTCTGCAAGACTGTATTTATGCACTGTTTTGTTGCATTGAGACAGAGAGAATTGTCTTGATTTTTCTTCCTTTTTGGATCATAATCTGGGACTGGTGCTGGAACAATTTACTGGCCTTGAAAGCTTTGCTACAAGGCCACAGAAGTGTCTCTAACATAGGCAGGTCAGAAGATGTCAGATTTCAAAATCAAGCAGTTCTAGCTGCCACTACTGCCTGACAATTTGAACCAGATCCCAACCTATTTTCAGCCGGTATGAGCTCTGAGAGCCTAATCCTCACAGGCCTTTCTCATTTTGGTACTCACTAACACCACTGACACTGGCCCTCTGGGCAGGATCAGGCCTTTTGTTTCCAATTTTTCCAGCTTGCAACAGATGACTGAAGACGTACTGAACCAAAATGGCAAAAGGCAAGATGGTCACCAGAGTAACTTTAATACTGTGAACGATTAGGATGAATAATGAAAAGCAGCCTACATGCCTTCAGAAAGTTGAGGACTGGTATTTGGTATGCAGTTCCTACCAGTGATGGTGTTTTAAGAGATAAAAGCTGCTAATTTCCTGCTAGCCCCTTGTTGGAGAAGAGTTTTTGGCATTCATGCCACACCAAGTTAAGGAGTTAGTAGCAAATACTAGGTGTAAGTGTAAATTTTACTCTCTGGATTGTGTCCTGGTGCTACAAACACAGCAACAGGGAAACTGGACTACTGCCGTTAACAGGCTGCATTCTCTTCTGGAGTTTGTAAATAACCAATTAAACAGAGTATTTCCACATTTTGAAGGTTAGGTGAACCAACGTTGAATGCCAACATGCTTCTGCTTATTACTATGGTGCTTTTGTTTTCTTAGATTTTTTTGTAGCTCAGTCTACTTTGACTTTATAACAAGAGGCACAGCTGTATTTTGAGTATTTTCTGATGAATTACTCAAAGGGACACATTTCTTGACCCAGTGCCTCAATTTACCATCTTTCTTGAGACAAATTTGTGATTTGGGAATGGCAGAAGATGAAGAAAGAGAGGTGCTGGCAGGAAGGATTTCATCTGAGCACTTCACATTCCAGCACATTTCAGGCAGAAACTGTTAAAAGGAACTGGCTCTTCTAATATACTCCTTATCATGAAACCACGAAGACAGACTGGACTCAATTATTAACTTCTGTAGTGATAACATTTCCCCCATCTCTCCTATCCTCGTGGATATCCCAGGAAATGGATGCTGGATGCAATACATGGTACCAGCTGTCAGCTTGTGCTTCATAGAACAGAGCCTCGCTGGTAGCAGCGAGCAGCAGAATATCCTGGCATTCTGTGCTTCGAAAGGTGCCTTTCCATGGAGGTGACAGCCGAGAACAGAGGGCTCTCCTCTTCACAACAGGAGTCTGCAGGAATTTAAGCAATCAGGCACTGACAGATTCTTCCAAGCAAGTGGAAACAGCCAGTGAAGACTTAGAAGCCTATGAAAATCGTAGATGTTTTTAACTATACTAATAAACAATTTAGAAACTACTGAAGCACATTTTACTAAATCCATTTATAAGATCACCTCCTGGTCTTTCGAAATATTAGAGCAACCCTTGAAACTCCTTGTATCTCCAGCTAATTTCGAGAACAGGTTACATTTCTTTTGGGCTAGGAGCACCATCACCTTCTCAGTTCTCTGAGTGCCCTAGGATTCATATGCAGCAAGATCCTAGATGATACACCACTACTTGAGGTTGTTTTCTTCTCTGTACACCCTCTCTGAATGTGGTCTGAAAAGGACGTTAATCAGTGGAAAGTCATAAAAGTTTCCAATATATACAATGATGACAAATGAAAAGAAATTCTTTACAACGTTGCATCCTTCCTACCCTGTAATGTTTCCTCTCTTCTTTAATAGTAGCCCTGCCCTTTCCCCCTCAGACTCCCAAGCATAAGTGCAGAACCTCTTTCTATGCGTTTTCTTTTCCAGTCACTGTTGAGTCCTTTTTTCTGTAACTTTTATTGGAGGCTTATCAACCTTTCTGATGGCTCTGCTTAGACTTATGCTTAAGGAAAAGCACTTGTTCAGCTTCTGCAGCCTCCTACACCTTTGCCCATGTAGGCATGCTGACCCTTCATTCCTGCACTGTGCAATGCATGTCTCCATGACTCCTCTCTCCTCTGGGCTGCTTAAGAAGCCTCTGTGAATCTTTTTATTTTGCCACCTGAGTTTTACAGTCTTCCCCTGGATTATCTTTTTTTTTTTTTGCATTTCTTTAAGCAAAAATAAAGTAGGCTACCATACTGTTTCTGAAACAATTCCTAAACACTACAGCGTGGGCCCGGGCCAAAGACCAGTTCTTTAAAGAGACGTTATAAATGGAAATCTTCTCCTACAACATATGCTATTTGCAACAACTGCTTCCTTCCAGCCATTCTGTAATGAAAATATTAATAATTTTAATTTACCCAAGTAAATAATTATAGGTGCAACTTTTAGGCTCTCATAATATTCTAATTTTTATTAAATCGTATTAAAGGAATGCAATGAAATGCAGTGTGATGAATTTATTTTCATGAAAACAGGGAGGAAGAGAATGGATCCAGTAAGACAAGATGCCAAGATCTTTGTAAACAGCAACCTTGGAAACCTACCTCTTCCCATTCTGTTCGAGAAATAAATCCTGCACTGAACTGGCTTAACCCAAGGTGCTCCAATCTTTGGAATTCAAATTAGACAATTAAATTTTCAAATAATTCTTAGATACAAAACCATCTCGCATATGGCTCCTAATGATGATCTCCAACAAAATATTGCTAAAGGAAGGGATAATTTTTATTGCTCACCTCTCCAAAACTTTCCCCAAATGGCAGCCCACACATCTGATCTTGATATTTTTCACTTGTGATTCTGGATACACGCAACAATTGTCTGGGAAATATTGCAAGGTCCCTTTATACAGGGTGAATTGGGTAAAGAGTCAAAATAAGTGGTGCCAATCCTTTATCCATCTGGTTTATGACTGTTCCAGATGGAAGGAAGCTATTAGAACACCATTCTTAACTCCCAGCAAAGGCAGAATATAGTCTCCAAATTAATGATTTACCATATGAGCGACCCAAGCTTAGTCAGAAGGCCAAGAAAGTACTTGGCCCACTCAAAAATGTTCAGATCAGCCTCAAAACGGAAAAGACCAGATTAACAGTTCCTGAAGTCTTGTAGCTGAGGGAGCTAGGACAGCCTGACGGTGCCTGACAAAAGCAGGACAGAAGTCAGCCCTTCCACTCCTGTGAAAGTTAAAAATACAGGTCTACCATCCCCTACACATTTTAGGACAACGGTGCTCTCCTGCAGTGGAGTTTCAAATCTGGCAATACGGACCCAGCCTTCGACACCAAGCACTCCTTCGAATGAGAAAAGCTACTGAAATGAATTACCTTCATTTCTTCAACTAAGTGCCCTACTTAACCACCAAACTGCACCAACCCTGTGAATAAAAATGTTCCATTAGCAACAGAAAACATGCGGCGAGTGTGGAAAACTGGGGCTGTCAAGAACTGAGTAGATGGGGGGTGACCAGTGGGGTCCCCATCTGCCAGTGCAGCTGAATGGCAGGGCAGGGCACAGCTAAGCACACAAAGGGCTGGATGAACAGGAGGAACCCAAAGCTTCGAGTGACACCTAAAGGCAGCTGGGATAATAGAGACCTTGAAAGAGGTCTTTGAAATGGGAATGTGGAGCAGGGAGAGCAGGGGGACAGGAAAGGCATAACTGAGGATTTTTCTGTTCGTTAAAGTAAGTAAAATACAGCCCTCGCTCATTATGGAGGCAGACAGCCTAGCCAAGCTGGTACATCTCATCAGCCTATTAATAAAGCTGCTCTCGAATCTAGTTTCACAAGGCAAGCCATCGGAGTCTGTGCTTCCAACGTGTTGTACAGACACAGGGCTATGGAAAATCTCACCCTCCGGAGAGACCTGAGTGAGGCAGTCTTTTTCATTAATACCAAGTCTGCACAATGAATCAACAACAGATTCAATAAGGCCAGGAAGAGCAAAAATAGAGCTTCTGACCAAATAAAAGACATGTAATGAGATCAGAGTGAATTTAATGGGAACCTCTATTCCACTGAATAGACAAGGTCCCAGACATCCTCCTTCCTGGGTCTCAGGAGCTAAGCCAATAGACTTCGAGTTGCATCATTAAGTTCAAAATCAGATGAACTGTAATTGAAGTAAAAGTCTTATTTTTGGCTTGTTGATCAAAATGGAGATCAGATGTGCCTGAGGGCATGATTTTCATCAGGACCTCAATGCAATCCTTGATTTCCAGAGCACTGCACCTGCAATGAATCATGGGCTCAACTAGGAGCATATTAATACCCAGTTACCTGGTGTGCAGGTGGAAATAGCAAATGCAATATTTAAATGCTTTAAAAGCACCTGCCATTTATTATGAACACAATTCTTTTCGGGCACAAAATTGCATCTTAACTCACACATGCCATTATTGAAAATCATGCCCGATGATTTCGAAATAGTATATTTGCATTTGTGCCTACATCCTGATAGCCCTTCATTTTCCTCCCTCTAACAATTGGCCTAAAAGATCCTCCTCCTCCTCGCTAAGGAATTTAATAAAGCAGAACGATCTCCATGTTGTGATCATAGCAGATCCATTAAGCTTGTGGGAGAGTACGGCAAAGCCACATCAACCAAGAGCAGATCCTACACTGTAACTTGCAGCCAAAGATCACTAGTTAAATCCACAAAAAGCAGCATGTGGTCCCTCCTTTAATATGTAATACAGCAGACGATGGAGAATTGAGAGAAATGAGAAATCTTGTTCTCATGGGTGAAGGGACAGCCTGTCATCCGCCCAATTTTTTCCACACATGAGTAGGTAATAAATACAAATTAGCATCCATTGTCCTAATGTCTTGAAGCTTGCCCTCTTAACTTAGTGTCACACACAGATTCAGCACATCCTGTGGGATACGCTGGTACCTAGGCAGAAGGGAAGATAATTTGGGGGTTTGGTGATTTGGTGCAGACAAATGAAAGAAATGAATGGCTTCTTCATTTCACTTGTTTCCTGCAGAAGAAAGCATCTGCATCAAAATGAGTTTAAACATAAGGGAATACATTTTCAATGTGTTGCACAGGGATTTAGCCACATGACTCCCATTGATGTTTATGGGAAATGAGTGGCTAAATCCCCATGTAATAGGTTGAAATTTTAGCCCAAGGAGACTGACTGTGGAGCAACTCGTCAAGGTCTTTGCTTACAAAAATTGTAAGCGTATCAACCATTCTCAAATACCATCTCTCTTTACTGATATATAATCAAGTGAACCCCTTGAAAGGGACCGGTGAAATTACCTCTATTAAAAGGTCACTGAAAACCTTTAAACTGCTCTAGTAGTGAGTGCATGAACATGATCAGCGGGTGAAAGGGCATGTCAAAGGCTGACTTATGTGTTGATCATGTCACTTTTTACAAGCTGACGCTCTCCTGGAAGACAAAAATAAGGGGTTATTGAATGAGTTAATGCTTCAAACTTCAGCAACAAAAGGCTTCTAGGAGCATGGACATCCTGCTATAAAATGCATCAAGAAGAGCTTCTAACCATAGTTAGTCTCAGTAGGTTGCAAGAAAAGAAGGAAGATGCTAAATCCCTTGGCTTTTCTCCTGCCTTAAGGAGGATGGAGATAAGCGTCAGATTAAAGTGAGAGAATCTCTTCTGTTTTCCAATTACACAGATACAGGCCTACCGCTAGCCAGAAAATTTTCAGTAGCCAAAATTTGCTACAAGATCTGCTATATGAGTATCAGATTAGAGGTTTAACTAGAAAATACAAGTCTAATTCTCTCCTCTGACATATGACAGTTACTTTTCAGTGTAAATTAGCAAAGGGCAAGCTTTTTCCTGACTAACATACATGGTCAGAGTAACAATGTTTCTGAGACCCGCATCACTTCTTGCACCCGTGCCCATGAAATTGTGCAGTCATTCTCCATTCCCTCCCCTCGCAAAGAGAGTGTTAAGGAGCAAGTATGGGCAAAAATGAAAAGTTAAAACATAGCAGATCAATAGATTATTGAGGCACTGGAACAGGTTGCCCAGCGAAGCTGTGGATGCCCCATCCCTGGAGGTGTTCAAGACCAGGCTGGATGGGGCTTTGGGCAAGCTGATCTAGCGGGTGGCATCCCTGCCAATGGCAGGGGGTTGGAACTGGATGGTCTTTAAGGTCCCTTCCAACCTGTTCAGTGGTTCTATGATTCTGTGATTATATTCTATCATCATAGCGGTGCTTTAAAGGCAGCTCTTTTAAAAGCAGGTTCTTTACAGATGTGCAGCCAGCAGAAAGATTGCTGTGCTTCTTTAATTTCTGTATACAGCTGCTGAGAAAAAAATCTTCCTATAGAGGTCAGTATTCATGATTATTATTTAGACGTGAGAAACTTCAGAAGGTTTTGACTACAGAAAAAAAAAATATTCTTTTTTGACAATTATAAACCGTCAAGCAGAGGTTTTTCATGAAGTTAGAGCAATGTACACCTATTTTTCTTTAGCCATCACACTATAGTTTCAAAAGATAAACTGCACTCCTCTGTGTATTTCAACTCTGAAATACTGTATATGTGAAAATTAATCTGGCAGACTTCTGAATCTGCAGGCTTCTGGGATGAGCAAATGGGTACAGTTTTCTTTTAACTGTTTTTTGAACCCCATGTGTTGAGAGAAAACAACAGAATGGAAATTGCTCATCAAAATGTTAACTTGTGGCACGGCAGAGCCACAAAGCAGGTGTGTGGCATGCCGTTCCCTTCGCTGACATGCCTACCACATGTCACCCAGTTCTGCCACCTCCGTCACTTTCTTTTGGAATCTCTCCTCCTGCAAACACTGAAATGTGGCTCGATGCAGAGTCTAGCACAGAAGTGACATGACCTTTTAGAGAGCAGGCAGCTCGGGAAAACATTCATTTAGGATAATGCCTCATGGAATAATCCTTTGGATTAGTGACCACAGTCTTCCAGCCCAAACATAAATGTCTTTCAGCTAATACTTTTGCTATTAGGAGTGTATCTAGTCAGAAAAAAAAAAATACAATCTTGCTAATTCAAGCTAACAGCTAGGATGCTGACCTATCACAAATAACTGAATTTTTCAAATTAGCAAACACTTGAACAGACAATACAAAATATAAATAAATAAAGGATAAAGCATCACAGAGCATACTTTGTTCATTTATTTTGACAACTGCTTAGGTTTAATTTGTGAAAATACTTTACAGTGTTCTTGTAAATGCGCTGTGATGAACTTTCTAAAAATAATGAAGTCTTCATAATCTTTAAATGAATGTCTATCTTTGTGGTTCTACTGCTTGCGGCTGGAAATGAAAGCTATTAATGCAGAAGTTACCCTATAGGGTGACTGAGTTTTTCAGAAAAAATATGAGAGAAGAGGTGTCTTTTTTGACTGCTCTTTTTTTGTTCACCTTGTTCTGTGCACTTGGACATCAGAGACTGCAAGGAGCCAAAAACGTTTCCATGACTCCTGGATCCTTCAGTCCTCTGCGAAGGATCACTCAGATCTCCCTAAAACATCTTGTGACAAACACACGATTGTGCCCTGGTCTTCAGTTCCCCCCTCCATTTGCCTTGTTTAGGGCCTTAACAAACTTTCACACATTTAGCACATCTGATGTGCTAAATTCCAAACACCTGCAACGGTGCTTCCCCTGGAGTTTACATTTCCTTTTCCCAGCTAGAGAGAGAGACCAATAATGACCTGAAACAGGCAACTTTTGAACTCCCAGCTCTTTCAGTTTTGTCTCTCACAGTGACTGCTGGTCATTCCTCTCACCCACAAAGTGGAAGCTGAAGAACAAAAGGCTGTGGGCAGGATACTGCGAGCAGCCTGACTGAACAGACAGCAGGCAGGGGAAACAACCACTGGCTGGACTCGAGTGGAGAAAGCAGAGGGCTTGACCCAAATAGTTGCATAAAGCATTCCTAATAAAACATAACACAGCAGCAATCACCATCACGATATTTACTACAGTGTTAGTGTAGTTCACCAGTCAGGTGTCACAGTATCCCGAGGTTAAAATGGGGCAGCTCTTGCTGTGCAGACAGCAATGACGGGAATTTCAGGCTTGCCATTTTCCTGTGGCCAGAGAGGTAAATAACTCCCAGACGTAGTTTGATTTCAGCCACAGCATGGCAAAGGGAGAACCAAGTCATAGCTCCGCAGATAGCTCCAAGTCAGTTGCTCCACTGGCAGCCTCTGACTTTCCTTTCTTCTCAGGATGGAATTTATTATCGTAGCTCTGACTTCATTCTTAGTGGCTGAAGCTGTGTCCAGATTTCTCTTTGCCCAGATTTCTCTTTGCTGCCTGCTTAGACTACGTGGGGGCTATTGCCCTGGAGGATCGTGCTGTTTGAGGACAATAAACAGCTCCAAACATTCATTATTTCTTTTTAACCCCCATCTCCTCATTATCATTTTGCATTGGTAAATACAAAGTGCAGACAAGCAGTGAAAACAGAAGACGTGATGTACCCATGACAAAATACAGAAGCATTAAAGGAAAGTGAAGCTTCCTATCTTCTTTACTTAGAGCTGAAGTTAGCTGACCCACTAGAAATAATAAAACTGAGTTACAACAAAAAGAAATTTGATCCTTTTTTAAAGAATATCTATAACCTACATTGCACTGGAGAATCCAAGTCCCCAGGAGTTGTTGGGAAACATGCTGTATAGCTTTCAAAATGCATACCAATTTACCAATCTCATACTATAAGCTGAGCTGCATTAAGAGCTACCTGATGCCCTGAGGTCTAAGAGCGTGAGCTTTCAGAGTATTATGCAGTGTGGATCAGACCCCTCCCTAGGTTTGGTGGGCATTACTGTCCTGGTGTGAAACTCACTCACATCTTCAGCGTTACTGAAGCTCAAGAATATATTTTGCCTGGGACAATTTTAAAAGAGAGATGTGTTTTTTTCCTGGTGCTGCTCTTATTCAGGATTAAGTTCTACTTTATTTTGTTGTACCAACAAACAAACAACAAATCCAACTCCAAGCCATTAAGTCTAAATCCACTGGAGTTTTATTGCACTACTGCTTAAGTGGGAACAGACCTCAAATGCTACTTCTCCTTTTCTAAAAGCAGAAGACCTTAGCACTTGAGCTCAGAAGCTTGACCATTAATTGTTTGTATTGCAGAGCCTATGACATACTTAAGTAGCTGAGCATAACAATAAACACAATAGCCAGTTCATTAAATCATTCTTTGTTAAGACTTTCCAAAGCTTTGGGCTTAAGCCTCTTAAAATTGAAATCATTATGCTATTTTTTTAAACAAATGAGCAAACATAATTCACACAAAAAGGGGAAAGCACAACAGAGTCTTTGATGTATGCATCATCACTGTGATGCCTCACTGAGATTAAACTATATGTCTTAACACCGCTAAGAGGTTTCAGCAGCTCTTTCCAAGGCAAAGCTAAAATCAGGAAAGGCTATAAAGTGCTGCCGTTGCTGTCACCTCTCCTACAACAGCTTTCCTTGGCCTGTCACATCACGAGAGAGGCTATCAATAAACTCTGGAGAGTAGCGTTTGCAGCTTCTCTTGTTGCGTCTGTAAGATCCTGTCAAAACCTTGACTTGTTGACACATCCTGCCAGGCTCTGAGGATGACTGGGGATGATGAAAGGTGGACGCAGGAATGGAGGTTTGCTGTGCTGGGAGAACTGGTTCTTTTAACTCAGATGTGCTAGTGCTCCAGCTTGGAGAAACAGGGCCAAACTATTCACTGCCTTGCAGTTAGGCAGGTATTTCACACAAGGTTATTTAGAAAAGGCTAAAATACCTTCATAAAATGCTACATGGATGAGCACACCAAATTATGCTGCCTTTTAAATAAGCTCACAATCCCCACCCTTGCTTTTGCCACAGCTCTGGCTGACTACAGCTTGTTTCTCCTCTTCGTGCCAACACTGCAGCCGCACTTGTAAGAACTGCGTTTCCCTTTCCCCATAAAACAATCCTGCACCTTTTCTCACATCATATGTCACGGGCAGAATCTCTGCCATTCCCTTCCTATGAATACCGTTAGCATGTGAATTCACACACTATTAGCATGAGAACATGTTGTAAGGAAAGCAGAAGAGATGTGCAGATCTGAGCAAAAGGCTTAAAAGGAGAAATTGTCGTCTTATTTTCCCACTGTTGCTACTATCTTCTTTTTCCCTTCCTTCAGATGTGCTGGTTATGAGTTTCTGTATTACGGCTGTTGGACTCAGAGCCTGCTTCTGGGGGGTGCTGAGTACTCCCTGTTCCTGACGGGGTTAACGACAGCAAATACAAACAACAATGGGTGTATGCTCAACATCCTCATCTATTAGCTCAGTAAATCACTCTTGCAATTTTTACTATTTCTTACAATTGCTGTCACGATGAATTTTAAGCCAAACCTCACACTGATAGGCAAGTCACGGAACTGGGGCACGGCAGAGGACTCCTGCTCTGTTGCACACCTGCCTCCAAGACGTCCTTCCTGAGAAAAGGAGGGTGAAAAAAAAAACGACAGAACAAAACACGGGAGGAGAGGGAAGAAGAAGGGAAAGCCCAGCTTCTTTTTTGCACATAAGGTTCCTCAGCCTGAGCAGAGGGCTTGAGAACTACCTGCTTGGGACCTGTTGAGGCCTCAGATCTAAGACTAGACTTGCCTCTCTGAGCAGACACAAAGCACATACGGCTTTAAAGAAAATGCATAAATGAATTGAGAGTTAAAAACTACTAGAGAATACTCCCTGGGATTATCTGTACTATCAAGACAGGAAAACTTTGCAGATGCTACTGTCTCTCTAGAGGAATAAATGCTTGCATTTTAATATTCTCAGCAGCTGGTTCCTGTTGAATGCCATCAGGATGATTCAGCCACCCACCAGGAACACCAGTAGCAAGTGCACACACAGAAATCTGTAAAACTTTCTACTCCTGATGCCAATGCTGTTACTTCGGCCGAGTCTGATCTGTATCAACTATTCTCCATTACTACTAGCAGCAGGTTTAACCTCACCCTGGGATGGTGAAAGAGAATAGCTAGTCCCTGGTGCTGCCATGCTCAATCCAACCAGCTGCCCCCTCTATTAGCAGTGCTTCCCACAATCCACATCCGTAGCAGCACACTCTGTGGTTACCTCATTCACCTTCAGCCTCGCCACAAGCAACATATCTCTCCTGTGAGCTCCTCTCATCAAAGTAATGCTTTGGGCAATCCGATGTCCTTCCCCCTACAGTGGTCAACATCCAATGAAAGGGACATCGCCCTATAACATACTTGGTTTCTACATGAGACTCGGATGTGACAGATTACTTCCTCACCCTACTTGATAATCAATTTATCTCTAAAATCTGCTCTCTCTCCACATTTTTGAAAAAATCAACCTCAGTGACATTCTGTCTGTGGTCTGTGGACCACTTCCAGGTGTTTTATGGAGGTGGATCTGTCTAACAGCAATAACGAAGCATTTACTTTTCCACAAGCAGCAATGCTTCCTGATGTTTGTTGACTGGGTCAGATCACTCAAGGCTTCCTCTAATCCCAGTGAGATAAATTTCTGTCTCTCTTTTGTCTGCATTTCTTGGAAGTAGATTCATCTGCAATCCCAATTGCAGAACTGTACCTAGAGAGGACAGAAACTAGGGGAGAGAGAACTAAATGTCAGAGTGACCCAGGGAAACTGGTCCACCTGTGACTTTAGGTCTCATAGCAGGGGAAGAGTCTTTCATTTCTACTTCATGTGATGACTGACAGCCGGACACTGAAAATAAACAGCTCAAATACAAAACAGTGGGAAAGTAACAAAGCAGATGCACCCATCTGGTCAATAATGCACATTTAGTTTTCCTCCTTAATGTTCCCACCATTCAGCTGAGTACTAAAGGTGCTACAGGTAGACAGAAAAACAGTATCAACATCTATTCTAAAATGATAGCTTTTAATTTCATCATCACAGAGCATCCTAATTTCACTGTTGTCTTCGAATGCTTTGAAGAAAAAGCATGCCTTCAACATGGAGATAAATGTTAGCTCAGACCATGCCAGCAGCGCTGGTCTTTCATCAGGGATGACTCCAAATATCAGTGCCATCTACATACATAACTCCTTAAGTAATCTCTCTAATAAATGAAAGAAATGTAGGTTTATTACCTGTGCCAAGATGTCCTAATGTGGAAAACAAGCCAAAACGGAGAAATTGGGGATTGTGCATGACTGACAGAAACATTATGTACACAAGAGTTTTAATGTCAGATCCCTGATGTACCCATATAGCTTGCGACACCTACTGCTGACTGCAATGATATTCATCCTGATTAGAAGTGATGCTATCATTTTCCTTACTTGCTTCACAAAGAATATCTTCAAGAAGCAGTGTGATTTCCAGAATCCAGGGTGGTCCCTACCATGATCTCACCTTAAATCAACAAAGTTATGGAGCTGCCACTTGCTCATTCTAATGAGTGTAGCGGTTAAGTGCCATTCAGAGTCAGCCAGGAGTCTGTGCATGAATATGGAAAAGAGAGGCAGGAGGGCAGCAAAAAGTGAGAGAACAACCTTCTATACCAAATTAAAAATGCAAAATTTTAATGAAAATTTTAACTGCTTTCACAGTTTTCTGGTATTTAATCTCAGGAAAAAAAAAGGAAAACTAAATTTCACAGAAATTGAAGCAACTGAAACTGAGAGTTATCTTTGATTAAACAATAAAAACATTTTTTTTTCCTGCCTTGAAGAAAAGAGTGAGAGGAAAGGGAAAGAGAACATTTTAATTTATTTTTTACTTTTCTTTTTTTGCAATCAGTGATGAAGTTTCTTGACCAATTCTTCCAGTAAGCTATCTCATTGGATGAGATGTGGCAATGAGGATCTGTTACCCATTGTGGTTTCAGGGCTGAGAATGGATTGGATCATCTTCTCTGTTATTTTAGCCCCAAAGTATATTTTAAATAGCCTTAAGGAGAATGAAAATTCTTCTCATACCAGTGACAGGCAGAAATGGCTTTAGAAATGACTTTCATGTTTCCAACAGTTTTTTGCTTTTTTCTCCTTCTGAGTAATTTTTTTTTTCCTTTTCTTTTCTTGCACAAATGCAAGGGGATAGCCTTGTTTGAAAGATGTCAGAACACAACCCTCAGTGATCCATCAATCAACAAGAATACCCAGGGAAGTGTTTCTAGCAAGTAGTGAGTGTGGTGGAGTTCACTTCCATGGACTTCATTCAAATCAGTGACAAGTCAGCTACACAAAACCAGTTTGAAGGGCTGGCTTTTTTTTTTTTTTTTTCCCCCATCTTTAAGTGTACGACAAAAGCATGTATCTTCTTGAAAGCTAACTCTGATTGGTCCAGATTGGCAGCATTTCAGTGCTTGGCCTACAATGGCAACTTAGAAATTATCTTTTGTCTTACTCTATTTTCCCAGATCAGTTAGGAGTTGGCATGTGTTTTGAAAAGAAAACCTAAGTCCTTTAGAAAAATTTATTTTTTTTTCTTAATAGAAACCAACCAGAATTTTACCTTGGCCAGAGGATTTTATCAAGATCTGAGAAGAGAACACTAATACCTTCAAAGTGAAAAGAATTAATTACACTCACACACGGCACTTTTGTAGCACCAGTGACAAGCATTACCAGAATTATTTCAGAGGTGAAGGAACACGAGAGAAACGACACAAAATTTGAGGTGAAGATGCAAGAGCTCTTTATACTGAGGTATGTGAAAACCAAAGGTGAACGCAACCTTACTGCTTGCGCCTAATGGCTTCGTAGCATTTTACAGGCCATATTGATCCAATCTTCTCAGCTGCCCCTGAGGCAGGAAACCACTGGCTAGTTTCAGGGTGGTTTGGAGCACCTTGGAACAAGGGCACTGAGTGACTTGTCCAAGGCTGTGCGGCGCAAGGGCACTGGGGTGAGGAATGGGTCCAACCCGTGATGCTACAGTCCCTGGTGTGAGCAGCGGTCCTGTTACAGAGGAGGCTGACGGGGATAGAGGGAACTTGAGAAAACCGAAAGTACAGTTACCCTCAGAAAGTTTTACCCTGTTCTTTGTTTCTCTGTCATTAGAAAAAAAAATAGCTATGTATGTACGAAGAGCTTTCTCTCGCCTAATTAGGCCTCCCTTTCGTTTTGCCCTGAACACTGGAGTTTTAATCCTGAACACAGAGGGGCCTTGGGCAGAAAATTTGGCCAGTCTTTTTCACAGAGCCTGAATGCGTTCAGACCCTTTAAAACCACACCAGCCCCTCACTAACATGAAGATTAAGCAGTACATTTTCAAAGCCATAATGAGCTAAGCCCGGTGGCCTCCTGTGAGATAGGAAACTACCCACTGACTGAGAAGCATTAGTCCCTACTACCCAAGGTGAATTACCACTTACTTTTTGTTACTTTCTTAACATAATTTGGTATTCCCCATTTGTCCTGACCTTATTGACCATTACAGACTACATTTGTTCCTTTACTGTATTTTAATAGCTTTATGATGCTTCTCTCTTCACACTATACTCTGTATCTATTCTGAAAACCTTTGCTCTTATTTTCCTGCCTCCTTCCCTCTTTATAGCTGGATCTTCACCTTTTCTCATGTATTTTTTTCATTTCTGCCTCACCTCACAAAAAAAAACAAAACACTGTTTCTGCATATGGCTTCTCTTCTCGGTTTTGCCATTTCTTCTGACACCAATAATCCCTCACATCTCACTTCAAATTCCACTAGTTAGTATCCTATACCTTCACACTGTACCGTGGCTGTCAAAAATTCATCAGCAACCAGCCTGACCAGCAAAGTTTATTAATACCAAGTATGGGGAGAAGATTTCTGACAGTAGAGGGCCCCTTGATACATCAGGCAAAGGAGTAGCTGAAGTTACACGACAAATTCAGATTCAGTAGAAATGAAACAGACATTAAACTTTGGAACAGTTGACTTAAATAAGTGGTCAGGCTTTACTTAAGGAATTCAAGATTACCTCTTTCTGAAAGATAAAGATATGAGCGTTAATAAATGCATTGGGCTTTACCACATGAAGGGAACTAGATAGGACTACCACAAGGGTCCTTGCTGCTTGACCATCTTCAGAGATGAAAAGGCACCAGCATCCAAGCTGCCTCTGAGTTTGCTTGGCAGTTTCACCCATTGCTCCCACCTGCTAGTACATGTTGGACACCGGGACAACTCCTTCCCTCCTCACCTACAAGGATATTTCTCCCTTTTTGCTGGGGTTTCCGCTTCCCAAGCCAGGGCTTTCTGGTTGTCTTAAAAATGGTGATTGCGTTCCCCTACAACCCATCCATATGCAGAGAGAAAAACACAGAAATTTTTATTTTTCAAGAGTCTTTTCTCATTTCATAGCTATAGCCCTTGCCCCAGCGACTGCTCAGGGCTTTTCCAGACTGCCGCCAATAAAATTGACCTACTTCTCCTTGGCTCATTGAGGTCCCCAGAAGCATCAGTAAGAGCTCAAGATTAATACATTTTTTCTACTACATCTTAGAAAGATCTTAGCAGCCACAAAGCTGCTAGGCCCAAGACACATAGAGTTATCAGTGACTCAATTTACATTCAATTACCATTTGGAAATTCATCTTCATCATCATAACTATGAGAAAATAGAGTCATGTCTTAACTATGGTACAACTAACAGAAATGGAACGAACCAGTACCAAGTAAGTGGACTTTTCAAGCTCTGTTTAAATTCATTTTTAACCGTGGGTTTATGGCATTGCAAAAATTTACTAAGAAAACATGGGTTAGTATTTGTCCAGTACTTTCACATGAGAAGTGCTGTTACTGTTGTCAAAAAGTCTACTGCGGACTTAAGTAGCTGTGAGAATGCAAAACAGTTTAAAATGTGAATAGCTTTCGTAACTAATAGCAAGTAGGCAATATAACAGATGGCAACTCACATGAAAGATAAACCACATCTTAATAACAATAACTTGCATTCGGAGGGGTAGTGTTTCCTAGCGGTTACAGCATGGAACTGGGATCCAGGATTCCCATGTTATCTTCCTGGCTCTGATGCTGACTTGCTGTGCACTGAGAAAAGTCACTCAACATCTCCGTGCCTCGGTTTCCTCCTCTCCAAACTGGAGATAAATCTTACAAATACCACCAGGCTGCACAAGGGAAGGGGCTCAGGTCATCAGTTTTTTTAACAAACATTGTGAGACAAATGAAGGTACGGGAGAGAAGTGTTTGCTAATGTTGTTCTGACCAAATTCCAAGGTGGTTACTTTGCTCAACACTGAAATGCAGCCGTCCCCGGATCGGGAAGTGGCAGCTGCTTAACTACGCTCCACACCATAATGATACGGTTCAGGCCAGGAAGTGAATATCACCGTACCCAACTGACACTTCAGAGGGAATTCGAGGAGGCCAAATATAATTACCTTAATTGAAATTTAGCCAGGACATTATGCAATCTTTAACGGCGGTCTGAATCTCTATTTTATATCTCCGACAAAAGGGAGCACCTACAGCTCTCCAGGTTTCTGTCATCATTTTTGGCACATTATTTCGTTTTGATCAGAAAAAAAGAGAGCTTCTCAGTCTCTGTTTCTGCTTTGTGCAGCTCTACAGAGTTTCCTGAAAGTCCTCCAAAGCAAGCATCAGAACAGTCTTACAATGTCTGACATGAGGTTAACACAAAATTAAGAGGCTTCAAAATAAATGTTCCCTTTTGCTTTCTGCTATATATCTTTTTGTTTGTTTGAGTGAGAGATTGCATTTTTAACTGCATCAGCAGCAGACACTCTAAGAGCATCAATTCTGCCATGCTTTCCAGACAGAGGTTTCACCCTGAATTTGGTGACAATTTCATGGAAACAAAAGTTGGAGAACTGGACCAGGAGGGAAAAAATGACTAGTAACAGAGAGGAAGATGCCTTGCAGTGTACACCCTGGTGCTTCAGCAACGTGCAGGCAATAGCATAAACTAAAGCACAAAACCAACTTGCTGGCTCATATCATTAGTGGGGAAGACAGCCTCAGATGAGCTCTGTTTTACTCCTTCCAGCTTTATAGGGTTATTGTGGCACTGACAATTTTCTGTGGCTTCTGAAGATTATGGGGATATATCTCAACAAGCCAAAAAAAAAGTCACAACCAACCAACCAACCAAAAAAAAATAAAAAAATAAAAAAATATATAAAGAACAGCTGATCTCACTGAAGAAGACTCTGGCATCTTCCTACACAGTTTTCATTGGTATTTCCTGATTCTCCGGCCAAAGAAATCATCACAAAACCGTTTTTTTCTGGGAGGAGGGGAAAAAATTGTTTCTCACGCTAGCTCTTTAGGCTTTATGGGATATGTAGTTGAAATTACCAGGTCAGAGTTTTATGGGTTCTATTCAAAGGACTACATAAAGAATATCCTATGTAACTAACTTACTGCTCTTCAGATGGTCAAAACTGAAAAGGCTATCCAAGCAAAAATCAAGTTCTGGAAAGTGCCATGAGAAATTTTACCCAGAGGAAGTGGATTCTGCTTCTGCTGGCTTCAGTGGAAACATAATCACTCAGATTTATTAATTTTTGTTTAAATATTAAGTTCATATAAAGAGATGTCTGGAAATTCCATGTTATTATTTTCAAAAGAGATGAGCTCAAATCAGAAAATCTGGATCTGGATGCCTAATAATGACAGAAGTTCAGGAGAGTTTGGACCGACAAGGCTGGCTCAGGCAAGTGTTGAGTGTTTTCCCAGGATTTTTTGAAGGCCAATACAAGGGTTTCAAAGAGGAGAGAGGCATGTGCAACATGGCAGAGTTACAAAAAAACATCGCTTGGAATTTCCTGGGTTTTGTGAGATTAAAATTCTAAGTCTAATTAGTTTAAGGAAATTAGCTCCTTATAATTTTAATTTTGTATTGAAGAAACACTAAAAATTAAAAATAGAATGAGAGGGGAAAAATTAATGGGTTTCAGTAATTAGTTAACCAGAAAATGCTCCTGTCTTAGTGTGACTGTCCAACACACATGAAAAAAAAAAAAAGAAAAAAGTAACCAAGACTTTCTTCATATTTTCCAAAATAATATAAGCTTCACCTCTGAGCTTGGAATGAGTCCTTGACATTTCAACTCAGCTAGCTTTTTTAGTGGTAAACCACTGAAATTGGTGTTTAGGTTGAAATATCATCTCACCATAACACTAATACAGACACAGAATAAATACATGCGTCCTGGCAAAAATAAACCTGAATTTGTTCCTTCTACTGGCCACATCAGATTTACATGAGTTTTGTGCACTAATGAAACGTTAAATGAAAGGGAAACCTCTTCTGCAGGCAGATGTTTTCACCGAGTGCTGAACTAGAGATCCCTGACACAGGGAAGCAACAGGACAACTTATTACGCCGCTGGAAAATGTATTTCTCTTAGCCGTGGTGATCCCATCTGAGGCCCCACGAGCCACACACTGGTGCACTAAAGAGACATGTGTTAGACAAGCTGTTTTGTCCCTTGGCTATCACCCTCCCAAGCACTGAATAGATCCGGATTGGGCTGGCTTGTGAAAAAAAAGTCAGATGAAAGCTGTGAAATTAAGCCAAGTCAAAGCACAACTTTGGTGCAATTCCACCGATTCCAAGTTATGCTAACAAAACTTCATTAGCAACGGATCTGGCCTACCCTGCCCAGCCCAGAGCTGCGCTTGGAAACCTAACTGCAGCACTTAGCTTTAAAATTTCTGCGACCCTTCACCGTATTTATGCAACAAGGTAGCTAAATATGTGTTTTACCATTATTTGAGCTTAGAGTAACTTCGAAATAAGATGCAAAGTCCTAGAAGTTTGAGAAGAGCTCTTTTTCTTTCACATTTTTTTCTTTCACTAAAGCTGCCGAACACCAAGCTGCCGACATGGCCACAAACCCGCAAGACTTCGCACGGCCACAGCTCTCGAGCTTCAGCCTTGCCGCTGAGCTGTTTGCTGACTGTTGAGGCGACCGAACTCACGGGCGGCTACGAGAACAAGCTCACAAATAAAAATCGGCAGCTATGAAGGCTCAGAGGGCTGGAGCGCGCGTATGGTAGCAGGGAACATAATGTACCATGCATGAACAGCATGCAGTTTTTAAATGTTCGTAACACTTATTTCAAACCTAAATTTCTTCCAGCAAAGTCCGTAATTCCTGCCTCAGGACCACGAATGTGCCTCAGCACAAAATGTTAAAACAAAGCCATTTTCAAGTTGCTAGAGTAAGAGAGAAAAGGCAAGAAGCCTCAAAATATTGTCTGAGGTCAAAGACGCTCTTCCTTCTCATTCAGATTACCGGTGAAAAGGAAGGATCTGCTGTTGAGAGTAAATAAGTGACACTTTAGTCCACTGGTAATTTTCTGAAAGATCTGGAGGCATATAAATATAAAGTTTCAGGCTGCAGGAGACATCTCAACTCATGTCTAACAACGCCACCACAGAGAGCACACACTGTGTGTTGCGGTTTCTGGTGTCCAGTTCAAGGGGATCACCCGAAATCCCGATGTTCTAGCTCTGTTTTTAATTAGCCCCTTCTCAGGAAAACCTGTACTGGCTTCAGTGGGAAGGTGTCTCAGCTAGATAAGAAAAAAGAAACACCACCACCTAGATGTGGTTCAACAGCATGAGCGAATTACAGTTGTTCCTGGATTTGTAACAAAAAATCTGTACTCTGTATCTGCCTCGCATACAAGACTGCTTCCGTACACCAGCCTAAGTATACACCAGCGAGGAAATGCTAAAACTTATAGACTATAGTTAGCTACGCTAACAGGAGTGTCAGTACAAACTGTATAAACGGGCAACAACACACACACGTACTTCCCCCTGGAGCGGGGCAATCGGCCCGAGCCCAGCCAGCGGCGGAGCAGTGCGAGTGGTGGCACGGCTGGCCAGCCAAAGCACCCACCTCTTACAGAAAGTGTCACTAACTCCTTTGTGTCTCTGCAGAGCCAACAGGATTTCAGCTTTGACGATCGTACCAAATTCAGATGGAAACAACGCTGAGTTTCACAAAGACACAGAAGAAATTACAGAGGGAGCAAAGTAGTGTAAAAAGCTCATTTTCTGGTTTGCTTGCCAAAGTATATTACAATTCAGGGTGCACAAAAATGAAACAAACAAACACTGAATTCCTCCCAAACAATCTCAATAGCACACCCCCCGCCCCAACCCTCTCATTTTGAATTATGTTTAAGGATTTTTTTTCCTTTTCCTTTAGAAATCAATTCTAAACAATTGACAAAATAAATCCTTAGTTCAAAAACAGAAATGAAAACATTGCATAGGAAAGTATCAAAACAAAACATTACCTCTGTTTTGGAAAGACAGACCTTTTTTCTCGCAACAATTTAATGTTTTATGGCAACTCATTGTGTTTGTGTTGACGTGACTTTGCATTTCCAGGTAAAAAGTTTTCGAGCAGTGTTTATCTAAACAATGCATTGCTAAAACCAGCACAAATAGGAGCAGAAGTCATCTCGCTTAACTAAAATGTGACTCAGTATCATAAATATTGCTCTTCTACTTGGCTATCCACCTCCGATTCCTAGTTGCTGTCTGGCTCTTTCCGTCCTATTATTAGGCACCAGCGTTCTGGTACAGCAAACTTGTGTGGATGGCTCGCATGAAGCAGCTCTAATTTATACCTCGGACTTTATCCTGTATTCCTGGAGCACAGTATTTCATTTTCTGACGGC
Organism: Anser brachyrhynchus; assembly: GCF_964034855.1. Taxonomy (NCBI): domain Eukaryota; kingdom Metazoa; phylum Chordata; class Aves; order Anseriformes; family Anatidae; genus Anser; species Anser brachyrhynchus. Next base: position 97,547,218 of record NC_137694.1, read on the forward strand.
GCTAACTTCCCCGTTGCTCACCTAAATGCAGAAAAGCCCAGCATACGGCTCGCTACCCAGCAGCTTTTCAAAGTCAGCGAGTAGAAAGTGCCCAAATTAAATAAAAAAACAGGTAAAAGTTTACGGAAGTGAAACAAATGGCGCAGGTTAGCAGGGGCAGCCATAGGCAGCTCTGTGTTCTTGCTGAGACTGATACAGGTGCATCCTAACTTCACCGACCAAGGCAGGAAAGCCAGAAGGACAGACACACGTGTGTGTGGACACACCGACAAGTGAGAGAAAGGGACGAGGAAGAGGTAAAAGAGAGCAATAAAAAGGAAAGGTGTTAGTTATTTTTTTCAACTCTACAATGAACTCCAATTTTGGCAGAGGATTAAAAACAGCCCTTGGAAATAATTTTTTTTTCTTCTTCTTCTTTTCTCTAAAGCTTCAGCACAAAAAGAGTGATTATAAAAGGAATACACTCACACAGACGCACGTAAAACCGGGGGGAACTGGGGAGAAGGAAATGAAAGGAAAAGAAAACAAACAGACTCCTAACAGGCCCATACTGCTAACGGGAGTCCAAATAAAGAGTCATATGATATCTGATAGTGCAGGACACGTCGCCAGGAGCTGGAGCGGATTGCCTACAGGAAGAAAGAGCCAGTGTGTGACTGCTCAAAGAGCTTTTCTTTCTCCCCTTTTCATTTTTTTTTTTTGCCCTCTCCCTCTTTTCTCCTGTACTGTGAACGTGTTGCTCTCAGGTCAGGTCCACGAAGAGTCCCCAAAAGACGGCTATCGTCTTTCTCTGCACTTCTGGAAGCAGGGACAGTTGCTGGGAGATGCCTTCTGGTTGAGATTGAGGGGGACTAAATCTAGATTTCAGCTCTGTCTGCCCTCCCTCTTCTGTCACCAGCTCCACGGTTGCAGATACAAAATGATCACAAAGGCATGTTATATTAAAAAAAAAAAAAAGAAGAAGAAAGAGGGAGAGAGGGAGGAAGAAAAAAGATTCAGGGAGGGAAAAAATAGAGACTGCTTATCCTATGGAAAACTTCAAAGGCCAAGTCCCATTTCAGTGCTCTTTTGTTTAGTTTTCCTCTGATTTTTTTTCTCTCTTTTTTTTTTTCTTCTTTTTTAAGAGTCAGAGAGCAATTGAGAGAAGTCACAGAAAACACTCAGACCATGAAAACCGTCAGGAGTTGGGAAAACTCTCCAGAGGAAGGAGGAAAAGGAGGATTTAAAATAAAAGAAAGGGATTTGCGATTTGCCAAAAGTTCATCTATTTCCTAGGTTTGCCAACAGAACAACGAGCTCTTTTTGGTGCTTCGTCCGTCCCCCACCAAGCGTTTTACAAAACCTGGTGGAGCCCACAAAGTACTTTCGAGTGGAGGCTGCTATCCCCGCTGCCTACGTAAAAGCAGGGTGCCCCGGGCACCTGCAGGGAAGGGACCCTGGGCTGGGAGCAGGGGGCTCGAGGCCGCTCGCCACCCTCCTGCTGCTGCCAAAGCCGTGTCCGCCAGAGCCCTGGGGAGGGAAGGGCCCTGCCAGCAGATCTGGAGGGGTGGAAGCCCCTACAAACACCAAGCTGTGTTTTAGCTGGTGGTTTCACTCGCCATGGCTGGTTTTACTTCACTTTTGCAAGGGACAGGCTGTGTCCACCGGGACTTTTTGCCTCTACGGCACAGTGGTGTTCCCACAGCGGTGCAGACAGAGCGAAAGGACGCAATTTCCCCCCTTTTCATCGTCTGAGGATTTGTAAACGCAATAATTCTCAGTGTACACTCACGACACAGAGATGTTGCTCAAAAACAGTGCCACAGATACATCTGTGATACCTACGTTGCTGTTACACACGACCTCTTCGGAGGGAAGCCTGCAGCATGAATATAAAGATTAAGGTATTGTAGCAATAACGCTCTGCATCCAGGAACGACTGTTGTAACTCTCTGGTAATTTCACCTAGTTCTATATAGTGCGTGCTGATGATTCTTACGGGGTGGATATAATCTACAGCTTCCTCTCTTGTTTTCTGTTACAGCTGATATACGATGCAGTTTCGAGACTGGTAATTTGTCAAAGCCCTGAAAATACAAATCAATAAAGGAAGGAAGGCAGAATTTGGCTAAATAAAGCACTTCCCCAAGCTACTGAATTTGCACTGGTATATATTCTCAAACATCCTAACCATTGTACAGAAGACAGTGTAGAGAAGATATCATGTATGTTATATACCAGATGCAATAAATTTCCAGTCTAAACACCTCCTCAAATATGATGCATTATTCCTTTTCTATACGGTGCACGGAAAGGTCTATGCCTTTTCCACATGCGAATACACAAAGAGTATATATATAAAAAACACAGTCAGAAGAACAAAAAATCTCTAGTGCCAGGTGGTCCGTCCCAAAATCCTCAATTTGTGGCTCTATGAGAGAAGTAAACTCTCAGGACGAAATGGAGCCCTTTGAGAGAGGGTCCCATCTACCAGGAGGAACAAACAAACAAACAAACAAACAAAAAAATCCCTGAGCTCCGACTAATCATTTGAGCTGCCAATGAGAGGTGACTTCTAGACAGATGGTCAGGGAAAAACTGAGTCCATGGACACAGACGTTGGTGCCCCATCTGTATTTTAGGATCCCAGCTTCAACAAGCCATTACCAACTTTTTTTCTAAGTGACAGAAAGTGAAAGATTTCAGTTCTCACTAACGTATTTATTTTTCATCGAAACCACCCTGTTCCCTTCTTTTTTTCTTCCCCCGGTAAGAATTTGTTGTTTAATTTTTTAAGTAAACAGAAACTGCTCACAGTACAACTTCTATGCCAAAAAAAAGAAAAAAAAAAGAAAAAAAGAGAATAGGTAACTTGGCAAAACAGCAATCGGATTTAAAGAGAGAGTGAAAAAAGGGAGAAAAGAACGACATATCAAACTCACTTGGTCTCGTCCCCCTTCCATTCCTGTTCTTATTAATTCCAAATTACAATTTGGAGGTAAGGGAACTGAATTTCCTTTCAATCTATTTTGCTGCTGCCACACATTCTCTGCCTTGCTTCTGTCTCTTTCTTTTTAGGAGGGAAAAAAAAATCCCTAATAAAAATAGAAAAACATATCTCCAGCGTTAAGCTCGCTCTCCCCCTTCCTTTGTAAAGAACTCTTTGTTCTCTAGTGAAAATGCTGAAAAAATCCCTGGGCTCCCTGAAACAAGTGCAAAACACTTAGAGGCTTTTGGGCTGGCTGGGAGCCAGAAACCCTCCCGCTGTCTGGTTAGGAAGAGAGGGAAGCGAGAGAGAGAGAGAGAGAGGAGAGAGAGAGAGGAGAGAGAGAGAGGGAAAAAATTGGAGCTTCCTTTAATAGACATAGGAAGCAGGTCTTTTTTTTTTTTCCTTTTTTTTTTTTTTTTTCAAAACTGGCGGTCAAGCGTTAAGTAACTCCCTGCCTAAATCCACCTGCTAGCAATGAACTTGGGCAACCCCCCCGGGGGTGCACAAAGAGGAGCCACCGCACCGCGCTCCAGCCAGCCTCTGCTCCCCGCCGCCCCCTCCCCGCTGCCCTGCTTCCATTCTCCCTGCTCCCGGCACACCAATGCCCACAGCTCCTCTCTCCCCCTGCCACCAGCGACAGACATACCAAAATACACGCTCGCTCCGGCTCCTTAAAGAGCAGAGAGGGGAGGGAAAAAAATAAAAATAAAAAAAAAAGGAAAAAAGAAAAAAAAAAAAGGAAGAAAAAAGAAAAAAAAAAAAAGCTTTTCCCATCTCGGTTGCGACAGTGATAAGGGGTAGGGAACATCTCATACCTGGTGTGAATGCTAATCAGCCAGGAGTTCTCCTTTTTTCCCAAGACAGGGAACTGTTTCCTTCCAAATTTATTAGAACCTCCTCCACTGCCTCTTTGAAAAACCTTCTTTGTCACCCTCTTCCCAAGTCCCGATACTTCTTTAAAAAAAAAAAAAAATGGCTTCGGAGCTCCTTCTATTCTTGATATTGATTCTCTCTCTCTCTCTCCCTCTCCCTCTCTCTCTCTTTCTCTCCCCCCCACCCCCCCACCCCTCCTCCTTTCTCCTGTCTCTGTCTCTTCTGAGTGGTCTATTGATAAGTCCCTAGAGGCACTGGGTCAGCCTGCCCGTAGGAAACCAGACACAATGCACAAATCTCCGAGTGCCATTCTGCCATCAGCAAGCAGACCACGTTTAGGAGAGAGGAAAAAAAAAAAAAACACACAGTAGAGCAAAAGACAGAGAGAGGGAGAGAGAGGGAGAGAGTGTGAGAAAAAGACTGATTGGAACAGGAGGGAGGGAGGGAGGGAGGGAGGGAGGGAGCGAGGGAGAGAGAGCGACACTGCCAGTCAGGTTAATCATCCCTACTTTAATTAGCTGTTCGGCTTAGACATAAAACAATTGAATTTGAATGATCTGTCAGTGGGCTCGGCTGAACCAAAGGGGAAATGCGAATATTACAAAAAAGACTGTTGGTGTATTCAGATAAGCCAGCCTGGAAAATCCTCAAAGGATAACTATTAAAACTTACCACCAAACAAAAAAGTACCGAGTCAGATGGCGTTATACCGGGGGCCCTTTCCAAAAAGCTGGGAGATCCCTTCCCTCGCCTTTTTACACGCCCCACAAGGTTTCACCGATGCAAAGATGCACACGTTCCTGGAGCCCTCATGTCTACCTGTCCCTGCAGGGTGGCAAGGGGAGTTCAGATTCCCCTGCTACTTCTGGCCATAGAAAGCGAGACCGCGGCGCCACTCAGCTGAATTTTTCCTGGTGGATCGGTGGAAATCTCTGATTCTGGGACTACACAAGCTCCGGGAGCGTCTCTCTGCTACGGATGTCTACATCCACACGGATAAATTGAGTATCTGCTCGATACGTACAGAGATGCTGCGAGAAGGCAGTGCCAGGTAGTGGAATAGATGAGTCCCAGGCACCGGGAACGGAAAAAAAAGTTATACCTAAAAATAGGTGGCAAAGCAATCTATTCGTTCTAGCCCGGGTTGCAATCTGAAGTGCAGCTCGAATGGATTAATCCTGGCGATAAACAGCGCGGTGGCAGCGCTGCGTGGCAGGCAGGGGAGGTATTTATGACACTTCTACAAAGTCCTCTTCGGAAAGGTGCGGACAGGCGCCTGCTCCCCCGCAGAAGCCAGGCGGCAGGTAACGCGGCTGCTGGCACCCTACCCTGCCAAAACCATCCCTTGTCAGAGGATGGGGACTTTCTCCGTGTTTCAGGGCATACACACACCGTTGCCCCCTCCTCTAGCTTGTGGCAGCAAGGCTGGGGGTGAACTGACTGTGCAAGGCAGGTATCTTCCCCGTGTTTCAAATACGTCCTCGGTATTGCAAATAGGGTTACAGCCACAGCAGCGAACCCATAAATTCCCCATGGGGGCCATAAGCATCTCCTGTACACAAACTTTTAGATGGGCACGGCTAACCTGCAGGCGCTGCTCTAAATACGAGGAGAAAGCAGAGAAGGAGTTTAAAACGCGGCTGGCTGCTGGTCTTCAAGAGGGAGCTCTGGGATTCCCTCTCACTTTGCATTTTGGGTATGGATGCTTAAAAAAAGATATGAAAAAAAAAAAAAACCAGACAGAAGCCTTAGCAACTTCTCCACATTAATTTCATCATCTTTTCTACGCACATCTCCAGGCAAAATTAACATTGTTTTTTATGGGTTTCGCTGTTAATGGAGAACTGCCAGGTGGTGACAAAATTATTAATTCCCTCTATCAGCCTCTGCTGTGGGAAAAGGTGGGTTCCTGCCATTTTCCACCCCTTAAAACGCAATGTCCTGGGTGGCCCTATCCCATCTGCCTACCAGCCAGTTGGTGCCCGTTTACCCAGCAGAGAACTAGCCAGGTTCAGCAGGACAGAGGTGCATTGCAGACGCAAATGGGGCACTGGACTTAATGAGGTCTGTTAAATGCTATTTGTGAGTTTGTGTCCCCAGCCTCCCCAAAATACGAATTGCTCCCGTTTGAAATACACGCAGTCCTCTAGCAAGATTGTGGGAGGTAAGGCACTACCAAAGAATGATAAAGGAGATTTCAGAGGAACACAGTGCCATCAAAGGCCTCAACTGCTTACCAGATGAGATTTTGTAGAGCACTGTGACACAGACAAGCAGTTTTCTCTTCTCTGGGTCAGTACCAAACTAATAATCCTGCAGGGTGCAAAATAGCCCTGGGCTGTGTTTCTAATGAAATATGCAGAGGCTCTGACCACTTGATGCAGGAGTTCAGTGGAAGAAACAGTGTGCAGTCATGTAATTATGGGCTACAGCAGTGGTACAAGGGGCCCTCAGCAAGGTTGCACGGTGGCATTTCCTAACTTTTAAGTGCTTGACTTAGTAACATTAAAGTTACCGTAATGCACTTTCAATATAATTTCTCAGGGTGTTCTTTTAAAGCAAGCTCGAAACCCAAATGCCATTCCACGGAGCCGCCGATGCTGAGGCACCTGCGGAGCTGTAATACAGAACTCCACCACTGCAGCCGGCAGTGTCCTCGGCAGCACGAGTCGAACCTGCTTACGAAGTGATCAGCCACTGGAAGCGTGATGCTTTCTCCATGGCTCTGATGGTATTTGCCTGACCGTGGAAATGCTGAGACACAGGAGCCCTAGGCTGAGGGCCGAAGAGCAGAGAAAAGTGCACAGCTGTGGAGAGAGACCCTTTGATCTCTGGACTCAATAGTTTGTACCTCTTCTATTGCTGTCGATTGTGCTTCCACCCACTCCATTCAGCTGACCCCATGGATTGCTGTTCCTCCTGCTTCCTAGCTTGCCCTCTCTCGTGCTGTTTCTTCTTCCCTACGCCACTCCTTGTCAGTCTGCTCCTCGTCCCATGAAACTAAAAAGATCGTCCCCTCAAATACCTCTCCTCCACCCCAGGCATGGATGGGCACTGAGAGCACAGGAAAGCAAGCTGCTCAGCACGGCAAATGAGGCTACGTGGCGTTCCAGGCTGCCTTAACTAGACCACTTCTTGCAAGACTGTTTAAAAGTAATTCGGGTATCATAATTTGCAATCCACAGTGTAGACATATCAAAATGTCCTTGTTCTCATTTCCAGTGCTTGCTGCCATAGCAACCCTTGGTCAAAAGGAAATTTCCATTGATATCAGAAGGAGCAGCATTTCACCCAGGTGAGTTTTTACTATGTGGCACATATTTTATTAGCATGTCTTCCTGATATGGTGATCCCCAAATCTCCTATAGTGCTTCACGTAGAAAGTGCTACTGTTAAGTCCTGCTCTCAGAAGGTCCCCTTCTGCTAGAAGCTACCCAAGTCCAAGACCTCCTGATTTCTATCAGAATTTCAATCAAGAGCAGACCCAGAGTCTAAATGCAATAAAACAAACAAACAAGAGCAGCTCCAGAAATGTGCAGCGCCTTCCCCTCCTGAGATTTTATCACAGCTTTTAATTTAGATACATGATGATGATCTCTTTCTTTGCATCGCACTCTCTTGCTTGCTCTTCATTCGTATAAATCACTGCATGCATCAGGGAGGTTTAGCCCAAGAAGCGAGAACTGAAAGCTCAGTCTGAGCTGCTGAATAAAGTTTGCTGTTTCCCGTGGAAAAGGCAATCAGTGCTGCAGCAAGCTTTCAAGCTCTCCTGCATGATACCCACTCCGTAGGAAGACAATGTGGCAACAGAATTGGAATAGATGTTTAAATATGAGAACTGTAAATGGATTTGCCAGTGGCAAGTGGCAGGATTTATGAAGGGAAAAGCCACCAGAACAGCTCCTTGCTTTCTGACTTCTACTTGTATTACACAGCGGCAGCCAAAAGGAGGACACGAAACAGCAGCAGGCTGGGAAGGACCTGGAAATGACACAACGCTCATTCCTTTAATGTATATGAAGTGTTCTGCAGCGCAACTCATAACACTCAGCACGGCTGACACGAGCTGACGTTAATGGGAAATCAAGAGATCTGGGTGGCACGGAGAAGAATCTGGTTCTACAGAGAATGAAGTGCTCTGCAATGAAGGACAGTTAAGAGCTCCATCTACCTGAAAAAGGGGTGTAACTATGTAATCTCAGGATAAGTTGTATAAATGTATTCCTTTAGATTTATTGGCTTGTCCTCATAAGCAACAGAGTTGCTGCTTTTTGTTCAGAGATGTAAACCAGCACAGCGTGTTGCAGAGGGTGAATATATGGTTATCATCCCATTCAAAACAAATCAGAAAAAATGACTGGAAACTCCACCCATTACAGAAGTCTACTCCTTGCTCATGAGAAGATCTTTTCGGCATACAATCATTCCTAATTTGCACTACTATGCTTGGTAGATGGCTTTGTATGCTAAGGTGAGAAAGCTACCCTGCTTTGCACCTAACCTAGTTCACTTCTGTCTTGTATGCAATTTGATTTTCTGGGGCAAACCAAACAAGCCTATTCCCTGTTGCATTGATTACCAGAGCTAGCTTTGCCTTGTGTATTAAAACTCTATCAAGTGTCCAGGACTGGTTCCTAAAGAACCTAGTACTGACACCGGACAGTTCCCGAGACAATTCCTTTCAGAGATTTGCTGACAACAAGGAAGTATAAATGGGAGCATCAGAAAGACTCCATATTTTTTCTGCCTCTTAAACAATACAAATATAAAGTCCTATTTTGTGGAATGAAAAATGAAAATATTGCAAATTGGGCTGAGAGAGATATTTTTGTTCTTTTTTGCAGATTACCACCAGCAATAAGATGCTGAAAAGTGAGCCGTGCTCTCACAGGCACCAGTGTTATCCCCTTACCTTCACTGGACAAGCAACAGTGCAACCTACAGGAGCTTTATGAAACATCTGGTTGAGAAGACAAAAAGAGTAAGACTCCTGCCTTTCTTCAGCTGCATTGGGTTGGAAAGTAACACGTGCGTTTTCTTAATGAATTAAGGAAATCTTATCACTGATTAAAAAGCAGATGAATAAAGAGGTGGTTTTGCAGGCAACACATGTTTTCTATACGATTCTGTGGGTGCTTATCGTGAAGGCCTCAGAAGACTTCTAAACAACAGAAACATTAACTCTCAACCTTGGTCTACCCTCCATCGCTATCCATACTGTTGTTACCAGATTGTAGTATGTCTGCTCCAAAATTAAAATGACTTAAGCAGAACTGTGTGTTATGTTCAGTCTACTCTATGCTGGTCTGTTTGGTTGCAATCTATTCTGTGATTTCTGAAAGAAGTATCTTGGGGTGTCAGGGGGCTTAATTTTCTCTCATTTAATTTTATTATTTAAATTATTTTTATTTTTTTCTCTCATCTTAATTTTCTCTCATACTTGCATGGAAAGACAATTATAATTTTGAAGTGAAGAACTTTAAAACAGATGTCTGCCCCACTTCTGTTATGCTGATACGAAGCATGCCATATAACCCTCTTGCAAACCTTGGTCCTGTTGCACATTCTAAAATCTCATTTCCTGCATTTGCATGTGACATATACTGTGCCTCTGCACCCACTGTCTTTACCTAAATTTCTTACCTAAAGACATCTCGTTTCTGTAGGCTTTTCCATAGGCTCAACACTAAGTAAAAATCTTAATTATTCCTCATTCTTCATTCAGGACAAAACCTTTGTGAGAACAACAGTATTAATAGCAGTTTTAGGAGCTGCACAGCCTTAGCATGCCAAAACCATGAGGCTCCCACCAAAATCATGAGACTGTTTTCTGAAACTACATTGGTCCATCTTATTTAACTTTTCTTGCTCTCCCCTGGATGACAGTGTGAAATCAGTGTTGCCAGCACCACCACAGGGGAATACTGATCCCACTGAGGGGCTCTGGCTTCTCTGTCCATCAACAAGTTTTGTCTAAAACTACCCAGCACCTCCTCTCTAACAGTTCTGCCAAGCTCTCTGACACACACCAAGTCTGTCTTGGTGTCTGTTTCTCCATGCTCTCTCTCCAAGCTCCTCTGCAGTTTCCTAAGCCTATTCTCTGCTGCAAGGGTCCCTACTCTGTGTATACCACTTCCTTTTTTTAGGCTTGGATATGAGTGGAGCATGTAGCTAAAGAATCAGATAAGAGTGTAGAGTTCTGTCTCTTTTCTGTAGCAGATATGATTGTCCATCATATCCTTGGGCTGGGTGAAACCGCGAGGAAGGAAGACAGATAGGCTGACTGTCACCTCCGCTCTCTCCACAGAAACAGCTACTACTGGCAAGGTGAACGGAACAAGACAAGCTCAGGAAGAAATCAAGAGTAGTTCATCACTCATTTTTCCTGTTTGTTTGTTCCTAATTATCTTGTAATACATTTCACTGTTAGTTTTATAATACAGAAAGACAGATCCTTCTGATTTGAGCACATAATGGCTACTTTTAAAATGGCTTGCTATATTCATTCTGGGGCAAGTCTCAATCTCTTCCTCCCTCCCTCCAGCTTACTGCCTCTCTTCTGGTTTTACTGGTGTGTGTCAATTCTCTAGTAAATGTACTCTGAGAAAAAGAAAAGAAGGGACAATAGAGGCAGCTTTCGCTTTCTTTTGATGAGATTGAGGCCACACTGAAGGAAGTGCCAAAAAAATCTGTAATTTCATTTTGGCCAGTGCAACACCTCTTGCAGGCTTGAGCTATGCAAACTCCTGTGTAGCCCCTAGCACAAATCAACATAGCCTCTTTTATGTTCTTCTTCCGATATTCCTCTCTGACCTTAGAGAAACAGAATATTGCTGTAGGGCAATGAACTCTCATATTGCCCTTGACATTTCTGCAATCCATCTCCCTGAATTGGGAGACCCTTTCACAGATCTCGAACCTCAGCAGCATAAGGAAGAATTAGTATAATTAAGAATTAGACACAGGGTCTCTAAAATGGGAATCATAACAATGACTAACGTCACAAGAGTGTTTTCAGAATTAATTCATGTAAGTAAAGCACTTAAAAGATAAAAATGAAGGAGCTGCCACATCAGATTAGACCACTGCTCCATCTAGTCGAATGCCCTGTGTACAACAGAGAGCAGTGGTACGCACAGGGTAGCAGGATTAGGGTCCCTGACCTGTGCAGGAACAGGGTTTGGTCTAAGCCAAAGGGGGAGGGCTTTGTGGTCAGGGAGTGTAGCAATAGGACAAGGGGGAATGGCTTTAAACTAAAAGAGGGGAGATTTAGATTAGGTATGAGGAAGAATTTTTTTCCTATGAAGGCAGTGAGGCCCTGGCACAGGCTGCCCAGAGAAGCTGTGGATGCCCCATCCCTGGAGGTGCTCAAGGCCAGGCTGGATGGGGCTTTGGGCAACCTGGTCTGGTGGGAGGGGTCCCTGCCCATGGCAGGGGGGTTGGAACTGGATGGGCTTTAATGTCCCTTCCACCCAAACCAGTCTGTAATAATGTGACTCTATGACAACCTTCCTGTGAAATGTCACTACTTCAGAAGATTTGATACTTTCTTTTAAATCTTATAATTTTTTCAACTTTATGAAAGATCCTAGTCTGAAAGAAAATTGTATGGGTTTGGATGGGTTTGCCTTCATGTAAGGGTGGGGTTTTAAAATTTATTTTCACTTTTTTATTAAATGTGCAATGTTTAATAGGAACAACACAGCAAAACCCTGTTAAAAGACAGAGCTACAAGGTATTTTAGTCTATGATTCTACTCTATTCTGTATTCTACTTTAGGACAGAGTAAGGAAAAAAATAATTAAAAGATAATCTGTGAAAACAAGAATTCCCTCATAACTGACCAAACTAGAAATGAGTCCTACATTACTGGGACTGGATAAAGTATCACCAGTGCCGGATTATTACATAAGAATATGTTAGTAATGTAGCAGGAGTCTAGTCTTTTAAGATGTGAAAGAGCGTTATCTAACCTCTCCGCAAAGTTCAGGAAGAAGAGCCATATGTCCAAATAATCATTTTCTTGGTGGTGTTTAACATGTCAGTTTTTTTTTAAGGGGCTTATTTCAAGTCAAAAAAAAAAAGTGTGAAATGCATTTCGATTTTTTTTTTTGGCAAAAGCAGCTCATTTTCAAGCTTGCAAGGAAACAAGAAAAACAAAATCAAATGTCAAGTAGATTTGCTCTTTGTTGTAATTAATACGCAAGCATTTGCTTGTAGATGGTCCTGAGCCTGCAAACAAGTAACGCCAGTCGTGGTGCTATTAAAAATGAGTAGTTCTCTAAGAATCAAAGGGCCAAGTGTTCAGCCAGTGAAAATATTCAAATCAATGGCCCTAGGCCAGTTTACATCAGCTAGGGATCTGACCACAAAGGAAGGACGGCAGGAAGCAGGATGACCGAGGACGTGCCACGTGTTTGCAGGATTGGGCTCTGCGTGCTAAAAGCAATGCAACAGCAAAGAAAGGTAGGACAGACTTCTTCAGAGAGGGAGGTGGGAAATGATTAACTGAAAACAAGGAAATTGCAAAGCTCTACATGCTCGCCTAAATTCTGGTCAAGGAGGTTAGATGAGATTTCTCTTTGAGTCAGAGCAATGTAGTGGATAAAAAGACCCTGTCTAGCCAGGGGGATTTCCTGAGGCCATCGCAGACCAGCTCAACATGCTGTTAAGAGGCTCGTTTTCATGAGAGTTTTTGTTGCATTTGTAACGCTTGCTCCAGGTCCCCCAGAGCTTTAAGTGCCACATCACAGCGCTACAGGCGCAGTGCTGAATGCTTGGCATGGGACCAGGCATCTTCCCTTTCTTCTCCTGATTTCCTCAAGTCGGCAGGTGGGGCTCCAGGGCTCCATCTTGTTTTGATTTGTGGGGGGAAGTTTTTCTCCAAGAAGGATGAAGAAAAATTTCCTGTTGGATATTTGCTCTTCCCCTCCTTTCCCCCATGTTGTTCTGTGGAGGCGTTCAGAGAGAGAGAGAAAAAAGTTTTTTTTTTTTTCTTTTTCTTCAAAGGGACTCACTATTTTTCCTGAAATGGGATGCTGGAAATAGTTCATCACCAAGGTCTGCTGGCCTGAGATCTGCTCGTATTTACATCAGGGTGATTCAGTAGCAATTCCACTGAGGTCACTGGAAGTGCTCTGGCATCCAGTGCCCCTCACTGAACGCAGGATCAGGCCAATTGCGCCAAACTGCTCAGTGAGATCAGTAATGGTTCAAGCTCTTGGCCAGGCCACGGAATGGGTGTAAATGGATGCAGGGCAGAGAAAATGTAAATCTGTACCAACTTTCCTGGTGATGTTCATTAAACCGTCAGAACTTGAATGCTGGAGGGAGGAAGCAGGGGGCAAAGCCAGCACAGCAAAAAGTGCTACAAACTTGACTGCCCAATAGCAGCTGGGAAAAAAGAGAATCGAGGCAACATATACTATTTTGTCACTTGTTTTCCCACAAACTTGTGTGCAATGTGTAATTCTCTCTAAATTCAGGTCACTGCTGAATTTAACCCTATAGCTTTGAACAATCAATTATTTTCCATAGTATAACCACTTCATTTCAAGACTGGTTTGAATGGTTGATTAGGTCTAGATTAAATAATGTAACTACAGACCAGTAGTAGGTGTTTGCTCTATATAAAGTTGGCATATCACTGAGCAGGTATTACTTTTTAATGCTTCAATATACTCAATAACTAATAACATTACATTGTAAACTGGCTGAATAACCATCACCTTAGCATGCTACAGCTAACACCTCCAAATTCAATCTCTTCTCCAAAGACTCTTGTTTAGCCTTTTAAATGGTCAACTCCTTGGAGAAGGTGAGGAACGGAACCACAAAAGGCAATGCAAAGAAAGCTGTTTAACTCTGTGAGCATCAGCACTCAGGTTGTATGACTGTAGGTAAATGCTATGCCTCAGTTTCCCCATCTCTACATAACAATGTTACCTAATTAATCAATTGCTATAAAGAGCACACAGTTCTTTTTTTAAGATATATTTCAGCAGACTACTTGAGGTAGACATTTCAAATGATTTTGCAGAAAATCTCTTAAAAATGACCTTTATGTTAAAATAAATACGTGCTTATGTGTTCTGTCAAATCAAGAACTGTTCCTCAGTTTCCTCTGTAAATAAATGGTGAAATGCTGAAAATATGACTTCTCTACTCAGGGAAATCCAAGGAAAGTTAATTCATTAGCAATTACCCACAGAAAACTCTCAGGCAGAAAGTCTTGGTGCAGTCACGTTAGATACTACTGATAACTGAGGCAGAAGAGGGCCAGAGCTCACCTTGCAAAGAATTTGGAGGTTCATTGTAACAAAACTTAGAAGATCTAAACCGCTGATCGTGCAGAGCAGCAGGGCCTGGGAACCCTGAGGATGTGCTGTGCTCTGCTACCGTGGAAGAAAGGAGGGCTTCAAAACTTGTTTCACTAATGCCGTGTCTTCTTACTACCAGTGAGAACCACAGACTGCTTCTACTCTGTTGAAAGATGTCTCCTTTCTATCACACAGATGTCTCCTTTCTACAGTGGAAAAGTAAGAGGGAGAAAAAGAGGTAGAAGTGATGAAGGAAGGGCACATTTTCAGAGGAGGGAAAACCACAAAACATTCAGAAGTGGCAAAAGGCCTTTACATGAAATAAGAGTACTGGAGATATGTAAATTAAATGGGCTGCTCAAATGTCATATTTAAGTTCAGCTGGTCATATGAAGGATCGGGAATGATCAGTCTGGGTTAGAGAAGTGTGCATTTGGCCAGCTGCATTAAATATGGCCTTTGCCTTCCTGTAATTCTTAGAAGGGTACAGACCAAAATCAAGGAACAGGTGGTCTCTTCTGATATACAGCAGAAAATCTTGTCCTCCCATGTATGATTATTATGAGGTCTGAAACAATGCAGACAGAGAAGACAGGAGATGTACATTATAGAAATAAACTGGAAGCATAGTTAAAGGTTACTAAGACTTTTTCCCTCCAGCTGCCATTGATACGAAAGAATAGATCAGTTAATTTCACTTTTTGTTCCCTAAATTCTAAGGTTTGATGACTACCAGGCTACAATATTTCACTAAAAAAAAAAAAAGGACTGTTTTTTACTTAAAAGCACAAAAAGTATACAGAGAAAGTCATTTTCAAGGTCAGAGGGTTGTTTTGACATTTAAGAAATACTAAAACAGTTTTTGGCTTTTAAATTTGTAAACCAGAATTACTTCCTGATCTGAGAGACAATCTGCCAAATTTCTAGCTGGCCACAGACTTCTCAGGGTAAGCTAGAATTATCAGATATATGATGTTGTCTAGGTGCACGCCTCTGTGATTTTAAAATGAAATGTTGATCAACCTTAGAAAAACACAGTTTCTGAGACCCTTTGTACAAATAACATGCTTCCCTGCTTACAGCAACTAAAGAGACAATCCTCTCTAATAACCATTTTGGTACAATATTTTGCTAACTGCTGGAGAACTCAATACCTTGAGACGAATATACTAATGAAAAAAATAGAGGGAAATAGAGAAATTTCTGTACACAGAAGCCAAGTAGCTCCTTTTATTTTATACCAAGGCTTTGATCCTCCCACCAGCCTTGTTGCAATACAAACCAATTTCATTTAATACTGTATCTGACAAGCCAGAATTCTCCAAGATTGCAAAACTCTGCTAAATCCCAGTGCAAACTGCAAACAGGCTGACAAAATGTTTCACAAAGAGCACACATGCAGGTGGGCTATACATGCATTGGTAGTACAACCTTGCCATGCAAGCTTGACAAAACTTTGGGTAAATATAGTATGACAGAGTCAATATTGTCATTAAAGACATGCAACAGAAAGCATTCCTGTACATTGCCACCTGTTGCATCTTGCTTCTCCTGCCTGTGCCCACGGCTCTGTTTCTTCAAAATGGGTTGTAAAACAGTTATGCTGTTTAAAATGGAGAGGTACCTGCCTCTCACTCCAAAACAGCAACATTGATTTTGCTGTTTCAATTAGGCAAGAAAAACAAATTTTTCATTGTTCTCTTTCCATGCTTTTTTCAACCACTCCTGATAAAGCCTGAAAAAAAATCAGTCAAAAAAGGTGACCGCTCAAGATGCCGTCCAGCACAGGCAGCCACGCTAAACCATAAATCCCTGCTGAAGTAGAGGGGCCACAAAGAGGGTGCTCCAAAGTTTCTGTTGCTTCTAACATACCTCCCATGTGCACCTGTGTTATTTAAATGATGTCAACTGGTGTATACAGCATACTGTTACGGAAAATATTTTTTTTTCTAAGACTCTGCTTACTGGGTTTTAGTTTGTTTCTCCTATTTCAGTCAAAGTTTAAATGCAATTGTATTTAAAGGTTTGTTGTGCTTTTTTAAAGTGCTGTTCATACCAGTTAACGAGAAAGCAGAGAATTTGCCAGCCTGCAACTCCGTTGTACTGAAACTGCTCTGGGCTTTACAAGATGCAACTCTTTCTCCAGGGAAGGATTTATCTCCAACAGATTAGCAAACTCACTGACTTCTGCCTTTTACTAATCCTTCTCCTCTTTCCTCTATCCAGTTATCTCAACACATCATCCTCTGGTCAACGAATATTAAAAAAAAAAACCACAACATACAATCTAAAAGATGACTCAGGAAAGCAAGAATGAATGAGTTCTGATAAAAATATCCATGAACCTGAAACTTCCTGCTGCACAGGGTGTGTACGCACAAGAAAGAGATGTGTAGCAATACTGCTCAGCATTTGAATTGTTTTAGCAAAATGCAATAGTGGAGAAATTTTGGATCAGAAAATTTGTAAAGCAGAGGAAGAAATGCTGCTAGCTAGTGAAGAGCCTTGTTTCCTTCTAAAGCCCAGTTAAAGGCTGGCTTAAGCTGTCGTTTTGTTTCCGGTAGGAGAACAAGGACAGTTTGTTGTGAGAACCACTGGCAACACCAGTCACCTCAAAGGGGCAAAAGATGAGGTGAAAACAAAACTGAGGCCCTTCATGAGCAAAGATGGTCAATACGTAGGGCACACAGCCAAAGCTTTCGAACAGCTTAGAAAAGATTAATGGTGGCCTGCTATGCCGAGGGGATTTGTGGAGTTAGGTGCTCCAAGCTGGCTAGATACATCTTTTTTTCTTCATGTGAATCCACAGTTTAGGTGAGCAGATTAAATCTAATGAAATCTGGGGCTGCCGCAAATATGCCTGTAAAAACAGCAAGCTGAAGTCTGCCTCACGATTACCATTTCTCAAGGACCTCAGATCAGCTGTGCTTCGAAAATGAAACGATATTTATGTCCCGCTGAAATATCAGCACTGAATCCTTAACCTGGGGTTGCTGCTGAAAACCTTCTGCATAATGCACGAGGCAGCCTTGCTCTCCCTTCTAGCATCGCGTGTCGTGCAGAGCTAAAAGGAGCGAGCACCAAAAAGCCTGCTTGATCGGGAAAGCAAGACATTGGCACTCTGCACTCTGACAAGGAGTGGGCTTGTTAGGTGCGAGCAGCAGTCCTACAAAACCACTGATAATAGCTGAACTTCAAGATGAACGGTGGTCTGGTGAGCTGGGTCATGATTATCACTAATATACGGAGGGAGAAAGTGAGGTGCAATGACTGGAGATTTCCTCAGCATCGGAGGGAGCTTTTCTGCTAGGGTTAAAGTGAAAATTCATGTCTCAGTCCCAAGAGCAAACCACAAGCTCATATTGCTTTTACTACAAACAGATTTCCCTTCACCATACTGTACTTCTTGCTGACTATTCAGTATGGTCATCCAAAAATACTCCTATTTGTGTTATTTTTCACACACACCGCCCTGAAACAAAATTCAGTATGAAAGAAGAGCAGTTTCCTCCAATACAGCTCAACATCCAAACTAAGCAGCAGTAAAATGGTATTTATTCACCGACTGAGGTTTCAAACAGTAAAATGATTGTTACTGAGTTACAGACTGGACCGTGCCCTGAACAAGACCCCAGAATATGTCTCCGGTGGCAGCTCTGTCACCTCAACAGCCCTCCAGTGGGCTGGGGGAGGAGGAGGAGCGCGTGGCCTAAGCCCCAGGCTTAGGCCTGGGGGCAATACTTGAATTCAACCAAGTGTCAAGGTTGCAGGGGGCAGAATGGGGCAGAATTTGCCTTTGGTATTGAGGTGGGAGACAGAAAGAGGTGAGATGGGTGCCTGTGCCCAGAGCCTGTGGATGAATGAGGCTCTTTCTTCACCTGCCACGGGAATCAGGGAGAGACTAGCCCAGGGATCGGCAGTGCCAAGTGTGCCTCAGAGCGCAGCTGCACTTCAAAAGGCAAGCAATCTGAAGGCGTGGGGGTGTTCATGAAGGACCTCAGTTTTGTTTTCACGTCATCTTTTGCCCCTCTGTGACTGGTGTCATGAGCAAGATGGCCAATACGCAGGGCACACAGTCAAAGGGCCACAGGTCAGCAGGAGAGCAGCTGAAGAGCAGCACAAGGGAATTGCAGCCACTCCAGGCAATATGGCACCTTCATCAGGGGCCCAACTTAAAGGTCTTTCTGCTATCAAGAGGGCCACGAGGATGATCAGAGGGTTGGGGCACCTCTCCTATGAAGAATGGCTGAGGGAGCTGGGGATGTTCAGCCCAGAAAAGAGGAGGCTCTGCAGAGACAGTGGCCTTCCAGTACCTAGAGGGGGCCTACAGGAAAGCTGGGGAGGGACTCTTGGTCAGGGGGAGGGGGAGTGAATTTAAACTAAAAGAGGATAGATTTATATTAGACATTAGGAAGAAATTCTTCACTGTGAGGGTGGTGAGGTACTGGAACAGGTTGCCCAGAGAAGCTGTTCAAGGCCAGGCTGGATGGGGCTTTGGGCAACCTGGTCTAGTGGGAGGTGTCCCTGCCCTTGGCAAAGGGGTTGGAACTAAATGGTCTTTAAGGCCCCTTCCAACCCAAACCATCCTGTGATTTCAAACACAGTTGTATTCTCTTTCTACTTGAACTTTGGCAAGCCCTGTACCTTTCTCTATGTATTTGTTTTCCTGTTTGAATATGTGATATTCAAATGAAATATAAATATTAATATTTGATTAACTCACAGCTACAAAGCTTAGTTCCTTAAATTCTAGTACAGATCTTTGAAATCTTTGAAAAACTATATAAATATGAATTCTTTTATTTTTCTAGCATTGCATTAACGACCGTACAGTGGAAGTTGATGAATTAAATAATCTCTGTCTATATTTGCTTATATCTTTCTGAAACAGTTACCTTTCTCATGCCTTGTCTCAATCCAGAAATGACATTTTTGGTAAAGCTTTGCAAAAACGCATTCAGCTGTTTTTGAGTCATCCAAGTATGTAAAAAACAGTTTCCAGCTGTTAAGTTTTCCATAAACCTTTTTTTTTCTTAAACACGCTTGTATAATTATAACACAGCTTTGTTTTAAAACATCAAACTTGACACGTACATAGTCCTGAAAGAGAAGTAGCAGTGCTGCCATGTTTGAAACCACTTGGTTATGAAATAACAAGGTTATTACCATATTAAAACATCTTTCTTTTCTTAAAGATTCTCACAGACTCTAAGCTACGGATTTCTAACTTTAGACACCACTGAAACTTCTCAATTGTGTAACTGACCAAAAAAACCCACACAAACAAATGAAGAAAAAGAGTCACTATTCTTGCAATCTGAGCAAGATGCAACACAGAAGACCGGTGAACACTGTTTACAATGGGATTAGGCTCAGTCCTGCCTATCGTGTACGTTGTATACACATACGCACTCTCAAGGAGAACTGCTAAAGCTCTGGCATGATCTTCTCGCTGGAGTGAATGGCGATGGCTGGAGCTCCGTGCTTGGCAGCCCTGTCTGCTGGCTGATGCCTCCAGGCTGCTCCTGCTCCCTCTGCTCTCAAGATCGTGCTTCAACTAGCAGTACAGACCTAGGGTTATCTACTCTCCAAAAAATTTGGAGTTCTCACTTATGGTGGGACAAGGACAACTGTATCATTTCCCTTCATCTACAACATGCGGGCTCTCGCTGCAGTGGCAATAGCTTTCCATAAATGCTCTGAATTCAATTTACCATTGCATACCTCTGCAGTTTTACTATTGCATCTTTGCATTTTGGTAAAGAATGGCATCAAATCTGACTGGAGAAGATTCTTTGCTTACGTTCTGTCCAGATATAAGTGCAATGACTTGATACCAAGCAGTCATTTACTTAAACATTTCATTTCACCTGAACTATTTCAGTTTTTGATGTCTTAGTGAAGTAAATATTGGTCCTGAGAATATTAATGGTGGCTGAAACAGGAGCTGCAGTTTGATTGATTATTGCATTACATGGGTTTTGCTCGCAAAACTATTTTCTCATTTGATGATGTAAAGGCATATGTGGCTTTTCTGCCTTGCACAAACCAATAGCCTTAGCACGAATCCTCCTATTAGTTTGCAGTAACTCTTTCTATGCAACGTTTCTGCAAAAGGAAAGTCACTGCATGTGCAGGTTTCTGTATGGGGCTGAAGTGATTTGTACAGCCAAGAAGGGGCTCAGTAGCTGTTTCTCATTCAAAGTAAACATCAGTACCTGCATATATTCTCCTACTGTGCAGGTGTGAGTCCAGAGAAACTATCAATGTCAGTGACATTACAGTGAATCTGAGAAGACAGCCTGACTCATCTGAAAGGAAAAGATACAACTCTGATGGCTTTCATGGACAGAAATGTGTGCACACATGTGCATGAATACATCCTTCCTCACTTTACACTATCCATGCTTTTAACAATATATCTATAACTTGTTCTTATGTCCATTACATTGAGAGGCTTTTCAATGTATTTCAAACCACTGCAAACATGGACAGTGCTCAACAAACAAAATGTCACTGTAATATAATTTCAGGGAAAAAACTCAGCTGCTCCTACCCATCAAACTGTCTTCTCTATGTGCTATATTGCCTTGGTAAACCCGCAGCTAGGGAACATGCAGTGAAAGACCCTATTGTATGGAAGGGGCAGAGGTAAGGTTGCTGTGGGAACCTTAACTCTAAATTTCCTGAATTTACGGAGATTAAAATCTGTCTTCACATCACATTAGCATACTTTTTGTGTATACAGAACATGGCCTAGGCAAGTGCATTGTTTCTAAAGGAAAAGGTATATTGTTGGGTAAATAGATGCCTGCACATTTTGGCAAGTCTAAGCTACATAATTCAGTTCTAATCAATGCTACTGGATTCTGAAACCAACCAATAAGATAATGAAGTGGAAAAAGCAATAAAATAAAATAAGTAAGCTATCCTGCATAAGCTATTCTAAGCTTCAGTATTGAGACAAAATACGGGTAAGAGTTTGCCATTTGCTAGTTGTTAATAATCATCATCAGATCTGCCAGACACACTCTTCAAGGGCTCTGTCTGTCTGGACCAGGTAGATGCTGCAATACACAAAGGACATCACATCCAGAGAAAGAAAGAGTGTTCGTGGACAATGATGCAGCGGTCTTAATTAAGATTTTCATTACTGATACATACATTAAGGTTTTGCTAATGCAAGTGCCCAAGCACTGTCATGTGTAGGTAGATGTCTCTGATTCTATCTCTAGAAACCCTTTTGCAAATCATGCGAACATTCACCAGCCAAGGCTCAAAATCAGCTCACCTGCCCTTTGCTATAATGACAATGAAAAATAATAAATGATATTTTATTTGTGTGCCAGATGAGAACTTAACACTTTGTAGGTGTCAGAATGAATAGGATTCTGCAAAGCTGTGCTACGGTGTATTGGAACTGATTTGCATCTCACTTACACCTGTTTGATGCTGATGTAACATCATGAGCTTCAATAGCATGAGTGTAGCAAATACTCGAGGAAAAAGGAATGAAAGACATGGAGGTAAATGGAAAATGGGATAAAACACAACATGAGTTTTCCAAAGATAGACTGTATTAGACTAACCCAATAACTTTCTTTGATAAGATAACTGATTATCCAGACAAAGGAAGTGCAGTAAATTTAATCTATCAGTAAAGCATTTGATATGGTATCACAAGGGAAATTATGAATTAAGATGAAGATTTGCAAAAGGACTGTAAAGTGAGCAAATGCTTACCTGAAGGGGAGTTTTGAAAAAAGAATTACTGAGCAAGGTGAAGGCTATATTTCCATAATTTTTAGTTAAACATAATAGTATTTTTTAAATTAATAGGTTTGGGAGGAGTGGGTGATTTTTCTTTATGAAACACCTCATAAAAGGAGGGGACATCATAAAGCAGGAAAAAGAAGGAGTATGCTTAACAGACATAAAAGGATTAATCAGTTTTAATGAATTGCTCATTAATAATATTTAGACCTTATTCACCTGTCAGGAGAATAACTTCAATGTTTCCATGTTATTTCTATGGTTCTGTCCTTTGGGAAGTTCAAATATGCCACAGCTCTCTCAAAAATGCCAGAGCAGTTTACTTGTGCAGTTGAATTAGGCATCCATTTCACTTTTGTGCTTTTAAAATATTGTTACACCCAGAACATAGCAAGGCTACGATATTGCAATGGCACACTCAGTACCAAGATGACATGCAACAAAATATAGCCATGCCAGGAAGTAAGGTGAAGACAGCGCTACAGATGTCACAGTAGAAGGTACCAATATGAGGTTAATTTGCAGGCTCTGAAAGAAATGATCTGCTAGCATATTTTCAACAAGCTTACAAAAAAACAGGATTTTTGACAATCTTCCCTGAGGCATGCCTCAGTCTACAGGTAATTCAATGACTAAAATTGTTACCTTTCCATTAAAGTTCATTGGAGGAAAAGCTGCATTTTTCTTTTAGTCTTCTGTGGCAGAATTTTATTCCTTAGTGTCATAACTAGATCATGCTAGGCATGCATGGACATTCACAGCAAGAAATTCACACTGAGAACCAAACTTGAAGGATTTAAGCGCAAGAATTGAAAAACAGTTTGTCAAATATATTATTCTTTGAGGTTGGTTATATGCCGATCACACATAAAAGGTATCCTTCACACCCTTCAGTGCTTATTGCAGAGCATTCAGAATGTAACACATTAATTTTTGTCTTTTATCTAAAAGGGAGTTTACTGCAAAAAGTGAAATTCAATTAATCTCTTTTACCAGTATCAAGGATAAGCGAAGACAGATGAATATGAAATTTAAACACATATCCAGGTCCAAATGTTGCAACTGATCCTTACTTTTGTGATTGGTTGAAGCATGAATAGTTTTAAATTGTATGTTATTTGAAGTTGGGATTCCAATTTTGTCTCTGACAATCAAGCTGTTTAGCATATGCTTAAGAAGTTAAAACATTAGAAAACAGCATTCAGAAAACGGATACAGCCATTCTATTAAATTTAAACTCAATCTGATGGAAGAGAAGTCAGCAAGATCTATTCAAATCCAAAAGCATTTTCTTCTGGTTGTGTTCAAAAATCTAATATTTTGGGCATGCAAACACATGAAATGAAAATATTACCTGGGGGGCTCTATTCATGAATTATATTCAGCATGATATTATCCAAAATGATGGAGGGAAGCAGCAGCGAGCAAGAAGTTCAGAGGAAGAAAACATTATTTCTTAATACACTATGAATCTTTTATGTCTAAGATTTCCCATTCCCACCAAGAGGTAAACCAGCCTTCATGAAGCACATCCTGAGGACTAATCAATGGTCACATATGTTTTGACATGTACATCTGTGTAATGGCACACAGGTAAACTATATAGCAGATGGCTTCCGTTTCTTTTTTTTAAGTGAGAGAGGCGGAAAGAAAAGGGAAATGGATGAGATGCTCTTTAAAGCACATTTTCAATCATGGTGCCCTATATGTAGGACGTTTAGCATAAATGTGGAGACTTAGTCCAGCATTTAGACCTCTGTGAGAACTTGCATTTCAGTGTCAGTCTCAATAGTCAGATTTATGACCTTCTGATCAAGAGGTGGTTTTTGGGAAACCATCTGTTTCTGGTTATCTGGCTTTATAATAACCACTCCTCCAGTGCAACTTTCTCTTAGTACTTTTTTTTTTTCACATTAAATCTGGTGTGTACATTTTATGGAGACAGGTACGTGCACATTTTATGTAACATGACGTTAAAGCTGAGTGCATCAGAGAGTTTTTTAGAGAAGGACTGACAGTACATTTCAG
This sequence comes from Anser brachyrhynchus, assembly GCF_964034855.1. Taxonomy (NCBI): domain Eukaryota; kingdom Metazoa; phylum Chordata; class Aves; order Anseriformes; family Anatidae; genus Anser; species Anser brachyrhynchus. The sequence continues at coordinate 97,571,179 of NC_137694.1, forward strand.
AAAAAAAGAGAGACGTGGTGATATAAATGTGGAACAGCAACATGCTTGCCCAAGTTGGAAGATAATTTACCATAACTGCAAAGGGAATATTCTGAAAAGCTCTGCTACACTCTGTAGTCGTGCCATTTTGCACAGTGATTTCAGACCTAACAAACTGGACTGTCTCAATATTTGGATGGTTGATGTTGTTCAAACTGCTGTAGGCAATGCTGCTACTGCTTCAGCAAGGTAGTCTTTTCTATCCAAATATACTGAATTATTCCAGTGTGGAGTAAGACAAAAAAAAAGTGCACTGGACAATTGCATTTTCTTTGTCCTTTTCTTTTTTTTTCTAGCTAAATCTAAATACTGTACTTCCAGAATTTTCTAGTATAATGTCCAATTTTTCTGCTGTAACCTTTTACATTTCAAAGAAAGCTAACACTCAGTATATTATATTACACTAATTTGATGAAAAATAACCAGAACAAAAGAATCTCCAATAAGCATAATGGCAGAAAGGCATGATATTTCCAGCTGTCATGCTGGCCAATCTCAAATTCAACCTCATTCAACCTCAGTGGATATTTCGTAGGTATTGCAAGGCTAAGCAGGTCGCTTACATGCCTCTGTCATAATCCTCACATCAACTTCACAGCTGTGGGTAGCCATTTTTATTTGTTAAATAATTTGAGTATTAACAGTTAAACTAATGCTTGAATGAAAAACTGGTATTAGACTTGGCCTTTTTCCCCCAGCTATTTCTCTGGTTTTCTGGATATTTGGTCTGTTTTTATTAAAAATGTTTTAGGGAAAAACAAACAAAAACAAACAAACAACAAACAAACAAACAAACATGAACTTCATCAGAGTTGTTTTAAAGAAGATAATTTTTTTCATGCAAGTCTATTGCTTAAGACCATTTGATGGTTATGTCTTCAGACAAAGAATTAAGTTTGAAGTCCTGGCAATTGTTTAAGAATATTCAGCCAGGGGTGGATTCTCAGTTATACAGTTTGATTTCTATAAGCACTTCAGAATATAATTTCTACTCCACTTCTATTTCTGTTCTGTTTTACCATTTCTCTCATTTGCAACCACCAAATAGAGTGTCTCTGCCCATGTTGTTTGCTTTTTATGGAGAATTCCTTTTCTTCAGGAAAACATACAATAGCTGGGAAAATACTATCTCTTTCCTGTTTTAAATTGCTGTGTAGGTGACAATCCCCTTTGAACCAACTCCTTACTTTTGTAAGTGGATATACTGATTCTTCTGGATAATTTGTATGTCAATTTATTACATTAAATATGATAATTCTTGAAAAATGAAAACAGCTCTTGAAAGCTGTTGTAAATACAAGACTTAGTACATCTAGACTTTTTTTTTTTGTCATTTTGCAAATGTTCATTTTTGATTCATTAATAAGCTTGATCTGGAGGTTATTATCCTCCTTTGAAGTAATGGAGAAATTCTTAAGAAACCTGAGAATAGAAAAGATGCCTCCTCCCTGTTCCTGATGTAGCAATCATAGTTGTTATTCTAAAGTTCCTCATCTGCAAAACAATATGAACACTAAGTAAAGAGGTTCAGATGCTGCTATTTGTAGATATTTCACGATGATGATTTGGATTGCTACCAGATGACAGTTTGGTGGTGAACAAGTACCAACAGCAAGAACATATACAGAGAGAGATATCAAAGGCTATTTAAGCATCATCATGTCTGATAAAGTGAATACGTACTCTCAGAAACTGGCAACTGGCAGCCTGGAACATTGCTGGGTGTATTTTGACACACAAATCACTGATCATATGATGGATGGTTCTCATAACTATGATGAGATCAGTAAGATGCTACTCATCTTCCCTTAGGTCATCACTACTTGACCAAGTATATCTTCATGAAGCTGAGGAATAAATGACACTTTATTTATTTTTTTTTTTAAGAGGATGTCAAAGCACAAGGATCAGGATCAGTGCAGAATCTAATTGGAATGATGCTGGAGTTCAGTACACCCCAGTTAGATCAAGGAAATGAACAGATGTCCATGGAATCAGGTTAACACAACACGCAACTTCTTTGTATCTGGATCACTTCGGGGCGTTTCTGCTTTGTACTTACCCAAAGATAACAGCAGATAATCCTTCAATATTGTGTGATTTCCACCTGAATGGGTAGTGCTCTGGAAGTAAAAAGAGCATCTCACTGCAGCTATTTATCCTATGGTAGCTACCTATCTTACTGCAAAGCACCTTAGTATTGTCAACACTGTTACTTGGTGTTGACAATATGATAGAAAGGCTCAAGACTGGTAAGACAACTTTATTCCATGAAAAGGTCTATTTTTGACAAAGAATCCACCTGCTTCTCTCAAAACTCCTGAAGACATTCAAGTGGAGCAGAGATTAATTGCATTCCTCTTAAGTGGGAATATTGCCTGGGGGAGAGATACATGAAATCCCTCCACCTCCAAAATCCAGATGACATATAGACAGACAGACACGTACATAACCTGCAGGAGGAGGAGGAAGACTCTGAATCATCAGCAAGTAGTGGGTAGGGATATGAGAAGAAAGCCCAGCGGTGGGTACTGAGGCAGAGGGGCAGAACAAATCAATTATTATCTATAGATTAGAAACATACTTGACAGGTACCATTAACAGCTTCTAACGTGAAAATGTCCCAATTCTACTTTTTTTTTTTTTTTCTGTTACCCAAAAGAACTTAAAAGATCAGTGGCCTGAAGGATCTACCTTACAGAGAGAAAGAAGAGAGCCAGTACAAACAATACAAACTTTACACGCATGCCTGAAATAATGTGAGGCTCCTGTGGAGCTGGCTGAGTTGGGAATGGAGGAGCACAAAAAAGCCCTTAGCTATAGAACAAGCCTGACTTAAAGAAGCAAGAAAGTGTGTGACTCTAGCTTTACAGGTCAAGAAACAAAGGGAAACAACATCTTCACGGTCACACAGCAAAGCACTGTCAGAGAGGGATTTCGGCTCTGGGTTTCCACATGCCTATCCAGCATGAAGCTAGCTTGTTGCTTCCATCAAAACTGCCTTGCACACAGCTACCTCACGCTGCCAAAGCAGAGCAGGGATAAATAAACTGGTGAGTTTGTACAAATGTCGATGGCTTGCAGTCCTTGCACAGACACAAACGGCTTCACCGCTGCTACAGGAAGTGTTAACACAAGAGGTGTGCATTTCGAGGCCCTGAGTATCATTAACACTTTTTATCGATATTATGAAGTTCTGCAAGAAAAATAATAGGATTTGTCCGGGACTGTTATGAACCGCCCCTGCTGGATAAATACATAATACATGATGGCAAAGGTCTGATGGGACTTTAATCAATTGCCTTTCTGAGTCAAATAAATGTCACATTAGACGTAAGCCATGTTGTATTCTGTGGGGGCCTCTGCTCCCCTCGTCTCACAGGCCTGACACTGCCACAGGGAGCTATGCACGCGCATAGACTCCTACTTATTTGTAGCAAATATATCAGAGGAAAACGGGAACAGCACGTTGTAAATTACAGATTTGGGACACCTTATAATGAAAGGAAAAGGGGAATGGAAAGAAATATGGGGAGATCACTGGCATGAGAGGTCAGCTCAAATACGTCTCCTTGGTAGTTGGCATTGTCATATCACCTTTGGCAGTCACTGCAGCATATCTCATGTTTTTGCCCGTAGGGCGGGGGAGAAGCAAGTCTGCCATTTCTTTCTGCATGGCAAAAGTACCGAGTCAACTTTAAATGTTAAAGTCACATATTTTAGCTCTGCTATCAGCAAAAGAAAGCTCTTTGTTTTAGCGTGCACCTGAAAAAAGTCTGAATGTGTCTTTGCACTTCAGCATTCCTTTGAATAAAATTCCAACAAACAGAACTCAACTTGAACTAAAAGTTGCAGTTTAATTTCTCTCCCAAATATAAAAATGCTATTTTTTCTTACTGGGCTATGCCTTTTTTTTTTTATAATTTTAATTCCAGGCATCACTTTAACAGCCATCTACTTTCCTTTCTGAACATGTAGTAGACATGAATTTAAATTGCAAAATGGAGATCTGAAGTAACACAAAGTCCAGACAGATTTGGACATGGAGTTCTAAACATAAATTTAGAAGTCCTCATTATTTTTGGCAATAGCTCCAGCTTGAACACCCCAAAACAGTGGCTTAAAATGCTGGTGGACATTTGGAAAACTTTGGTCTATCTTTACTTCAGTAAATATTATGATGTGGTAGTTCTATATTTCCCTTTATATCACAACAAAAACCTTCATTGTTACAAAACAGTAGTTTTCACTGCCAATACACATTAAAGACTCCAGGCAAAATGTAAACTTTTGTTCTAAATACACAAAAGCATCATGGGTTAGAGCCTGGCAAAATTAAAAACGAAATAAAACAAACAAATTATCCCAAAATTTCCATCCCCTTTGCCCCCCAAAAAAGAAAAAGCAAAACTCAAATGATTAATTTTTTAATTCTTCCTGTTCTAGTTCTTAAGAACACAATTATCTGGATTCATGCTGTATTTTTTCCAGTGAAAAAGTCACTGTGCTGATAACTTACGTAGCAGCAGCCAAACCCAAGTGAAGGAGAACAGGCAAAAAAAGAACCCTACCTAATATTTTCCAAAGAAACCACTAATGGGTTTTTGGTTTTGATATTGTTAGGTGTCAAGGTGAATACAGCATATTTAGTTTACCCAGATAAGAAGAGCAGGTTGGTATTAGGTTGGAAAGCACACGGGACTGGGGTAAGGAAGGGTTCCATGCCACGAAGGCAGGTATCAGAAGGGATGGGCTGAAATGCTAGTTGACTGATTCCTACACTTGTTTAACTCTTGCACAGTACGGAATATGATACACTTTATTCTCAGAGTTCAACAACACAATACCCATCACAACAAATATATCCCCAGATTTAACAGAAGTCCTTCAGAAATGCACATATCAATTCCAGATCAATTGATCACACAATGTCACTGAACTAAGCCTGAGTCCCATAAGCTGATGCTGCATTATAATTCTAGATTGCTGCACCAGTATAACAACTCAGTATTGACTCTTGTGGCCATAGGGAGTAACAGAGAAGTTCACAAGGGCTCTCTCTACTGCCCTGAATGGAACTTGAACAAAACGTGTGACTTGTATTAATGAAAAGTATAAAATGTTTGGTAACAAATACTTACAGAAGAGACAGGAAAGGTTCCTTCGGAGGAAGGCCACAAACTGATCGTGAGTGATCTGTAAAGAAAAGGGAGAAAAAAAGAAGAAATTATTAAATTAAGCTATAATAAACACTCTAAATGATACCAAGATAAAGAAGGGATCGAGGAGACTCACAGATGGTAGCAGTTGCCACAGGAGAGAAAAAAAAGCGTTTAAAATTCACAAAATGTATACATTTTGGAAGTTTTGAAATTACCTGACCCCAAAACTATATAGCTAAGAAAACTGTTAATGGCTGAGGAGCTTTTCAATCCTGTGATAATTCCAAGCCAGCAGAGACTAAATATCCTCTGGTGGCTGTTCAACAGTCTCCATGAAATAGGCTTGTGGTTCCTATGGACAAATGCTCTTATCATGAAAACACTGCCAGATTTGAATGGCATCCTTCTTAGCAGCCATGCCAGATGATATAGGCCTCTAAAACAGAACTCGCCTTCTTGATCCTGACCTTCACAGAAGAGGGGTTAGGCATATTATTAGGGCTGAGGATGCTTACATTACAGCTGATAGCTGCACAGAAAAATTGTGTTGTCTTAGTTCCTTCTGTCAACACAGTATCTTTTGGACTTGACAGATTTGTTACCCAGAGACCCCTCAGAAAAAACCAACACAACAAACGGATGTATCAAAGCGGAAAGGCTAAAAGATTACAAACTTTTGGTAGACTAAAGGTCTGGTTTCCTAAGTCTACTAAGGAATACTAAGCTATACTGCCAACACATTGTGCAAAACATATTAACATAGGATGAAGCAATGGACAAAATGAATCAAAGCTTTGAATTGTAACAAGAAGATACACGCCTATTTGACAAAGAAAACAAAGGCAGATGCCCCCGAAGTGTTTTATGCTACAAATCAGTCCTGTCCTGCCTTCCCTTCACCAAGCAGAAATAAATTCAGGCAGTCAGACCAGACAGTGTTCTCCGAAAGATTGCTGGTCTGGGGACCAGGAGCACGATGCATAACGGCCCCAGGATCCTTACGGTGTTCTCTAGTACTTAATTCAAGCCATGGCTCTCATCTACTGTTTCCTGTCCAGGTACGGGGAGAGATTAGCTCATTACTCAAAGCAATTAAAAATATTCACAGAAGTACGAACCTAAGTTGAGATAGTGAAGGAAAATGAGGAGCTGTCACAGGAGAGAAAGAAGGAAGGCAGGGAGAAAATTTGTTGAGTTATAGCTATTATTTGTAGGAATTCTAGGCATGGTAGACGAGAGTATGAGAGAAAGCATAAATGCTTATCTAGCGTTTGGTCATCTACCCAGGAAGGTAGAAGAAATACAGCAAAGAGCAGAGAGAATCATCAAAACTGCAGGTCAGCAAAGAAGATATTTATAGCATTTGTTGGATAGACTACCCTGAGAGGCCCTATTTAGCTGCAAAATTTCTCTTTAAAGAAGAGAGGAAACTGATTACTCCCACATTTGAAAAAGATTTGTATGAGACAGATGACAGGATGCCCAGACTGAAGAGCTGAAGTGCCCCAAGATGATATGAGATGGTCAAGATCAGGCTGGTAGAGAACAGGTCACTATTTATGCTATTTTCAAGAATCCGTAACTGATAAACTTTAACAGGGAAGTTCAGGTAGAAAAAAGCATCCTTTGCTAAGCACTTATCCCTTATTTGCATTTTAGATGGCTCCTGAAGATGTAAATATGAGGCTCACAGACACATCTGGAATAGACTATATGCAAAGGACTGCAATGGCTGGTAGTTGGGAAGTACTTTTTCAGGGTTTTGGGCAGCTGGGACACTGAGCTGCACCATAACAGAACCTGAGACAAAAGGTCTGAGCCAAAGAATGTGTCTTGGAGCTCCAGAGCTTAAATCAAAAAAAAAAAAAAAAAGGCAAGAGGAAAAAAAAAAGAAGTAGGAGGCATCCAGCATGGGAAAAAAACACAGAATGGAAAATTTTAGCCTAGTGGTTAGAGTTTGGCTGTGTTATAAGCAACATAAAACAAGTTCTCTTAAGGGAAAGCGTCAAGCAACTTTGATGACACGGATGCCAAAGAATTCTACAAATTATGACCTGAGACTCTGGAGGTGCTGAGTAATGACTTACACCAGCATTACCATAGAATTTGCTGTAAGGAATGAACAAGACTGTCATACCTAATTAAAACTGTAGGGTAATTCTAGACAGGCAGAATATACTAGAAGCTGCAAACTAGAAGCTGGCAAATCGTCAGAACTGAAAGACCATAATTTTTTAAATGATCGCAACTGGTCTGGACTCTTGATTACAAGTTTTGTTCAAAAGAAAATACATAAAAACTTTCCATGTAAGTATTTGAAAAACAAGATGTGTCTGAGGAAACTATGATTCATTCCAGGTTAGATAACTGCAGCACACGTATGCTGGAAAGAAGTGGGCCAAGTTCTGTTCTCACAGCCTTGTGCAGTCTTGCAGACTTGGTTGGAGCCATGAGCAGAACTTTTCATCATATGGCACTGTTTGTCACTAGAGATGGACGTAACCTAATTACATTATATTAACACAGTAGATTTCTTCAAGATATACTATTACATGATAGATAAAAAATGAAGTCTAAGAAAGCTGACCATTTTTCTCAGTCCTCCAAGTTATAAGCGGAATAATTACCTGTCTCTACTTATGCCATTTTTTCCCACCCAGTATTGCTCTATTTGGTGGGGTGGAGAAAAGGAATCCACTGATCTTTTTCATATTCAATTCCCAGTGTTAATTAATCATTATTACTTGGAAGCCGTTTTGGCCATTGGACAGGATAGCCAGGGGCTAATCTTAAATCTGCCCTTGTTTCATTGTGGCCAGATTCTGCCCACTTTCTCTTTCTTTGCCATGTGAATACATGCCATTTAAATCACAAAGACTAAGAGATGAGTAAGCCCTAAACGTTAAGGATATTTAGGAATCTATCTCCCCATAATTTTAATGAGAATTAGTCTTCTAAATGTTCAAGGATTTCTACTTTCGGGAGTTAAGATAGTGAAATCCAGTCATCTGAGCTAGTTTATGTATGCAGGTAATAGATTTATGAGTCTAAATACAATTTTCAAAGGTGACTTAGGCATTCACATCAAAGTCTATTGGAAGTTAGCAAAATTCTGGCTGTAAACCACCTGGGGACTTCAGAATGTTTTACCTTTGTTAGCTTAAGTAGCACTTACTTTCAACGAAATTAACATTTGAGGTGCCAAAGTCATTTTTACAATTGGCATTTTGTTGCTTCTAGCAATTTTTCACTAAGTGGCTTGAGTTAATCTGCTTTCAGTGCCTTCTTCTTAGTAGTAAATCAGGACAGAGATTTTGCTTCATTTGTGCAAAGTGATTTAGGCTCTTTCAGATGTATTGCACTACCAAGATGAGAAATGATATTCGTTCAACCCCTTTGCTGGCAAAAAGGAGGCAGGTTATGAACTACCTTAAACAGGGAAGAGTGGCGACAGATTCAGATAATCCCAACCTGACTGCTCTTCCCTCAAAACGTTTTCAGCCTTTACCAACACGGAACCAGCAAACAGCACAGATTTATATGACACCTACTCAGTGTACTGAATCTGAGACGTAGAGTATTGCCATACCCCTTCTTCTGGATGCACTACACCTGCTCTGTATATAAACTAGAATTTAATCCCAGCAGAAGATGAAGACAATAATTTACTAGAGAATCCCTCAGTTCAAAGGAGGCCAAACTGAGCCACTTCCATGATGGGAAAAAATGGTGAAACAGGAGGCTGTTTCAGCTGAAATTCGGCAGAGCTCTGTAAATGATCTGAGGGGGCAGAGAGGCTACACTGACATAGCAGAGACATGTCTCTGACATAGCAGAGACAGATTACAGCAAAATTAAATTGAGGATTTTAGTGGATATAATTGTTGTTTTTATATATTAATGAACAACAATAATACGTGATTCTAAACTGAATACCAGGTTTGACATTTAATCTGAGCGCTCGTACTATCCATAAATGTTCATAAACGTCACAAGACCCCAACCCTTTGATTGAATTACAATCCAGTATGCAATTTAGGAAACGTGGATTAATCTACATAGATTTATATTTCTCCAGGTTACATTGTTATTTGTTGATTTATACCCTTTCCCCCTAAGTGTTCTTTTCATCGAGAATCCAGGAAAATACATGCAAATCTTTAATAGGAGAGCAAAGGAGAGCAGCTCAAGATCCAGCGACTAGCAGCAGATGGAAACTTAGTTCAGTGAAACCTATACTAATTATCATTTGCTTTTTGAAATCACCTCTGCTAATGGCCAGCAAGATCTTAGTCCCTGTGATATCTCCTATTACCTTTGCATTAACTCTTACTACAGCTAACAATCACCTAACAAGTTTCTTGGCAAAGCTGTGCAATTAAACTGCCTTTCAATCATCTTTCTGAGGAATCCTGAAATGGAAACTGCTTTAGTATTAGGAGTTAATTGCAAAAATGCAAAGGAAGGCAGTTAAATGTTAGCATCCAGCTCTGGGGCTCCCAGCATAAGAAATACATGAACTTGCTAGAGCAGGTCCAGAAGAGAGCCACAAAGATGATCAGAGGGCTGGAGCACCTCTCCTATGAAGACAGGCTGAGGGAGTTGGGGATGTTCAGTCCGGAAAAGAGGAGGCTCTGCAGAGACAGTGGCCTTCCAGCACCTAGAGGGGGCTTACAGGAATGCTGGGGATGGACTCTTGATCAGGGAGTGTAGGGATAGGACAAAGGGTAATGGCTTTAAACCAAAAGACGGCAGATTTAGGTTAGACATTAGGAAGAAATTCTTTCCTATGAGGGTGGTGAGGCACTGGCACAGGTTGCCCAGAAAAGCTGTGGATGCCCCATCCCTGGAGGTGTTCATGGCGAGGCTGGATGAGGCTTTGGGCAACCTGGTCTGGTGGGAGGTGTCCCTGCCCCTGGCAGGGGGATTGGAACTGGATGAGTTTTGAGGTCCCTTCCAACCCAAAATGTTCGATGATTCTGTGATACCAAATGTATGAGAACATCTTAGCCACAGATGTCACATGTGAGGCAGGGAACTACATCAAGCAAAGTAACATATAGATGAAAATGATCTTAAAAGATCTCCTTTTCCTTCCTTCGTTCTTTCCTTCCTTCATTCTTTCCTTCATTCCTTCATTCGTTCCTTCTTTCTTCCTATCTTTCTTTCTCTCTCTCTCTTTCTTCCTCTGTGGTCATGCTACTTGAGGTGACCACCTCTTTTAACAACTGATATATCTAGAATTCCATTGCCATCTATATTAATAAGCTTCACGGCACAATGGTACCTGCTTGGGGACTGATAATGACACCTACTTAAACAATGTGTTAAAGCACAGAACAAACCAAAAGGCCAACCAGGCAGTAGCACTTCCTGACATCCTTAGAAGCCCAGTCCTGCTCCCTTTGAAATCAACAGTTTTCTCAAAGGATTATATAGGCCAATTCCCATTTTCCTCTGCATTTTACTTCTGTGTGCCTATGAGAAGAGGGACAATGCCACAGTGCAGCCCTTGTAGTTGTGAATTCATTCATTCATACGTATATTAAGAGAAGGACTGGTTGCTTCATCTAATAAGAAGGGAAATAAGCATCACTCTGTTGAGTTAGTGCTATGAAAGTGATGAACTGAAGAGATGGTTTTACAAGTGACAGCTTACTCCAGTGAGGGAGAAGGCACAGATGGAAGAGGATACTGCAAAGTAGGCTTGAGGGACAGTTATACGGTTATGTATCAAGTCTTAGCCTTCTATACTGGAGAATCAAAATAGAATTATTTTTAAAAAATTACCAGGATTATTTGTACACGTTAGAATTAAGGTATGTTGCACTGCGATGTACTTTCACACGCACTTTGGTTATGAATCATTTAGAAAAATTGAATGTACTCTTTACTATATGTGTGAACACTCCTGTTAACGAAGCAAATAACCAACTAGTGGTTCTGTAGAGAATGTAACACTGACCTGAGAACAATTTTGAATCATAATTAATGAGGATATGCCCACTACTCATTTTCCAAAGATTGTTTAGATTGTTTGTTTAGAAGCTACAGTCCACAAAAGATAACAGAAAGGGTTAACTGACTTTTTATTCCTCCCTTGAACTAGAAGACAGAAAGCCTTGCTGTTTACCTTATCACATATTGTAATGGGTTTATGAATAGCTATATCTTACGTTTTCTTTAATTGGTATGTAAGTAACTACTTAAAATAGTTGTTAAATCTGGACCAGAAAGTGTAATAAAAGGAGAGTAGTGAGTTTGTTTTTCAATTAAAAATAGCTAAAAGGTTAGCCTTGTCTTTTTCAAATTAAGAAATATGCAATGGGCAAAGGATACTTTAAATATGTGCTATGCATGCACGCACACACAAATGCTTTTATAAACCAGAAACTTCACGGACCCTTAACTAGGCAATACAAAAGAAAAGTCTTGAAGGAATAGATGTTTCAACACACACTGCTTGCCAGGAAGACTGGATAATATTATATTTTGATAAGACAAAAGAAATTAATCCAAAGTTTGGACTTTTATGTTTCTGTAAGCTAATTCAAAAAGACACCAAGTCAAAGAGCTGTCTCATTCTGTTGCTAACTCAGCCCAAAATAAGTCCTACCAGCTGTTCTCAGTGAAAACAATGAGGTAGATGAAATAAGAAAAGGACTCTCTTACATTTGCAGACTGAACTCTAATTAACATCCATCAGAGGTCTCCAGCTCCCCAAGAAGAACTTCAGTCAAGAAAGGTCTCTATATAAAGCACCTCTGAGGAAAACATCTTTCAAAGAAGAGCAGGAGAACTCTCGGAAGCAACATCACGTTACAGCTTCAACAGCAGCTGCTGTAAGAGGTTCAGGGTGAGAGCAAAACGAGCAAAAACCCACTTTCCCCCCAAAAAAGAGTTAAATATATACTTGTTTTAAAATTTAAATGTAGCATTTTGAGCATGCATCCTGACCTAAAGATGGTATGAAACGTTATCATGATTAATTTTCAGTAACTCTGACTACTGACTGTATCTTTGAGGAATTTGTAAAAATAAGGGAAACCAGGATGTTGGGTTGGCAGGTACCTCACAGCACAGCCCACCAGGAGAAGGAAGCTGCCCACCACCACCCGTCTTGTGCCAGGACACTGCTGTGCACCACTGCCCCAGAGACGGGCACAGGCAAGCAGGTGCCGTGCTTCTCACGTGCCTGGGGACTAAATCTGGGAAACAATACCCGGGAATGGAAACAGATTACCTGGGAATGAGTGGCCACCACCAGAATAACCCACACTGCCTATTTCTGAGTGCCCAGGGGTGCCGTGCTGTAGCATATCTTCTGCTTCCCTGCTTGGAGGTTTGCAGCTCCAATGCACAGTCCACATTCCCTTCACCCTTTCTTAAGTACCTGTCCTGAATTCAGCAGTGCCCAAAAAGTTGGACTACACGGTATAAGAAAGTACAGTCAAATAACACCAAACTACTTAAGCAGACTACACTTGAGTGACTGAAATGTTAAGCTGAAAAAGTATGGTACTAGGAACCAAATGCATCTGTATTAATAAAAGCAATTAGTGAAGTTTGGCTTGTTGTCTCCTATTAATAATGAGATAATTGCTCTAAACTCTAGTGATACATATAAATAGGTTACTGATATGAGGAAGTGACCCTGGAAAATGAGTTTAAGTTATTGGTTGGGAGCTTTCTGTTGCTAATTATTATTTTCTTTCTGGGTATTGATGTTCCTCTAGGATGATCTGATAAATCTAGCAATGTTGTGATCACTCCTCTAAATGGTATCTTTGGATCATGCGTGGTCCCAAGAGCCATGACACTCCAGTGTACTTTACGTAATTTATTTCCAAAGTGAGACATGCTGACTCTCCATAATATTTCTTTCATTTTAACAACTGACTAACATTCAATTTGGGACATAAGTACTCCGATATATCATTTTTCCCTGAAGGCACTGCAGATCAGAACTAAAGGGCACTGAGTTTGCGAGCACCACGAGGCTCAGATAACAGGGTGGGCACTGCGAAGCCCGGCTGAGGGAAGCTGCAAGGGGACTGGAGGGCAGTGCAGAGCTCTCAGAAGCCCCAGGCTGGGGTTACGCTGGACTTGAAAAATCCATCTTGCTCTCTTCGGAGAGAGCTGTGTGCTCTGTATAGTGTTTTAGGACTTGAATATGAGGGTGTCTGTTACATCAGGAACCAAGTGGCAGCAAGATCATTATGGAAAAGTGTAACAACGTCAAATCCATAATCACAACCATTTAAAGAAAATGTCAGGATGTTTTCCTAACGGCCTACCCAGAAGAGAAATCATGACGTGAATATATGAAGACCTATAGGAAAATGCTAACCTGACAGATACCAGGAGGAGCAAAGCCTTGAAAGGTATCAAATGGTTTGTGCTCTCTTCTTTACAATTTGTACAACCTCAAACATACACCATGTTCTTGTGACAGGATGCAGTGCTTGGAACTAGACAAAAAGTATTACAGAAGGTATTTCATTTTCCTTTAAAGCCCTACAGGCCCACTGAAGTCACCAGGGTTATGCAGCTGCACCGGTGTGTGCAGTAGTAAGCCCTCGGCATCTATAAAAACAGGTTAAATACGTGCCCTTTCTGAGTTTTCCAGAAGGAGGACCAAGTTTTTTTTGTTTTTTTCCTAAAAGGCCATAATCAATACTTTGGAATTTATTTTTCACCTGCTTCTTTTCACTCTATGCCTATTAAAGTAAATCAAAACTACTGTATAAAGATCCACTAAAACAGCTTCTGGGAACAATACTCTTCATTTTATATTCGGCATGAGAACAGTGTACTCTATAGCATGCAGTTAGTTTTGTGACACGTGGCCTGAAAATTCAGTTTCAGGGGAACTAGATTTTTCATTGCTTTTTTAGATGGGGATGGGTGCCTGAAGAGGCAAGAATGCAGTCTCTTATCACTGAATCTGATCCCTCTTAACATTGAAGCTGATGCCTTTTTATAGGATCCTGTCCCTAAATTTAAGCGTTACTGCAAATTTATCTAAACCACCTCTCTCTTTCATTCCTTATAATAATTATTATACATTATTATTATTATTATTATCATCATCAACATCATCATCATCATCATCATTCCTTGCAGAAGGAGGGCTTAAAGTGGTGCAACAGCCAGGTAGCTTAGATAGTCATTTCACACCACATCTTCAGTCTTAACCAGAGTGATCATTTGATAATTTAGAGGACAGACAGATAGAGGATAGAGGACAACACCAGATATTTGGCTGAATAAATTTATTGCATAATGTAATTGAAATGAAAAGGTATATGTCCCAGTCAGACATAATATAAAAGTAACCACACTGTAAGTCCTTAGCAGCTTTTCTAATAGGTCTCATTGTCTGAAGCGACACCATTCCAGTCCTGAACTTCCTTTCTTGAAACACCAAAACATTTTGAGGTATCTCAGCCCGGCAATTTCATTCAGTCAACAAGTGGAAATAATATTTATAAATGAACGGTGGGAAGGGCTTCAAGAATATTTGAATTACTTCGGGGGTTTTCCAAATTTTCCAGGTTTCTCCAAATCAATATTGATAATCCAAGTCATAAAATTCATTCAGAGGGGAACTAACGTGCCTTGGAGCTCTGGATTTCAATATGCATAGTCACCAGAGTTGTATTTATAAAAAAATCTGCCAATGAGCTGAATGTTACCTTTTGCTTTACAGAAAAAGTCATCCTTATTCCCATTTTATGGAATGAACAAATGAAAGGATAGAAAGCTAAACTGATCTTGAAGTCGATCAATGCTAAATGATAAGAAGCATAGGAACAGCACAAAGCTGCACCAGGGGATGTTCAGACTAGACATTAGGAAAAATTTATTTACTGTAAGGGTGGTCAAACACTGGAACAGGCTTCCTAGTGAGGTGGTTGATGCCCCATGCCTTTTAGAGTTCAAGAGACATTTGGATGATGCCCTCAATAACATGCTTTAACTGTTGGTTAGTCCTGAAGTGATCAGGCAGTTGGACTAGGTGATCCTGCTAGGTCCCTTCCAACTGAACTACTCTTTTCTATTCTGTAAAGCAAAACTGAGAAATGATCTCACATCTTTTGATGCCCAGTTTAGAGCTTTAGCGACATGAAGTGAGAACAAAAATCCTTTAGGAAACCTGAAAAGCCATCTGCATACTGCTTTCAATGAAGAAAAGCTGATCCCTTTGATTGCTGAAGCCAAGCCGAACAGCAGACAGAGATTTCACAAAGTCTCTTAGTGGCGAGCCATAGTTTACATTATTTATCAGCTTTCCTACAAAGCGTAAGTGTCCATTTCACAAAGACAAAACCAAAAGCAAACGATTCCAAGAACTCATCCAAACCCAGTTTACATAGTTCGTTGCATCCATTTGCTTCAGAAAAGTAAACCTTTCTTTATGGGTTGGGTTTGAATATAATCATTATACCATTTTCCCAGATCATCTGAAAATGCAACAAGTTACAGCAATCAAAAGGAAGTTCACAGGTGAGTCAGTTTAAGAACCAGCACAATAAACTGACATTATAGTATAAGAACATGTCACTTCTATAGATGGACTCTATCTTGTAAAGCAAGTGCAAAGTTATATTCAGTGTTAGTTTGGGAGACAAGTGGGTGGGGGAGGAAAGAATCAGATCCAAGGGATACTGTATAGCACAAGAGCAATGCCAGCTTTATTTTGCAACCCATTATTTTCATAAGAACATGAATCAAAGAGATAAACTATGCCAATTTCTTCATAGCTGACTTGTTACAGGATATTGTTTGAGTCTTCACTAATGACTCCTTGAGGTTGGTTATTACTCTGATTAGGAGTTGGGAGGATAGAGGTCTGAGACCTTTCAAAGGAAACATTTTGTTCAGAACTGTTACAGAAAATAAAGTCAGCATTGCAGTAACTTTAACAACCCAACCAGAATAATGGTCTGTGCATGCAGACTGTGCTTTTGCTATTTTAAATGAGGGAGATAAACTCTACATAAGATGGGAAGCCGAGATAACCAGCTATTCAGTCTTGGGGATCAGAAAGCTGTCAGCCTGAGAAATATGAGTATCTGTGGAAACACTCTGGAAAAGGAAGGATGGTGAAGTTATTAGCAGGTGGGAGAAAAAAAAAAAAAGCTTTAAAATTTGCTTTTGGTTTGTGACAAAGATAAATACATTAAGGAATCTGAGATGCTTCTGTACCCTTGGTAGCATACTGAGATTTCTTTTCATGCAAAAGCAGGGTGTATGCAATGCTATTCTGCTCTGACAGTTATCCCAAAAAGATCAGTGGTCATGCCCATCACTGAGGTCAGCATGAAAACTCCTACCGGCTTCATGAAGAACGAAGCAGAGGTAGTTCTACACTACCGTGTGCTAGTTTGTAGCAATGGCAGATAAAAAACACGGCTTGAAGATGAGGGCAGGTTTTGTGGGATCTGGTTCCCCTCAGACTCCTTGGTCAACTTAGTCATAAAACCTTAGTATTCTCATGCCGCAAAACTGAGATTATAATAACTCAGTTCCTCAGATGGTATATTGTGAGGGGATGCATTTGAAAATTAAGAATCCTTTTCTTTTCTTATCAACTCTATTGTTTACCAGTTGTAGCTTTTTCCACCAGCATCTAGCACTTACCAGCACGGCAGGGGCAGGGTCAACAGTGTTTGCCCAGACTCATTTGGTACCTCAGAGATAGAACAAGGTACCTGACAAAGGTATCGTTATACCCTGGTGAAATTTCACTGGAGGATTTTGAGTTAACCACGTATTTGAGAACAACTAGGAGTTTTCCTTTGTCAAAACACTCAACAGTTTCCTTGTCAGTGCAGGTGAAACAGTGAAAAATGCTGTGGAGAGAAATGTCTTCTCTAGCCAGAACTTTTTAATACACACAGATATTAACAAACCAACCTGAGTGCTCTATGAGCTAAGCTCGTGTCAATATCCTGAAAGACCCTCCAGGAAAAGTTATGTACTAGTCTAATAAACAGATGCTATTTGCTACAATAGCTATATAGAAAATGCTTGTGCTTCCTCAAAATATGTTTTCCTGGGGAACGGACACAGATAAGACATACCATGTAACCTTGCAGATGATCACCGTTTTCTAGCCTCAAAGAAGGGAAACTCATGCAAGCAAACAACCACTTCCACCCGCACCGTACGAAAGCGATCACTGTGAAGGATTTAATGGAATCAGCTTGTCAAAATGATGAAGCTGAAAAAGCTTTTACAGAATATGTCCATGACAAAAAACTTTAGCATAACGTATATAGTGCAGAGTGGTTTTTGTCATGGCAAAAAGGAAGGAATATCATTAATTTAGACACTAAGTGTAAGGTTCTGCTGAAAACCTCCATGGGATAAATCACAGGAATACAGCCTTGACCAGACAAATGGAGCCAGGCAAGTCCCAGTTCTTGTTAGAAGTCATCGAAAGTGCCATTGAGTTTTTAAAGTCTGTCATCTCCGGTAGATGATAAGAAAAGGGTTGGGCTGTTTTCTTCAGATCTACAAGCATCTGGCTACAGTCTTGCTGAGGCATATACATGATTGGAATCGAAAATGAGCTCTTTTAAAAGTGCTCCTTAAAGGGACCCTATTCATACAGAGTACTTTCTCCCCAAATCTTTTATGGGAAAGAAGCTCATTACGGTCACACAGACAAATGCTGTATAATCTTTCACCCTGTCCACTAGCGATGTGTTCAATCCAATTTACAGCACTTCCCGCTATTCTAGTTCTGGACTCCCCACACAGCTCTCCTAAATGCATACCCATCCTGACCCACTGCTCCCCACCTGCTGTTCTTTCAATTTCAGACTTCCCTGGAGCACTGACTGCCATTCATGCCTAATAGCAAGGTGGAGCAACTTGATTATACAACTCTGAAAAGTAAAATTTCTGTGGCTTTTGTGCTGAAATGCCATAATTAAGATGCATATTATCGTACGTTGGAATGCTCGGAGATAGCAATGCAGTGGCCTTCACTTCAGGAAATGACATTTTGTACCCGTGACAATTTATATTCATCAAAAAAACAAAAGTTTCTGATTGCAGCTCCTTTAAGCTTCCTCCATAGCTAGCTGATCCATCTATCCCTGTTCCTTGCCTCCATCTCCACATCAGCACTCAAGGAAGTAGAGGTTGGTAATAAGTACAGAAACATTTTCAGGGAATCATTTACTTGGCTTATTCATGTCCTTCTTTGCTTTTGGAATGTCCACCAGCAGACTGCATACATATTTTTTTTTCAACGCAGCCTATTTTTTTCATCTAACTTGGGCAATACTGTTCACGAAGCGCCTGCAGCCTGCTTCAAGTACTTGACATTTGGAACAGGGGTGCAGAGGTGGGATCAAGCAATGCAATCAACCACGTCACACAATAGGTGAACAGCATTGTTTTTGCTTCCTGACTGGATTAATGTTAAACCCTTGAGCCCTGAAACCATGTACTCAAGCCTGTGCTTAACTTCAAACGTGTGAATGCAATGGGACTCAAGCATGTAATTAAAATTTAACCTTTATTTCAGGTTTTAGTTAGTAGAAATGGACTTATGCATGTGCTTAAATGACTTGCTTTGTAGAGACAATTTATTGAGCTGAAATAAGAATTGGGAAGAAGAGATGAAGACATCATTGGGATTTGGATTCATTCAAGATGAGAGGGGAAAGAAATGTCTCTATGGAATTATAAAAGTGAGTGACTTCTTTTGGAAGAGAGAAAGCATTTTTGATGCGATACTCCTAGATTTACTGACATTCTGTAGCTTCCTGGTTAGGGACGCAGTTCAACTTTCTCTCACATTTTCTATTCAAGCTAGTCGCATATGTATGTCCATTGCCATTTGCAGAAGGTCAGGGCAGCTTCTGGGCTGCTTCCTTTGACTGCACAACGGAGGTGACAAACGTGTGCAAAGCCACATCTCACAGCGCTCATCACTTAGAGGGTAAATACATCCACGAGCTGATAGTTCACTATCTAAGAGAATACGAGCATGTGATTTTAAAGTGGGCCTTTTGCCTTTGCTAGAGTAAAGCCTGCCTGCTCAAATGTTTGCACAAAGCAAACACATGAAGGGTGTGACTGCAGCTGGAGCAAACTCATTTGTAAAAGTAAGCGAATACTCATGGACTTTTGGTGTGTGTATGCGTTAATGTCCACACACTTGTTCTTTTATTAGGTATAAATGGCCTTTCTGCTTGACACTGAGAAACTGTACATCCGTGTTCATCTCAAGGAAATATTCACATCTGCCAGCCTCCCTCCTCTGTCAATACAGCCATGTCGAGGCTATGAGCAGGGGTGACTCCTAAAGATGATGCAGGGCTGACAACAAAACCTTGCATCAAAGGTAGCATTCTCTGCCTCTGTGAAATGCAGGCATTTTACAAGCCTTTCTCCTTAAGGAATTAGGATTAGACTTCAAAGCTGCAGAACAAAACAGAGTCATACAGGCACAAAATTATTAGGCTAAGTCCATGGATGATGATACCAAGGGGTTTAACGTTCATGAGATCTTTTCAGACTATTGTAGCATCCTCTCTGTTCTCAGAATCCTCTTCCCTGAGAGCGCCTCCAACCCCTCTTGCAGCGCCCACTGTATTAACTGGCATGACATTGCCATGTGTCCCCTGCCTCGCAGGTGGCATCGTATTCCCACTAGAAAGGTTCAGTACACCTATTTCATGTTTCTTAATAAAGCAAAGGATTACAAGGTACTAAAAGTATCCGGCACAACCCCACTAGTCCCTCTTTCACCCCAATTCTCTTCTGCCCAGCTACTCATTACATCAATTCTAAATTAATTTATCTTAGGTAAACATCCCAGAAATATTATGAACAAAACCAACTCCTCTTCAACTTGTTACACTTTTTTTTTCCTTTCACATTCTTTACAAACAGAAGTAGAAAAAAAATATATGTACATAACAGCAAATGTTCTCTCACTATTTTCCTTTTTTTTTTAAAAAAAAACACACACTGTTTTTATCTTATATAAACAGTGGTGATGGAATTATAAACACCATTATTCCACCTCCATGTTAATACTCTTATTATCTTGCATAAACAGAAGTGAACGAATACGTACATGACACCAATCAATCCTTAAAAAAAAAAAAAGAGAGAGAAGTTTTTATCTTTTATAAACAGCGGAGGAAGAACTTAATGAATTCAAAATGTAGTTTTCCTGTTTATATTATTATGATCCGAAAGTAGAAACCAAATGGATGTATATTCAACATCGCACGAGCTGTCAGTAATGAAATACTTTCTTTCTGCATACTTCAAGAGTGAATGCAGTACTAGTGAAATCTGCTGGTCCACGAGATCTGAAAACTGATGGCCTGAGTTTACCCATGGAACAGGCAGGCAAGGAACTGTGCTGTGTTCTCCTATGGTACTTCTGCCAAAGTTCTTCAACCCCTTCCTTGAAGAGCCATTCAAGATAAAATATTATAGCTCAGTCTGTGTGGTGAACAGTTAGTACTTGGTCTTTCTGCCGAGATCCCCAGATATAGGGGGCCAATTAATACAGATGGATTTTGCGTAATGTGGACACCTGCCACCAGAAACTAGGCTCAGACCCCTAAGTCATTTCACAGAGGCCACCCAACAGCTGTTTGACAGTAATGACTTTGGGGCATGAGTGACCTAGGTCAGATATAAACGTGTAACTTCAAGCTGATAGGCTCCATATGTCAGTACTAATCCCCATAACCACCCACGCCTTCTGCTTTCTTATTTGTGTGTGTGTTTGTTTCTGGCTAATCTTCTAAAGCCCATCTCGGAGCCTAAAAGATTTTTCCCTCTACCTCATATGTCAGGGTTGAAGTGCTATTTCAACTTTTTTCCCCTCTACCATGCCTTCTTCTGGTGGATCATCTCTTCCTTTGCTTTAGTCATGCAGATTGTACCTCTTTCTCACCAGATTGTACCTCTTTCTCACCCCGAATTAAGTCAGTCATGGCAATTGAGCTTCCCAGAACAGACAACTAGAGGAGATTTTTTTTTTCCTCAGGGCTTGCCCCTTTTCAAAAAGGAGCTGCTCTTCAGGTTCACAATGTTCACTGCTTCTGCTGTCCTTTATGGAAATGAAATGCATTTTGTTTCAGCTAGGCTGGGTATAAATGCATGCTGGGGTCTCCTGCACAGCTGGGTGCAACTGGCAGGCCAAGTGATCAGCCTTGCATTTCTTTTAAAAGCATTTAGGCTGAGGTTCCAGCCAGAAGACAGCTGCCTCAGGCATGGAGGTTTCAACTCATATTCTGCTTGCCCACTTCCCACAAAGTTGGGACCTGGGTATTCGAAGAGAACCCTTGAGAAATTAGGACCCAATTCCACTGCACAGATTTTAACAGGTGTTAAACAAGCATGGTTTGAACCACCTGCTAAAGGGCAACAATCTCTTCTAAGAGTTATTCCATGTGCTAAAAAGAACGTGGAGGAAAACCTTTGTAAGAAAATCCAGGGGAATTAGGGTCAATCAGGGAATGCAGAGTCCCTCTGCTTAGGGAGTAGAAGAAATAGTTTTGTTTGGTGGCAATCTGCTTAGCTGCATCTCAGAGTGTGAACAAATGTCCTTAAAATAATAATTGCTCAGATAACTGGGATGCACTGATTGTGAAAATAGAAACAGTGTTGTCTCCCCTTCCTTCCCCCCTTTCTCCTTGTATTCCATTGACTTTCTATATTTGCACATACTCTGAGCCCAATTAGTGACCCTTCTGCTTGTTATCAGAGAAAAGCCCTGAGATGCAAAGACCTGGACAGCAGAATCTGTCTCTGAATTTTCCCACTTCATAGGGATGTTTAAGTCTAAATTTTGCAGCATAAGGCCCCTCTATCTAAAAAGGCTTCTTAAAACACCAAATTAAACACACAAGAGAGAAGTAAGGCCTTTCTGAGGAGGGTAGCCAAAAATAGAAGGAAAAAAACATATTTCACCATTTGTTTTGAAAACACCAAAAATGATTAAAACATATTATAAACGAAACTAAACTAAAAAAAAAATATCTTACCATATGAACAAATTCCCTGCCAAGTTCCATTTTTAAATCAAAGCCTTTTTAGGCTCATATGTTGAAAAAGAGAGTCTTAAACTAACAAACTTATGTAATGGATTTAAAAAAACTGCACAGACGTGCTTAACTGAAATTGCCAAATCTGTTAGGACTACATGAGAAGAGAGGAGGAGGAAAGGGAAGGACTCACAAAGGTTTGGGATTCATCTGTGCAACTGCCCCCAAATTAAGACTCCCCTTGAAGATGATTCCAACTTTCAAGAAGCCAAGAAAGATGACTCACTCTAATTTAGTTTTTACCCTCACCCCCTTTCAGTAGACCTCAAAATCTGAGACAAACACAACTGGGTTTCCTTACCCATAGAAAAAATGACAAACTTACATGTGGATAGCAAAGGGAAAGGAAAAGAGGGGGTGAGTGAGAAGAGAGATACAAATATATCCACAAAGACTCTCAAACAAGAGGCAAAAAAGGTTAGGGAGATTTTGGGGGTTGGTAGAAAAATATACACTGCAAACTAGGACAAAGAGATGCATTGAGTGGTGAGCAAAATGTTGTTAAGTACCATGAGGGGAAAATTTTTGAAAGACAATTGAATGCTCTTACATGTACCCAGCTTTGGGTTGTTCCTTTCCACCTAATAAATATTAGGTTTTGCGTTAGCTGAGAGGCTATCATTATACTTTAAGTATAAAGAAAATTTCAAGCGTAAGAGAAATGATGACTGAAACAGCTTTGCTGCAACTGAAAAGCCACTCGGAAAGGGAGTTCTCAGCCTGCCAAACCTTTGCTGTCCCGGCAAGGATTCCCAGGTCCTTCTCAGGCACTGTGTGTCTTCTTCCCTTCTGAAAAGCATCCAGATGTTGCAAGCCCATGCAGTGATAGTTCTACTACCACAGGCAAAATGCAACATCCTCTGATGTGCTCAGGTGCACCTGTTCTTCTCTTCATGCCAAATTTTGGGTGGCCAGGAAGGCCTGCTCAGGTCACCCGAATGATCTTCCAAGTCTTCTTACGAGTCATTTGCGTTCCTTCACCTGACATCTGTCCAGGTCAACTAACAGGCCTCTTTCTTTCCCTTTTAACAGGTTCCCCAACCAAGCTTTGTTCCTTTAGGATTTAAGCCTTAGCAGGAACAACAAAACTACTTCTGCATCTGGTGACTGTATGGTCTTGCTTCCCTGGCATGTTTCCGCGTTAACTTCCTGGTGTTCAGACAAGATCGTGTCTGGATCCAGATTTAAACAGCCCTTCAGAGCACATAGCTGGTTGGGTTGCTCAGAGGCAGTGCTCTGATTCAAGCCTATCTCTGTACTAATCTGACAAGAATGCCATGAAGACCAAAGGGTAAAGAGTTATAATTACTTAGTATCGTAATTATAGGAGGGCAAAGGGGGTTCTGTTGCTTTTTGAAAATTAAAAATGTGTGTAAGTTCAAGAATACTTTTCTGTCAAATTTACGCAGAAAAATAATCTCGGTTCATAATGATGAACAATGACTTAACTAGAAAAATAAATCACAGCCAGAAGGCAGGTCCCAGGACTATGCAGTCAGCAGAAGATATAAAATCCCTCATGATATAAGAAAAGTTACAATAGGGCCACAATAAACTATCCATGTTCAGTGGCCTCAGCTATTCCCTCTGTTACTCCTGCACAACCTAGACATCTGCAGATGTTTCTTCCAGTCACTCTTCTACAATGACGAGGCCTACGAATCACACCGTCGATGATTCCTGCTCTACCCACCACCTCCAGGGGAATAACCTACAGGGAATTTGCCTGTCTGGGATGAGAGAGTTTAAAAATCACTTCAGGAATGTCTCATTATAACCGGATTTGTAGACTATTTATACAGGCACACGCAGTGCTATTCTTTATACTCCTTGTTTACATTAAGGTTCCTGACTTTGAGGATCTGAAGCTTCAGGTCCCAAGGAGCCATCCCCCACAATGGCACTGAGTCACTGCCTTGTGCTGCCAGCCGCATGCAGTGGTCTTGATGCTTTTAACTTCATTTTCCCAAAAGCAAAGCTTGGATTCAGTTTGGTGAAAGGCCCCAGTTTTAAGTAGCCTTTGATTCAGGCTGAGCAAGGTCTGATCTGAGCTTAACTATCACTTTATCCCCATAGCTTTAATCTAGGAGTTACCAAGCGATACATCACCATCACCATCACCCCCAAAGTGAGGAGTTGCACCAGGCCTACAAAGCAACAGCATGCGTGTCTGAGTCCAGCCTCTGGTCCTGGCCAAATTTTTAAAATGCTTTGAGAATGCCTAGGGAAAGCAGTGATGAAACAAAATGCCCATGCAAAATTAACCCCTTCTCAGTGACTATCAACAGCAGGAAACACATGCCATGGTAAATTAACCTGCAGTATACACCTAACTATAAGAATATAAGCAAGACAAGAGGCTAAAATGTGCCTTCATTTACATTTACAACTGTATAAATCTTGTATGTTGTGCAGCTGAAGTCAGATTTTGGTTCAAAAGGTCTTAGATAACGGTCTTAGATGACAGATCTTAGAAGGTCCTAGAGTTCTCAGTAAAGCTGTGGGTGCTCCGCACCTTATCTTGTGGAGTCACCTGTATTTTGAGCTTCTAGATTTTAAACTTCAGAAATCATCCTCACCAGTAAAAAACTGAACGAAATCCACACTTTTGCTTAATAAAATAATAATAATAATAAACCAACAGTACAGCTCCCCTAGCTTCAGTTCACCTTTTATGCATGCATGGAAGTATCTCTCTGGGTAGAAGAGCATGGTTGTTCTGGGAAAAAGGAGTAATTTCCAGCTGGAGCACCGTACAAAGAAAAAAATTTAATTTGATCAAGGGAGCAATCTCTCTTCCATTCTCAAATCAGTATTTGCTGCCAGAAATGGGAAAGCTGTGGCTCAAACCTGTAAATGCTTGAGAAAACATGATGGTTTGCAATAAAACGTGCAAGCGCTTTAGTTACAGCCACCTCTTTAAGTGGAAGTAGAGAAGGAAGCATGGTCTAGGGGCTAGTGAGGCTTCACAAAATTACCATGAAATTCTACCAGCCCCAAGGCAAATAACTACCTAAGAGCAGTTTTCCTGCCATGGCTATCTGGCACTAACAATCTGATAGTTCACTGATGAGCAACAGTGGAAACAGAAGATCTTTTAAGCATGCCATCAACAACCCACCAAACCCCCCACATCCTTGCACCCTACAGAAAACTGAGGTTTTGCAAGACTAGTTTAGAACACAATGCTAAGAAACAAGAAAACCCAAGCTGTAACCCCATTTTTCCATGGGAACCCACAGTGAACCCCAGGACAAATAAGTTCATCCAAATGCTCCTAAAGTCGGCTGAAGGAGAACTTGGTTTTCCACAGAGTTTAAAAAGCATGAAAAAATACGGTAGGAGACTATTAAAATGCATCACCACACTACAGCAACACTGTGTTCTTTTAATTGGCCCATTCCTTTAACAGATGTTTGAGCAGTGGGCTGCAACGTACTATAGCTGAAACCCACAAAAAAATGGACGTGTGCATTGTTTAGTTTTTGGAAAGTACTCTGCGGCCTTTTAGAGCTGGGACATAAATGTAAGGCATACCTGATCCCAGCTCCCAGAAATAATTAAGAGCCAGTGCCAATGTATATTCCAAGTCTGATTTACAGTTCTTGTCAGTATAAATACAACTGTCCTTTTCTGCCACAGGGAAGGGTGAACGGCATTAGAAAAAAAAAAATGCAAACCAGTCTGATCTTTTACCCGGAACGCTGCTGAGTAACTAATCCTTTAGCTGTTCCAGTTTGGGAATGAACAACAAAGGCACCAGGCATTTTGTTCTGAGAATTGTTGTATATTTGGACCTTGAATCTTTTTCAAATTTTAAAAATATTGGTGGAATTAGTCAGCCCTTTGTTATTAAATACATACAATGAACTTTTGGAAGAAAAAAAAACATTGTTTAGAAATACAATGCAATTTGCTAGGCCTATGACACTGAGTCAAAAAAAAACACTCTGTACAACACAGCTCTTAAAAAACTTCTAGTCCAGTTTTGCAAATAAAAACATTCAATGCAGTTCCTACCATTCTGGATACTTAGCCAAACCGATCTTTCTAGTCCTTTAGCTACTAGTACTCAGAGGAGAGTTGAATGGACAGAAAACAGATGAGGAGCCCGGCATTATCTGCAGTAAGTCTGGCCCCTCAAAATCAGCTTTGCCTTTGATTTGAAGAAGGCTTCATTAAATGTGGGATTTCATTCTCTGCTTTGACACTCACTGCCTTGTATGATCTAGTCATTTCCTGCCTCAGTTTCCCCTTGCCACCAGGGAACAACTTCAGCTGTAAAATGAACTGTTGTTTTTAAATGAAGATACATCATCATCAAAAGGAAAAGTTCTGGATCCCTACAACAGTTCAAAGAAGGAAAGAAACTGAAATTCCACTAGCCTTAAGACAGTCGATAGCTCAGCAAGATACTGAGCGCCTTAGCATAAAGCCTGTGCCTGTAGTGAGCTTTCTTACATCTTCTGCTTATATTTCTGAGAAGCAGAAATCCTTTGGAAAAGCAAAACTGGATCAATACAGAAAAGAAGGGCTCTGAGGGGAGTTTAGAGAAATCTCGCATGTTGCAACTCCCCTGTTGACCATTGAAGCATGAAGTTTAAATGTTTCCAGCCAAGCCTTCAAAAATACATATACATTGTGGATCTCCTCAGAGCATTTTGTCTTTTTCAAATCTAATAGTAAGGTAGATACATTGCATTAGGTACAGAACATCAGATCAGCATTCCTGCTGAGCAGATGGAGCACAGATGGAGAAGCAACCTGACCTCAAAGCTAGAGCACAAGGAATTGGTACAACTTAGAATCAGTCCTGGGCATTGGGATGTCTATTGTTGGTGCCACCCACAGCTCCCTATCCACCACTGCTACAATGATGCCTGAAATGCTCAGGAAGCAGATTTTGGAATGCTATTGCTCACAATTCAAGACTATAAAGGAAGTTAGAAGTTGTGATGGTTTTCTTCAAAATTTTCGGTAATAAACTGTGATGGTTTAGGGGATGCTTTAGAACAAGCTCAGATATTTGCAGAGTTGGGACAGAGCACTGAGTTTGGGGAAATAACTTCATTTACCAGACCACTGCAAGCTCTCCCCACTCATGAGTCAAAACTCTTGGGTTTTCTGCTTGTCTGAAGTGAACCTCTCACCATTAAGCTTCAGTGCTGTAGCAGAAATCATACACTCAGAGGAACCTGGGCTTCCCCCAACTCCCTCAATAGATTCTGGGTTCATTTTCTTTATCTTTTCAAGTATTTAGTACAAATACTTGAAAAATATTTTCCACACTTCTCCATTCTTGCCACAACTATCTTTTAAGTACCCATAATAAATCAGAGGGATGTACATACAGGTGGGAAATAGTGGCACAGAAAAACTAAGGCTGAGGACAAATATGGTATTTTGATTCCTATTTCCTAGTAATTACTATGGATATTCAGCACCAAAAGGGGAGTTAGGCGCTGAAATGGAGCCCTTACTCCTGCTGACAATCAATCAAGCAGGAGGAAAGTGATACAAAAGCTAATTGAACTCAACTCCCAGCTTAAGACCTCGGACCATACTTGTAGGCTGCAAGAGTGGAAAGGGACCGTGCCATTTCATACAGATGTCCTAGAAATGTTCTGCTTGCACTGCCTGTTCACCCTTTTCCCCCTAGATCTTCTGCTTTGTTAAACTGTGTCAACCTGTTCTGCTCAAACCAGCTTTATCATCAACTTCATCTGCTACGAACACGGGAAGCTCAATTACCAGAATATCATGCAAAAATACTGGTAAGAATTTGGCCAGTCAAAGGTTCAGATAATGTAGGAAGCTTTAATGGGAACAGACAGGCTATAAAGGACACACGCCAATCTGAGATAAATGAAAGTTATTCTGTATCCTAAGCTAAAATAAAAATTGCTGAAATGAAAGCTGTAAGTGATGCTTGGACTCAAAACTGGTTATGCTTAAGTGCAAGCAGAGGCCTCAGTGTCATTTACACTATCACTTTCTTGTTTTCTTCTTTTTGTACTAAATACCATACGATGGAACATATCATGAAACTGAGTATCAGCTGGGTGCATACAACAAGGACTACTTGAGAATTTTCCAATAGAACATATGGCCATCGGAAGATGCTGATTTATCAAAAGTGAAACATTGAAAATACAGTTTCAATTACTTTTTTTTTTTTAAAGAAGAAATGGAATGATCTTCTACAATCAAGTTAATATTGCATCTCAATATTGCACCTTTTAGAGGGTTTTTTATTATTCAGATGGAATTGCATGATAGAAAACAAAAATAAAAGGAGAAGTCAGAGCAAATGCAGTGAGCTTTTAATGAACTATCAATTAATTTTTTTGGAGTAAAATCATGGGCACTTATGCCAGAAAATGAAAAACAAACAAACAAAAACCCACAGAATCCTACAACACTCTGAAAACTTGAAAACCAATTCTTAGTTCTGCATACACACTAAAAGAAAAATCCCTTCAGCTTTGCTACGTAAATGAGAGCGGTATACATGGAGATAGGTCTGTGTTTCCTAAATGCTGCGGAGGTATGCTGTTTCAGGACCATCTGGGGCCTGGTAAGAAGAGGAAATGACAGGGAAGAAGGAGTATGGCTTAGTGAGCTGTCTTCTATATAGGATCTCCTGACAGAAGCAATATCAGTGGAGTCCACTGTAGTCCTAAGGCTACACATAATTTCTGCAGTGGCATCAATCAGTCTGTGGGCTGGGACAACAAGGTCCCTTGCAGAAGGGAACAAATGGGCTGAGAAGTAATGAATATTAAGGGAATTACTGAAGCTGCTGGATACATCAAGGTTACATAGTCCCTCTGACTTTTTGCCTGACACCACAAGACTGGATCTGCAAAAAAGCCTTGCCCAGGCTACGTAACGGAAGGATGAGAATGTCCCTCCTGACATGCATTTCAGCACAGTCAGGCTCCTAAGTGCTTCTGTGGATCAGGGCCTGATGGCTCTGTGTTTCTACAGCACTACTGCGAAGCCCATGCCTATTTTTATGAAGAGTTGGCACGAGGATCAAGATCAGTATTTCAAAACGTGGAGGAACGGCAAATACCATACAAAAATATAAAACCTGAGGTTAAATTCCAGAATGTTCACCCTTGCTGATGATATGCTGTGCCTCAGACCCTGCATTTGTCTAAGTAGTATGGCTGTTGAAGATGAAGCATTGCATTTTGCGCTGACTCCGGTGGGGGGGAAGAACCATCATTCCCATAGCAATCAGAAAATGAAAGACATACGAGGACGTAGTTCAGGCATGAGAAAACCTTACCCTAATTGCTGATTACTAAAGTACCATAATGTGCTAGAGAAGAAAGGATTCCTGAGAACATCAGGACAGGACATTAGCAGATTAATATTAATCTCTAGAGTTCCAGATTCATTTCCTGTCCATGTTAATGTCCTCTTGATTACTGCAGAAAACAATCACACAAAAAAGTTCAATTATAAACAGGAGAAGAGACTTAAAATATTAACATTTTTGAAGCTTTCAACCAAATACATATAATTAAATGAAAAGCCAGGTTAATGCAATGTTAAAGTTGAGATTTTAATTGTGCAAAGGTCATGGTATTTAGCATCAAAGTTCATCAGTACGATTAAACATATTGGGCCAAATTCTGTTATCAGTTACATTGGCATAAACTTAGAGCATCTTTATTTTATTAAGTAGAATTATATTAGAATCATGCTAGCATAAGGAAGGCAGAAGTCGATTCCACATTGGCGTGTATAAACACTCGAACTTCCTCACAATATATGCAATACACAAGCCATATAATACAAAACACTATATGTGTATTAAAAAGAACATTGTAGACATGAGACAAAGCACAGTGGAATTTAATTACAGTCTGTGCAGAAGTTCAGTGAAAAAAAAAAAAGCACTGCCTTTTCAATTGCATGAGACTTTATCATTTGTCAAATTATTTCACATTGTCCAGGACAGCGTCATGAAAAATTGTATCCAGTGCCTGCAAGACAGCGGAAGTATATTGATTGTACTTTTGCACAAGTAATATCTGAATCTTCACACTGAATTAACATCATTGCACAACTAAGGATGCACGTTCCAAAGATGGCCACATTTTGTCTATCTAGCCTCGCACTGCACAGTCAGACTTGCATATGCACTCGTTCGACTATCCATTGCAACCACAAAGGACTGAGCTGTTTTCCTGCAAAGAACAGGATACTGAACACCCAAAAGCTTTGCACCCATAAACAGTCCTGCTTCTGAGCTAAGTGCAGCCAACAAGCGTGCTTCTCTGCACAAAACTGCATGTCAACAAACCTCCGTTGAAGCCTGTCTGAAAATCCAGTATAAAATGTCCTCATTCTCTTTTAAAAGACAACATAATTTAAAACAGGAGAAAACAGAATAATAATGTACTTTATTGGAATAAGTAGGTCATCAAAAAATAAATGCGTCTACGTTTATTGGAACGTCTAGTCCTCATAAATGGCTTAATGGATTTTTTTCAAACTTACTGAAACATTATTCACCTCTGAGCTTAGAACAAGCTTGAGAAATTTCAGCCAAAAAGGTAATTGTTTCACAAAGTTATAAACCACCAAAGATAGGGGGCTTACAATAAAAGTGCTGTCTCAACCATAACTACAATAAATACAGCTAATGAATAAATGTGGTCTGGCAAGAAGAAATACAATTTGGAAAGTCTGATGTGGCCTGCACAAAATGCAGGAAGGTAATCAAGTGAGTAAATGTCAAATGAAGGATTATCATGTCTTCTGAAGAATTCATCTCCGCAGAAGATTCAGTGAAGGACCTCAAGATCCAAAGGCGGTATAGCTATATTTAAAAGTGAAGAAAATCTCTCCTTTATTAACAGCAGTTGCATCCAATGCCTGCAAGCAATAATGATGCATCAAAGCTTACATATTACTACAATTACTTGCACTGGTAATCTCTAACTGAAATCATGATAAGATCCTACTTTCTTTCTCTTCCAAAACCTTCCATGCTCAAACAGCACCAATCTGCACATTGAAACACAAAGATACTGTATTTCCAGTGGCAACTCTTTGTATGGCAGCCCTATAACTCCTATTGTAGCCACCTTGGGATATATTTACATATCTGCAGTATTATTATCTGTACACATCATGTCTTTGTGCTCTAGAACTGTATAGCCAACAAAATGTACGTTTGATAACACGGCAAACAGAAAAGATAGGGAAGTTATAATTACTTGGCTTAGGTATAAAAGAACACAGTTTTTAGAGGTTATGCTTTTGCTCAGACAGGTTTCTGGATGATGAAGACTGCCCAGCCATTCCTACTAGACTAAGACAGGCACTGCTTTCAAACACCTTTATCATCTACAGCATAGTCACAAGTCCCTGTTTATATGCATGCACATGCAGTCTCAAAAATCCTTTACAAAAGGGTAGAATTATTTTAAATTGGATTGAAATTTCCCCTGTACATAACCAGGAGGTACATGTTCTTCCGTGTCATCTAGATACCACTAAATTTTTTCTCCAGCTATCCTTCTTGAAAAATAAAATATAATGCAGAAACCTTGAGAGAAAACTAATCTCACAAAAATTTAGTTCAAGATACATAGGCATAAAGTTAAAAGAAAAGTTTCAAAATGACCATTGGTTTTGCCTTGAAACCCCACCACACCCATACTTCAGCAGGGCCTTTTTGGTTCAGCTGTGGAATGCTATACATCAACTGAAATGTAGATGTCCATGCGCTAAGGCCACTTGAGGAGGATTTAGCAACTGATAGAAAGTTATTTCTTCCTCAATTGGATTTTATAAACTTCTACACCAAAATAAACTATCAAAATCAACCAAATTTCCAATTGTGGCAAACTATAACAAGTTGTTTAACTTGTGAAATATTACGTGAAAGGAAATCAGAACTCAGTTTCACAGTTGATATTTGGGCTTTCCAGCCCGTGAAGTCAAGTGGAGGTTTGAATGAGGGAAAGATGGGAAGATCACAATAGTGGGATCCTTAACCATCTCAGTTTTAACAACAAAGATGCTATTAAGGACAGTGAATCATCATTTCTTTATATCCATTCTGAACTTACTATATTGCACAAAAGGAAAGGAAGCAAGTAACACAATAAACCACAATCACTTTAATTAGCGTTGCAATTGCAAACAGTGCCACAGTTATTTAAACATTAACCCAGTAAAGCTTTAGTTCACTCAAGGTCCCCCTCAAATCCTACATCTAAGCTGCCTTCTGCAGGTGTTTTACTAGCTAAAATCCTACAAATTTCTCCTTGTATAATTAATTTCATCATACGCTTGGTATTAAACACCACCCTCATCTCTTTCTGAATAACTTTTATAGGGAGTTGCAAGAGAACTCGACTAACTGTCAAACTAATTCTAGGAAGAACAATGATTTAATGCTTGTATTGTGAGATCACACTTTCCCAATTCAAAGGTTTAAAATTTTTTTTTTTTTTGCTATTTTTAGGGGTACTGAATTGCCAATAATCTGACTCAAGGCACTCTGAACTCAGTGGGAATTTCTCTGTCAAGTCCAATCGGTTTTTATCTGTACCTTCTGGAAAATATCATTAAATAACAAGATACTTATTAAATCATGATATATTTGTTATTTCAATTTTTATCTACTTCTTATAGCATACTATCTAAAGCACTTCCAAAACACTTCCAAGTTATAAAAATTCCTAAATTCTTATGAAATGTCAAGTGTGTTGAATTCCTCCTCATAACTACAAGCAGTTCTATTGCTATTTGGCACAGCTTTGCTAGAAAATCTCTGTAGTTTATGCTTGATTTGTTGGAGTAAAGATATCTGAGGTTTTGTAATTTATAGATTCAGATTTGTCCCAGGTTTTTCTTTTCTTTATCTGTTTCATGATTCAAAAACACTGAAGACTGACACCTGCAAATAAGAGTGACATTTATTTTTAATTCAGTTTAAAAATCTATGTTTGAAATTTTAGAAAATGAACATCCCTATAGAAACATTTAACCTACATGGGAATAAAGATCTTACTAAACGAATTGTCTCAAACCAAGGGCTGTGTATTTTGCAAATGCAATTTAGTATGTTTCAACTAAGAGCTAAATAATCATTCTGGTTTTACAACACCTAAATATGTGGCCAAATATTCTTTTTGGCTAGTTGATATGCTGTTTCGCCAGCTTGATATTTTATCATTTCCTTCTTGCTTGATTCTTAGAGCCATCTTTTCTCTCTCAGTGTCACTAAATGTACCATTTGGAAGCACATAATAGCCAAAACATAACATAAAGAAGAGCTGCAGTCACTAGCTTTTCTCTATGCCCGGACTGGTGATGTAGGTATCTTCTGCTGAGAGGCTGTTTATCAAGCCAAGCTATGCGTCCTGCTGAATGGCTGAAGTTCCCATTGCAGCTGATTTGTCTGTTCAGTATTTCAGTGTGAACAAGATGCCCGCCAAGCCTGCTATCCTTCAGGTTTATCTCTTCCCTGCTCAGCAAACAGCATAATGACAGTATTTGTGCTGTTGTGACTTACAATACAACACTCATTGTATAAGATTTCTCTATCCTTTACAAAGTCAGTTGAAATTTCCTATTTTTCTAGTTCCCTCTTGTTTATGCCCTCTTCTCCTCAATACATGTCTTCTGCCTTCCTCCTGGCTAGTTTCTAGTGTCAGCTCCTCAACGTGCCAGGCTCCTCTAGTACGTTCCTGAGAAAGCAATCTGCCCTATTGGAGTGTAATGGTCCCTCCAGCTCAGACTGTAGCTGCTGAAAGGCCTCTTTGGTTTCAGAGCAGTAGACTAGGGCCATATCAGCCCCTGACATGCTTCCTACAGGAGAAGCCCAGAGGGTACTCCAAACTGCTCTGGTGGGCAAGCTGGCAAGTCTTGGAGGTGGCAGCAAAGATCCTTAGATGAATTGCTATAATCAAACCCAACAGCAGGCAGCTATCAGGATTTGAAACAACATCCAGTGTCAATGGAACATACCCTAGTCTGCTAAGGTGCTTTTGAAAACACCTTCAGCCAATCAGTGACATTGTTAAACACATACGTGCTTTTGATAATCTGGCATCCAACCCTTAGATCGGTCCACTGCAGAGTCTCTGTAAATGGAAAGAGTGACAACAGCATACGCTTGTAGCCAAACACCATACAGAAAGCCCTACTGTGGCTGATATTCACCTCTCATCCTGAATACTGAGGTACAATCCAGAGAGGCTACGCTACCATGCAGCAATCCGCTGTCTGGTTCTAGGTATCCTGTCATCCCCGCATGCAAAACCCTATTCTCAAGAAATAACTGCAAACTATTCTGTTTCTGTAGAAAGCAAGGGTGTCTGTGAATCTCCAGACATTATTTGCCCCAGGCAAAATCTGCATTCACTTCAAGGGTTCAGAGGTTATTGTTCATTTACTTTATTAAAGCATTTGTTCCAGTTTCAAAATATAGCAAATCTGAGAATTATGAAACATCCCTAGTCAGTCAGATGTCTGTGTATCACCAACAATCAGGACAGCAGGCCATTGCAAAGCTCTGTTTTTTGGAAAAAATTACTGCTCAGAAAATTTTTAGCGATGCTTAGAAAGTCACAGGACCTAAATAGGTTCTCCACGTCAACAATAAAAGACAAAGCTTAAAAACAAAGATTAGGTCGGATAATCATATGGTTAAAAACAGTCAGAAATCAGGGCTGCTATCCACCCTAATTAGATTTCGGTCTCCAAAGTAGCAGCACAAAGCTCTTTTCGTACAGGGAGCCGAACACTAGCGCTCTCTGAAGCACTGTGAGAGTGAAGTAAGGGTTCAGGAAAGCTCCATCCTCCAAACCTCTTTATTTATCTGACCAGGAGCAGGCAAAACACTCTCATTAGCACTTGCTGAGCTCCAAAGTCCTGGTTATAGCGTGCCCACTGGCATTTCGTGACTCCCGAGAGGGATGACTGTCTGTTTAACAGCAGTGCCAGCCTCTTCCTATTCCCCCGTTCCTGCTGGCACCCTGAGGCAAGCATCTGGGAGTGTATGCTGCCCCTTTCTGAAGCAGGTGCAAAGAATGGTAGTCAGCGTGTTCACTCCCCATGAGCCTGCTACAGGCAGACAGAAAAGCCTGGAAATCCCTCCAGTAACCCTCCCGGGGGAGAATGAGAATTTAGCCAAGTGCACTTAAGACCAAAATTGTTGCAGAAAGGAGACACATACACTTGTTAAAATCCGTCTGCAACACTCCCTCCCATCCTCCCCTTGCTGTGGACTGATCTGGATTTCTAAAGAGTATAATTATGTCTTGCACAATGATTATGAGCTTTGGGAGCTCTCAGAGAAAATTTCCTCACTGCACATGTGGCCATTGGCTGACATACCAAACATATCACTCTGTTTTTTATTTTTTATTTTTTAAACTCTGCATTTTGCTGGGAGGGAGGCCAAAGAGAAAGGACAGACATCCAAGCTCAAGGCCAGGTTCTGCACTATATGGGTACGTTCTGGAGGCCAGAGGGAGAAACCACAAGAATGATCTTTGTTCACTAATGCTCCCGTTCCTCTGCTGGCCTTCCTGCTATCGACAGCAGGATGCCCAATCTATCCATCCATCACCAACAGACCCTTCACCAGGAATGTATTGATGCATTCTTGATTTGCCCCTCCTGTTTTATGTTTTCCCTTAAAAGGCATACAAAATAGATTTTGTCTTCCCTAAAGCAGATGCTCAGAATTCATTGTATGCCCATTTAGCAATACTAAGGTTTGCAATCAGTGTCAAGCTACCTGGAGGCCTTAAAAAAACACTGACTGGCAAAATGGTAACAGCAAAAATTACCATAGTACACTATCCTCCTTTCTAAGAGGATCGTGATGGGCTGGACATCAGCTTTATCAATGGGAAATGACTTTGAACTGAGTACAATTAATATTTTTATTTAAAAAAAAGAACAACTTTCCTGAATGAGACAATGTGTGCTCATGCAAAAATGGCACTACTATATATCACAAATCATACAGCCATTTGAGAATAAAATGTACTATTCCACCTGCATGCTGTGAAAATTTCAAGCCACCTGCACTTCGTAAAATGAAGGTATGTAAGAATAGCGTCAGTCACTCAGCTTATATACCTGAGGGTAATGGACATCATCCTTTTTCCCATCCAAGTCACCATCTTTTCCATTTCCAAAGGGCCTCCAAAGATGAAAATGAACTTGACAATCATTCTGCAAGGCAAACTGATCCTGATTCTTCCAGTCACTTTGTAATTCACTGCAGATGGTGAGAGTGAGATGTTTACTGGCTGGCAGGTAATGAGCCTCGTTGTAGATAATAGTGATGGACGGGCAATCTTGCCTGCTGACAAGGAGGCAACTCAACATGGGTACATGGCATTCATCCATGACTTCATGTAAAAGGATAGCTGTGACAATGTACACAGGTTATAAACTACCATCCTCTGTTAATGTCAGCATGCAGCTACACTTAAGTCTATCCAGTTCACTTTTAGGTAGCGTGGAATTGATCCTGATTGTCCATGAAAGTAGAACAGGCTGATTTGTGACCTAATGCCTACTGTTCTATAAGAAGAAAGTTGATCTGTTTAAACATCTAGATATCCCCTCTTCCCAGGTAACGTCATTCATCACAGCTGTCAGTGCTTCTTTAAACGAGAAAGGACCCTTAGGCATAGTATAAAACTCTCTGGAAGAATTATGTATACCATTGCCAAAAGCAGAAATAGTTCCCTTTTTTTTTTTCTTTTTTTCTTTTTTTCTTTTTTCCACTGGGCTTGTACACACGCTGTGAAAGGCCTATACACACTGAATTATAAGTCAGTACTTCTGTTTCCCTCCCCACCCCCGTATAAAGGAACTCGTATTAGAGACCTACATGCTGTCCTGATTTTATCTCAGACATAAGGGTAGTGGATTTGGACTAGCTCAGCCATTTGATGAGATATACTTAAGCAGCTGGTTCTGAGGGAAAATCAGAGTAATTCAGAAATGCAACAGAAGATAAAGAAAAGCCCTAGCTCCATTTCCCCTCTCCTCCTAACTTTATGAAGTGAAAATAAAAAATCACATACTTAACCAAATACCATGGATGTCTTTTGTTTCAGTAGAATATATTCCTCTCGAAGAAAGGCAGCATGGTTCAAATTAACAAAATACACATCTTAAAAAGATATTTGTTCTTATATATGTCTAAATATACACACGTTTAAAAACGGATATTATCATTCCACAGATAGACAACAATTAGTCTTAGTCTTCCTATTCTGAATCAAATATCCTTTCCCTCTTTCTCTGGTGAAATCTGTTCATTTGTACTGTACCCGGGCTTCAAAACTTGATAAACGATCCCAGAGCTATGAAAGTTTCATCCAAAACCTGTCTCTTCATAGATTCACTCCAGATATTCTTTCTGCTTTAAAGACTCATGTGATCAGCGCTTTGATCCTTTCTCCCTCAGCTCTATTAGGGGTACCATCTCTTCAGGGCTTGCAGCTTATAAAAAGACCACCATATTTTTGATATGCCTTTGATGTTGTCTTCCAAAGTATCTTTGATTTTTAAGTTCTGTTCAACTCTTTCACCATTAACCTTGATTTCACTTAGGAATTAATAGATCTATAGTTTTCTTGGAAAGCTAATTTAGAAATTCTGCTTTCTCTTTCACTATTTTTTCCCTCTTACTTGGAAAGG
This sequence comes from Anser brachyrhynchus, assembly GCF_964034855.1. Classification (NCBI taxonomy): domain Eukaryota; kingdom Metazoa; phylum Chordata; class Aves; order Anseriformes; family Anatidae; genus Anser; species Anser brachyrhynchus. Next base: position 97,609,181 of record NC_137694.1, read on the forward strand.
TAGGTGAAACTACAAAAAGCTGACCAGCATTAGGAAAAAAAAAAAAAGAAACTATACACAAGCTAACGCTTTTCTTGCATTTTCAAGCTTATTGCATAAGTGAATCATTAAACTGCCAGCAAATGAAATGGTTCTGCATGATGATAACGAGCCATACAGACCTTCCACTAGGTCACTGGCGACTGAAAGGTGTTACTAATGGATGACTCCTCAATAGGACCGTAGGCTCAGTCCCATGCTTGTAGACAAAATTTCCCCCACATATGACAGTTGCATTCCCCCTTCTTTTGACACTAAGCGAAGAGGCAGAAGTTGAAAAGGTCACAGGAACTACGTTACTTGAAGTAAACTGCACACGAAGCAGTAGAACACTTACTCCAGAGGAGAAGCTGGTGTTGTCTTTCTGGTCTCTTTAGTAGGTATTTTCAATTCTTAGCTTATGATATTTGAGATTTATTCCCCCTCCTCAGGCACCACTAAATGTGACTGAAGATTCATGTTCATTGGGATAAATAGACATCTGAAGGCTAAAAACAGGTCAGCCATAGACGCGCACACACACGCCCTACAGGATTTATTTATGCATCCTAACCATGTTCAGGTAACATTGAAATACATTTCAGGTTCTTGAAGAAAAAAGAAAGTTCCATCTACGGAAGTTGTAACTCAGTGTGCCTTTATTTGAAACTATCCTGCTTTCTTCCCACTACACCCTTTTTTATTTCCTATCCTTTAGAGAAAGAACTTAGAGGACATTATATCCCCCTCCTCACTTAAAAGAAGCAGCTACAAAAGGAGATGAACATGCTTAGGAAGTCCCTGCAACAACCAGCATGTGCATACCCATCCTTTTCAGTATCTGCACAGGGTCATCACCGCAGCCTGTTGCCTTTGCTAAGGCACCACCAGCACAGTTTAAGGGTTCCTTCCCAAGAGCGTTTGTGACACTACCACAATTATCATTCTGGCTTAACGCTCTAACACCTAACCCCTGGGACACCCAGAGCTTCTGATAAGACACCACAATGAGAGAATTCAAATTCAGCTCATCAGATACGTGCCCCTACCAGCGATCTTTCCTATCACTCATCGCACTCTCTATCTAAATCATCTTTGGCAGAGAAGCACGGGCTGGGTGCTACATGACCCACTTGCAGCACTTCTCACCCTCCACCATTTCAGCGTATGGTCTAACGTCGTGGCTTGCGAGCCTCATCCGAGGCTCTCTGCGTAGCCCCATGGCCAGGCACGGCTCCTACTGTATCATGCCTCTCCCAGAATCTTAGCCCTGCTGGAAAGCATTCAGCATTGAGAGGACCCGTCTTTATGCTGATAACACTAAAATATAAAATAATGCCAACAGCTGGTGCTACAAATGGCTTTTAAAAACGATGTTCATTCACTAAAATTCCTCTTGCTACTTTTGACATGAAACACGCAGTCTCTAATTATTCTGATCAAGACGGTGAAATACAAAAACAAACTTTAATTGTGTTTAACAGATATTTAATCAGGACTCACTGAACTACAGATTAAAGCTGAAATTCATAAACCATAATTACCCAATTGTCGCAAGCTTTTTGGTCCACATTCTGCTTCCGTCTGGGCGTCTGGCACTTTGCCCCGAATTTCTTTTAGTGTCTTCTCAGTTTCATTGCTGTTCATGTTTTCCAGCAGAGATTTAGCACAGATTATAAAATATCTGTTCTTGGCAACTTTATTAGTTGTTTTTTTTTTTTTCTTTTCTTACAAAGATTATATCCTACCTATCCCCTTCCTGGGGCTGAATGAACAGGCACACACTGTGGGTTATTTCTTGCCACAAGCTGCCCCTTCCTCCTGCCACAGTCCATGGTATTCACCTATTCTGTTCAGTTTCTGATTCCCTGACCATCGCCGTGCAACCAGAGCACCATCCGGATATTGCTTCGAGGGTGCCATCTCACATATCTACCATGAATTATTTCTTCCTCTCTTCTTTATCCAAAGATACAAGTGGGTGCAATATGGTTTCCTATTTTGGTAGGGTATTTTAATGTGCTTGATGCCCTGTATTTATATTTAAGAAAGCGTGATGAAAGATATATGCTTCCCATGGGAAGCAGAGTGGTGAGGTATACGCTACCCACCAGTTCCTGAGGGAATTAACTGCACAGGCTCCGACTGCCTCCTGAGAAAATTACAGATTGTCCTTTAGCACAGAGACTGATTGTGCCAGAGAAGCACAGTTGTTGACAGTAATTTTTTGGGCTCCATGAATTTTGTGCAGGTTATGTGGGTACGCTGAAGGCAAGGATTTGATTTAACCTACATGGGAAAGCAGTATCGATACCTGGTGTTTTTACAGCGATCTGTGCTCCCAAGCACATACGATCTGGTGTTTTTTGCTAGGCAGAGTTTTCTAAGTCCTGTAGTCTTCATGCCCAGCTACAATATATCGTACTCTAGCAGAAAAAGGATGAACCTCAAAGGTGAAAGCACTGCCCATTAGGATGAGATTGATATACTCAGCCTCCAGGAGAGGTTAGAAAGTGGTATGCTTTTTGGAACCTTAGCTTCTGCTCCATAACGACATCTAAACTATGGATCATGTGCCCTCGACAAGACATTATATTTTATTTTCACTGTGGACTTCCAAGATTTGGCAAAGCATGAGTGGAAGAAACACTAATCAAAAATTTCAGAGAACTGACAGCCAGAAGATGAAACTAGAACTACAGAAGCTTTCTTGTGCTGCTATTGTACTGCACCAGAGTTAGGTTCTGCACAAAAACAATGCTGAACTTACTGGAAATTGGTGGAGCTTAGCTGCATCTTGCTTATTAGCTTATCTTTTTTCCACAAAGCTGCTCACACTGCCTCAAAAATCCACGACTCTTCAAATTCCCCATTAGAAGACTCCCAGAAAAAAAATCATTCAGTCTCCACTGCAGCACCTCCCTCATCAAGAATCATTCCCAGAACTTTGCAAGGGAAGGGTATGATGTAGCCCCTAAGAAACAAGAAAAGCAGCTTACCAAATTGCAGCTCAAGCTGGCAAACACCAAAGATACGTTACCCTGTCGGAGCAGTGAAGTTGGCTCCAATACTGGCACCAGGCAGAATAGCCAGATTATTTAGTGGTGGGGAAATAAAGAACTGGTAAAGATGGGGTCAGCCTTAACACCTCTTAAATTTGGGGTATTGGGAGTGGAAGAGATATCTAAAAGACGACACTGTGGAAGAATGGGATCTCAACCTTCTGTTGAAAATATAAAATGAGTCAGCTTGATAGGAAGTGAGATGTCCTTCCATGCATATCTGTGAATGATTTTTCTCTTAAGAGTTGGAGTGTTCTTGAAGAACTCTGAGTCCGGAAGAAGATATACGGAACCATGTACTGAAGGTCTTCCACATATTTGTCCCCTACTGACATTCATTCAAACATTTTTCTTTGTTATCCTGACAAGACCTATGTGAATACAAGCTAAACCTTTACCTATTTTCCTGGGCCTGTTGTCAACTAAAACACAAAACGTACATGGATTTTTTCCACATCTTTCACATTTTTCATTATCAAACCCAGTATTTCCTATGTTTAATTTTATCACCATCATTTTGCCTAGCTTCACTTCCACCTCGTTTGAAGAGCCAAACAGTTCTCTTCTCTCTGATTCCCACTGAATCAGTCACATACCTTTCTCAAAAGCTCCTTTACAGCAAGTCTTAGACAAGCAATAATGTACTACCTCAGTAGCCACTGATGCACGTATATCAAACTTCTTTTTTGTTTGTTTTGAAACCTTCCCTGAAGCCTTCAAGACTTGACTGACTTCAATGCCTCTGCAAGATCCTGTATCTGACTTCACAGCAGTCAGACACCAGACTGGGAAGACAGACAAGGAGAAATGTGTTATTTCTTCTGTTTCCTCGTTTCTTTTCCTACCTAAGAGATCTGATTCTTTGTGTCATCCACACGCTATGAAGTCCAGTCACACTTAGGTCTTTGCATCTCAAGCTGAAGGCTGATGAGAACACATGCTCCAGGATAGCTGATTTTTCACAAACTAATTGTTTTGCAGTTTGGCACAGTTGTTGGTCCAAGAGTTTCAAGCTCTATATTTAAACAGTGATAAAGAAATTGCTATACGGTGTTACTGTCATTCTTCATTCAGACTGTTCCTCTGAAAACAGCCTACAGCCTTTGAGATGCGAAATGTATTGTTTTAATGTAGTCAAGGTCCCTGCTTGCTACATTGTTAAATCTATTTAGCAGATTCTTCTTGGTATAATCTGTCCCCAGACCTAAGGAAGCTCAGTGATTTTAAGTGTTTTAAACTAATGATAATGGTTAGTGCTGAGAACAGATGTACCTGGCTGTGGTTTGATCTATTCTATTAGACTGCTAGGAGCTGTGTATTCATATTGACTTACCATTTTATGTCTATTTTCAAGGTGTGATGGCTGCATGGGGTGTAGTCTGTTTTTTCCCCTGACATATGATGTATCATCATATGTGTATTTTTTGATACATGGTGATTGCACAGAGAGAGAGATGGAGAACATCTGCATGTTTGTTTCCATGCCTTCCTAAGAGTTTGTATGTCTATTCCAGCTGGCCACTGGCAAGATTAAGGGAAGCAGTGACATATACCTGTTTTCATACTACTAGACCATAACCCAGAGAATGGTTGCACATATTAGATGAGCATGCAAAGAGTTTGATGACTATGCTAGGTACTGCAGAAGTTTACTTTTCTTGGCGAGAAAGCACCGTGCATGAATGAATTCCCTGTAATTGGTGGCTGCACTGATAACATGCTAAGTGGAAGCTGTTTTACTATGCTTCTCTATCCATAACACAACAAAATGTAAAACTCTTCAGTCGTATCAATAAATGGTGCTTCACTTCCCTTCATCACAATGGAGTGAAATTTCCACTGAGAATTATTTTCCCGATCATATTGTGGGCTAGGTGCCGCCATTCACAAACATCTGCCATTGCCACCGTCCAGGGAGAATACAGTATTTGGGTTGTGCTATAGGAAGTCTTGCATCTTAAGGCCTCACCTCTGTCCAGCAACACATAAGCAAATCCTTCCTGCTGCTACAGAATATACTACTGACTCCCTGCCAGTAGGACTTAGAGAATTAAGCTCTTGCAGAACAGAAGCAGCCTGCAATCTGCCTTATCATAGCGCAATAGGAGACGTTTACTGAAAACGAATGCAGCCTCCTTAAACGTCTCCCATACACGCAACCATTTCCCTGTAAGAGTTCAAAAAGCAGATGCAAATGAAATGCCACGTGGGGGCTCTAGCAAAGACACCACCTCCTTCCTGACTAAATGAATGGAACCTACACAGTCCAACGAGGTTAAAATCCAAAACCGTGAAAACAACTAAAATATGGACAAGCTGAGAGAGATGCAAACATCAGACAAGACACTAGATCTGAACAGAGATGTGTAAATTCCTACCCTGATCAGGAAAGATGAACTGCAGGTGTCAGTGTAGCTCAGATGACACCATGCTGGGCCAGCACACCATCAGTTCAACCATATTTTCAGTGTGCAACTCAGTTCTCATTTTGTAGGCCAGTGCAGCTGTGTTGTAGGCTAAATCCAGGAGCCTCTTTGTCTCTGATGTTTTGGCCATGTTGACTAAGGTAGAGCCCAACAGAACAACAGGCACTATAGTCTTAGGCCTATAGCTTCAGCTTTCTTAATCAAAGAATGACACCAGTATCAGATATTTAATTTTTATTTAAATACAAAGAATTTTTGTCTCATGGCTGTAAAGAAAAATGAAAGAAAAGAAAATACAGCCGAGATGTAACTGATAGACATGTTCTGCATTCACTAAACCATGTTCTGGGCACATTGTCTCTTTACAAATAGGCATACATTCTTACAAAAACACTACAGGTTAAATACCTAGGCCTTTACTTCAGAATGGAGATAATTTTGCAGTGAAAAGTCAGAACCTATAAAGATAAATTCTAATCCATGTCTGACCTTGAGGCTCTGCCTATACTTGAATTTTCATTTTCTTCTCCTGTTACCTCATCTCCTTCCCCATCAAGTCCATCCACCACAGAGGTCAATTTGCCTTCCACAGCCTCTCACAACAAGCGCCACAAACACCCTTCCCTTTCCCAAATCCTTCTTAAAGGGTTCTTTCCCCTGTCAGGATGTTATACACATGCAGGGGGGGGAAAGGCCAGGTATCTTACATTTAATAATTATCTCAAAGAGAACACATACAAAGCTCATTAAGAATTTCTCCCTGGCAGTGAGAAGGGAGTAAGGACTGCTTGCCCACTGCTAGGAGATTGCTCTGTATCTGAAGCTGGCATAGCCAGTTCTCTCTTATATTTTACATTCTAGCTAAAAAGGTTCTTTTTTAAAGCCTGAAAGGAAAAGATGTTTTAGGAAATCATGTTTTGGTGGAATTCCTCAACAAAACACAATTTAAGGGGCAGTTAGCTGGGATCTTACACACTGGGACATGACATTGTATCAGCTCGGCTTTGGTTATGCTTTTAAGGCATATTTCTTGGCTATGCTGTTGAGAAATTTCTGTGACTTTGGTTTTAAATGGAAATTGATGCTGATATAATTCAACCTGAAGTTCATGATAGGAGAAGATCTGAAAATGTTTCCTTACCTTACATCACTCTAGTGATCTTACTCATCTCCCTTATGTTCTTGTTATGCATTCATGTTATCTGCATATACTGGACTGTGGGTCTTTGCAAGAAGCAGCCGATACTCCTGGACAGGTGCGGAGCACCGTGCACTGATGGAGCTTTTTAAACCTCAAGTAATAATAGTGGCAAGAAATATCATCTGGAAATTGTAAAATTCATGACCGTAATACCCTAGGCAAGGAGAATAGCAGGATCCCAAAATGATTTAGGTATTTATACATATATTGAGAATATATGAGAAACTCCCCTCAAGTTTCCAACATAGATCAAGTGCTTCGGTCATTCTGGCATCGATCATTGCTGAGCGTCTTGCTCTTCTCTCCAAAGCATTCATCACAAGACGTTGTGAAGAACAGGGTGCAAGGCTAGGAAAGGCCAATGCATCTCCCTGCCTTCTCTCCTCGACCCTGCCATTGCTGAGCCCTGCGGCACCACCAGCCCACATGTGTGTGGTGGGGGCACCCTGTGAGAGAGGCGGGACGGAGACATTTTGGGTAGAACAGCAGCTAAGGGAACACGTGGGAGCAGCAGGAGCGGAGCAGGCAAAGGGGCTGGCTTGGGAGGAGTGGAATCATAAGACCTGGAGCTAAAATCCAAAGATACCCAGCAGTACCCTGCTACACCTCCCTGCACAGAGCCCCCACAACTGCAGCAGCTTCACCAGTGTAGAAGTGCAGAAAGCTAAAGCTCTTACCAAACAAGTGACCACAGCCCACGGGGAAGGGGTGACAAGTACAAAGCACAAAAATGTCGACAGAAGAGACACAAGAAAGACAGGTGTTTTCTACCCCAAAGTCCCTGATGTAAGAGAGAGCAAGGCAAATCTTTCATACATTTTTTTTTAAAATGTTATTAGAAATGAATTCTCATCAGAAGGCAATGAGGCAAAAATTGTTCTCACACTAGCGGGGGAAATGGCGAAGCTGGCATCACAGCTAGCTGAGTCAGGATCTGGTCACAAATGACAGACACTGCATGACACATAAGGTATACCATGGCTTGCAAGATACCTGAAAATCTGCCTTTTTGCCCCTCTGCAAGTATTCCTGCCATCACCACACCAGTGGCAACTCACAGCTCAGAATCCAACTGAAGCAAACAGAGCCCGACGAAGTGCTGCAGGGGACTGAAGAAGATGGTGATGCACCCTGAATATAGGACAGGGAGGATGCTGTTTTTCTGTTAAACAAATAATAATTACTTCTGCAACCAGAAAGGAAATGGGAAGATGGCAAAAACCTATTTGGCCATGTTGCAGAGAGGAAAGTATTAATTATATTCTAGTAGCAATCTTTATTCTCAAAGAAATCTTGTCAAGCCTACACTTCTGAAGAAACTTCTCATGAGGGAGGGGAAAAACCCCTATTATTAAAAGCAGCCCCAGCCTGTGCCTTCTGGTTTTGGTCTGAGTCCAGTATCCACAACAGAAACCTTTCAACAGAAGGCAGTATGGACTTCTCATGGAAAAGGTACAAAATCAGGCCCCATATTCCCAGTGAAAACTGGCCTTTTTCCCCTCCTCCCAATCTTATTGTTCCCAAAAGATACAATGAAAATACAAGATTGCTGGGATTTCTATAAGAAGATTTGGCAGGTTTTTCATATTTGTTTAGACTGCAAGATATAATTTGAAATTGGGGCTTGCCTTTCTCTCTCTCTCTCACTAAGAAGAAGAATGAGTTATTTGTTCTCTGAATAAGTATTTGTTATTAGTGGATCAGACATGGATAAGGTATATTATTACAACCATGTTTGTTAGGTATGATTTACATTGTTTGCTGCATATCATCTTAGGCTGTCTTTAATTTTGTTATACTTTAGGGTTTTTTTGTTTGGTTTTATGCATTTAGTCACAGTTGGTTGTGTTTTGAACTTTGAAAAAAATTAATACAAAGGAAATTAAAAAAAAGAAAAAGAAAATATTTTCAAAATGATGTGGAAATCAAATCTATCCCTCAGTAATTTGATTTGTAGGAAATGGAGAGCAAAGCATTACAAAGCATTACAAACAGAATGCCTTGAAGTGCATCATAATTACTTACATGTGCAAATACATTGTCTAGGTTTAGGCATTCAGTTAATAACAGTCATAAAAATTCTATGCCCTTACAGAGGGTCTTTCATTCAAGCTTCTCAAGGTTTGTGTAAGCAATCACTAACTAATGCTTGGGTACCTGTGAGTACTTTGCTGCTCATAAGGATGGAGAAATAGGGGCAAAAACTCTAAAGGTCAAGGATAAATTATGATCTGGTGTCAAGGCAGGAGACAATTGCAGAATGATGGTTTTCTACCTGCATGCGGATCAATGATGCAGAAGTTTGTAGCTGATCCTGATCCTACAATGTAATGGTGTAAGAACGAACAAGTGCAACAAATGTGCTGTTTAGACCTCCTGTTCCACAAAGTTTAAAGGCTGAGAGCTGACATAAATCAGATCTATCGCTAAGGACTGGCACATGGGCTGACAAACTTGCCTTGTTTGGAACCCTTTACAATGTAAATGGTTCCTATATGAGGCTCCACAAGTGGTTTTCAGACCATGTATCATTTATGGAAACCTGGGATGAATGTTGAACAAATCTGGAAGAAATGTAGCCTATTAAATTCAGTTGATGCAGAAAGTCAAAAAGGCCAGTTATACATTTTGAGATTATTCTCTCTTTGGTCTCTAAAGTTTTAAGTACCTGAAACTCATCACAAAACTCTGACAGTCTCCACGTTACCTAAACACTTTTCCATAGTTCCTGCCATGGAAGAAATACTGAATTTTGTACTCTTCTTCTGTTTAACCTCCATGCCACATCCGAACTGCACAGCTGTGTTGCTTTCTTCTGAAGAGTGGAACCCAAGGCTTCTGCACTCCAGCTCCTTGCTAGCCAGAACTCCATTCCTCATTTACTAGAACATACGTTTTTGTTTCAGTAGATGACCAAAACCCAAGACTGACAGATTATTTTTGCTGTTTCATTTAGCCATGCAATAATGCTCATGCTTTAAAGTACTACCTGCTGAAATAGTAATAAGTGCCGTACTGCAGTTACTGACCTACGTACACATGCAACTGCCTGTTCTAAGGATTTGACATTAACACATCCCATTTTTGTTTAGCCTACATTTTAGTGCTCAGCGTAGCTGCAGCGAAGAAATGTTTCTCTATACATTTACATTACCTGTTATGCTTTACACTAATAAAAAGTGGATATTATTTATTTGTCTGGCTGACTGACAAAGCCAGGCATCAAAGCATCATTCCAGTGTCACATACTTCAACACTCTAATCTTTCAGAACTTGTAAAGCAATCTCTTACGGCGCTCTGTGGGCTGTGAGATCACCCTGACAAACTGTGATAATGTTGGCAATCTCCAAATGGGTGTTCATTTGCAATCTTACTACAGAGGAATTGCTACATTTCCAAATTTGAGGGCTTGACATAATCTGTCTCCACAAAGCTATCAGGGTCTGTCATAAGGCTATCTGTGACCTGGGGATTTTATGGGGTTAACATCTATCCACAGCGCAACTTCACTGTAAGCAGTGGAATTAGCTAGAGTATGACTTTATCTATTTGCTTTCTTTCTCTTCATTTAAAATGCCCCTTATTTGTACATATATATAAAAATTGCCAACAGCATCTAGTATCAATATCCAAGTCAGGCAGGGTGACTGTACCTCAAAACCACAACGACTTTCTTGCAGCTCACACTAGACCCTCTGCTCCCCCCATCACACTCTGTGGCTGAGAAACAAGGCAAATGTCAGGTCAAGCTACGCAGCTATTGCCATCATCTCTTCCGTTCCGTATGCTCCCAGTACTGGCAGTCTCTGGGCTGCAGTCCACAGGATATCCACAATTATGGCCCAGATTGAGGGAGGGGTAGAAAAACGATGGTGCTCTGCCAAGTGTGTCAGAACCTGAACTTGATCCATTTTCAAATTAAAGCTGGGGACTGTGGGACAGCACCACGTTCTCTCTAATCCATCTAAAGAAAGGAAAATAACTTATCATCACAAAAAAAAAGAAGTCAGAGTTAGTGCAGATCTAACATAAATAACTATTTTATATTTGCCTCTGAACCTTATCTTTAACTAAAGAAATATGCTGTCTTGACGCCGAAGGAAGATTTTTAACGTGCCATAAGACAGTTAAGCACCACAAGAAAAAGTGAGACAGAGGGAGTCAGTCTTCATCATATTTATGAGGGCCACAAAACTGCTAGTGAGGTAATTTAATTCTGAAATTACTTAGGAGTCCTTTATAAAAGCAGGGAATGCAGGATGGAAATAGAAAACTTTAAAAAAAGTGCATCCAGTGTTTAGAAATACAATCCAGGCACAATACCCTTTCCCTGCTATCATCCCCTTAGGCAAATTTGCCAGCTCCACAGCTCATCGCAGTTAACAAAAGATGCTCCTCAAATCCTGCTCAGGATGCTGGTTTGCCAGCAGAGCCTGGCCATGTTCTGGTCAAAAAACCTGTGACAGGGCACAGACATCCCACAACCATACAGCATTGGAGCACAGGCTTAACTTTAAGCACTGGTTTGAATATTTTGATGAATTAATGCTAGGATGTTTTGCCCTGCTTAGTGCATTTTTACCAGAAAAGTTCCCTTCCTTGAATTATTCTATGTAACCAAAGCAAAAATTGTTAAAAGTTTTATTGAGCATCACTTTAACCCCATTTAAACTATTTTCTGCATTTCATTCTCTATGGAAAAGGAAACTTAGTGTCACTATCCAACCTCAGGAATAAGTACCTAACTGCAATGCTACTAGAGATTTTTTTAAAAATCCAAGTAAATTCCAAACTTGTATTTTGGGCCCCAAATTATAGCAAAATGGCTCCTGCTCTTGTTAGTAAAACACCTATTGTTTTCACCAGGAGTAGTACATCCCTCACATCTCTAATCCTTCAGAAAAGTGCATACGGCCTTGGAAGCCAAAGGTAAATATTTTAATGTGTGCATTATCTTACTGAAGTCAGTAGATTGGGTAGATATGAAAAAAAAAAGGGGGGGGGGGGGAGGGCATGATCAGGTACCCAAAGGATTCATGGGCTTCAAACGTTTAAATAGCATCATTAACACAAATACTGCAGATGGGACAGTCCTGAATACAGCAATAAAAATGGTCTGTCCTTTTCCTTCCTACAACACATGGACTTGTGGTTAAAGTTTTTATTCTAGACTAAGCTAAGAATTTAACCTCCCAGTTAGTGACACTTCTTTTTGCTAACCATTGCTGAATTATAACAATGTTTCCCCTTTTTATGAATATTTTTTAGTATTTTTAATACTGACAGTAAGTCACTATACACTCCAAACTATCTGAAAAATAAAGAAGACAAAGTATCACTGGTAGATCACTATTTATGGAGGGAAAGTATGCAGAAATATCTTAAATTTACCATAAACAAGGGGTTTCATACCGTGACAGCAAATTTTAATGTAATTCATTTGTCATATAAATTGTGTCCATGGAGAGGTCCCATAAAGTTAATTAGGTCAGAGAGAAAATAAAAGCAAATAAAAAACTTCTCAAAACTTCAAAGAATATATTTTAAAGATAGCACTATCAACAATATCATTGGAAAGTTCTTCCCTCCTCTTCCCCTCTTCATTCCAGGAGACCAAGATCATCGGATTGAGAATCACCTTGGCCCTCCAAGACATAGGAAATCGTATAGGTTCAAGCGCAAAACATTTCTGAAACTGAAAATTTTGCAAGCAGCTCTGCCTTTCCAAACTACAAACACCCAGAGTTCTGAAATATAATTTAGTAAAGGCATTCATTGTGTCAGTGTGGCTTTTAAGCACAAAGCTACAGTTGCAAAATCTGGGCATGATGCATTCATCACACAACACAGAAAAGCAAGGGGAGGAGGGCAGAAGAAAACAATAAGAATTTTAGACGAATTTTAATTCTGGCCAAACTCATACTAAAATCAAAACTCCAAAGCTTTGTCTGTCTGTTAGCTTCTCTAGTGTTTATATGAAAAGGAATTTGTCCTTGTACTTTTCCTGTATCAGTCTGGCTTCATTTAGTGAAAGAAACAAGACTTCGCTTTTTGCACTCTTCTCAACACAGCTCACTGAATTGGAGGTGCTGATACACATATACAAAATCCAACATATTTTCCAATCCCATTCTGAACACAGATGAGATTTTGCTCTTACTGCTGCCTGTGCAACCTTACTGGGTAGGCTGGTGCAATAAGGACGCGACAGGAAGACAACGAAATGCAGAGGAGTAACTGAGCTGATGGTGCTTGATCATTAACAACATTACCAGGCTATGCACTAATGGCTAACTCCACAGTGCAGATTTCATCTGGATCATGTGAGGGCATGAGATCCCATTTATGCCTGCTCTTACATGTTTTAGTGATAGCAGCAGGGAACATAAGATACCGGGTAAGGCATGCAGTTTGCTGCTATAAAGTCAAAGCATCAAACCATTTAAAAAAAAAATCTTCAACAGAAAGAATGAATTTATAATGGATCCATGCTTTGTGTTTTGAGGTGACAAGAGTTCTCGATCTGGTAGAAAGTTCCTAAAGCTCGATTTACTACATTGTCAAAATATAGCCTGAGGGGACAATCTGACTTACAGCATCTTTATGACTGGTGATGAAAGAACCCTGCTTGGCTTTTAGATGCTGAGTTTGGCTCAAGATAGTGCAGTAGAGAACAGAACATCTTTTATTTTATGCTGGGAGTTCACAGTGTTCCCCTTCAGCACAGAATTAGGTTTTACTACATAGAATTCTCACACACAGTTCACTGATGGTTAGAATTCACACCTTCAGGTTTTGGGGATATACTTCACACCCTTCATTGTTACTGCTACTGAAGATATGGATTACAGTGTCCTCATGTCATTGTAGCATCTGTAATGGGAATCTTTCGAAAAATTGGGAAAAAAATGTGTATTTTGCCAGGCTTCAGAATGTCTTATTCAGTTTTGGAAGGGCTTCAGAGCACAGTAACCACATTAATTGGACATTATACGGACAGCCAAGGGTAGCTCAGTTACTGCACAGCTTTTACTGTTCCTTGTCATGTTGCTTCGAAACACATTTTGTGTTTTAACTAGTCATATATACATATGAAAGCATTGCACAACACTGGTCAATGCTGCAGATCCACAGGAAATAATTGTTTCACAAACATGAAGCAATCTGCACAAATATAAATAGCATGGCCCAAGTCTGTTCTAAATTACACTTATGCAAATCCATGGAAGTCAACTAGTTCTACTAGCAGAATAAAACAGATAAGAGCATATAAAAATGTAAAATACGGTTCCGCTGTACAGCTCTCCTTGGGCCAAAGCCTGCCAGCCTGCCATCATTTACATTCTCCTAGTTTCCCAGCATGGCTTTACAGGAAATAAGAAAAATAAGAATATCTGGGAATTCTAGTCCTATCATGCACTGGAGGACACATGTCCAAGAACATATGGACTTAAATGTGTCAGCATCCTACATCACTCTTATTTCAAGGATGTTATTAATTTTTGTGGGTGGAGTCCAAAATCTTAATGCCATATTAACACACAGTGGCTGTTTCTGTAATGCACGTGTCACAGGGAGCATACGTATAGCAGTCTGAGGATAACATTTGAGCTTGATTTTGAATGATTTTTGGAATTCTAATGCTCTCAAAAGATGAAGAAATGATACTATTAACAGGGTATTGCACAACTTTTGTTTTTACAGTTTCACCATACACCAGGATATGATGCAATTGCAAATCTGGACTCTCCAAACACAGCACTTTAAATGAATCTCTTTTTGCTCTACGATGCACAGCAGGTGACTTCAGGTTTGGTACCTTCAGTATTGGAGCAATTTATATGAGTGATGTATGTTCCTCTAGTCAAAAATAAGACCAAGATCAGAAAAGTCTTTGTCCATCTAATAACCCAAATTTCAGTCCAAACCTTCCCAATTGAATCAGCCTCTTCACCAAAATTGCAGGTACAGACAGATACTGTGGGTACCTGCCACACAAATGTTCCAACTGGAAACAGTGAAAAATGTATTGCCAAAGGGCTTTTCTGCTGTGAATCAACAGGTGGTTTGGCACTGAAATTTCTACCTGTTTGTGGTTTTCATCTTTGGTTTTAAGACAGAAAATGAGATGATACCTTTCAATGCTGCATCTCAAGCAGACTGTTCGGAGAGCAAGATTTCATTCCAACCAAATCTCTCTGTCTCTCTTGCAAAGTTGAGGAAAACTGCCAACCACTGCTGCTCTTGCCATCAGCACGCCATGTAGATGTTAGGAAAAGGCAAAGTAAAGGGAGAGAAGAAAAAGGGAAGAAAAATGTAAGTTTTACATAAACAACAAACTGCACGTAATGACTGCTTTTGAGGTCAACAAAATTAATTTCTTTTAGTGTGAGGAAATAAACAAATATATGAAATCTTGGAATAGCTTAAACTGAGAGATTTTTTTATTTTACAGGATATTTGTTTAAATTCAGCTCCGAGGGATACAATATTTTGAAAACATATGATAAACTTAAAAGGACAACATTGAAGAAATATACCTATCATGTCATCAAAAAGAACTACACTATTACTCATGGAGCAGGCTAAGCACCTCCGACAAACACTCTGTAAAGCAGCATAAGCAATTACAACATATGTCCTTGCCTGCAAATAGCCCAGGGTGCTAGAAGTGGGGTTTGGTTTTTGTTTTTAAAGCCTTGTGCATGGGCCTAACTGCCTTTGTTGAAGGTAGTGTTAACACACATCAAATGCAGTGGGAACCAAATGCGGGTAACTGCATACTTTGAAAAATCACAGCCAGTATGTTCATCTGATGCCATCATTCTCTGAGGACAAAGTGTAGGCTATGGAATAGTACAAGCAATAGGGAGCAGTAGTCTCAAGTAAGCTTTTCAGAGCTAGGGAAGCTTATTTCATTTCAGGGGTACTTTTTAACAGATAATTGGGAATGTGCATCTTCAAAACAGCAGTCGAGAGTAGGCAAAGACAGCCTAGATATCCTTACTGTGATAGAAGTTTCAATGCCTTTTCATAAAACAAGTGTTCTTCAATGCAACTCTCAGCAACCATTAAGGGAACAACAGCCAGTGAAACTATGCTTTTCCGATTAAAGCAAGAAAATGAAAGTCACTGCCTCTCCACTAACAGTAGACATAATGAGAATGACTTCGACACAATGGCTACTAATCAAAATGGGTCCACATTCACCAGTACACAGAAAAGTGGAATCCTCATGACCAGTGAGAACCTTTGTTTTGCCCCAATAACTGTAAAACTGTTTTAGGAAGTTGTATATACTAATTTAGCTACAGAACATGAGAACTGCATGATTGAATTATTTATACTAATAAAACCGAGGACCAGAGATGAACAGAAAATGGCCCTATCTTATAGTGAAGATGTAATCACTGGGGCTGGTGGGCAAAAGCTTCCTGCTCTTGAGCTGGAATGAGAAAACAGAAATGTGGGTCTTTTTTCCCATGATAAGGTGCTTCCACAAAAATTTGCCTCTGAGATAACTGAAATAGAATTTTTCTGTTAAGTAGCTAGAAAATAGAGAAAAAAAGAGTAAAGAGCCTTCCAGAACCAGCAGTTGGGAAATACTTGTTTTGACTTTTCTTGGGTAAAACAGTTACTCCCAAGGAAAATTTATATTTCAAGAAAGAGAATTTCCACTGAAAAATCATTCCAATGGAAAATGCCTGGCCACAGCTACAAAGGCTAGGACCACTGGCCTCAGCCAGGAAAAGGAGAATGCCAAGGCCACTGAACTGGGTAACCCAAGTCCCAGGCTCTATTTCTGGTGCTGCCACAGTCCTCTTACACAATCTTGGGATATATGTTGTATGCTGCCCGACGCAACACGCACGTTTAATGACTTTGAGCCCTTACAGTAACAACAGTATTTTCCCTCCTACAGCAGCTAGTTCTTGATGCTGAGATGAAGAGAGAAACGCGACCTATGGCTGCAACACACTGGTAATCAAACACTATTGTATACCATAGGGATGTGTGGGGGTGCCTTTTCATCGTAGAACTAATCAGATTTTCTACACACAGAGTCAGACAACTGTATAGTCCAGTCTTGTGATCTGTGTTCCAAGCTGCCAGAAATAAGGCAGGAAAGAAGGGGGGCCATCTCCTGTGTCCTTAATGAAAGAAGAAGAGAGATGACTGGACTAAGAGCTGATGAGGTTACAAGGCAACAGCAGTGCCATGAGTTGTTTGGGCTTAAAGCCAGATGTCTTGTATTTCCTTTGATTGTTTCTAAATAATTAATGGAATTAATTTAATCATGTGACACCCCCCTCTTTTTTCTTCTTTTTTTTTTTTTTTTGGTAGTATTTGGCTCTGTGTACTAACAGTAAATATAAAGGAGAAAAACGGGGCTGTCTATAGCACACTGAACATTGATGCGGTGTGTTCGGACTGCATCAACAGCTGATACTCGTCTCCACCAGACTATCTATCTACAGCACACACAGTGTTTGCATGAAGTAGATCAAGTAGTAGCCTTCATACTCCATCCCTAAACCAGCTCATCTACGGCATATGGACACTGCATGTTTGAAGTAGTAAAAGAGAGGGTACAGCTCTCTCTCCGCCCACACTAAGATGAACCTGCCACTACTATTTCACGTAATGTTTTCTGGCAAGCTCCCAGTTTTCAGTCATGCTGGTTTGCTTGAAAGAAACACTCAGAGGAGACTCTGCTTGTCTTGCTGTTCGAACAAACAAAATAATCACGCATCTTGAGCTAATTGTCCAAAGCTTAATGAAGTTCATACGAAAGAGGCTACCCATGATGTGAGCATTCCCTCCTGACTTATCCACATCAGCCACTGCTGTTGGCAACAGGAAAGGGATTATGAGGATAATAAGTAACCCTGAGCTCTGGTCTAGACAAGCCTTTGCTTGGTCTTAGTAGCAGTCAGTGCACAAAGAAAACAGCATCCACCAGCAGTAAAAATCCCACTTTTCCAAAATTTTCTACACCAGGGTACTGATCGCAACAGCAGGAGAACCCATGCTCTTGCACCTCTCCTTGAGGCTGCAAGTCTCAGAGGCAATGCGTAACACTGCGAACAGAGTGTTAGGATTGGACTAATGATTTAGGACTGCCAAAATGCAACAGCAGATATCCTGAACAAATGAAGACTAATGAAGGCAGCTCCTTACGCTCTACATGCACGTGTACTCAGTAAAATTGTTTGCCCATTCTCCTACATGCTTCCACAGCATACTCTCAGCTCCCTTACACAATTCTTATAGAATTTTCTAGTCCCACCCATCTCATCTACCCTTTTTTCCTACCACATCTCAGTTTATCTTGAATCTCATGGCACCCACTAGCACATAATTTTAAATGTGGCAGCTGAAAGGTGATGGAAGTGAGAGAGAAATGTGACAGCTCGGAGCAGACCCCTGTTTTGCTCAGCAATGCCCCAGAGTTTTGGACCCAAGGACACAGCAACGCAAGACCTTCACAGATGTCAAGAGAAATTTCCAGAGACATGCACAAAGCTGACCTCATCAAGGAGTATAGGTGGGGAGTCAGAGAGGGCTTGGTCAAACCTTGTTTCTTACTTTTTATCCAGGGCTCCCTATTTGGCAGTCACTGGATCAAGCAACAGTATTAGTGCTTTCTACAGTTACTGTTCTTCAGTCAAGGGATGCGAATGCTGAAGAGTTCTCCATCAGAAAGCTAATCTTCAAGGCCTTAGCAGTCAAGACCTAGCAATCCTACAGGAATCTTTCTCCGTCACTAACCCAGCAAACCAGTTTGGCTCACACAAATAAATTAATTTAATTAGAGAAAGATTGCAAGGGCCATACACCTGAACGTTTCAACTGAGACTGGGGCAGAGTCAAAAACCGCATCAAGCCCACACAGTACAGAGAACTACAGCACCAGATTGCACGCCGCAGCACTGCAGAGTGCTTTGTGGATCGGAGCTCAGACTGTGGGGCAATTCTGCCAAAAAGGAGCAGGATGAATGAGATTGTCAATGCTAGGCAGCCAACGCCTTACCCTGTCCTGTAAGACTTTCTCTAACAAGGTTTGCAAGGTTTGTCTGGAAATAGCCAACAATACCGCTGACCAGCATTTGCATCACAGCACTTTACTAACAGCCCCTGTACCTGCTTGCTTTCCAGGATTTGGGGAGTGGGGATGTGCTAAAGTGAGATGACGACATTTTTCCTGTGGCACCAAGGATCTCTGAAAGTGTCTACATATCAAACTTTGCTGCGAATGTGTCTTTTGTTCCTTCTTCTGCTTTATTTCCCTTTAATGATAGCTTTGCAGTGAATCCCATTTGTAAGTAGCTCAAATAAATGCAAATTTTATCTTGTAAGCAATACCCTCCAAAATACTACTACAACTGAAAATAAAAAACTAACAGCTAAAAGGCACTGGGTCTTCCCCAATGCCCTCATATCCCCAGGGTACTGGATGGCTTGCTATTATTATATATGGAGTACCTTGGAGGGTATTTGGCATTATAAATATGTACTGTATTGAAATATATAGCCCAAGTCCCCAGGGCCCTACATTCTAATTAGAATCAGAGTTGTGCAAATAACTGATTTATTTAGGTTGCTGACCAAACTGTGAACACTGAAAGGAAAAACACCACCTATGAGTTTTATAAAACGGGGTAGCCATTTGTTTGCATTAGATACGTTTCAATTAAAGTAGATTTTGTTTCAAAACAAAACCAGGAATCTCGTTTAGAAATACAACCCCCCAATTTTTTGGCTTTCCAAAACATTTCTCTTTTATTTTTTCCCCCAGTTTGTTTGTTTTTCATAGTTTTGGATAACCCATATCTGAGACTAGCAGCTTTCAGCAAATAAAATATTACACTCAACAATTTTACCCAGATCTAAACCTAAGGGCTAAACTGTGAGTCCATCAGCTCTGGACTTTGCTAGGGAGGTGCAGAGGCAGTGCACCCACCGGGCATCGGTGCTGGCTGCTGGAGGCAGCCTGATGGTGAACCTCAGGCCAGCAGAAGGCTGCAGGAGCATAAGGAGAGGGCTCAGATACAGAAGATGGCTGAGGTTATAGGTATGTTCCTGTGTATCTGGTGTCAGCCTCTCTGGGGATGGCTCCTAACTCTTTGTAGTTAGCAACTGCAAGCAGCAGATTTCTGACAGCCCTCTTTCCAGTGTAGCAGAGCAAACCAGCCCTCACCACAGCCTTCTGTAATATTCATTCTACATGGGAAGAGAAGTATGGCTCCAATACACACAACAGTGAATAACCCGCCTGACAAATGCAAACGGGTTTGACCAGGGAGGCAGGGGATTTGTCTTCATTCCTTGGTTCGGCCCCTGCCTGTGCATTCAAGGAGAGTTATTTCATTTCTTTATGGTTGTCTCTCTGTCCACACTTTGCCTCTGCTGTCTCCAAGCTCTTCAGGTTTAGATTTGCCTCCTGAAGTGTGTCTGTACGGCACCTAACACAATAGATTGCTTATCTCAGCTGGGGCCTCCATGATTTATTTATCTTATAAATAACTGCTTGACTGCAGTCAAATCTCTTTTTAATGCCAATAGTTTCACTTGCATATATTTAGTAGTCCATCATGGGACCATCAGTTTCTTTTTAATTAATTACTTATTAATAGAGGTAAAATATGAACGGATAGCAAGTCTACATTTTTCCTGTTTCATCAATTCCAGTGGTAAAAGAAAGCATCTTGTTTACAGCTACTAGAAACCAACGGGGACATGTACTGAATGAAGTCTGTCACCTAAGATCCCCTTGGCACTTTTATGCCCCATTATTTGGGGACAAATCCATTCAGCCCTCCGGGGAGGGCAAGGTAGCTGGGTTGAAAGAACCTCCAAATTCTCTGTGCAGGGGTTTGGCCACAAGATTGCAACTGGTATGAATAGGTATGAATGCAAGATCCTAATGTATTCCTAGAACAGGTCTGTAAAGAGGTAGAAACAGTTTGTGAGGCATAAATAAATAAGTCTGCTTGCCTCTGCTTTGGAGACCCCGTACCTCTTATAGGGCCCACTCGCTAACCCAGAAGATCACTTTAGAACTCCTAAGAAAATAAACAATCCAGAAATAGAAATGAATGCAACATGACGAACCCTTCAAGTTCGACACACAGCACTGGGGTTGGGGGTGGGGAGTTTTTTCAGAGCACACGGGGCTGTCACTGACAATAAAGTCAGTCACGTTTTTAAAACACTGGGGACGGAGCTGAAAATGTGCCCCATTATGCCTTGAGATGTACTCCCTGGGTACAAAAGGTGCGTGGGTTACCTCAAGCTCGTGTGCTACTTTGCTGAGACTGTAAAAGGCAGAACAAAGTACAGACTGAGAACGAAGAACTGTAGAGGATATGCGATTGTATCTGCTCTGTGGGCCCAATCCTGTGTGCCTCAGGCATCTTGGAGTACTATTTCCCTCCATCCTTCCGACAACTGCTCTTTAACAGGCAAAACCATGCTGCTGCTGACAGGCTCCAGGAGACAGCAGAGCAATCTCTCAGCCTGTACGCCCGTGAGGCTGAGCCTCGCTCG
The DNA here is from genome assembly GCF_964034855.1 of Anser brachyrhynchus. Classification (NCBI taxonomy): domain Eukaryota; kingdom Metazoa; phylum Chordata; class Aves; order Anseriformes; family Anatidae; genus Anser; species Anser brachyrhynchus. Next base: position 97,630,439 of record NC_137694.1, read on the forward strand.
CAGCCTCCTGCTAGGGGGCTGTTTAAGGCTTCCAAGCCCTGCTGCTCATGGCCGAGCTCTGTCCAAAGGCCTCATCTGCAGGCAGCGATTCCCACCCTGCACACCAGTGCCCCTGCTCCCCCTTCCACGCCATGCTAAAGGAGCAATTATTATAATCAAAAATAAATCCTTCTCCCTGCCGATTGTACTTACTGGCCATTGCTGCCATCTAGCCAGAAGCATCACCAATATTCACAGAAGCCTTCAGCCTGTTTGTTTTCCCTCTGCTGCTGGCCTAGCAGCAGGGATAAATGCCTCCCTTGTTACTCACTAGCTCCACGGAGGCATTTGTAAACTTTCATAGGGGTTTCCTTTTGTTTTGTTTTGTTTTGTTTTCAACAGGTGACAAAATACTGTACAAGTGCAGTTGCTCTGGGGACACAAACAGGAAAATGGAGATCAGGTGCAGCTGTAGCTGAAAAATGGGAAAATTCAATATAAAGGTAGCTGATAAGAGACTGCTACAAAGTGTGAAGAAATGTTTGAGAAGGGGTACTTAGCTTTTATTATTATTATTATTATTTTGACTTACTCCTGCAAGGTGGTTCTAGCAGAATAATTTTGTCTATTTTGTTATCATGCCAAATTTTGGCAGGTGTTACTGGGGGAAGGTTGCAATTTTATTGAAAAAAGTTTCTGGATGTTATTGGAAAGGGATTAAGAAGTTGTTGACTCAAGCTAGCATTGAAGGATGTGCTGAAGGTCACAGCTGAGGGACTCTGGCTGGTGTTACTGGACTTGGTGAAGGAGGAACGATAAGGATGTAATTTCAGAGAGCTCCCAAGTTCAAATTCATTCTTTAAAGAATTTGTTCCCAAAATTCAGTAGTGGAAATGTTCACACCGAAGGGCTCACTCTGCAGCCATCCCTTCATCTCCTTTTGGTACACATGACATGAGATACGATTGAAAAAGAATATTCCGAGAAGGATATTTAGAAACATTCAGATGGAGTTTCACAGACTGCTTTCTGCCTAAAATTCAGCTCTAAGAAGCCAACTTAAACTCACAGACACTGTAGGCATTCACTTCCTTAGACAACGTGGTTTCAGAGACATGGTCCCGGCAACATAATAAGCAAAAGGCGAAGCATAATGGGTAAAGAGAAAATAAATGTGACTGCATCATAAAATAAACCAATTGCTCTCTGCCCATAATGTTCAACCAAATAAAAGAGTGGAGAGGAGGAATACAATGAATATTTGTGAATCAAAATTTCTGCTACTGTACTTACTATTCCACACAGGGGAAAAAAAAAGCAAAAGTTGTATTTTACTTCCCTGATTTTTTTTCCCACTAAATAGGGAGGTTTCATGGGTATTCTAGAGTAATATTCAGCTGTGAATCCAATTTATGCAGTGGGATAGGATTAAAAAAGGAACAGAAGGTCTGGATTCTGAACCTGCTCTAACAGCTTTGATTTGAATACAACCCAAGTCTTGAAATGGCTTGTTTTCCACTTCTGGTTTGGAGCTGGTTGAAATATTGCCACAGTAGCACTTCCTGTAAAATTTTTGTCCAAGATTCTCATTATTTGGAACTAAACTCTGAAGATTTTGGCACCATGAAATCCAAACAAAACTCCATTCCTGACTCAACTGGCCCAGGAGTCAACCCAAGCTTAATCTGGTTCTGGGTCCAAATCCAGCTTCAGCCCATTTCCATTGTTATATAGATTATGCCATAATACCACCTCCAGCTTCAGGATTTATAATGCCTCCTCGCAGGATGCATATTTGTGTGTAAATACATAAATCACATCAGATAAACAAAGAAGACATGCCAGAAAACAGGAGGGGAGGGAAGAGGAGAGATACCTACCAAGCAGTTTGTCTCTAAAGTGTTGCCAGTTGTGAAAGGACTTGACGTGCTAATATCCGCTCATTCAGACTCTTACAGACATGCTAAGAGCGTGACGGCTGGCAGGCAGTGCATTTAAGTGCTGTTACTGAGGCCCCCAAATATTGACAGAGTGCCAGACTCTGAGAAACTATTGATGTATGCAGCCGGCCGCTGCTCCAGACACCTCTCAGACAGAGTCTTTAAATGTCACAGATTAATGAATTTTCATGAAATGGAGAATGAGAGAAAGAATTAAAAAAAATAAATATATCCCACAGCACCAACATGAAAGCATCTTTTATCCCTACACAATATTCTGCCCTCAAGCCTCAAGATTCCTACTAGATTGTAACAGATTGTAAGACAGCAGTAGATGCAGGGTCAAGGAAGGTAGACCCTCGAGATCACGCAGAGCACCCTCAAAAAAAGCCAAAATGAGAGATGATCATTCCCAGGGGGAAAAAGAAAAAAATAGAGGGGCAGGTCTTATTTTCATTTTAACCAAACCCATGGGTTACACAGTTTAAGGGATAGAATTGGTTAAATGGTTCTCATTTGAGGTACAAATAGGGCCAAACTGCAAAGTTCAGATGTTGCCTTTGAAGGACTCTGACTTCAGAGTCATTCAGATAGATAGCTGCACTTGGACCCTCTCTTAGTACTTGATATTGTGTTTGATCTTATCCAAGAAATAGGCAGTTACGATAGAACATCTTTATGTCATCAGATAAACTAAGTATGCTGATTATTTATCTTTTTTCATTTATATCAGTGAACTCAAATATGTATGAAAACTTCAAATATCATTAAAATGTAATAATGCAAAATGTGGTTGGAGCGTAAATGACAAATCTATGCATAAGACAGCACTTAAAGAGGAAGGAAGTGAAAGGATCTTGTAGATGATGTATGCAAAGGTAAAAATGGGCCATTTATAGCCAACCATTAAAAATGCAGCTTCAGCAAGCCCCTCTGCACACAGCCACTGGGAAGCAGGGCTCCACGTGCCACTTGCTCAGTTGTTTCCAGGGCTTTGATTCCCACAAGGCCCAGCTGCCCCCTGTGAAGGTCAGCATGATCTGGTGTGGGAGTACTGGGTTGAGGAGCAGGAACCGTACCCAACACGGCATTTGTGTGTGGGGCTGGCTAGGTGAAGTAGGCTGCACGCATGCAGCAAAGCATCCCTCAGCATCAGCAGCATGGCGAGACCCTGTGGTTTTCCCCTTACATTTTTGCTGCAGAAAAGTCAACATTTTTCACTGAAAAAATTTCTCCTAAGTATCCTCTCTATCTGGCCACACAAGGCTTTGCTGACCACAGCAGCTATAAAATCTCACTGTATGTAAGAACAGGGACTAGCACAAGCAGTGTTCAAGAGGAGCTTGTTTTCACATCATCTTGTCAGGCAGGTTATTTGGGACTACCTTTGCCAAAGCAAAAATAAAAATAACAAAAATAAATAAATAAATAAAAAGATGGAGCTAATTTTTTGACTGTTAGGGCAACTGGAAACAAGTATAAGGACTCCGAATTTAAGCTCCAGCTTCTGACGACTAAAAATGCTTTGGGTTTTGAAAGCCAACATGCTCCTTCAGGTTGGCACTTGTGGTAATCAACTGTAACATGGACTACAACAACCAGCCATTTGCGTCACCCATTCTTGCCACCACCTAAAGCCGGCCTTCCCTATCACCACACATCCCACGACTGCCAGCAGGCTCTCCAGCACTGTTATCCCGTACCCGTAGCTCTACAGACGATGTGGAGGAAGGAGCAAGCAGCCATCCGTTGCAGATCAGCCAGGGGGAAGGCAGAGCACACACGCATGTAAGAGTAGATGACACAAATGACTGATTAAGTATATGAGAAGGCAAAATGTCAAAGCCTTTCTATTCTGAGAACAATCTCTATACAAACAAAGAAAAAAATCAATATAGATTTTCACACAGGGAAGTATTTTACACATCATTGAAAGCTTACTTTTAAACAGTACTTTTTCTGGAGGGTTTTTAAAGAGCCTAACATTACTGCCCCTTCTGGCCTTCCCTGTCTCCTCGCACACTCCTTTTCCATTCTCCTCTCTTCCTCTCTCTCTTTATTAAAAAGTAACCAAGGAACTACTATTAAACACTAACCCAGTGGTTCTCTCAGTCCAGTAGGTCCTCCTCAACAAAGGCCAGCACTGGTTGTACTGAAGAAGATGCAAAAACCCCTCAGCATTTCCCCTCTACAGAAGGGCCCTAGCTACGAAGCTGTCTCTCACAAGGGCCAATGACGCAGGCTCTCTGCAATACTGACATGGCAACGCCCCTTTGGGTCCAATGATAACTCCAGAGGCACCTGACTGGACGTGCTTCCCTCGTGCTGGAGGATCCCAGCACACTGTCTGCCCTACTTGCCCCTAGACATACTTTCCACAGTGCTGGGAGGTGACTTAGGGGATGGTGCATGGCCAAACCCTTCCCAGGTGAGACCAGGGGAGAACTTCCCACCCTGGTACTGTGCTCCCTCCACAGCACACCTCCGCCTTCATGCTCCAGCCCAACACCACCTCTCACCACCAGCCAGGAGGGGTACTTTGGCTTCCTGGGGACTTCACATGGCTGCCAGTCACAAACTTGACTGGGAGATCTGTCTCTTTCTGGAGGAATGGGAAAATGATGTTAACACTTTTAAAACATAACAAAATTCTAAGTGAGCATGTTGGAAAGGGAGCAAGTGGGGCAAATCTCTAACTTACTGCAGGGACGGACACATTTTCAAGGAGGCTTTGGCATTTTAATTAAATGAAGGGACTGTGTTAGATGCAACAAAGTCTTGTTACTTCCCTGAAGATATGCAAGATGCTTTTCTCCCTGTCTTCCTTTGCAAATACTAGTACAACAACAACAAAAAAATCAGGCACAAGCCTTGTCTCTGTTTTCTCTCTATGCTATGCATGTTACAACAGCCATATTAGTTCCATAAATTCTGTACTATCTCCAAGACCGGGATAATAAAGGTGGGCAAAAATTTGGAAGAACTGGAAGTACTAATAGTTACACAAAATAAAATAAATAATAAATGCACACAAAATATCAATTACAAGGGAAGTAATAGGATAAAAGGTGTTACGGAATCAAAGTTATTAGGTATGAAAGGGTCCTTGGAAGTTCTTGAGTTCAAATTCCTTCATCTAGTCTAGGGTAGTATCAAAGGCCATCTCCTTGATCTCATCTCGTCTCTTTGACTGTCTCCTTATGTTTTTGATCAATTAATTAATTCTTTGTAATAATTTCTGATTACTATTGTCTAACTTCCATCCTTCTTTCCTCTCCTCTATGTGTGTGCACACATCATAGACCACAACTAGCTTGCACGCATCCCTGCTTCTTAAAAGTCCCACCTCTTCTGCTGACTTACTGCTCTCCTAATCAAAAGGGCAGGAGGAAGCAGTCAGGATTCATTCTTCTACCTTTCTCCTTCTCTCTCCATCTCTTTTTTCAAATGGCATAAATGTCAACTTTCTGAAAGGATGTTTGGCATAGCTGAGTTCAGTCATGTAATGTACAAAGTCGGCATGATCAAAAGGTTGCAGGGCTGCCCACTGCTAAAGAAGAAGAAAAAAAAGGAAACTGGGATCTCTTCTGAAGTGTGAAAGAATGCGTGAGCCAACTGTTGCCACTGGAAACACCATGTCTATTAGCAGTGGCAGTGGGTCTGAAACAAGAAAGTGTAGGTCCAGATTCCAATTTTTCCTAAATTCAGAGCTGTTTTAATCTGATTTTCCTCCCTTAGAGAAACAGGGATATACAGAGCTATGGAACTGAATACTTTTATTCTCTGCATTGTTATACAAAAAAAAAAAAAAAAGACTACACCTATGTAAAAATACAGCAGTTGTTTTTACAGACAAAGTTGCTGAAACTAATCAGACAGAACACGGATTCACACATCAAAAATACACCGTCTCTCTGGTGGTTTTATACTGCTATCTCTCACCACAGTATGTTCATTCTCATTCTATCCACCATTGAAAAAGAGCAGAAATTATTCCTCCTTTCCACATAACTAAGATCATTTTGATTTCATGTGGAAACTGGTTTGCAATTGCAGGGTGCTTCAGGATTGCTAAACACATGCTCACATACTCCTCTACATTTCTGACGCAATGCTTCTGGTTTTATTCAGCCATCCTATTTGCTCCACTTTGCTGAGTCCCTGTGAAAATTTTTACATCTTCTTACCAAATGTCAACATTAGAGAACACTCCAGCTATGCCATGGACTCCTGCAAAAAGCCTGAACTCAGTGGCCTGAAAATCAGTGGTCCAAGTACTCAGCATTAATAATCTCTCCATGAGCCATGACTGAGTTTTCTTGCCGGAAGATAACCCAAAAATGGAGACAGAAAAGCTCATCGTCAATATCCATTTAATAGAAAAATCTTAATTATAGATAGCTTTCAGTCCCAGAACAGTAGACAGGAACTTGAGATTAATTCCCCCTATGACAAAGTATGTGAACAATAACCAGAATTTGTAATCAATACCCAGAGGAGAGAACATCCAAATTGTAACAGGGATTTGGGATTCATTCCCAGAGGACGTAATATATGATTTGGAGCAGGTAGACTGGGATTAATTTTTGATTATGAAATATTTGAACAGCAATTTTCAACTTTTAATGAAGAGAGGATGTGGACACCACAATTAATATAATTTCTAAGTCTCTCCTTCATATTTCAAGACACAAATGACAGATCACAAACAGCTGTTCGGGTTGTACACAAGTTAACGTGGGAGTGCCACCTAAAGGAAAGTGCACTAGGATGGGACTCTGGAGAGAGGCATGCAAAGATAAGAGTTGCAGTTCATTTCTAATAAAACTTGCTTATTGAAAATTCTGCATTAGAATGAATTACTCTGTGTTTGCTGACTTTACATGGATAATCTTAAGTCAGAAAACATCGGCACAAAATCATGGCTTTTCTTCTGCACTAGGAAAAATTTAAAGGTGTGCAAAGGAGAAGGAATTCTTGCTCTGAAGGAAAATTTCAAAACAGAAGTATGCAAGGCAAAATATACAGAATCTCAGCATGTCCTGGAGGGGAATACAATCAAAGTTTGTAAAGTTACTTAGAATATAATAAAATAGCTAATTATTTACCTAGAATAAAGGTAACAAGTGAGCTGTGAATCTTATCCTTTTCTGTTAGCTTCTCCAAAATAATTTTCTTTATGTTTTCCTCACAGACCAACGAGTAATTTTAATGATAATGAGCTACATCTGTAGCCATGTAAGATAAAGCAAATGTAATCTGCCTGCATATTTTGCCATTTATGAGTTAATGTAACAAATTGATGCTTCAGGATGGCAAGCTGATCATTGCAGGGGGCAGAAAGAAGCTGGCCTCCATGTCCAGTATTGCTCAATTGGGTGGATTCAGTATCCAGAGGAATAAGGCCTTCCCCAGAAGCAACCTTCAGATGCAGGACTAATGATAAGATGAAATAAAAGCCTTTTTTATGCTCAGCAAATACTCCTAATTTATCTTTCCTATCTTTTAAAATATTTTAAAAGCTTCTGGGATTTCTGGAATTGGTGATTAACTCTTTCTTTTTACTCTTGTTGCATAAAACTTTTGGAACTTTCACTAGAAACAGCCAATCCAGATGGTATTCTTTGTGGGGCTACCTCTCTCCCCTAAACCCTCAGATTCACATCTGCCCATGGATCATTTCCTAACCCTCCAAAATTATATACAAGTATGCTGTCTCTGCCAGACCCTATTAATCATAAACTTCTTCTCATTTCATTTCAGTATTAAACTCATCTTATTCAAATCTCTAATTTTCCACAGTGACAGAGGAGTTCTCTATACATCATTCAGCTCTATTTCCTAGGTACGTTCAGAATTACAAAATTCATTCAAGCCCATCTGATCTCTTCTCACTAAACCTCCTGCCTTCCACTGACTGACAGAGAAGAATTAGCCTTCCTCCTGTCAAGTAGACATCTTTCCTCACAAAAGTATGCGAAAACACATCCAAATACAGCCAGTGACTCAGCGTGCCCTTGTACTTGTGTCTTTGCTCTACAGAGCAGTCAATTTTATGGAGCAGCAAGTCTCACTGATATAATATCAAACAGACTACTAATATTTCTAGAGTGAAAACAGCTGTAGCATTCCCTACACCACAGGGTATCGCATGTTGAAAGCACCAATGTGGATGAAGTGGCACTGTTTGCACCGCTCATTCTTAGGGAAGCAGAAAGTCTCACAATGAAGTCATGCTCCGGAGTGACACTGCTGAGCCTAATACATCACAGGTCATTTTAAGTCATTAAAAACTAAAAATTGCCAACCACAATTATCCTCAGTGATCCTATCTAATATTAAACCCAAATGAAGATTTCAGGGTTGGGAAGAACGAGTATGTCAGATAGTCTCGCTTCTTTCCTTGCTGTAACAGCGCCATCCATCTCGTTTCTAACCCATTGCCACAGCTTCTCTCTGGTTTTACAAAGAAACTGCAGCACTGTGCCAGCAAAACAAACGATGGTACTGCTGTAGTGGACAAACAGAGATGGGACCACAAGAGCACTGAAGCCACTCTTTGAGCTTTCTGATGAGCCAGGGATTCAGCAGAAGCAATGATGCCACCCCCAGAAGCTACGTGACACAAGAAGTTTGGTGCCAGGCAGAGTCTTTTTTCTCACACGGGGTCTAAGAGACTCAGGCTCCAAGGAAGTAAGGTTCCTCACCATGACATGAGACCTGCAGAGCCCTCCACTGCCACATTCACACCCAGGCTACACCAACTCTTCTGACAAGTTAACCAATGCATCTAGGGCAGGGGACTTGGAATCAGTGAGACTACATCAGGGCATGGTGTTAGGTTAGTCACCTCACCAACCTCTGCCTCAGTATCTCCAAGCATGAATAAGTTTTTGGCACCTACCAGTTCGTAGGGTTGATATCTTCCTAAACATTAGACAGACAGATTGATATTTCATTTTAGAGAACACTCTCTATTCTATTATACTTTTGCTGATTTGAAAGCAAACAGACTCTGTAGCAGTATTTCTTGACTAAAAACCTGTAGAAGAAATTAAGTTGCAGTCTTTTGCAACCAGAATCTGGAAGGGTGTCCCATTGTAATATTTTCAAAGAGAAGTTGTGCTTGCAGTATGTATGTGCATATGGTGTTTATGAATTGTTTTTTAACTTTAGATATTTTATTCATTTTTCCACATGCTACAAGTAGAACACACATCTTTGTTGGACAGACACCAATACAGTAAGACAGCTTTAGATTTCAGACACTCAGGATTCAGTGGGACAAAAGGCTACCCTATCTTCATGCCAGGACATCACGTCCTGAAATTAGGACACATGCCATCAGGCAGTCAATATCTCACTAAAGATATGCTGCCCTCAATACATTCAGTTATACTAAATGAAGGAAACTGTAACCACTTCCAGTTATTCCATACAGAGATAAGGACCATGAGAACTCTAAGTCTTGGCATCCACCATCCTATTTTGATTACACTGTATTGTGGGATCTGCTGTTATCCACAGTTTGTGGACTTCGTTTTTTTTTTTCCCACTTGCAGTATGCACAGCCAGCATAAAAACATCAGTCATAACAAGGTTCAGAAGTCAATAAAGTGGAGAGAGGAAGGTGGGTAAGGAATGGCACAAAAAAGACCTGGCTAGTTCTTTTTGAAACGGAGTCAGAAAAAGCATAGACCCTATTGATATCTGCATCCATGGTCCCTGTAGTCAGCAACACAGAGTTCAAAATTCACTTCTCCCATTTACACTGTGTGCATGCACGTAAGCTGCTCTCGCAGACTCCTAAAGAATATTTAATGCATGTTCTCTAGGATAACAGTCTAGCCAAACTAAGAAGTGCATTTTATTGCTCAAACTCAGATGAAATGCAAGCATGAACAGCCTCCCTTCACACCAGAAAAGTCTGTCCTACTACTGTCATGCCTAATAACTATGTAAACCTTGTTTATTTACTTTCAACACTGCTGTCGTTGTAAGCCATACCACTGTCGTAGGATTCACAGGACGGTGGCATTTAAGAGGAAGAGGCAGTGGTTTAATCGATTTTCCAGAAAAAAAAAAAAGCTCCAAAACCAAAATAAAGCATTCTTGATGAAGAATGGAAACACTAATGTTATAACCGAGTACTTTTTTATAATTTAACGTGCTGAACAATTATTCTGGTAAGTGCAATGTAAGACTGGACAGACTGGTTCAGAGAAAATAAATAAATACTCGTTCTGTTCCCAGTAGCAATTTAACACCTCTCTTGCACCCCAAGGTCTCAGACACACTGAGTACAAAAAATACTTTTTTCCCACCATCTGGAAAAAAAAAAAGAGGAAAAAAAAGGGAACCAAAGATGAAAATTTACATGGACTTGATACGCTTCAGTTTTTAGATATACAAATTAAAATCCCTAAGTTAGTATATAAGGCACATGATCCTAACGATCCTTGTCCAGAGCCTTACTGAAAGTCCCTTCCTGTGCCTGGCTTAAATGTGAGGTTTCTTGACAAGCTATAATGAATGGTTAACCTCGCTTTCCTGATAAAACGCAAACGCTTTCTGACTTCACTCTTTTCTTGAAACAAACCCAAGCGGGTGAAATACATGAACTTCTGTCCACGTGGCTGCTGCTCTGTGCATGAGAAAACAAAAAGGAAATTCTCACTCAGGTGTATTGGGCACTGCTGCTGGCAGGTTTGGATCTGCTCCCCAAATGGACAGATTCGGGGCAGCACTGATTCCTCTCCCCACCACCACCATCTCTCCAGTGGCACACCAGCCCCGGGGCTGTGCACAGGGATTTGAGGGAGGCATGGTATAAATAGGAGACGTGCCGTAGCCCTGCGGATCACAGGTGGCACAGCACATTCATCTTCGCGTGTGCCAGGCTGGATACCTACGACGTACAAGTGGTAAAGGTCAGACGTGTCAGCTACGATGGCAACAAACAGCCTCACCCGCCAGCACAGGTGCATTCACCTCTTGCTGCTCACGGCATGTGGGTGCCTCTGGAGCTGGCAGAGGCACAGCTCTGGAGCACCGGGCATCACGTCCCACCACCGAGTGTCACCGCCTCGGCCTGGGACACTCGCTCCTTCCCTGGCTGCTGCAGAGGACGCTGTCTGGGCTGCGTCCTGCAGCACAGGGGGTAGATAACACCCGTATTTTGGAACCGCTCTCTTCAGGGGCCGTGGAAGAGATGTATTATTTATAGGCACACGGATGAAAACATTAAGTACGTACATAGGGGCCCGCATGCCCGCCAGGGAGGGGCAATTACTGCCAGGCAGTAATTTCAGTCTGAAGTTCCTATGACTTAAATAGCCACTTGAGCTCTGCTCTCGCAGTTTACGATGTCAATAGACCCCCTAAATGAAATTACAGCCTTCTGATACGCAGCAGGGTAGCTTTTCTTCACCGTGTAATATACGCGGCCGGGAGAAATTGCACTATATATGGAGTTTCACTAAAGCAGAGTTTATCATAAGAATGTTCCCACTAAAATATGATTAGGCTTCTTGTTTGCCGGATAACACATCTAATGAATCAGGGTGTGCATGATAGCCATGTTTTGTGAACTCAGACACATACCCTGAGGTGAACTGGGCACTCCACCGCCTCAAAGCACTAGCTATTTCATTCCCACCGTAATTTGCACCTGCTTTGTTTTGCCAGCAGCACAAACCCATGCTAGCTCTGGAACTTGGGTCTATTCTAGGAACTTGAAACATGAACAGAGGGAAAAACAAACAATGCAGCACCAGGGAGATCTATGCACTGGATTTAAAGGGTTTTAAAGCATGTCTGAGCATCGCTAAATGGGAAGAAGTTTTCCCTTCCCTCGAAGAAGCCCCATAAGGTCAGAAAATAACATTTCCACATTACAGATGGGCAAGTAAGATATAGATAGAGGTAAAGGCTACAGAGTGACGGAGCTGAGATTCACATCTGCCAGATACTATTCTGTTTCCCTCTGCTCTTATTATACTGTTCATCCACACCCCTTTTCTCTGCCCAGGTCAGTAAGAAAAGCCTTCATTTTACAACTCATACACCTTGTTACTCCTTTAACCTTCAGCTATGATGATGAGTTAACTGTTCTAATGCTCCATGTAACAACACAGCTTTGGAGCTGACCATCAGTGGTCAGTGGCCACTTCACCTAGGTAACTTGCAAGTCATAGAATGGTTTGAGTTGGAAGAGACCTTAAAGATCATCTAGCTCCGTCCCCCCAAATCACTTTTACTTTCATAACTTTCCCTCTTATTTGACTTCAAATCAAGTTTCACTTTCTTTTCTGATTTACATATAGTGAAAATAGTGCTGTTTCAATTTTGTGGCCCTAGGAAATACGCCATTGTTTGACTTCTGGAAAAAAAAAAGAAAGAAAAAATCAACAACATTTGGAATACCTTAAAAGGGGCAAGATACTCAAAATGAAGCAGTTGCTTTCACTGTAAAACCTGATTATCAGTATGGCTTAAGTTCTTGTTCCAGTATCTACAAAACTGTGCATCTTTATCATCACAGCCTTTTCTGTGCTACGTTCTTGCCTGATGCAGTCAACAGAACAAACACATCACATCAAACACAAGCAGCGTGCTGGTTTGAATGCAAATGAAAGACTACCATTCGCTCTTTGATTGTGTCAGGCAGGAGATGATACCTTCCCCACCTTACCTATGGGTAACAAGGGGAGGTTTAACTCAGCAGGACTTGTACAACACTTTGAGATTACCGGTTGGAAGGGTAACTAAAATGGCTGCCAGTAGAGGCAAACGGGGCATTTGTAAAAGAATATTAATTTTGATTTTCTAAAGCAACTATGGCAAACTATTACACGGTAAACAAAGAAGTTACTACTAATGAGACAGCTTATCATCTTACTGTCCCAGAGCGTTAAAACAGACAGTTAAAATATGATTTGAAATTGCAGATTTTCACCCAAATGATTTTAGACCATAGACAAACCATTATAACCTTGGACTAGAGTCAATAAGCAGCTTATACCATAATAAGAAAGACTCCTGATTTTCTCCACATTGTTGTACATAAATACCAGTGAAGACAAGTTCCTTTACCTCCACAGAGACTTGCAGAATACATTAATTAAATAATTTAAACACCAAGAGGTTTAGAACAACACAGAGACTCTTAAAAAAGAAATAAAACATTGTTTTGCCTTCTCGGTGGAAGTCGCCAGAGTGACAGCCCTTGACTACCGTATATCCAGAGAACAAGTGTTACATAGGCAGAAGTTTGAAGTTTCAGACATTTAGCGCTGTGCTTTGAGAACTTTCCATTTCAGAAGTACTTATGTCTTTCAGACTTACACTGCCTGGAGGGAGAAAGTAAATCAGAGATAAGCTTCAAAGATCAGACCCAAAAGTGTGTGTGGGCGTTCAGTATAGCCCATTTAGAGAAAAGAAAAAATCCATTATATTTCTGCCTGTGATGTGAACTGCCTGAAAGTTTGGGATGTTCTGATCTGTCAGCTTCTTTGAGTACACTGTAAAAAGGTGATGCAAATGCCAACTTTGGATCTTAATATCCATTTAGTCAAAAGCAGGAACCATTTGGATTAGGGCTTCGATGGGTGTAAAGATTATTCTGTGTGTGCATACGACTCTTTATTGAGGGAATTGGCCAGCCTAATTGTGGGTTTTGTTAAGAAGTAGCTATTTAGTTTAGGTTCAGGGAGAGGTTCCACAGTTGCAGTGCACCAAGAGAAAGAGCTAACCCTCGCTGCTCAGTGCTGAAGGAAATCTACAGTCAACTTATGGGTCTGTAGATGAAAGAAAAAAAAAAAAAAGAGGAGTTCACAGTTCTCTATGGTTCTAATGTAAACCCAGAGGAAACTCAGAGGTTTTGTCTATGCTCCATCTACAGTTTTTGGGCTTAGTTAAACGTTAGGCTGAAACTGAAACACTGAGAAGGACTGAGAACCCCACATGGATCACGACCAAAGAAAATATTTGCAAAAATTGCCAAGCAGTAAAACCACCAAGTCTTGCATGGCTTTACTTACTGGTTATAAGAAATAGCAAGTACTTTAACGTGGCTTGGGTTTCATCTGACACTGAGGTCGATTCTGAAGTCAATGGCAAAACCTCCGATAACTCCAGTGAAAGACTGGTCAAAGCCAGGTTTTGTATGCTGTCCTTAACAATTTGCACTGGCGATGAAGCCAGGGAAAAGCTGACTTGACTTCCTCTGTGTGTCACAGGTGAACAGCAGTGTTTGGAGAGGGGGTATCTCCAGGGGGGTCAGATATGTGTGTTTGTTGATACACCTAGTGAATGAATCCAAGTCGTAGCACTGCTACGTGGAGAAGAACACCTTCTAATTAATACCACATGTGAGATACATTGGTGCCATTAAACATTTTGTTCTTTTGCCAGGGACAACATGTTTCAAAGAACAGGATAACACCTCAAAATACAAATATTTTGACTGCTACTCTGTGTTTCTTATATGCCTACTTTGTTAACAGTAGAAAGGATTAGTCAAGAAATGATTCATTTCTTCAACTCAGATAACATGGGAGATGATAAAAGATGAATGGAACAACCCACGCGCTGCCCTGGCCTTCTTTACCACTGCAGCAATAAAGATTTACAGAAGTGATACATTTAGCTGGGCAGGAGAGGACAAAAGGAAACCCTGAGTAATCTGGGCCTGGAACCAGAGACACACATCCTATTCCTTTTTCTTTCACTGGCTTTCCCATGTGGCCTCGACCAAATCACTTCACTTTCTGTGCCTCAGCTTCCCTATCCATCAGCTGGAAATAACTGCACAAGTTCCTTGATGTTGGTTGAGATACTTAATTCTTTAGTATCCAAAATTTTGTAGGTGAAGTTTTCCAGAAAACATTTTTTTCCTGACTGCCAGTTCCCCATACAAAGGGAAAAGAAAGGAATTGAGAGAGTTAATAAAATAAAATAAAATAAATGCAACCCTTCCCTCCCCCTCAAATGGACCAGAAGCCTATAAACCAACCAGTTCTTCCTATTCCCAGAGGTGGCTTCCGCAGAAGCATTTTCTTTTACTATGCATCCACTGTAGAGTTTCTTTTCTGCTTGGCTGGGCAATCAGGTATTCAGAGCATAATGTAAATGCTCAGAACACAGAGGCATGAAAACTTGCCAGACAGAAACTCCAAGTGGAGGATTAACGCTTTTTTCCCCCCTCTCCCATGCCCTCCCTTCCCCAGCTCGCCCAGCCCTCTCTCGTCGGCGTCGTCCCCCATGTGTCCCCCCCCCGTTCCCCCCCGTCCCCCATCCCCAAGCCCCCGCACCTCGGGAGCCGCTGCCGACCCCGACCCCCGCTGGTGGCGGCGGGGACACCGGGCGCAGCCGCCCCCCGCCCGGAGCTCCCGTCCCTCGGCTGCTCCCAGCTCCGTATCCCTCTATGGTCGCTGCCGATCTTGTTTTAAAAAGAGAAAAAAAAAAAAAAAAAAAAAAAAAAGGAAAAAAAAAAAGGCAAAGCAAAAACCAAAACAAAACCCAACCAACAAAACAAAACACCACCACAACAACAAAAAACCCTTTATTTCCTGCTTTGCCTCAGCGGCACCGAGAATAGAAGCCTTGACACATCAAATTCTGGGAGCTCACCACTCACCAGGGCTGTGGTTCCTGGTCCAAGCGGTGACGAAGGAGAATCACCTCACAGTCTCTGGAGAGTGGCAAGGCTTGGCTGCTAAGCGCGCCCCGCGCTGATGGGCTTTTTGAGTTCACTGTGTTCCAGAGCGAGTGCCGAGGCAGAGAAATTAGGGAGGGGAGAGGTGGGAAGGAAAATCACTGGAGCCTCTTATGATCAAACTTCCACTAAGCAAGAGGAAATGTCTTATAAATAAACAACAGCAAGAGAAACAAAAAAATCCATCCCGTCCTGCCAGAGGAATGTACATTATTGTCTCTCGACGGAAAACTTTACACCGCACCAGAAGGCAAGAAAGCAGCCATGTCTCCTGAAGCTGCCCTCCCTTACTGGGGAGGAGGGAGGGCAACACAAACTTTAGGAATAAAAAAAAAATATATTGGTAAGTTCATGCGATTTCCCAGTAGACAAACAAAACTGTCCAAATTCAACAGATGTCACTGTTCCAAGGTTTCACGCAGTGCTACATTTCTTTAGAACTGCTCATCGCCTCGCCATTCGGACAGATTCGGGGAGGAAGTTCAAGGCAAGGGGAAGGAGGAGAAGGTCACGGTATACATGTGTGTGTGCACATATATGTGTGTCCTTGTCTATATATATAATACCAACTCTTTATGCATTTTATGATGCATAGCTATAAGAACATTATATATAAGCATTTTTTTTTAAATACATACATGAACAACTCTTCTCCCTCACCTCCTTTTGAGGTTTATGGGCTGGAGACCTTCTGCCTTCACTCTCATCTCACAAGGCTGGAACTGACGCCTACATAAAGCTCACATCGGATTGCACTGCAGGTCACAAGTGACATGAATTTGGTGATTTCAGTACAGTCCCTAGCTTTGCAAAAACTATTGCGTGATTTGGCACAATGCACGGCAAATAGCAGTCTCTTTATGAGGAACCACAGATGGCAACAGAAAGCGTAATTCAAATAATTTATCAAGCATATTTGGAGACCTAGAATGGGGGGATGGCCTGAGTCTATGAGAAACCAGTATGCTACAAGTCATTATTAGGGAGCTTATTAAATCTGCCTGGCATGTACAGCATTAGAAGATCACAGATTGCTGATGAGAGCCGAGATGCTTGGCAATGCTATGTTTTGGGTCATGACTAGAACAGCAGAGTACAGCAGGAGAGGACTCACTTCAAAGGAGAAGGGGGACAAAAGACTAAAAGATCATGAGATGCTGAAAATGTCTTGGCAGTCCCAATTTTCACTTTGTTTCTAGGGGACTCCTCCATTTGAGACAGAGCTGCAATGCATAGTGTGCATAGTGCTCATCCATACCTCTTCCAGATCTCAATGTCCCAAATCTCAAAAAAAAAAAATCCCTAGTCTGTTGAATACCTGAGGACTACTGTATGCGCAAGACACAAATGAAAACTTGTTTTTTAACCTAATTAGCTTTACATCTGTGTGTTCTTGCTGGCGAAGCAATGCTGTCATTGATTTTTGTTAGCAACAATCAGTCTATGAACGCAGGTGGATAAGGCAGAGATATGCTTAAGTCGGAAGTACAGTTGAAAGAAAAACTTGAGAGTATTTAATGCAAAATTTATAATAAAACAGCTCTTTCAGGCTCACATCTTTTGGGCAAGCTATTGTTAAAGCATTTCTAGATCTACAATACCAAGGTGATCTTCATAAAACAAAAGAATTTTCAAGAGATTTCTTAAGACAGAAAAATCAAAGTGACATCACCCATACAACACCTGAGGAGCTGTGAGAAGGAAGGAACTCAACTCGATTATACCAGACTGACTGGTAAATTGTAAATTTGACCACCTGGCTCTTACATGCTAAAATCAAACAATTAAAAACACGTAATCTGAGTCCAAACATTCTTTCTGCCCAACACTATTCACAGTAAAATGACTGACCTAAACCCAAGGTCAGTTTAGCAGCCTAATAGCTGCAGCTTGTTACCTGTGCTCGGATATTTCAGTAAAAATCCTCAAGAAGAAGCTTGGCAAGGGCTTTACTAGCCCATAGCACGTGTTCAGATCACAGGGATCCATGGACAGGCAAGTGTCCACTTCCTGACATCCCTGTGAAGCGCTTCAAGGCAGCATCATAACTGACTCCATTCTCCAAAAAGGGAGAAGACCCAGAAGCCAATGGCTTCTGCTCTGTTTGAGCAGCCACCAGCCGATCGATCTAATCTCACAAGAACTGTTTTGCTCATGTATTGGGTCAGCTCGTCATTCACCTCTCGCTACCAATATGTTTACTAGCATTACCAGGAATATTTAAGATAATTAAGAAAATTTCAAGCGCTTTCAAGTGAAACCTTATTACTGAGAGGTGCCCAGAGAATGAGGTGCTCAGAGAGCAGCAGTGCACAGAGTATAATGGAGCAGAATTTGAAAAAATAATTCCTGACCATGCCCAGTAAAACCTTCCCCATTTCTAAGCAGGAACCACGATTAGCAGGCTGATCAACTGACCTTAGGTTCCCAATAACTTAAGCTGCCTTTAAGGGATTTACATAGATGAAAGTGAAGGCAGTATATGGCCCTCTGTGTTTAATAAGTCATTTGCTAAACAGTCTAGAGATCAATAGCAGACATTAAATTAAGCACTCTGGCATTCTGATTATTTAGTATCATTAAGCATTAGGGATGCCTGAACTATAAAAACAGGGAGCAGAGAACCAAATGAAATCTTCCATTAAAAAAAATAAGCCTATGAGGTTTCTAAAAAATTAGACTAAACAAAACAAAAAAAAAACAACAAAAAAACACACGTGCAGCAAACAGATCACACAACTGTGATCAAAATCTCAGCAAATTCTAACTGTCTGCCTGTCAGCACAGACTATTTCCATTACAGACTTCAGGAGAGATTCTGAATTGTGCCGCTCTTGTTTCACTACCGTTAACAGTGGCCGCTGCCTCAGAACTGCAAAATAATAAGAGCCAGGAGGACAATCATTTTCCTCCGATTTTTTATTTTGACATTTCCCATTTGTGCCCTTTTTCAAAGTTTTAATTTGGTAAAGGCACTTTTCAGCCTGTCTTTTAACAGGTCACTAATAACTTGGGATGCAAGATCTCATATTTCATTTTTTTCTTTTTTTTTTTGCTGCTGCCATCACTAAATATTTCATTTACCTTGAGTACAGCAGACCAGTCCAGAAGATTTTATTTATTTTTTCTTTCTGTAAGAGTGTTTACAGACCAGTTTTTGCAATTCATTATTTTGCATTTGGCTGGTTTGATCCTACCTGTTAAAGTAAAAGTATCAGACTGCCTACAGAAATATTTTCACCGTTTATGTAGTTCGGCACAGTAACTGTACTGACGTTCCTTCTTGGGACCTGACTTCAAATAATTTAATGTAATTTAAAAGCTTTAATTAGGTGACACCTAAAACACATGCTTTATCTACGTAGTATTTTGTAATATTCATAACAGTGTTACACACACAGATATAGATATATAGATATGTGTACACACACACATGTATATATAAAGAAAATAATCATGGTTTTATTTCTCCCTCCTGACTTGGCTGTTAGCTCTTGAACACTAAATGTGTTTGGATGCAGTTCTACACACACAAACACAGAGCTAACCAGAATCCTTTTAAGAACAACAGTACAACCTGTGGGTTTCTCTGCCTGCCTTATATAGCCCTAGAGAGGACAAGCCTCCAAGGGCTCTCCCACACCTTTGCAAAGAAAGGGGGAAGAAACCCACCAGAGGCTTGGAGACACGACTTTTCTCCCCTCATTTCTCCATACAGCTAGAGACTGAGACTAGACCTCGGGAGCAGCTGCTGATAAACACACGGAGGTTAATTCTGTTTTTTGCTCCATTAACCCCTGCTCCACCTCTGTAATCCCCCTCGAGGAGAAAAGATAGCAAGATGACACGGGCGACACAGCCAGACACATGCGACAGGCTGGGCAGCAATACAAGTGGAGTCATACCATGGCACGGCTATCTCTGGACTCCTGGGTTAGAGACAAGTCTCCTTCGCTCCTGTCAATCCTGTCCTCCAAAGTGAACACTTGAAGGATCTCTGCAAGGTAAGCTTCATGGCACTTCCCATCAGCTTCCCCCTCTGCTGTATATTCCTCTGTGTAGGAGGAGATACACAAGCTTTGGCAGTGGATGCAAAGAGAGATAGAGCAGACGAGAGATAAACAGAGAAAGATGAGATAAACCTAGTGGAAAAGTCTTCTCCAGATGTAGCATCCCTATCTATAAATAGATAATCTACTAGTGTCCTCCAGATGCAAACACAGGGTTGAGATTTTTGTTGTTTTCTTGTTTAGTATAAAGCAATTAAAATGTAACAGCCTCTCTAAATATTCCTTTATTAAAAAAATAGGTCATGGACACAGAAGCAGTCAGTCATGGTTTGGAGTGGGCACGCAAACAATTTTCATTTGATTGTGCCCTTGTTTTTGTAACTAGCTTTTCTGCTCTGACCCGCTATACTTACCCTGTCTGCTGCGCTAACCAGCAACATGCCTTTTTAATCTGCCTTCCTGGGGTCTGCATTTGATTACAGCATTCATGTTCTATTTAGATTCTTTTGAATCATGCCCTGTGGTGCTAGCACGAAAGGTGTTATTTATAAAATGAAATTCTGTTGTATTGCAACTTGGATTCAAAGAGGACAAGTAATATTAAATACTTACTTTATTTAATAATATCTTGGATTTATTAACTCAATTTCATTACAAGATTAGAGATGGTAACCTGGAGGGGGTTATTAACTAATAAACAGGCCTCAGGCAACTTCGCCCCATATAAAATAAAATAAATAAAAATACATATATATGCATTTAAATTACTTCCATTCTGAGGGCCCAGATACACACCTCTAGCTCAAAAGAATGGCTTTCTTGACAAATAGTGTTGCAGAGAGATATTGGCTGGAAATCACTAAGCTCACAGTGCCCTTGGTACAACTAGCTATCCTGAGTGAGCGACCCCATTTGGTTGGTTGCACCACGTGGGCTGAAGGCTACCACTCAGCTTTGACAGATCTGATACAGGCTGCAGTTATTTCAAACCACTGTGGGCAGCACATTAGAAACCGTGAAACTCTGCCAATCCATCTGACCCTCCCTGACTTATCCTGTACCGCAGGGCTCACATTTGTAAGATATTCCGCAGCTCTTACTCTCCCAGCATCAGTCCTGCACATTGCAGGACGTACTACAGGAGACTCGCCTCAAGCACGCAGAGAAAACCATAGGCAATGTGCTAGTTCTCTCAAAAACAAGCTTCTGAGCTACTGAAGAGCTTCGCTTTTCAGAAGGAGAGAGCGCAGAAGTTCCTGACTTTGTATACAGTATGATGTGGCTCTATATTCTGATACACAGCTGTTCGTGGCAACTTACATTACATTTAGAACTAGTGCATTTTCTATTCAGTAAGATACAGCATGACTAGCAGCTGAATTTAACCACCTGGCAGCAAGCTGAAACACTTTTGCAAGCATCCCAGCCCACTGATTAAACCCAAGTTAGAAAACTCATAGGAGGCTCAAAGCTCCCTAGAGTACAAGAATATTAAGTTACAATTCTTTGTCCATTTCCTAAACAAAACTAATGAATGCTAATGCACTTAACTCCCTCCTCTCTAAAACACTCCAAGACAAGGCATAGCTTATGTGACTTTGAACCTGTCAGGTCCGTGCTAAAGCCTGAGTCTGATGTGGGAAAATAGAAGAGTGTCAATGTCACAGGTATGACGGGCGGGGAATTCCCACTTGGAGGTGCACGGCTGCTAAAAGCTTTCACCCCACATCTGTTGCAGTTATCTGTGAGTCACCTGCAGTCAGCTTCATTAGACCCAAGGTGTCACTCAAAGAAGACAAGCTATTGCTAGAACAAGAGAAATCAGATTTTTAAGTGTTTGATAGATTAAAAGGAAAGTGTCACGATATGTTAAATGGATATTCAAATACTCTAGGTCCCAGTTTTCAGCTACTTGCAGATCATATGCCTTCACATAAAGCTGGATGCTAGGCAGAGACCAAAAATAAAGGGCGAATGTCTTTTTTTCACTCGTGTGGTGTTGTTCACTGCAGTGACTCAGTGAAATATAAAATCCAGTGCATGCAGATTATGAAAAAATATAAATATTTAATTAATTAAATCTGTCCAGAAATGGATTTGAATTCAGAGCGATCTCTGAAATTCAGGAGAGAACACCTACAGCATGGTCGTGTACAGATATTCCCAAGAGAAACTGAGGTTAAGTAACAGAATTGTATGGAGAAGAGGTTAATTTGGGTCAAAAATGAAGGGAGATTGAGAAACAGATTTATGGTGAAACTTTCAAAGGCAGAAGCAATAATTGCACCCGCAAAAGGCATGTGCATCATTGCTACAAACAAAAACACATGCTTGGACTCTCTACAGGCAATCTGGCATCTGTTTCCCATTCCCTCCCTCCTCCTGACCCTAAGACCTCTTTCTCTGGAATTTTGTTCCATGAATATTCCATAATGCTCTACTCTGCTCCTATTTTCATGAAAAGTCAGTGAAAACACATTAGCTAATAAATGGAAGTTCACAGCATTACTGTCAATCAGTGGTTGGTTTCCATGAGAATGGAGAGATCTCAACAGAGAAAAATAGTGAGGTACAGGCACAAGTGATATTCAGTCTACATATGTTATGCGTACGGACCACTTTGAAACTACTGAACTAACTTATCTGGCATTTGATTTATTACCAAGCTCTCTAGGGTATCTACAAAATAAGCCAAATTTAAACAACATTCAGTTGGGTCATTTTGAAATGAGGCAGAAACAAAATATATTATTGGGTACGTTAGAAATGCTGTAATTCATTCTCATTCTTCCTTTCCTTATTTCTATATGATCAAAACCACCATTAAAAAAGAGAAAAACTGAAGGCTTTTTTTTTTTTTTTTAAATTTCATATCCCCAGGTCTCAAACAAAGTATAACAATTTCAATCCTGAAATAATTAGTGAGAGAAAATTGTAACTGATAACGTGGATTATAAAAGGAAACAATCTCCATATTGTTGATAAGAGTATGCCACTATTCTTGAAATTAATGCAGTCTGTTTACAATGAACAGGCTAGGAGAGTATACCCCATGATGCAAGGAGTATACTCCATGATGTAGATTGTTACAAAGTCTACTGATTTCCAAAAGCAGCTTTACCTTCTGTTATTTTTACCCAGTCAAAGTTTCTTGCATTTTCTCTATAACTAAGCAAAGTAAACTGTGCAGGAATTAAAAAATAAAAAACCCTCATAGTTATTTATTTTTTTTTTTTTTTTGTAAGGAATACCAAAACCAGAAATGCTGCAGAAGGTAGTTTTGTGAACTTTATATTAAAAAGGACTCAGTTTTAAAACATACCCAACTTTGAGACTATTCACATAAAAGCTGGTTTTATTTCTGATTAACCTCATGGAGAATGAGCTTATGGCTGGGGGGAGAGAAATAGGGGCAAAAGAAAAAAAGCACCACCAAACCAAAAACCAGCTGACAGGTACAGTAAAAAAAAAAAAAAAAAACACAAACAAACAAATAAAAAAAACAAGCAACTAATTCCATACAACTGCTTCAGTGTGACGAATCTCAAGAAGAACAAACAAGTGCTGCAGGGCAGATTGTCTGAACAGTGGATGGAAAAATAGGATGAGAACTCAGGGAGAGGACATCACTGGATTAAGCCTGCACGAACTGACATCACTTGGTCTCTCACAGACCCACCAAGTTATAACAAGCATATATGAAATGTCATTTATATGCCTTCTCTCAAATCCCCACTTTTTTTTCCCCGCTCTTTTCATGGAAGAATCTCTCTGAATATATCTACCTAATGAAAAAATTCTCTTCTTTTCCTCAATGAAAGTCTAAAACGTTTCTGGGACAGACCGATTTCTAAGGTAAATGAGAATCGCACTCTAGCCACGTAGCAGGATAATTTTATCCCCCTTGGGATGCTCTCCTTTTGCCTGTGTAAGGTCAGCCTTTGAAGCCCACTCACAGAGCCCTACAATATGTTGAAAGAGCTCTTTAATTAGGCAGCCACCAAGATGAATGTGATACTTTGGTTCCATACGGAGAGTTGGGTACGCCCCGTAGGAAGCCGAAGGGCCCAGTTACAATACAGCTGTAACTCCAAAGCAATCTTGTTTCGTAGTACGCAGGGAAACCACAGTTTAAAAAGGTTGTTAAAATGCCATGGAAGGATGGAGGCCCTGCACAACCATATTACATGTCAGAACAAACAGGCCAACCTCAGTCAAGGCTTTATCCTCTCCATATCTCAGTTTCCCCATACGGCAGGCTGGAAGAATCGTGTTTTTCCACTTCACAGGGATGTTTTGGGAATTATCTGCTTAATATCCAGATTAAAGAAAAAAAGCCTGGGAATGGCAAACTGTGGTGGTGCTGAGTGAGCAGGCCTGCTGCTGTAACGTGGCTGTCGACAGCCGGCAGTAGGTAGCACAGACCTGGTGGAAGAGCCCTCCTGTCGATTTTAAGTTACGTGCACTTTTGTGCCTGTTCTGGAGGCCCCTGGAGATTAAATACTGCTGAGTGCTATTGCACAGTTTGCTTCAGAGAATGAAAAATATACTCTTTTAGCAGTTTTATTCCTTTATCAATTACTACTTTAAGAGACTTGTACTGTATTATTTTATATTGGCCACTTGTAAAAATAATTTATTCCCTGAAGAGTTTTATTCCTTTAACATTTCAAATTTCTGTTCAATGTTTACCATGTGACTGTTTTTGACAGACACTGAATGGAATACTTCATTAAAGGAAATAATACGACAGACTTTTTCTTAGGTACACTTTGACCATGTTTTAAAGTAAAAGACCTGGAGAGGATTTCTAGTAACGGAGAAGGTCTAGTAAATTTTTTTCTCTTTGCAGGTTTGTTTGCATTAATGCATTTTCACCAAGGGGAAAAAAAAAAAAAAACACGACACAGATCTGGTCCAAATTTCTGGTAAAGTGCCAGGCCTATCTATGGAGGACCAAAACCACTTTCCTCCTTTCTTCTGGGTAAATCTCTTATTCTTAAGCTTGCTCCTACCAAGGGCTGTATAGAAGGCTCCTAACATAGAAGTGGGTTCCTTACAGACTTGAAACTCTGTACAAACGCCATTGGGATGAAAATCTGTCAGGTGAGCATAGAGTCACTACTTGGCTACTTAGGAAGCATGCTTTTCAGTAACTCTGACGTTGCCGTGTAGCTCTGCAACTTAAGTTCTCTCTGTAAGTAGCCCAAACCACGATGCAAACAGCTGTCATGATGAGAAAGATGTCCAGGTGGGTTGGAAGGGCACCCTTACTTTGCATTTGGGAACAAGGGATCCTGGATGGAGGAACCCGGGTCACGTTCAGCCTGTGATATCACAGCACAGGGTGACATCACTGTGCATGCCTCAGCTGTCATACACAGCCCAGAATCGATTAAGGATGAAGCCACCTGGGATGAAGCTCATCTAGGGATGAACAGAAGACTGAACAGGACATGCAGCAGAGCAAAGCTGCCATGAGAGCACTGCCGAAAGACAGCTAAGCTTTTTGTGGAGACAGGGCTACACAGACTGATAAAGCCTTTACAGCTCAACAGAAGATCTTGGTTTCATTGCCAGTTCATAATTCAGATCAGATGATGAAAGATTTGCTGAGATTTACAAACCCCTTTAATGAAGGTGGGCCCAGCTCAGAGTAACCCTGGAGCTGTTAAAACGATACCGTGCAGTACTGAAGGTTTTGTACAGCTTCAGCACAAACCCTGGAGGCTATAGAGACTCACCTGAGTTTTGCTTTAGGCTACTAAGTTCAAACAAACTTTGGGAAAAAAGGTTGGCAAAATAAAGCTCCTAGCCGCCACCTTTCATCAGCTGTTCCCAAAGCAGTCTAGACTACAGAGGGATTTGTTAATTTATGATGGCACAACTAGTACAAGGAGGAGGAATGCCTTCTTCAAGATTTTTTAGCATACCAGTGGCAGAGCAGGGACAGAACTCAGGTTACTTGTGGTCTAGCCCACCATCCTTCCCACCAGGCACAATGCCTGAAGAAAATGCTTCTCCTGGACACTGCAAATTAGCAAATTAGCTGTGCAAAGTTTTGGACAACTCTGCAGCAGCTGGAGACACACCATGCCCTCCCCCCCCGCAGCCAGAGACACACCATGTGTCTCCCCCCCGCCCCCCCAGCACCTCCCTTCAGCCCAGTCACATAAGTTTATTCACTGGATCTGGATGAAAAGAAGTGCTTTACTGACTGGAATGACTTGTGTCAATCTTTAGCCCTTTAAAGCACTGACTAATTTTAGTCTTTCTGTGGTTATATGCATTTGTAAACTATTAAAACAGTCTCCCCGGTACATGGAAAACATATGGTTTCAACAATGTTATTCCTTCATGAAGGCCTGTTTCTTCCAAGTTTCCTTTAGTTGTACACTAAGCCTGTTTGTTGTTCAGAATGCTTATTTTTATAACTATTTCTCCTCCCTTCCACAGTTATTTACTTAAATGATATATATGTACATGTGTGTGTATATATATATATTAAAAACACATACATTTACTGATTGAAGATGTAACTACACAGTGCATGTCAGAAAAGAGTACAAAAACTGCTTGTCCCCAGGAATGCATACCCTCTCACAGCTGGTGCACTGCAAGTTTGCAGAAAGCAAATGCAGCTTGTTGTGTGTTTTTTCTTTCTTACACGCTCAGTTAATACGTTAAGAAACAAGGAACAAGAAAGCCAGCCCAGACTGACCTCCATATAAATTCAGAATGAATCCCTACTTTTTATTGAGCCAACAGTCTATCAATGAACATCCATTGTTTCCCCACCACTCCCAAAATATGAAACTATAGCTGTTCTCAGTTTTAATTTTTTTTTTCTTTTTTCTGCGACTATTTTCTGTGTCAGAATGGATTCACTGTAACCACCATTTCTGGCTAGCTCTAAGGCCAACCTGAACTTGCTGAAGAGCTTTCCTCTTGGAATTGAACTCAGCACTCTTGCATTATTCCAAGCTCAAGTAATTTTGTGAACTTGAAGGAAGCTGTGTTTTTCTCTGTTATCTTGCTTGGCAATGCAGACCGCTGTTGGGTAACAGTTAATCTTAACCTTATTTTTACACTTGATGGTTGAAACGGGAGAAGTGGAGAAGACAAGACCAGGCTGGTAACTGGGGAACAGTCATTCTTGACCACCTTGTGGAACAAGGTGCAAATTCCATCAGGCTTCAGAGAAAAAAAAAAATGTAAGCAAGAAACAATTTTCTCAGCATAAAACTAGGTTATGATAAACATTGCTCATCCAGGTCTGAAAAACTACGAGACTAAATCTAACACCTGGAATGCCTAAAAGAGAACAAAAGAATATTGCTTACATCACAGCAGAAAGGTTGCTTTAAAGAAATTCAGACCTGTGTCTCCAGCAAGCATGCTAGACCTACGTTCACTGAATTAGGGGGAAAAAATTAGATAAGTGAGTAAACAGGACAGATCAGAAGCAGTTAATAGCCTAGAAACAGATTTGGAAAAGGCATGGTGACTCTAACAAAACAGCATGGAAAACCTTGTAGGTTGGGTACCATATCACATTGCTGGATGAGGAAAAGCAGAAGCAGGATGAGGAAAAGCAAAAGCCAAACAAGACCATAAATTCATGACAGATACTAGCTGCATTGCCTGATGAATTTTTGAGACATGCTCAAATACTATGACTGGAAAACAATAATCTGTAAAATATAAATGAACATTTTTCTTTTCAGCCTTTTTTTTTCTTGCAATTTACAGATTTCCTTGCAATTTAATCTAATTTATTTACATTAAAAAAAAAATCTGAGTGAATTTATGCTATCAAGATTGGAAACTCACTGCTGTATATGCATCCTTTTTGCATATCAAGATATAAAACATTGCTCCTGCAAAAGTCTGGATGCGACTAAGAGGTCAGAAGGAAACACTCATCCATAGAATCAAAATGAACAAACTAAAGATTTACAGCTCCAACAGTCTGTCCAAGTAGCATGGTTTTACCTCCTAAGTAATATAAGTCATAGAATTTCACTTGGTTATGTCTGCATTCAATTCACAGGGTGAGAGACTTACTCGAATTGTGAGAATGGGAGAAAAAAATAGAAAAGAAATCAAGGAAATGAGTACTAGACTTGGCATGGCAGAATAACTGTGAGTTAAGCAGATGTAATGAAGGCAGAGGACCACTTGAAAAAATAGATGTCTGCATAGTGAGTGGAGGTGCAAAGGTCTTGCAAAAGACCTGATAAATCTGTAACACAAATACAATGAAGAAGCACTAGGACAGCAAGGGAATAAGGAATGATAAAGATGAATTCCCTCTATACCTAAAAGTGAACTAAAAATACAGTAGCAGCAATACAGTAGCTGCTAGGTGAGCACACCGGAACTGCAATGCCTGCATTTTGACCTCTGGGTCTGATGTAAAATTAAGTTTCAAAAAGACAGAAAGGAAAAATGAGCTCGGCCTTCAGATGGGGCTCTGATGAAGGGCTGTTTGCTTTATTTATCCATTCAGATTTTTGCCACTTCTGCTGGAACAGTATGAAGGACAATCACTTAAAGTGCAATGAAATGAGTGCCTGAATGTGAACAGATTCAAAGACAAGATCCATCATGCCCCGACAAACTGTAATGCCAGAACCCTCCGCCATCATCACTCTGTCCGGAAACTGCCCTCAAATATTTGAAACATTCCTGGAATTAACAAATAAGTGCTGATTTGGCCTAGCTCCTTGCTTCCTGGTAACTCTGGCTGGCAATGACTTACAATGGGTGGTATTGTTATGCTGGAGGAATTCTTTTGCTTTTCTTCTTAAATTTCCCAGTGCCAGCAAGAGGAAGACTGACTCATTTCAACCAAAGTGACTCTTGAATCAAAGACCTGAGTAATTTAAAGGAAGTTTTTGTTGTATGCTTGGTTCATCATATCATTCATTGCTTAGATTATTAGGCTTCTAAAGATACAATCAAGCAAACACAACCATTTCTGTTATACTCAGGTACGCATTATTTTTATATTGAAAAGTTGGACATACAGAAACAGTTACGGTGTAGCCTTCTCTAACCTCTCTATCAAAGCCTTTCTATGCTATCTGGAAAGAGCTGTGTAGCACAGTATGTTTAACTTCTTAGAAAACGACAGTAAGAAAGTAAAAATGACAAAAAATATTTGTCAGTTCCCAAGTCATTGAAGCTGCAGTGCTCAGAATTTGCTTTATGCAATATACATAAATGTCAGGTCACAATGCAAAAACTGGAAAAGGAAAATAGAATACTTTCTCCTGTTGTGCTTTGGTCCCATAAAAAAGGCCATAACTCATCACTTAACTGGTGAATGCTTGCTGAACTAAACAGAATAATGTATTTCAAACATCTTTTTAATGAATAAAACTCAATGTAATACTACAGATATCTTCTCTGCTTTTTAAAGCTCACAGATATCGAGCTGTTTGAGGTGAAGTTCATCAGAATGTCTATAGACCATATATCTATATATTTATTCACACATTTTCACAACTAGCTTCCATTTGCAAGGATCCTTCCAATTATTACCTAATCAAGGCTCACAATGGCTCTTTCAGATGGAAAAACAGTGGCAAATGGGTGATGTGATCTGCTCAAGAACATAATAAGAAATCAGTCAGAGACAGTACTGTTGGAAACTTGGATCACTGGGAATCTTTCTTGTGTTTAAAGCATGCTTTCATTATCATAGAAAGCGCTGGCTCAGAACACTCATGTTTCTTTAAGACAAATAAAGTGCTGGTCCTAATATTCAAAAGTGTCTAGAAAGATCAAATTTGCATGAAAGACATGTAACATGCATGGTCCTTTTGCAGAGAAGAAGGAAGGACTGCTATGGATATTTAAATTATGTTCAAGGCTTAACCCCCAGGCCATTAGAACTGCAGATGCTAAATGCCAGTGCTTCCCTTGGATGCATGTAGGCACACTTGTATATTTTTACATATTTATACATAAACTATACATACTGTACATCTCTACATATTCGAACACACACAATATGAAGTGACTAATGTATGATTATTTGGTGGCACTGGTAGCAGCACTGCATACCTGGGTTCCATGAGTGAGCTCAACTCATTCTCTACTGGCCTAAGCAAAGAGCAGCTGGAAAGCATGAAAGTGGCATTCCTGCCATCTTGGCAGGAAGACTGGTGGCTACATTCCCTCTTCTCACATTAATCTCCTAACAGTCCCATACAGTGATCAAAAAGGGTTTATTTTCCATCACTGGGCTAGGCAGTTCAAGTTGAGCCTGAAGTATACTGGAGAGTTCAAGCAGGAAGGATGTGTGTGTAGGTAAGAGGCACAACTAGGGGTTAAGAAACTCTGTGTTCTCAACCAGTATCTTCATGTCACCTGCTACCCATGTCACAGGACAAGACAACAATAATTATTCGCTGCACCTTGGAGACTGAAAGGCTTGCTGCATATGCATACGTATATTCAGGTATGTATATAAGGTCTCCTGAATAGCACATGGTAACATATGGGGATAGATGCTCCATTTAGCCCAGTTCTCTGTCTCCAATGGAGGCCAAGAGCATGCATCTAGAAGGAAAGGTATAAAAAGAAAGCAAGCCTCTTGTAATATCTTCCCAGAATATCCTCTTTCCTGTCAGTGATTTTAAAAAGTTTGTGGACTTTTATGTATACTCATTATACCTGCAGGTGGGGTTAAACTAGGCTGGTAAAACTAGTAAGCCAAAACATAAATGTCACTAAGTGGTAACAAAACACAAGCCCAGCTGTAAACATATTGCAATATTCTATTGAAAAACTGCATTGTGAACTGTGAATACCTAACTGAGCTGTTTCTTTTAGACAATACTATTTCTTTTTGCTACAGCTAGCCCCAGTGTCAGTCTGAAAAGGGCTGTATAACCAGCCAGCAGAGCACAGTGCAACATGGATAATCAAACCTAGATCTCAAAAGCAGAATAGCATCATGGTGCACCTGAACAAATAAATACTTCGAAGAAGCAGTGCTTATGAACTTGGGTAGGGTGCCATGCTGTCAGACCTATGCTGCTTCTTTTTCCTAGAGGTGGTTTATTCACTGCAGACTTGCATTCTCTGTACTGTGCTGAACTGTGCAGTGACATACACTTAGTGACTGGTTTTCTCCTCTGTCCTGGACTAACTTCCCCCATAAAAGGACCACATTGGTAGTACAATACCTAACGGCAACATCCATATGAATTATTGCAGCCTAGTATCTTTTGTTTAAATGCTTTCTGTGATACCAAGGTGCCTTTAAAGAGAAATTTGTCCCATCTTAAGAGGTCTACCCAAGCAGAATAAATCACCCTCTGATAGGGTCCATTCATCTTCAGTTATTTTAGAGAAAAAAACTAAAATTCTGACTTTCAAGTTTCCAATGTTAAGCAGGATTTTTTTACACATAGCTGAGAGTTTGACTGTTGGCTCACAAAATAGCGATGACCTGGACTCAAATGCTGGATTCCAGCATGTCAAGGCTTGGAGGAAGTTGAAACCCAAGCTCACACCAAACTTTACAGTCTTCTTCTGTAAGCATATGCTTGTGTTTCACTGCAGGAGAAGTGTGTGGTGGGAATTCCTCTAATACTTTTCTGCTGTAAACTGGCACTCTTTTCATCCTCCTCATCAGATAGCATTCCCAATACACAGATGGGAAGAATAAAACATTCAAGATCCCTTCCTCTACATCTACAAAAGGGGTTTATGTATGGATCCCATTAAAATTAGCAGAAGAATTGTGAAGAAATTTGTACTATGAAGAGAATACGGCTCTGAGTTTCAAAAACTCAACCATCATTTTCAAAAGCTCAAACATCTGGGCACACCTATCACAAAGAAACAAAGAAATAAGGAATGTAGCACAGCTTATTTTCCCAACACGAGGACATCTAGTCTGATAAACTCAAGTTGTCTTGACCCAGAAGCAGAAACAATTTCAAATTAAACATTTATGAGGTTTTGCTTTCACTTATAATTTGTTTGGATATTGAAGAAAAAAACAACAAAACTAGAATAATTGACAGATCCTCATACAGAAAGTAAAGCAATCCAGTTCTAACCGTTGTTTTAAACACAAAAGAAATCAATGTTATTCCCACTAGCAGAAACGGATCGTGATGCTACTCTTCAGTCAGTTCAACCTCTGCTGTACCCAGAAGGAAGGTAGAGAGAGGACTTCTAAGCACACATTCCTGTTTTTCTCATTCCACGTTGAGAAATGGAAAGGACATGTGCATATGTTACTTCCCATGCATCAGAAGGTGCTGCATGTAGGGTGCTGCAGTGAACTGCCTGCCTACAGGGAAGCCTTAGGAGAAGCTTTTAACAGATTTCTGCAAGAAGAATTAAATAGTTCATCAGAGAACAGATGTGAGGGGAAAGAACATTCATTCTTCCATATCCTGCACCTGTTCTGGCCTCATATAACCAGACGATTACAGCATTCCTGTCTTTTATCATTCTCAGAAGGGGAAGGAGTTTAAACTGCACATACCTCAAACCCTAATTTAACCAAATAAAATACCACTCAACCCTGTCAAATGCTTTATATGCATTCTTAAGCAAATGACGTAAGTTCTTCTTGAGTGAGGTATCCTATTTATTTTCACTTTAGACTGAACTGAAATCCTTCAAGTCTTTGCGCATGAGACAAGGAAAAGAAGAAAAAGTACTGCAGTGTGCTTGCCACATTCCAAATTACTGGGTAAATATAATTTTCTCTTTCAAGTCCGTTTTGCAGTATCAACAATGAAGTTTTATGCATTTCTGTCGTAAGTTAGTGAATAATGTTCTCGTCTTATCCCAGAAGTATTTTTTTTAAAGTAAATGATAAGATTTTGTGCAGTTTCTTTAAAAATGTAAAACTCTGATTACAAAAACATGTACACACATACTCAGCTTACATCTGGTTAGCTATTCCCCTGAATTTTTAGCCTTACAGGACTAGTCACACGCTCAAAATTAAGTAAGTAGTGGTAAATATTCACAAGAGCAAGAACTATGTTTATAAGGTCCTTTATAAATTTTTCAGGTAAAGAAACCTATAAAAATTCAAGATACTATTACCAGTTTTTATATTACTGTCACTGTTCTTAAAAATATAACAAGTATATAAAGTAAAATATGTATGTAGTGTAAATATTGCAATATTTACAAATGCTGTTCCCAGTAGAAACGAGATACCCCCAAATCAGTGACATTCTCAAATTCAGTAAGAAATAAATCTCTTTTCTGAGCCTTTATGTATTACAAATTGCAGTACCCATCATACTACTTTTATAATTCCCATCAATAGCTTTCACTTTTGTCACTACTTTTGACATCAAAACTGAACTATTGACCAGAGAATTTAATTTGTTTTATATCTTTCAAACAGGAGTATAGAGTCTCTCCAATAGTACTCAGTTCAGAAGCACATGCATGTGCAGCCCAGACCAGGGCACACGGACATTACTGGAAGCATGCCCACGCAGCTAAATGGTCTTCGATGCAGGTTTATTGGGAAAGTTCCTGCAGCTGTAAGAACAACTGCAGTAAAGCTAGCGGAAGCTCTGGGCGTGGCTAGTACAAATTAGAAATATTCTAAACAGACTGAACATCTCTTGCTGACACCTTAATTTGGATTTCTAAATGAGAAATTTCTTCCTCTGCTTTTCACGTGATAGCATCTTCATTTTGTCCTGACTTTCACTCAGCAAACTGCTCACATACTTGGTCAAGACCAGGAACATAAAAATCTGATGTTGAATCCTGAAGCACTATTCACTTCTTAACTTGGACAAAACTCCCTCTGAAATCAATAAAAGAGTACAGGCAAAAAAAGCAGCTGAGAATTTATCTAACTAGAATAACGGATGACGCATGATGACATGTCCTGTGACATTCTGCCCAGACTGGGAGAACTGACATGCAATAGGATTTTTTCCATGAGCCACCAAATGCCCTTTGAACTCTGTTTAGGAGGTTCTTTAGGCCTTTCACTGGAATTCAAAACAGTTGAAATGTTCATTGCCAAAAATGTAGACACCTTACAGCACTTCACTTTTAAATCTCTTCTCAGAAAGACACCTATGTACTTAAACTGCTCTCATCACTGTGCTAAGTGCTTTGCCCTGTAAAAAAAAAAAAAAAAAAAAAAAAAAAGAGCAATCTGTCATCCTAGGTGCTGTTCTTCTAAGCATCCATGAGAAACAACAAGACTAACCTAAAACTAGAGTGTATTACTTACAAACCTTTTGTTAAATAAAATAAAATGTTCCACGGAAATGTTTGTATGTCTCAGCAAGCTCTTACTGTAGGAATTCTGCCCAATTTTTGCACAATAAGCATGGCACAACATTTTGTTGGCATGTTTGTTGTACTTTTGTACTTTATTAGATGCTACAGAAACAGTCCAGGCTGAAACCTTTTGTGTGGCTCATTTGACTCTTCCTCCATTACTTGCTAAAAGGCCAGTAAAGCTAAATGCATAAGCAGCAGAAAATCATGTTTACAAAAAATAATTCAGGCTCGTTATACAGCCAGCTGTTACTGGATGAATGGATTAATATACATTGAAAATTAGATGGCTTCAGTGTCCAGCCCATAATGGAAGATACGCGAAGTGGTACCAATGTTTATGCATAGGAAGTAAAAAGGCACACTTAGATCAGAATAGTTCTACATGAACTCCATCGTGTCAAACATAATAGACTCTCCTGACTAAGGGTCAAGAAGACCTGCCTTCAAGGAAAGCTAGTTGAAAGGCACTCATCTCCAGACACCCAAAGTGCAGCTTTCAAAATTAAAGAGATATCTAATCCATACAAGGAAAGGTCCTGAAGTAAACAACAA
Source organism: Anser brachyrhynchus (assembly GCF_964034855.1). Classification (NCBI taxonomy): domain Eukaryota; kingdom Metazoa; phylum Chordata; class Aves; order Anseriformes; family Anatidae; genus Anser; species Anser brachyrhynchus. Next base: position 97,664,941 of record NC_137694.1, read on the forward strand.
AAAAAATCTACGAACTGCCATATTTGTCTATATGAGAATTAAGATGTATTAGGCTATGGAAAAGAGTTTCTGGGAACAAAGCGTCTCTAAACTGAGAGACAAATTCTCTAGAATAAGATAATAGGGTTTCCACTCTTTGTCTCTTTTTGGAAACTTTCCTGTACACAGTTAAAAGCAAATCTGTCAGGAGCTGGAAGCTCTGCTACTAGCAGAAAAATTCCATGCAGCTAAAAGTAAAATTTATTTTGCTCTAATATCACGTCCAGTAAGCCAAACAAGGATTCTTTGCTTACACGGAAATCAGCATCTTCTTCATCATAATCTAGAACCCTAAATCATTGTTTGCCATGATACTACACACATTTATATGTGCAGCTGTGATCTCCCTGCCTAGCAGACAGTGCAATGAGAAGAGAACCAAATAAATCAATACACATAACACAAAACTATTATTCCTGTCCTCAGATGAATACCAGGCTCATGGTTCTGCATGCGACCTTCTGAAAAGACAAGCATTCCTGACAGAAAATACAGCTTACTACATAAATCCTAATGCTCTGAACACAATGTTAGAATAAAAAGCTCACACTACTTTTCAGGTAAGGACTATTCTAACTTCCTCCTTTACACAAGCAGGAATAGTCTTGGAGGGTAGTCCCAAGCACCATCGTACTTCAGACCCTACCAAGTAACAACAACAAAATACTAGGGAGCTTGTGAATGTTCCCCAGCAAACAAAAAGAAGAAACAGCGAGTGACTACCATCTCTCCTGATCCGTAGTACAGAGCCTTAATCCAGGAAAACCTTCTGACTTTCATGCCGAGTCTGAAAATACCATTGCAACTTTTGGATAAATACAGGATCTGTATGATGACGGTGGTGGATCTTGACTTTGCAGGTCCTTAACACAATATTTAGAGCAAAACCGTCCAAATAGCCTGCTTCTGAACATCTGCCCATTTAGCATGCAGTGCTTACAGAGTATATTGACTACGCTCACAAGCCATGGCATGAAAAGACCCCAACCAGGCAGAAGGCTCACTGAGTACAAGCAAAATCCATTTTTCGGAAAGACAGGTCCCACTGCACTAGGCTTATTTCACAGCATCTTTCTTCCCTGGGTGAGAAGCCCTTCACCTCCATTTTAAGCAACTCAGAGCAAACAGAAGTCTATTCTGCCTTCTGCAACATGGCAGCACGCGACATTTTGAGTATTTGCTCTTCTCTCCACTGAAGATTGTACCTGCCCGTACAGCAGACAAGGGGCTGAGAGCTCAAGGCTCATTTCAGCAGTGACCCTCAGAAGACGTTTGTTTGATTTATGTGCTGTGTCACCCCCTTGGTCTGATGAGAGCCCCCCCAACTCCCCTCCCTCTCCTCTCCTTTAATCTCTGCATGCTGTTATGCGAAAGGTGCCAACTTGAGAACAGACAGTTCTGAAAAGAAGGCAATTAAAAAAAAAAAAGCACCGTACTTTAGAAATTTAAACAACAAGCCCTGTGATCAAAATAATTCATAAAGGGAAGGATTTTATGAAGTCATTTCACGAGCACACAATGCTTTTTTTTTGCTTTGTTTTTTAAATAAATCCGTCAGTACACATGCCAAGGCAACGCATCTGAATACAATATCAGCAGACACACCCTGAATCCCTGCGCCTGTGCTCTCCCAAGTTACAGCAAAAGCTAAAAGCTGGGCTTTTTGCCTACATCTTAACCATTATCAATTTCTTTCTTTAGTTCGGATGTGTTAGTTAAATTCCTTTTTTCCCCTCTTTCCTCCTCTGTCCTTTACAAGTGCTCCTTTCCTGCTCCCTTCACACACAGAAAAAACAGTATTTGAAAAATGGATTTTTCCCTTACTGACGGTGTCTGTTTAAAAAAAAACAAAACAAAACAAAACAAAAAAACACAACAGAAACCACACAACACATAAAGAGATCTAACTTATAATGAATCCCTCTGGCATAAGGAAGCCTGTTCTAATCTCTCTTTATCGGGTCTGAGTGATAGTTTTGCTCAACGAGTATTGACAGGGCCGTCCTGTTTCTCAGGCTTTCATTTTCCCTGAGTTGGAAAAAGGATACAGTGCATTTTCACATTCTCCAAGTCTGCAGTTGTTTTTATATAAGAAGCAATTTGCTTGGGTCACATCAGGTCAAATGGGAAGCCTGCCCAGCTCTTGGTTTTAAAGGAAAAACATACAGAAAGACACAAAAACACAGCAGTTTCCTTCATTAAATTCCACTCTACCTGCCATGGGCTTGCAGCCACAATGGAATTTCCCACCCTGGCTGACCATAGCTAAACTTTTATTTTTAGTTTTTTTTTTCTTCCCTTTAAATAAAAAGCCTTATTAGTTTTCTTTAAAGTGAACTTTGAGGTAAGGGTTATTAAAGTCAATGTAATTGTCCATTTAAAAAAAATATATAAATTAATAAAAGCCTACACAGAAGCCAGGCCAAATGCTGAAGTCCTTATTGTAGTCCAGACTCTGATCCATGTTACAATGCTGTAAGTCAAAAGTAACTCTTCCAAAGTTGCTGGAGTTGTGCCTGGGTAAAAGATCAGAATCTTGCCTCAGTTTTTTAACTCATTTCTCACTTAGGGAAAACCTCAACTGACTCCAGGGAGAGTTTGCCTGAGCTAAGCCTGCCTGTGCAGCACAGCATGAAGCCTCTCTCTGCGACACACTCGGCGTTCTGCTCAGCCCTTTCAAACTAGAAGTAGCTTCAACACCTGAAGAGAATGGCACCCAAATAAGTCCCTTTGTTACTAGTCAGCAATTGCAAAGGTTAATGGTAGCAGGAAAGCTTACTCCCAAGCAAAAGGAACGCATCCACAGTCGCTCCCCAGACTCCAAAACAATCACTGAAACCTGAGGTGAAACCCTGCCCTGAACTGCAAGATGATGCTGAGGGAGTGACTCAGCATGTACATTTTTAAGAACAATAGATCATGAAGATGCTTCATTGATTTCAATATAGCCCTAAGGAGAAACAAACAGCTGTTTGCTTTGCTTTGACTGTGATTTTATTGTACACACATGTAAAGGAGAGAAAAAAAAAAAAGAGAAAAAAGAAAAAAAGAAGGGATACATCCTGAACCACAGGTGAGATAGAGTTTCTTTTAAGATGCTGAAAGGTGTCTAATTCAAATTCAGATCCATATAACTAAAGCATTTGTACCTGGACTCTCTCTGCTGAACACCCAGCTAATCCCAGTGTGCTGTTACTAGTTTGCATTTAACTGCAAACACTGTAATTAAGTTTGCAGAACAGTTTCCATTCAGACTGTTTGCCCATAACTTTCTGCAAAGTTCTTTTTTTCAGGCTGAAAGATTGGCCTCAACTGAATGATGCAAAATATAAGGCAAATTGGGGGCAGGTGGAAAGAGAGTGGTGGAGAACACGCTCAGCCTTGCATTACCAGCGGGTGGCCCCCTCCCTTTCTCACAATGTCCTCCACCCTGAAAAGTCTTTCAGCCTTTTCTACAATAAAGTCAAAAAAGAGAGGAAAAAAAAAAAAAAAGAAAGAACAGTTGGCTCAATGCCCCTGTATCCTCTGTTTTCCAGACGCTCATGTATGAAACAATGGCAGTTTTGCCTGAATTGGGGCTAAGGACTGCTGGACTTGCCCTTTGAAAAAAATTTTTGGACTTACTATCGAGACTTCCATCCAGAGATCACAAAGTGCTTTGCGCCACTTACCACACTGGGCAGACCTTTGAAGCAGTTTGAGCTGTGTGATAGCAGAGTCACCTCGTCCCTTGCAGTGTCCTTTCTCCAGCAGTCTAAGAAATAAACGATATTTTAAAAATCTCACATACTCCATTCAGTTTCAAAGGCTGGCTAGTAGGAAACTGCTAAGTTCTCTTCATTTTATTTTCCTATGGTCAAATGCTTCTTTTCTTGTATTCTGTCTGCTCTCTCTGGTGTCTGTTTTTCTAGTTGATTCATCTATTATCCCTCTTTATATAATCAAATTTCTCTAGTCAGGCTGTCATTGTGCTCTGGCCTTATTGTACTCTGTCACCTCCAACTTCTTTCCTTCAGAAACTCCACAACCCAATTCCTCTTTAAAGTTGCTTGCTGAAGCATTTGCTCTTTCAGCATCGCAGTACGTTTATAAACTGGAGATTAGTTCACTTTGTCTGTCTTCCAAAGCCATTTGCTGCTTGAGACCATTTCATGAGCTTGTCTATTCATGTGGATAAACAAAAAAACCCCTCAACTATAATGTGAATTAGGAAGAGGAAACAGCAGTTGCATGGAACATATATCAGTGAGGGTGAAATTAGTAACAGTCACAGTTTTTATCAGTGCTGTCTCTGAACTATTCTACTATGACCCACCTTTAAATAGACAGCAGGATTTCACAAGTTAAAAGGACGATATTCCTTTTTAGTAGAACTGAGTGACCTACCATAACATTTTGCTAGTGACTTCAGCATTTCTATACTGAACAGTCCCTAGACTCACAAACTTCTGTCTAGATGATTAATCTGAATATTCCGCAGTTCCCCAGAGCGGTCCATTATTTTCCACAAAGCCTTTAAAACTTTCTACTAGAGTTAGGTTTTTGAAGTGACGTCTGGCTAACAGATGTGCATATTCTGGTACTTTTAGGTATCTTTCCTCAAAACAAGAGCCTTTTCACAATTTAAATTCAAGTCAATGACAAAACTCCTACTGATTTAAAAAGATATGCCAAACTCTTGTTAAAGGGTGTGGGGCCCAAGGAAGCGTATCAGATGCTTTATATGTAACATCAGTATACATAACCGAAGTCCAGACTCTGGATGTGTTCAGGTGACCTGTCATCTGACCACCCTACTTCTTGCGGACTTCGTGGTAGTATATTGAGTAGTAAGCAGCAGGATGACTTTAAATACACGAGGCCTGAGTTTCCTTCATACGAGAACTGATCAGTTATTCATATCACTGACTCGAAAATGTCCCATTCCTAAGAAGACAACTGCAATTTATTGTCTGTGGAGCTACTAAGAGTAAAATCTCTTCGCTATCTGAGGCAAGCATTTGGATACCTACAGAAGGATTGAAAGGTTATAAATATAAGCAACCTAGTTTTTTATTTGTTGTCATGAGTGTCCAAAGGAAATGCTGTTGTCCCATAGAATAACATTAGATTTCTAAATTGTGTGGATTATTTACATGTTAAAAACATGGCAAAGGAGCTTCTCAACTGGGGAAATGTTGGCTGAAGTTAAATGTAGCACCACGAGCTGCGTTGAGCAGCTGAAGGCCTGCAGGACAGCCTCCTTACCCTGAAGTCACTCAAGATATGCCATTTAAAGTGGAGTTGTGTCAGATTTACAAATTTACAAGCCCCCCCAAGCCCCTTGGTTTTAAAGGCCTCCGGCCTGCAGAAATGCACACCACTGAAACCCTTCAGGTGTCAGGGCAGCTGGTCTAGATTCACACCCACCAGATGCAGAAAATTAGATCCTCTCTATGCAGTAATAAATGGTACAAAGTGGACAGAGGTGAGAACCTGAACTTCTTGCCTATCTTGTGGAAATCTCCGTGCAGTCAGTGGTTCATCACAGCCTAATGATCTAGCGGAGAGAGGGCTGCCAGACCAGGTGTGCTGGTGACTTCTTAAGGAATTCAGCAGAACTTCCCTGGTCAGGGAAACCGAGCAGCCTTCAACACCACAACTGACTAAATGAATGTCTTATAATTTTATAAATGACAGCAGGAATGACTGTAATTATGCCTATTAGCAGATAAAAATGTCTCTAAAGGATTGGATTGGGGGTGCTTATAAAGCAAAACAGGAAACGGGCTCATGAATGCATCTGTGGCGCATGGTTAATCTAAGCTGAAGCCTTGCATACATTCATTTTCCATGCCAAGCATGATCATCATAAGACTTGATTATATTCTATCAGTTCTGCATGTTATAGATTGAACTGCTATAGGAAACTGGCTTAAAATGATAATCATGTTAAGATATAGCATGTATTTCCTTGAACACGTGCTTAGGTCTTTTGAGTCCTTCAACCATATTCCCAGAATCAAGCCTTTAAAATGAATTACTTCATTATTTGTTTTGCTTAGGAGTTTTCTGAAGGCAGACTAGGAAAAGAAACATTTCAAATACAAGTTCTCTAAAATCTGCTTATGCTTCATACATTTTGATTTAAATTCCATATAATAAGTTATTTTTATAGCCCTCAAGAGAGTAGTAAGCACTGGTAAAAGAAAGTAAGAGATACTAATCAACCCTACCTCAATGACTTGGATATTTAGGATGAAATCATGGCACCAGAAAGAAGGAAAAAACAAACAACAAAAAAACACCACCACATTGACTTCAATGTAGCTGAGATTTCAGCTTTCTGATTTGCTTAAATTGTAGATAATTTAATTTCCAAAGTACCTAATTGCTACAATAAGTGAGCAGAGGTAAAAGTTCACTAATGATAAGTTAAACACCAACAAAATGAATATTTACCCTCTTAATTCTCTTACGTCAAGATCCTTCCTGTCCTTAAAGCCGTGTGCCACACCTGATCTCTATAGAGCTAAAAGACACATATTACAGATAAAGAAAGTCATGAGGTAGGGGATTTCCAAAAGCAGCTGAGAGGCTGGAGATCACAAACTCTCTTAAGGGTCCTGCTGTTTTACTGCACAACTGGGCAGAATTGAGCTTGCAGCTGGGATCCTGGGTGAGTTGCTAGTCTTGGCCTCCGTGGTCCCTGCCAAATCACTTCTCCCCCAACATGAAGGACGGAAATGATTCAGCAGTGCCCTGTGCCAGCATAGTCCTGCTGTGGATCACACATCAGCCCTCCTCAGCCCTGCAACAGAGTCAAACACGAAGTGCTAAAACCCCAAATCTTTGCTGTCATTATTAGGAGACGTAGATTAAAGGTTTGCAGGTCTACAACACTCATTGTGCTGAAGGGTGGACAATCAGCTTAGGGCAGGAAGAAACAAGCCTCACAGTGGTCTGTAGCAGGGGAGATAAATTACCTACCTAATAGGAATATTTAAAGTTTGTATTAAAAATAATAATAAAAAAATCAGTGCAAAGCTGACATTGTAAGGCAGATGAGGATATCCAGACTTCTAATTTAAATTTTATCACAATTTAAATACTTGTATTTTTGTTCACATTCCAGAACCTGCCAAGACCATCCTTTTTATTAATTTAATAGTATCATCATTATTTTCCCAACATGTTTAATTCTTGCATCAAAAGGAGCTAGCTGGTTGCTATGTTTGAGATGCTAAAGCTGTATGAATTCTCTAGAAATATTCACCATTCACTTACTCAGAATGGCAAGTTTCAATGAGATTTTCCTTGCTTTAATCGGTTTGAGCTAGCTCTTTGGCATTCTGTTATAAATAATAGAAGCTACACACTGCACTTTTATAACATCATTCATCTAAGGATCTCATAACTTAATTAAGAGGGACACTGTCAGGTTAAAAATCATATATTTTTTATTAAGTAATTTCCTTATCTATGTTACTAATAACATTTTAGGCTATTAAGCTGAAACAAATTCTTAAAATCTAATTTAACATCTACTACTAGCGTGTATATATTATATATACACAGCTGGTTTACTTTCTGAGATATTAAAACAGATGTGCTAGCTTTACTTCTGTTTCAAGTTGGTTTCATTTACAGATTTTCATGTGTGAACAATACTCTTTCTTCGGAGTGGTATAAACACTCCAGGAGAACATTTAAATGCAAACAAAAAACTATATTAACATTTAAGAAAATAAAACATATGGTTTTGTTAATATAAGACTTGCAAGATTTCAACAGCAATAAAACTTTAATTTTAGAGAAAACTATCTAACATTGTACGGTGCTTATTTTCACTTTCTCTAAAGGGAAGGTGAGAAGTACTACTTCTGCACTTTTTAATTACGGGAGTGCACAAATCTGTTTGCTGTGAGGGAATACTTCATTAATAAATTCATTCAACTATATCTGAGCCTTTTCAGATATCCAGAAAAGGCTGCTATATGCTGCTACTTCACAGAGTTCACAGAGGCTTAAAACAGAGATTCGGTTTTGATGGGGAAAGTTAACATAATGAAGTTTCTACGAGCCACAGTTTAGTTAAACTGTAAGTTGTTGAAACATACGCTGCATTTCCAGAATGGGCACACAGTACCTAAAGCACTGTTGCGTCTCTTAGAATCTACAGAAATCAACTGCAACATCAAAAACTGCAGTATGCATTTTTGTAGCCTTCACTAAATACTGGGGAAAACTGAGACAGAGAGATTAAATGATCAAAGTCACAAGAGTGAGTCAATGATAAAACCAAATATATATATATTAGATATATAGATATGCCTGCGCTACTCACTCCTCACCAAGCTACTTGGTATCTTCCTGATATTTCAATGTATTTTATGTGAAGAACAAACAAAGCTATTTTTCATTTCTGTGCCTATCAGCTAATATACAGCAAGGAAGAGGTGGTTTTCAAGTTTCCAGTAGGTCTTTTTGCTTAGAAAGACATTCCTTCTCTTTCTTCAGTTCCCTAGGTTCAATGATCAGCAAAGTGGGTGTTTACTTGCACCCTCAGAGCTCCTGCCACACAAGCCAAAAGGATTTTTACCTTTTGTTTTGCTTTTTAATGGTCCATTGCTCAGACATTAGTCCCAGGAGATAGACCACCAACTACTAAACTTTTTAAGCAGGTGGAGGTTGAAATGGGAAGCAGGTCATGGAGTCAACAGCAGTGAGTCAGCTCTGTCTACTGCTTGAAAAGAGAACTGTAACAAGAGTGAAAATAATATGTACAAATAACAAAATGTACAACCAAAAGGCCTCTCAGGAGCCAGTGAGAAACAATGGACGCGCACTAAAGCCAGCTTTGAAAATGGTGGTGCAGCCCAATATTCAAAACCAAACACAGGACAGTTGTGCAGAAAAATCCCTTAGATGAGATGTTCAAGGTTAATCAGCTGGGTAGTGCAGAGACAACATGAAATTAGGCCAAGGACCACCTTCCTATGACAGGAAGAATTAAAGAAACACCTTGCTGTTCTGCTTGAAAATGTGTTTTACCTAATAAATGCATGAGCTTTCAGAGGCAAACTTTTGCTGGCTCACTAGAGTAGTGGGACTTGAATATGTATTCGTTTGGTGATAACCAGTTTATTATAAAATCATTGGAATTCCCTGATAACCTCTCATTCTCTGATAAAACATTCATTATTTCACCTTAACATCGTCAGGATAATTTTTTTTTTTCAGTTACAGACTTCTCATGTTGTACCTATTCAGGACCCAGGACATACAGCTGAGAACTGGTGGCCAGGGCCTGAGTGTCAGCATTTGCTTTATGGCTTCGGTAAGTCTTTCAAATTGTTGGTGTTTCATTTTCTTAATTTGTCATGTGCAAGACATGTCTTAAGAGACAGTGCTTCAGTACTATGAAGTCCAGCTATCATTACATACGTCTCAGCCAAACCAACTAGTGACAACTACAGATAGCACAATGCTTTTCAAAAATTTATTTGTATCGTTTTGTCGCTGTTTTAAAAGTATGAGGTCTGATTACTCTGATATTAATGTGTATAATTGTCTCATTAATCATCACACAGACCCTTCTCAACAGTAGGTATGTTTAAGAAGTGAATAAATAAATTGTAACAGTGATGATATTTTTCAAGTAATATAATTTTTAAATGTCACACACGTATGGCTGAAGATACCTGCCTCACAGGCCGTTCTTAAAAGCAGAATTTAAAAGGTAACTTGTCTAATACAGCAAAGTCAATCCTACACAGACACACCAAGTCAACCATACACAGGTATATCTCTCCATGTCTTCTTTGTCACAGAATCACAGAATGGTTTGGGTTGGAAGAGACCTTAAAGCTCATCCAGTTCCAACTCCCCTGCCGTGGGCGGGGACACCTCCCACTAGACCAGGTTGCCCAAAGCCCCTGAGCACTTCCTGAGATGGGGCACTTGAAGGAGCTATGTTAATGCCCAGAGAGCAAATTTAGTCCTGTATTTCTATGCCTGGGAAGTTCTCTCTTAAAAGTTAAAAACAAATCCCTAGTACAGTGATTTAAAGATAGTGCTGAAGGCAAAGTAAAAAACAAACAAACCAAACCACCACATTAAGACCAGATATAACTTGGAGTACATTTTTACTGTAATTACCAAGGAAAAAAAACATTGAAAACCAGCTGTACCTATTTACAAAAGAATTTAACCCAGACTCTGGGTTCTGATATCCTTATCTCGTGGACAGGCTGAGCACACAAGGAAGATGAGCACAGCACAGTACTCTTACATTTCTAGAAAGATTAGCCAGAGCAACCATGAGCTAATGGCCTCATCTCCTGCCACATAAAGGCTAAAAATTTCAAATTGACCATTATCCTAAAATAATCCTGTTAGGACATCTCATGGTGATATTTATTACATGTGTCCAGTTCAAAGGTGTTGCAAAATACATGCAGACAACTTTATTTTTCAAAGCTGAGCATTAACTACAAAATGCTCAGCTTCACAGTGCTCTTTACATGGGACACAAAATGAGTTTCTATGTTCCAGTAGCTGAAAGCAAATATATGCTAGTATTCCACATCTTTCTCTCCTTTGCCCAGGATGCTTTGGGCTCACGCATTCAGTAGTTCACCCTCTCATCCACGCAGTCCTTTACTTTCTCCTGCTTTTTCACTCATTTCTTGCACTCACCCAGGCTCTCCCTCCATAATCAGCCATCCATTTTTTTAGAATCCCAGAATGGTTTGGGTTGGAAGGGACCTTAAAGCCCATCCAGTTCCAACCCCCCTGCCATGGACAGGGCCACCTCCCACCAGACCACGTTGCCCAAAGCCCCATCCAGCCTGGCCTTGAGCACCTCCAGGGATGGGGCACCCACAGCTTCTCTGGGCAGCCTGTGCCAGTGTGTCACCACCCTCACAGTGAAGAATTTCTTCCTTATAGAATTGGAATGATTCAGTCTATCGGCATTCTTGTTCTCCTTTCTCTCTTTCATCACCCCATCAGCTGCTGGCAGGCTCTTCTCCCCATGGAGCAACCTTTTTGTCTGGTTGTGGAGAGCCTCAGCAATGCTGCAGTTCCCACAGGACTTCCCTGCTGACAACGGGCCCCTGTAGGGTGCATGCAAAGGACCAAAACACATTGCCTTTTGGTCTGAGTTTGAGACCCTGATCAGACAACACAGCCGCTAATTATAATTTTGTCTAGTCCCTCACCCCTCCCTGAACCAGTTTCCTCGTTTCCCTATGAAGAGAGCTAGTAGTAGTGAAGTATATCCTTCGGGTACAGAAGGAAGGCCTCCTTCATTAAATGCTATGAAGTGTTTTGATATCCTCAGAAGCGTGGTGTTATTTAAGTGCTAATCACTCTAGTCTTCAGCATGTCCAAAATGATTTTGCTTGTTACCAAAAAGCTCCATTGTCACACATTACATTGCCATTGCACTGAAAAATAATTAACAGCCTACATTTGGGGGTCCATTATTTGAGCTGTCTGACTGACTAGGGAATTATCCAGAATTCCCAAGTTTTCAACAGAGAAATTAGAAAACATTAAAAAGGTAGGCCAGGGAACATCTCTGTGAAACAACTCACACAAAGAATGAGAAAAGAGACCATTCCTTGCAAGCACTAAGGCAAAGCAGTAGGCAAAAGTCAAGGTAATCTGATGTAACAAGCAATCTATATGATAATTTAAGAAGGTAATCTAAGAGGAGTCCCAAAGATTATCTAACTCAAGCATTTAGCAAACCATTCTTAAAAAGCTAGAATCCTGAAAATTTACCAAGAACAGCACACACTGATCAAATCAGGAGATGTAACATACGGCTGTACCATTTAATATTTCAAACACCACATAAAGCAAAACGTGATGTGTATATGAGAAGCAATCTATAGCACTTGAAACACTCGCAGATCCCGAGTTAACCATCTCCACTGTTGCTTGTTTGGAATCTCTTCACCTCTTTTTTTCCCTGTAGGAAGCCAACCTAACCAGCTTGAAGCCTACCTAACGCACATACTGCTATACATATACACAAGTCAGAAATGGAGTCAAAATTGCTGGCTGACCCAAGTAAACCAGGTAGGAATGAAACTCTGCATCCAAACAGATCTCAGGTTTGAATACCCACAGGAGTTTGACCTGGATCACTTCCTCATCCTTCAGAGCTCCCACATTCAATTAGCTAACATTGGGCATGTTACATAATTAAAAACAAACAAACAAAAAATAAAACAAAATTAACAAAACAAACAAAAACATGTAAAGTACCGGTGGCACGGAAGAAAACAAATGATAAACAAACAACAAAACCCCAAACATTTCAGCAGACTTATATGTAAGATGCAAATTTGCCCAAGACCAAAGACATCTGGAAGTAGGTGGCATATATCTTGTAAAGGCAGTACAGGTATGTTAAGAACCTGAACTGTGAGACAAAACTCAAAGGAGCAACAGTCTGGGAAGGAACATCTTTGAAAGATTCCTTCCTTACAGTACCAAACTTTTTTTTTCCCTTCCTTTTTTTTTTTTTTTTTTTTTTTAAATTACAGTCTCAAAGCTGGAGAAAGTCATCCTCCTTTTTCCTCTCCAGTTTCTGCTCCTGACCTCCAGCACCGAAGGCCAGCCCTGCACCCAGCACACTCAGCTTCCAGCCACTGTGGAATTTCTCACCCTGGCACCGCATGCCCAGCTGTGCTCATGGAAGTGGAAAATCTGACAGCATTGTCTGAAAGACACAGCTTGGGATAATTGTTTCTCGTAGTTCCTCTGTCAGTGAACATTATCATATTCCTCTCACAGGAAGGCTACTAAACCTTTCATATTCCTCAGCTCCCAGCCACAGAATTCCTCTTTGCCTTTAAAGTAGTAGTTATATATGCTGGGATGTGAGAAAAGGTTTTAAAATTTTGTGCAGATTAGAGATAAAATGTCCATAACTGTATTTGCTTTAACAATTTCTTTGTATGGCATAAACACGGGAAAAGGAGGAAAGGGAAGCAAAAAGTACTTATGTTTCTGTAACATAGGATGGATGTCCTTCATGCCTGTAAATTCTTATTTTATAAACACAATATATATATTACCCTTGTTTTAATGCAGGACAGAAAACCTACAACACTTTCACTGTGTAAATTTTGAAAGAAAAGCAGAAGGAAAAGCTATGAGCCCCTCGCAGCCAGGTGCACGAGTAGCACAGATCCCTGTAAGAGGAAGGATTTCCAGCACAGATCCCTGCTTTCTACCTTCATTTCGATGAATCCCATTCATCGTATCAAACCTTGGTATCTATATCAACTTCTTGGAAGGCCACTGTCACCATTATGTCAGAGCTCCACTTGACCTCCAATGCCTCTTCCCCCAGCCTCCCTGGGAGGCAGAAAGAGCTGTTATGCCCAAACTGGCTTCCCCAGGGTCCTCTGGGAGAGCTGTGGCAAAGCAAGGGTAAGAGCCCAGGGCTTATGTGTTTCAGGTTAGTACCTGACAACTTAACCCTCCAGTTTCTCTCTCAAATGCGTTCTGCAAGTTGTTATTTTTTTTTTTTTTAGGGACACAGAACTGAAAAAAAGATCCCAGTGAAAATCCTATTCACTCCTGTAAGACAAAGCCTGCACTTTCTAGTGTTCTCTCTTGATTTTCCTCCCCTTCTCCCTCTTCGTTCTACCCTAACCAGTAATGTCACAAAAAAAGGTGATGGCCTTTTATGAGAATGCTAGCCAACACTTAAACATCAATTTCATTGGAGATTGTCAAACCCAAAGTCATGGCTGGAAGGATATTCTCTCTGCTGCTTCTTTCCATTTCTTTTGCTACAGGTAAGGGTGCTATTGTTATTCAGAGGAGAATAAACAACATTCCTACATTACCCTGAGAACTTGAATGACAGTTTCTCTGAGCAATTTTCCACCCTCATATTTGTGCACATTGCTGTAATGGCAAGCTTCGTGCTGATCTCATCTTAACACTTTTAGGTGAATGCTTATGTTAATAGAACAAATTAAGCTAGGGATTTTCATGCCACCTTGGGCTGGTTCCAGGCCAGGCTTGATTTCCCATCTTCAGATGAAAGAGATTAGTCAAAATCAGAGTCCACTAATCAAAGCCACCGCAGTATTAAACAGGAACCTCAAAGTACCTTTGGTGATCCAGAAAACATATAAATAGCCGATGCCCAGGTGTAGAAAGCAATGCTGCTGGTAACATACTAAGTGATATTCTTTCTTTTGATGAAGTGAAGTAATATCCACAGTCTTCATCTCTTTCAGTAGTACAAAGAAGTATTCCCTCCACTCGTCTCTACACAGAAGTAGGGCATAGCCTAGCTATTCACATACCAGTACGTTTCTTCCAAGAATTAGTCATGATGTGAGGTGATTAAGAGATACCTTAAAGACTGCAACAGTGCACTGAAAACGTAGGCACACAAAATCCCTAGACATTTTATGAAATTCAGGCCAATATATATATATATAAAATTTATGCATACATAATGCATGTATCTAGTGCAATGGATGTCTTTTTCTATATATTTTGTATGTTATGAATTTAAAGAAATAAAAAAACATGAAGTAAATACAAATACATGCACACACAGAGAAAATTATGTGGGCCTTTCTAGCATGAAAAGGAAATTATTAAAAGTTGGATAAACAACAACTGAGGATATGACAGGGGCAGCTGGAGAACCACACTGGGGGACAGAACTTCTAAGTGAATCCACACAAAAAAATGCCTCCCCTGACAATCCGTTGTTCTTCAAAGAGAATAATGATTCTAGAGATGAGTTTGCATTTGTCTTTGGATGTCACAATAAATGCTAAGAAAGCAACTGAATGAGAGTTATTATTTCCTCTGAGCAAAGAAGGATTTGGGTAGGCTGTCAGAATAGCAGCACCAGCGATCCGAGGGCAGATACAAAGCAACGGCAAGTTAGCAGGAATCTGTCCAGGGCCCTGGGAAAGGAAGATGAAAGAGGCCATGGGGCTAGCTGGAGATCTAATAAAGGTAGATATAAGAACCACAACTGCAAGACAGCTGTTAAATCACGAGGGACGTAGGAGCATTGTTTGAGAAAGCGATCACATGAGGCGTAATTCCTCTGATTCTGTGACCACCAGAACACAAACCTCTGGGAGTCAGCAGAGAACGTGTTCCACTGAGGTCCAGGCTACTTTGCTGGAATAATTCAGCTGGTCTGGGGGTACTGGGGGCTCTATCCGTGTCTCTACCTCATCCACACACTTGCCACCCTGGGAGAGTGAGCACAGCATGAAGCGCTGGTAACCCCTTTGTGTTCAAGAGTATTAGCAGTGATATTATGGGCTATCTAATCCTCTCTCTCTAAATGAGTGTGCTGGGCAGAACATAAATCCAGCCCTACCTCTGAGAAACAAGATGCTTTTCCAACTGGCCTGATTGAGTACTTGGCCTGATGATGACTTTCACAGTCAGATGTGCAATCTGCCCTCTGGCTCCTTGTTGGTTTGGACTCATTGCCTAATCTCTAATACCCGACTGCAAGACATAGAGATTCCTGTTTGACTTCATAAGACAGTATGTCACAGACAATAGGTAAGCTGTGTCTTTGCACCTGACGTTTCCACAACAGATCCTTTCCACAGTGCACTCTTCCTTGCAGTGCTACAATATGGAAAATGACAACTGTAAGGGACAGGAGAAGTAACCTTTAAAACTGCTGTACAGCAGCAGGAAAAAAAAATCACAAATTGATCCAAGAAAACAGGGCGCATGCTATCCCACTTGGATGGGCTGCTTTGGGGTGTTAACATCACAATTCAATGGTACTGTATCATTATTTGCTAACCTCTATGGCAAATCTGAATACCTTTGTTTAAGAAGAACGATCTAAAATGGATTATGAGCTGCATTATGAAAGCATAAAAACATTTATAAAATCCACACCCCTGCCCTCCACGCCCATGCCATTCTATCAAAATATACAGAAGAAAATATTTACAAGGTATAATCTTCTCAGTTAGGCTCAGTTTCCTGTATATATTTTAAATGCAATTTCTCAAGAACGTACACATAAGGAAATCCAAGAAGTGGGAGGGGTCCACACAGACCTGTGCTCCAAATTTTAGATGAGAACCATGTTATTTTCTTATACACCAGTTTTGGTCTTTCAGATTGCCCCGCAACAACAGGAAGAAGGTAGGAAATGAAGTTCAGACTAGAGATGAATGAAGGAAAACCTCAGTAGAGTGCAGCTTTTTCTGTATACGAAGTTGGTAACAATTAAGGGGAATTCTGAATCACAGTTTAATTTGGCATTTTCAGAGCTAGGATTACTTCATTTCAAAGACTGAGCTAAGTCTGCAAATTTCAAAGTATCTAGCACGCTATAAAAACAAGAAAATGGAGCAATCACCAGAAGAAAGAGTCAAGTGCTTAAACTAGGACAAAGTAATAACTGACACGGAACTGGGACTTTCCCCATTTTCACTCTCACAATCCTGTGGTAAACCATTTCACTTTGTCTTTGGTTTAATTTAGGAAAAAAATATTGAAAACTCTCATGCTTGGAATGAGTATATATTAATCTTTTGTTCTGAGTAATAAGGTGAAAAGAAATGTAGTCCTAGCAGGATACTAATTTCTGATGTTGTCAATTAAAAAATTTCTGCTGGTGTTTTGAATGGAAAAATCTCTCGGAAAGTGTTTTTATCGAAGCACCCAGTTCCAAGTCCTGGATTATTAGGTTAAGCTCCGTCAGCAGAGAGACCAATATAAATGCTTTTCATACCATCTGCCTCGATGCCTTGACAAAAAAATAAAGACGAGAAAATATGTAGATCCCAAATTCCCCAATTTTAACCTGTTTCTCTTTAATATAAAGCTGGGAATTCAGGTCCTAAAATATAAAATGAAAACCATGATTTCTTTTCTTTCTATCTTTCCTCAGAAACACACAGAACATCCAAAACCACACGGTGTTCCCAGGACTTATTTCTTTTTATATTTTCAAATCAGAAAAAAAAAATGTTTTTACCTGATATTTATCAGGAGGCTCTATATAATCACAAAGGTTCTTATTTCCCTGTTTAAAAACAAATTAGGGTGTTGTACAGGGCCTTGGAATATTAGGAGGCAACTCCAACAGCTAATGATGGAGGACAGTGCCTCAGCAAAGGCATTAGCGATCCATCTGGCCAATTAAAGAGCAACTTAGGCAGAGCCCAATACTATTTCTCAATCATGGTGGCTGTGACATCGAGACTTGAGGAATAGTGAGATTTAGCATGAAATAATACCGTGAATCCAAACAGAGAAAACCAAGGAATAGGTGTTGTAACCCCACAGCAGAGAGAAATGGGAAAACACTGTCAGCCAGAAGAGATGTACCTTGACTACCAGCAAGAAAGAGGGCAGGACTTTAAGAAAAACGGCTCAGACATGAAAGTAATACTAACAAAGCCCATCTTCCTACAGATTGGTGATCAGAGCCTGCAAGCTCTACACAATACGAGTACAATTATTGTAGGTCTCCCCTCCCACAAGAAAGGTAAAATTCTCAGTGAGCAAAAGACAGAGTGCTGTGGTTGCTCTGGAGCAAAGCATGTGCTGGCCAGCCAGCCGTCTTCCACTAAGCTTGGTTAAATGACAAGTTCTGCTTGATTTTGCCCAGAAGTGGCACTAGTTTGAGCTTTTTCTCTTCTCTTTAGACACCCATTTTATAGAAAATGAATTCTTTTTTAAGTTCTTTCAGACTTGGCTGAAAATGGCCAGCATGCTCAAAAGTTGTGTATGGTCATGAGAGACAGGCATAGGGACAGAGAGCCCCATAAACTTACATGAGATAACTTGGCAGCAAAGTACAACAGAAATCTGTGGTGTTTAAAATCTGGAAGCTTAAGCCCATGCCTAGCAGAGAGAAACCAAAGCGTTGCTCTATTTGCTGCTTCCCTATCCTGACCTCCACGAGCCCTGACTTTGCTATTTCCTCCTGTGGCCATGACTGCAGACACAGACGAGCAGGATCTGCCATGGCAGAATTTGGACCTGGACAACGCGTAAGATTTCCTAATGCCTCTACATCACAGTATATTTTAAAATATTTTTTTTTCCACGTCTTGCACCTTCAAAAGCATACAACCTGAACTCATGTGTCAATAAAAGCATTTTTTCCTGTCCCTCCCCACCTGTGCCTCCTTCTATTCCTTTCTCCCATCTTCCAGCAGTGAAAGGAGAAGGAGTTAAAAGATCACGCTGCCTTCCAGACAGTACTTTCTCATGTATGTTACCTCTCTCCGCACACAAGTGACGCTGCCCTCCCTCTGGATGGTTCCACATATCTGTCCTCTGAAGCTAAAGAGATGGGAATGATTTTCCTCAACATGAAATGCCGTATAAAGAGTGTGGGTGGGAAATATGCAGTGTAATGGAACTGAAACCCCATAAGGGAAATCAACACAGGCAGTTGCTGATACGCTATTTACTTGGATAAATCATCCATTTTCCTCCTGGGCAAGATGACTTGAGGTATCACCTACCCGGGATGGCAAGTGCAAACATAAATAATAAATAAATCTATCTGAGGAAGAATTTTGACTGTAATGGGCTTTGTAGAGAAGTAAGTTTCAGTTAAACTTAATCCTTGCTGTCTTCTGTGTCTCCAGCAGCAGAAACATCTGGTCGGTTTTAGATTCCCCTTGGATTCCCAACTTCAAAGGGAGTTATAAAGAATAACAAATACATGTACTGGCACTGAAAAAAAAAAATTAGAGCAGCAGGAGAGAATGGTAAAATTGTCCTTATTTGACTGCTAGTGACAGGCGCCACAGGCAGAACTGTGAGAAAAAATCTTAACGGCTCAGGCAAATAAGCTTTTTTTTTTTTTTCCTAATGACTGGCTCTCTCTACTAATGACGCAGAAAATCTATGGGATCTGCCCCATAATGGCAAGAAGCACATGTGCCAAGGAACATGCACGCAAGGGTATGTAGAAAACAGATTTCAAATCAGATATGTACTAAATTAATAGGCAGGAAACCAGGAACTAAGTTTTGTTCCCAGCTCTTTAGCTGAGAGTTCGCCGTTTATGTTGTTGGTTAAATTACAGAGGGCCAAATTTGGGCTCTTTAAGTCAGTAGGACATTGCGAAGTATGGTCATAAACAATGACTGCCATACGCACTTGTCAGAACCTATTCCAAAACTCTCAGGAATAGGGGTAAGGGTAAGCAAACACAGTAACAGACGTCTGCAGCATGACGTCTTTCCTCTGCTACGTGGTGGCTGGAAAGTGAATGGGTGGCCATGCTGCCTTTACGAACACAGCACTACCTGCAACAGCCTTTGACACGATTTTGCCCGTCTGTGCACTGAGCTTCATGCTGATCTTCTGAATCAATGGGCTTGTGGAACAACGTCCCCCACTTCACTCATGCAGCATCAACAGTCTTCTTTATCAAGTTTTGTTCTTTCACCGCTTCAATCGTAGGGCTAATAAAATAAATGTAATGTGAAGGATGTGTGAGGATTCATGAACCTATGTGAAGCCTCCTGTAAGCTAAACATTAACTCTTGTAGGAACACTAAACTTGTTAATCTTTTCATCAATACTATAGTCTCCTAAATGCCTGGCTTCATGTCATGTGAAGACAGATGCCAGAGGGGAAAATTACAGAATAGGCTTTTGCAAATAGTATTATAACCACAGCTATCCCTCTTCCACCTCCAGTGACAGAGAGTCCATAGAATATAAATATTGAAGGTAGTCACCAAATAAATTCCAGTGATTCCTGAATCAAAGAGACTGATCAACTTGTGGATATTTGATTGCTATTTTTGGCAACTAAATTATTTCTTGCAAATAATTCTTGCAGCTCTGTTACTGGACTTGCAAACATGACTTTTTTCCTGACCTTATTTTATCTTATTATGTCATGAGGTAAGCAGCTTCCCATTGTTTCAGATTCAAAGATATTTCAGGATCTCTTTAATGCCCCACGTAACAGCAAGACTGTATCAAGATTTTGCCATAAATACAGCAGTCTCGTATTTATATCAGAATGTTCAGTCATAAGAATCGTAAGTTCTTGTACCGTGCAATGATTGAAGGACTTCTGCAACAGGATCCTTACTGAAAGACCCTAATCCTAAATTGACTTCTCACTGAATAGTAGAAGACTCAAAATGAAGGTGCTCTACAAACTGCTATAGAAGAAGGAATTTAAGCATATGTCTGTGAGACAGAAATCATCCATTTTTGAAGCTCATACTGCAGTGCTACTAAACAGTTTAATCTAGAAAGGGAACCCAAAAAGAACTTGAATTGCACAGCAGAGACAGGACAAATCAATTCCATGTCCGGTGTACCGTTGCTTTGGGGGAGCCGTTGTGGGATAAATTCATCCCTCTTGCCCAGGAGCTACCACTGAAAGCAATGATACGTGAAGCAGGATCTCTGCTGACATCAGACTGTCAGGACCTGTGAAAGACAGTGCTTTTGGACGTACCGATGCAAAATTAACTTTTAGAAAAGTCTCTTTGACCCCTTGACCTAAAGATCTTTGACTCTTGAAAGGGGGCCTGTCTTACTAAGGCTCTATAATCTGTGTCACCAATATCCTCCCATTGGGAACCTTTTCAGACTAATGCTTACAATCTTAATTGTCCAGCAAAAGCATACTTCTAGAGAAAGTAACGAAAGATTTTGTGAGCACAATATGAAATCTCAGGATTCCCAAGAGATTTCTTCAAGGGCCACTTTATTTCAAGGTAACATCAGAAGTTTTCTAATTTCTGTATCTTCAGTCAGAGCTGACTGGCCTGGGTTGAGGGCAGCACAGGCTGAAACAGCTTGAAAGCCAGCTGCAGGTTTGACTGCATCCAGCAGCATGCATGGAGAATCACCAACATGGACTTCATCCCCAGTGTCTGCTAAAGCCAAGGGAAAAAACTAGATCAGGTTTATAATATGTTACAAAAAAAAAAAAATCACATTTTTTCTACAAGAAATGCTGCCTATAATGAAATACAGTTCATTAGAAAACCAAACAGCCACAATTCCTGTCTATACCTCTAATATTTACTCCTGCACACTGCAGAAATGACCTTGACTTTCTGAAGACAGACTGGCAAGTATCAGTCTAGAAGTGAAGGCTTAGAGAGATATGTTATAGCCTTCAACTATTACAGATAGCGAAGGAAACAAAAGGCACTGGAAGAGAATGGGAGGCAGAATAGCTTTCTCTCTACATCTGTTACAAGTTTTTAATGATACAAATCATTCTAGTTAAATCATATCTCTGAGTTTGGTGTGTTATTTATTAAAGAGAGCAGCACAACAAAGGGACATAGACAATCCATCCTGGGACAACAGCTAACAAACACTTCAGTTGCATAGCAGCATTTCACCAAGTACCTTTATAAATTTTTCTTTACATCTTGTTTATAGCACGTTACATTCTCCTGTAACTAGAGCTGGTAGACCAGATCCGGCATGGTCTATCAGTTTCTTGAGTACCTTTCCTGTCCTCTTATGTGTCTGTAAGCATTCAGGCACAGTGCAGCAATTCAATACAACCATTATAAATGCAGTTCAACTCCTGGCCAGCCCTCAGCATGCACATATACATTTGCAAAGCATTAACGGTAGGTTAAGCTAAAAAGAACCATCCCAATAATACTAGCCAGATAGGCAAGATCTACAGCTGCTTTCTTTTTGCTTGGGATATTTTACTGCTTATATTATTATCTTTGTGATGTGTGATGCTCTACCAGCATGCAAGAAATATTGTGTGTCCACAACAAACTTTTTCAAAAATTTATTTACAGAGTGAGGTGGTGGAGCTTTTTTTTTTTTTTTTAAAGCCTAAAAATATCATTATTCCAGCTCTTCACGTTCAAGACCAGTGTAAAAATATATTCTTCAGATTAAATCAGCCTTCTTAAGACTAAATTCAATATATACTGATACGGCAGGTTACATGCTTAGTCACGTAAAAAATTCTGATGAATACAGGAGACAGCTGTTAGACAAAGCATATATTCCTGCCTGTCTCATCACTGGTCTGTGACTGAGAAATATCAAAGCAACTACACTATCATCCCTAGAATAAGTATTTATTTAAAAGCAGCTTTTCTGTACGACAAAATACCCCTTACCAAGTTTGGAAAACAGAAACAAAAGGTTAGGTGGTCAAACAAATGGAAAATCTTTTCATTTCTTATTTTTTGTCACCTTGTGTTTACCTCAGACTTGAGTGCAAACTCTGAAGTAGAGCTGCAGGATGCATTTCCTCTGCAGGGGTGATCAGATGCTGACTGTTCTATCCCTAACTTACAAAAGTCTCAGTGATAATATTTCTAAGCCAAATGACATTGCTGTATCTAGCCAAATTCAAGGAAGCCAGATCAGAATAACCAAGGTATCGTGTGAGCAGGGTAGTATTGCAGCCCTTTTTCAAAAAACAGGGATCCACACATTGTTGAGACAAGGTCAGGTCCTTTACATTTCATGTGAAACAGTCCCTCCAGCAACAGAGCAATCCTTAACTACGTGTTTTGCTTTTAATCTTTACCCTCAGCCCTACTTGTCAAAAATACCCCCTTTAAATTCATGTTGTTCTTTTGTAGAGTGCTCCCACGGAGCTGGGTTTATGCCAGTCCTGAAGAATTTAAGATTAGCCAAAACCATAACCTAAAGTAGTATGCCTCTGAGGCATACCATATCGTGGCCCTGGACAATACTGCTGCCAGAAGAACTGTAGTATTTAAGCATACCAACCCCACTAGAGAAAGTGGAACGGAGTGGAAAAAACATCCAAGACATTAAGAAGAGAAAGCAAGAGTGGTTTGGGTGTTACACAGGATGAGTAAAGACTGACAGCAACAACCAAAAATGCTCTAATAAGGGAAGGTCCCTTTCAAATAAGACCTAAGAAGCAACAAATTGAAGCGAATACACTAATATTAACTACATAGGTTTCACACACACACCATGACGTTGTAAACAGTTATACCGAGATAGGCACCCAGAATTTCAGAAATTTGGTCTGCAAGCACTCCACAGAGAAGGAAGCCAGTAGAACTGAAATGGTATCAAAGGCTTCTCAATTTGCAGAGCAGAAAGAATATATCTCCAGGGGAGACCTACATATAGTTGCAGAGACAGACACTATCTCTGTAACAGTTGATCAGAAAGTCCCATTATAAAATCCCAAATAATCCAAGGGACCATTTTTGTAATTTTATGAACTTCCACAGAGAATTAAATCAACTACAGAAACATTTGAAAAACACTGGTGTATTTGAAGTCCATTGCTGTGAGTGACATCAATACAAGACCTCAGCAAAGTTTAAGGGTCCTCATATATTTTAATATTTTTGTCTTAATAGAATATGAGAGATTTACTTTTTTTTATTTTAAATAGGTTTAGTAGAATTCTGATGAAGTGCTTCCCTAAATGTCACCTAGAAGAGCCCAAACACAACCCCATATTTCTGCTTTACAGGATAGCTACAGACTTTGAAATTTGCTTTTGTTTCACAGTTGAATTAAACAGTGTATTGCAAAGTTGCCCATGAAACAAAAATAAAAAATGATTTCAATCAACTGAATGTTTTGTTTTGACAAAATAATTTTGTTTTGATTGTTGCTTTCAGTTTTGATTTAAATTTTATATTAGAACATAGAACACATTTTTGAAAGAAAAGTTTGAAACAAGCATTTCTATTCCACAAATGCAAAAAAGCTTTATCTGTAAATATAGATAATGAAAATAAATTGAGTCCTAGGAGTGTGTGTGTGCATTTTATGTATATACAATTATATATATGTATGTATATATATATAAAATGAACCAGTATTTCAATCAGAAGAGAATTCCAATAGATTATTATTATTATTTTTTTTTTTTTTACTAATTCTAGTCCTGGCCTTCCATACTCTTTAGTGAACCTCACAAGCTTGTAATACCTCTGGAATTCTATCAATATATCAGTGACAACCTAATTATTATTAATAATCTAGGTGGTATGTTGTTCCTATCTACTCCTTAGACTGGCGGAGCTTACTGGTGTATGAAAAGTAAAAAGCTTTTCATACAATTATTTATGTAACAACTAGCACAAGTCTTGTTGGGTCAAGTGTCCTTCATTACTATTGCCATTTGGTCTGTTCCTTTAAATTTAACTTACAGATAAATACAAGAATAATTGAGATTTTAAGATGTTTAAGCACCCAAAAATTCCTTTTTCTTCAACCACTAAGAATCTTGCTCACTGCTCACACACTTCCAAACAAATAAAATGCAAAATACCATGAAGCCATGTAAGCTTGACTGAAACTGCAAGATGAGTCCTGACCTAAAGCAGGAGGAATTCAAATTAGGATTCACCTAAATCAGGTAGCAGCAAGAGCCCCAGCATATGAAAGTATTCACTTAGGAAGACCAGAAGGGGAGCTGAGGTATGGCTTGGCCTGTAAACATGACATCATTCCCAGTGATTGGCACCCCCTGGATATTTCAATGTTGAGATGCTTTTGAGAAGTGGTTGCCTCCTGCGCCATTTGGTGAAGGGCTTTTTGTGACATGGACGGAATCTCATTAAGAATCAAATAATTTGTTTGTTATAAAGCTCATTTCTAAATGCAGTGCTTGGAGCAGAAATCCGAGGATTCAAACAATTAATTGTACTGTTTAGTCTCCCATGAAAGCACTTTCTAACTTGAACCTACCTACTGGAACATCAGATGCCACACTTTGCAAAGCAGAGACGAGGAAAGTCTTGGGGAGAGCTGTTGGGATTACCTCTCCTGTGTTTTTTTAAAGTATTAGATTTGGGGAGCAATGTATGGGAAGAGAGAGGGGGGCAAAATAAAAAGAGTTTGGATTGCATATCTTTACAAACAGGTCATTACCATATGAGAGAAATACAAAGGCTTGTTCAAATGCCTGAACTACAATTACCTCTGTCACTTCTCTAACAGAGCTTTCCCTGCTGCACACCAAGCGGACTATTGAATGTGCCTTCTGCATACTGGGCCCACGGGCTGACAGCTTCCACAATCTGAAATGAATTGAATGCGCTCTCCTTCATCCTGCATATTTCTTCAGCTAAGATTGTCTGTAACCCCTTCCTAGCAGTAAGATTTCAGAGCCTAGCTGCCCTGCCTGAGGAAGATGACCGAGTCACTTATTCTTCACCTTCACAAAACAAAAACACCAATTTAGAGACCAGAGAAAACTGAAAATACCAAAAAGCACCTCTGTGCCTCAGCATCCTCAGCACTAACAGCAGAAGTTCCTTATGCTTAGATCAACATTATGTGAAAAAAATTCCCCTTTCCTATACACATTGCCTTTTCCAAATGAGGGACTGTCGGTTCTCTACTACCAGCTTTCCTCTCCCTTGTCTGGTCTTAAACTTACTGAAAAAATAAAAATAAAAAGAAGAAAAACCTCCCTCTGCTAAATGTAATACCTCCCCTCTCCTCTCTCAGTTTCCTTTGGGTCTCCCTTCACGACTCTGGCTTTGGTGTTTTTAAGACCCTGTGCTGATACCTGACCACTTTGTTCTTTTTTTTTTTCCTTTTTTTTTTTTTTTTTTCCTGTTTGCTTAAAACTCCAGCCCCCAAAAGAGAATTTGGAGAAAACCAGCTTTCTCTAGTTACCCCATTGTTCTTCTCAGGCAAGATCTATTTCAGATGTTTCTATTTCAAATATTTAATGACAGACCTATTCATACAAAGATATGCCAACACCACTCCCCTGTCTCTTTGGCATGATGTAGAGCACAGAAAAAGATTGTCACAAGATAAAAGGATTCAGTCAGTCAATAAAATCAAGTTCAAACTTATAAACAGTACGTAGCAAATTCCATACATCATCACAACTTCCCAAGTAAAAGTCTGACAACAGCATTTTTCAAGGGAGACCCCATGGGACAAACACATATCCACTTAATGCTACCACAGTGGACCCTCACTGGCTTCCTTTCCAATAGGACCCGAAGAGAAGCCAAAAACTGTAAACTTACTTCTGGGGTCTTGTCTTCACTGCAATGCCACTCGAAAGTAATGTGCTAATGTTGCACCCAGCACAACTCCCACCCACAAACAGAAGTCTCTTGCTCAAATTAAATGCTATTTTAACTTGACTCTTTGGCCTAAAAAAAAAGATTTGAAGTGGCAGCCCATGTGTTGTAGTTACTAGTGTTAGTAATGCAGTGGGAACTCAGCAGTTATCCTGCTATGGGTTTAAAGAGCTGATCTAAGGCCTTGTCTTGCATCTGGGATCTAGACTAAAAATTCAATGCACAACCCTTATACCCAGTTATCTACATGAAGCTCACGGAGATAGCAGGTGACAGTCTGACATTAATGATCTGCTTCTTCTCTCTTCAGTCTCTACAGTATGTTGCTGACAATGAATACCTCTTATTTATAGAAGAAACTAATGCCTACAAAATCAATTTAAGACACAGAACTCTTACGAGCATCAGTCCATAACACTCTTGTGATAAATTTATTCAACACATGTAAAACTCTGCTGGTTTTAAGTAATTTTACTCACTACATGTGCCTATCCAGGCTATAATTGTTAATGAGGAGGGCCTTTTGCAAATACCTAAAGAGTCTCTGTCTGTGAAACAGCCCAGTTACACCTATAAACCAACTTTCACATGAACACATCATGATCAGATTTCAGCTCCATGTGAACTACAAGACTTATTATATACACGGACAAAAGAATTTTAAGGCACATTGTGGTGTGTGAAAGCAGGCTAAGGTGTCCATATAGACAATGTATCTGTGGCAAATCCAATCTCTTGCATCTTGACCATTACCTATATAAAGCCTCTCTTCACTCTAATAAGCTGGCATGAGATGACTAAACTTGAATATGGACAACTAAAACAAACCAACACAAAAGCTGCCATATTGTCATCTGAACATCTCATGCACCAGTTTATTTACATTCTCCAGGGCTATAACCCCAGCTGGTAGTTTTGATTAGTAGTGAATGTGCTCACACAACAAATTGGACCTTCTCCTTCTTGGGCATAAGCAATCCCTTCCCCAGATGACTGTGGAATATGAAGAAGCAAATCTGGGGGACATTGGGCAGGCAGTTTTGTCACATCACATATCTGAAAAACTACCATCGCTGTCTGGCTCACAAGAGGATTTGGCAGCAAGTCAGACTATTTTGACTATCTGGAGGACTCTTCCCCACTGCCAGAGTAGCAAGATACAGGCATCATAGAAGCTTATAACAGAGCATAAAGTAATGTTATTTAGAAGTGAATACAAAATTGTGGACCACAAGGCCAGCTGCAGGGGCTGTCTTTTGCTAACAGGTTTTAAGCCAAAGCACAGGATAACATGGCAAGCATCATCAGAGCATGTACGTATCTACTCTTTTTCTGTTATCATGCAAGGACAGCTTTGCCCACTGTAGCCATTAGCAAATGCCTTACTGTAAAACTACAAGTGTAGCAGGGTTTTAACAGCCTTTTTCCTCTAGCTGCTCTGGGATTTTTCCTTTCTTGGCTGTAACCAGTTGCAACCAGTTGTGAATAAGTCGTTATCCCCCTGTGCAACTCACAGCAACTAAAAGAAACCAATGTCATTATGCAAGTTTCAAAAAAAAAAAAAAAGTTTTGTTTTATGGTTAATTATCCATGGTCTATTTACAAAATAAATCAACTCATTGTGCACCACCAGGATTTGAGGCCTCATTTGAACTTTGCTTTTCATTAATCACTTTAAAAATAAATGCTAACTAGATTTTCTTTATTTCCTTTTCGGTTTGTTACTTGCATCTGGGTATAAACTATAAAATTGGTGAAAGAATAAAGTATGGATTATTCACCCTCAGTTTCATGACTTACATGATCTCAGCCTTGTCTTTCTCCACGTGCCTAAACAGATGCACAGTCCAAAAATTCCAACATTCTGTAAGAAATGCAATCACAAGATTGAAATATTTTTTAAACTCAAACTTTGACTTGCTCAAAAAAATAAAAAGGAATTCTTGAAAAGCTTCCCTTAAGAAACAAAAAGATGGGCAAATATTTACAAATATATATAAGCTATTATAAGAGGCAAATAAAATTACTCATGTAGATACCTAAGTAATACACAGATGTTTGTGAGCTCTGAGTGCAAGGCTCTTTTGTTTAGACAAAATCTACTTGCAGGCAGGCTAGAGAAGGCAGAAAATGGATATCTGATTTTTGCAGTGCTTACAATTTATAAAAGAAACCAGAAATATTTTTTTTTTCTGAAAATGTTTTAATTATATAAGATGTTTAGATCTTGTCCACATGTGATGACAGAGAACTACCAAATTTCTGAAAACTAGCCAATCGAGAGGCAAAGGACACTCTTGGCTGCTCTGTTAAAAACTAACTTTATTAACACTTATTTCACTTCAGCAGAGAGTAAAACATATATTTGCATAAAGCTGAAATTCCCCTCAGCTTCAACTAAGACAGTTGGAGCTACGTATTTGTTTCGATTACAGACTGCCTGTTCAAGTAAGACAAAATAAGAAAGGCTGACAAACAACTAAAACAAGAAAAACATATATAACACTGAGATGTTAAAAAGCTGCCCACAAACTGGTTTTTTTTTTTTTTTTTTTTGGTCACATACAGTCACCCTTAAGAATTCTTTCTCCTTGCTATGAGGAACAGAAAGTCACAGTTCTCCAAGTTCTCCATGCAATCGCTAGTGAAATGCTATGGAAAAAGCTGTGCTGTCACAGCAGGTCAAAAAATGTCGTTCTGCTGCTCTCAGGAATTAAACTACAACATTTAGCTTCAAAGTTCCTGAGCTGGGTGCAACTATAAAGAAGACTGAACACAGCCGACAGATATTTTTTAGAAACTGAGATGAAGAGCTGAAACTAAGACATTAGATCATTAATACTACATATTGTTACTAATAGGAGCTCAGGAAGGTAATTTTTGCTTGCCTGTTGGTGTGAAATAGAATCAGAGACATTTGAAAAGTTAAAGAAATCCACTGCCTACTCCTCCACTTTGCAGATAGCTGAGTCGCTTTAACTTTCATTTCCAAAAGTAAATTAGCTCCTACTTAAATGAAAGTAAAAAATTTAAAGCTGCCTCCACCTGACTGCAAAGTACTGCAGCCAGGCTGGAAGAGGAAAGGATAGGTCTTCAAAGAAAATAAAAGCCTTTTAAAGCGACTCCGAATACGAACGCTTGCCCTTGCAGCAGCGAGCTGTGGCCCTACAGCCGCTTTCCATTATAAATGCTAAATTGGGAAATGTTTAACATTCTTTGTTTAATCTTTGCAGTATAAAGAAAAAAACAGCTGATTCTCAGAAACAGCCCGAACAACCATTACGGGTCTGCCCCTCCCTTTCTCAGAGCAGAACAGACCATTTCCAGCCTCAGCTGACACTGATGCTTTTAAGCCAAAATGTAGATTTAGATGTACCCCAGATGACTAGATTGAAACTTCGTGATCTTTTTCTAAAGTGATGTCAGGAGCATAAAGCAACCAGGATATTTAATAAAACCTTTAAGCAGAAAAAGTTGAGGAAATACATGGAGTGAAAGTTACGGGTGAAGATGCTTTCAGATGTTTTCTACACCATTTTCTATTAACATCTTTCCACAAAATCTTTCCATGAAAGGCAATATTATTTAGTTTGATTGCAAAAATTATCAACTAAGCATGTTATACTCTTGTTCGCAGCACAGTCAAGACAGTGAGTCCATCCAATCTGCTGCCACCGATCACAAATCAAACACCAAAAGCTTGGAAGCAAACAATCCTCTCTCTTTTCCCCACACTGACAAGCTCTCCTTGTATCTTGTCTCTACAAGAACGGCTTTAAAGAGCTGAACTTCAGCATGTGTCCTAACAGCCGAACAAGTCGGAAGCATCTTCAGTCAAAATTATGAAGTAATACCCCAAACCGAGTCCCCACAGAAACTGATTTTTTTAGTTACTTTTCTCACAAGATTTTACCCTGAAGCAGACTTCCCGGAATATCAAGTCTATTTACCTTCTCTCTTTTACTTTAGGTATAAAAGTCATGTCCTAAAGAGTGTTTTTAAAGCCTCCTAATCAACTAGGTGAAGAGAGCTTTGCCCTGTTTCCCACCCCAGGCACCAGCACAAAGTAACTGCCAGGGATGAAACCAACCAACCAACCAACCATCCATCCATCCAGGAGGTCAAACCCCCGAGCAAATGAGGATCTGCTCCTTCCCCAAAGTGGGTATGACACATTGCCCAGGCCATCCTCTCACTGGACTAACGTTGATACAGGCATTCAGTCCAAACAGAACACACTTTGTTTCATGGCAAGAGGAAAATATTAACAACCTTCCAGAAGAAAGAGCAAGCAACATCGAGATGTCTACTCCTCAAAAGAGCCTCTGCCAAAAGCACCGTGCCCATGCTGAGAACTTCTCCACATCCCCGGACTGCAGTGATTCTTCCCTGCAGGTGCCACGGCCCACCTCCCTAAACCATATTTAACAACAAAGACAAGGATGCACAGGTTCTGTGATGGGAGCAAAGAACCGTCCTGCCTTGTTTTCTGGGAAAGTATGAGATAATAGTTTTAAAAAGGAGGTGTACAAGAACATGCAGTGCAGCTAGGCTTGATACTTCAGTTACAGCCACTCTAAATATATTCCTTCTGGCATCATATCTTTGGGACACCAGTAAGTCAAAAAGACCCGTGAAGCTATTGAAGGTACTAGCAATCAGTTACTGACAGTGAAGGACACAAAATTGTCATAAACTTAAAGTGTCAGAGCTGCAAAAAAAAGGATATTTTGAAGAACAGGAGGGGGTTAACCTTGCAGAAATATTAATAGATAGAAGAAAAAAGACTGTTGTATTTAATTCAGCACATTACTAGATATAGCAAAATCATATTAGCTAACTATTTTTCCAATATACTCAACCCCAAGCATGTGTAAAGAAAGCAAAATAATGAAATTTTAAAATAAAAATTAACGTAGAGCTTCTTTTTATTGTTGTTGCTCTTTTTAAACCCTTAGGGCTCATATTTAACCTTTTCTCTAAAATAACAAACTTGAATTTAAGAAAAATAAGGCAGAGATCTGCATAGTGGCAGGACTCGAACAGCTTTGTTTAAATACTACAGTTTTCTTAAGTTGTGAAATGAAGTCTTGTTTGTTAAAACTGAATAGTAACATGCCATTTCAGAAACTGCTCAAATTTTTGTCTGTTCTGTTTATAAATTTAGGAAGACAGAATTTTCCTTCACAGGTTGAATGTCTAATGTCTGGTCAAGTCAAATCACCCTCTCCTCCATAAACTAAAATTAGATTTTACATTTTGCAGAAAACACAAAACTCCACCATTCTGGATGCCACTCAACTGCACAGATAAAACTAGAATTTTAGCAACATTCATTTCCAAGGTTTTTCAACTTGTTTAATTAGTAAGTACTCAGAAAATAATTAAACGTGTTGGACCATTCAGGAAGGTTAGTGCCTTGTTACAAGTCTACATAAGCTTACAAATCAAAGCTGGGTACTCAAGACTGGGGAAGTCAGAGGTAACTTAGTGATACAAACAGAAATTTCAGTAATTGAAAAGCAAGAAAATGATTTTAAGTGTGAATTCTGCTTGTCTACTGTTAGAAGTTATCAGGTTTTGTAGAATCTTTCAGTGCAGACGAAAAACTTCCAGAATAAACCTCTGGGAAGAACGGCAGAAAACACTTTTCTTTCAAGGACATATGACCACTCTTTTGATCAAGTTAAACACTGGAATCATATTCATCTCATACACACCTTCCAAGTATTTTACAAAGGGTTGACAGCAATTAAGGACAGCAGGATTAGGGATTGTCATGCTCAGGAAGGTTAGTCTCCACCACTTCATATAACCATGTCATAAAATGCTACTGATTCAGCTCCATCCTTACAACTACATAGGTTTCCAGGATGTGTTATTCCTACAGAGAATTCCTTCCAGAATTCTTCCTCTAAAGATCAGGGTCATCTTCTAATTTGCAGCTAACATTTATTTACAGTTAGTCCCTACAATTTGGTTTTTGTGGCGATACCAGTCAGAAGTGTTTTTTTTTTTTTTTTTTTACCTCTCTGACTTATTTCAACACCTTCTGCCTTTACATTTAAATCCACTTTATAAGCATTAATGAAATAGCTTTAGAATATTTCTGTAGGGCACAATAAACCAAGTATCTGTGATAATCCCTAAGAGATTCTGTACCGAGACAGAAATAGAGGCAGAAGATCTGGTTGCCCAGAGCTAAAGCAAGAATTGGATTCAGAATCAGGCAAGGAATCCAGTTGTTCTAGTATCCTTCTGAAGATCTACGTACTGCCCACCAATTTTGTAAAATACAGCTTATATAATCAACTTATAACAGTATACTTATATAAGATACTTATATAGCTTAAAATATTCCACTTCCTGTTTTCAAAAAGCTTTTCTTGATTCTTTTCTTGATTGTCTCAGGGATTATTGTCAAAAGATGTCAACTATTTCCTTTTATTCCTGAAGTGGGCAAAATTTATGCTTGTGCTCACTTTATGTCTGCTTTACATTGCCAGGACAACACTTTAAAATAACCAAGAGTCAAGCCCTATAACTTTTTAATTGACCTTATACACCCCTGACGTAATATCAACAAAATTAGCAGCATTACACTAGGGAAGAATCTGCCCAAGAATGTGCACACAGACAAGAACTATTTGTAAAGGGCAAAAGAAAACAAACCCCGACACAATGCTCGCAACCACAAACAGGTCAGATCCTCAGAGGATACAACTATGAATAAATTGGTTGCAATAAGTATAAGCATATTTTCCTCTTGAAACATGATCAAAAAGCATGAAATTTTCATACTACTGACCATTTTCTTCCTCCTTTTATTTGCCCTCCCCTCCCCAAATCCTTCATCTTTGATTCTTTTAGCAGGGTTATATATTTTTCACTTGCATTTGACAGAAATCGATTTAAAATATCCCAACCAATCCTAATCAAAAGAATTTCTGGATTTCTATGGATATCAATCACGTAAATGCAATAAAAAGTGAATAAATAAAGTTCAGCGTAGCATAAAATTTTACTCTGCTTCCGCACTTGCCGCTGTTATGTGGAGAGTGACCTGACACTTTCATTCTATACATCTGAAGTTTGGAGGGGGGAGAAAAAATAAAAAAGAGAGAAGGAGGGAGAGCACAGCGCTGTGCAGAAGTCATGGATGTTCCAGAGCACACTGTGACAGGAAAACACTCAATAGGAATTCCAGCAGCCAAAAAAAGATCTTAAATAGATCCATTGTCTTCCAGTCTGAAGCCCTTAAAAAGGCTAGAAATTAAAGCCTGTGCTGCCGGCACCCAGTCGTTCTTTCCTTTCATCGGGATTTGCAGGTCTTAATGCGATCTGTCGTGAGGAAAAACAGTGGAGCTATACAGTCCGGAGAGGTAGCAGAAGTGAAAGGCAGACGAGAGTTACATAACTGGCTTTTTACATAAATATTGCAGTGAGAGGTATTTTGCTTTTCAGAAAGGAAAAAAGATATTAAAAGGCACAAGAGAATTCAATCCAGCCTCCCGTACTTCATGTCCCTCTTTCGCTTTGTAACATGCATCGAGCAGTTCAAGGGAGGTTTTTCTTCTCCTTTTTCCTATTAAACCTAAACAAATAACCAATTCTGTCTTAAATATGTTGTAATAGTTTTTCTCGTATTACCTGAGAAGTGCACCACATCATGGGAGATGGAAGAAAGTCTTATTTTAAAGCATAAGCAAGGACGGCTTGCTTATCTGCAGCACAGGGCACTTCAAATGACCATGGATGTTAAACTAACTCCCCTCGGTACAGTCTGAGAAAAGGGAAAAAAACTGCAAGTCTCCCCATCTGTTATTTCCTTTTTTTTTTTTCTTTCCCCTCTTGGCTGTAGAAAAGCAAAATTATGCAAGAGCTTTTGAATGTAAAGCCTGTGTGTGCTTTTTTCCCTTTTTGTCTCTGTGTACACGGTATGTGATATTGCGTAACTGAGTACCGAGTGGGCGGCTAGCATTTACTATTGATTTACACTACTCCATATAATGAATTCAGAGCTCTGAGGGAGAGACGCACACGAAGAAAGACAGAGGGACAAGATGGGGATTTAAGGACGGGTGAGGAGTGGAGCCATGGAAAGAGGGGACCGAAACATCTGGGAACAGAAATACGCCTTTCTGAACCAAACAGGCTTTTCCCAGCCTCATCGTTTTGGTGCCCTTCGCCAGGTCTCTGGCAGCACAGATGCTCAACAAGAGCCACTAACCCCTCCAGCCAAAAGCAGGGTTTCCCTCCCACACCCACTGCCCAAATCTCATTAGAAACTTCAGAACAATATATACTTATGTCATTGTGGCACTTCCTGCGCTCACTATGAAGATGCACAGGAAGCTCTTATTCAGCCACGAGGGTTAGCACTAAGAAAAATCTTTTTTAATTACTATTCTACATCAACTTTTGACTTATTCCTTCAGGATCTGCAGGCTTGTAGGAGCACTGAAGTCATAGGCAGTATGCACAGTATGTCATCTAAAGCCCTGCATCTTTTGATATGTTAGGTAGTAGCATGGGAATCAGAGAATGGCAACAGGGAACACAACCTATTTTGCTCACTCTCCGCTGAGCAAGCACACACCTGGAGCCCTCAATTTAGACACCAGCACACCCCTAGCTCTATAATGAAAACCATATCCAGTCAATAAGGTGAAATTCTCTCATTCCCACAAGTGAATGCCCTGAATCCTTTGCCTCCAAGGTAAGACAAGGGTTTCCAAGTTCTGCCTGCTCCCACTTAATTCTAGGTCCTACAAAGCAAGGAAACACTGCCAGGCTGGCATGACACTGGCCTGTTAGATGCCACTTATTCATATTAGGTTGGGGATTTTGCTAACAATGTTGATGTGATTGTAGAGGTTTTTAATAGTTTCTAAAGCACACTTAAAAATTGAAAGACTAAAAGTAGTAGGTTTACTAAATGCCACAGCAGACATCTAGCCCAGTGGCAGAAAAAGAGCATGCTGATTACAAGAAAACAACTAACCAAAATCAAAAACCCAAACCAGCAGCTATCAATGCCCTTAAAGCTTCCTTTGCATTATCATCTTTGCCAGAAGACACGCATCCCCCATGTTGCTTTCTTCAAGCTCTGTATAATAGACAACACGCTTTTGTTTACAGGTCAAGCAAACAAAACAAAAAAAAATGACTTTATAAAAAAGGTAGATCCTGTTTTAAGGAAATTCCATGTGTATACAATGTTTCTGACTGTTTTGTTGATTTTTTTTTCTGCAGATCCACATCTACTAACATTAACTATGATACTACCAGCTGGCATGCATTCAGAATCTCTGTTGGGATTTTAGGTTAGAGAGAAAAGGAAAATAGTAATTCTCTGTCTCACACATGCTTATTCATTTTGTTTGTACAAAACTGAAATTGCATTGAAATAACCCCAGAAATGTTTTACACACAAAGTCATGTGTGGCCTAACTAGTCTGATTTGTCCTAAAATGAAACTGATCCTTAAAGGAAAAGAGTAAGGCGTTCATAAAGAGGGACCTGGGTGTGCAATCTCAATTTAGCACTCTTTAGTAACAGGTCAGGCCAACAAAAAAATGTGTTCAGACATACTGGGAGAAAGAAATGTGACAGAGATAAACTCTCCCTGACTCTCATGGTGACATTAGAAATTATGCCTAACAATCAAACTTTGAGTGATGCTTATACATGATAAGTATCTCAGGAAGACTGATCTATAGAACAGACTCAGAAAATAAAAAATATTTCCTAACCTTC
The DNA here is from genome assembly GCF_964034855.1 of Anser brachyrhynchus. NCBI lineage: Eukaryota > Metazoa > Chordata > Aves > Anseriformes > Anatidae > Anser > Anser brachyrhynchus. Next base: position 97,700,793 of record NC_137694.1, read on the forward strand.
TTTCTTCTGAAAAGACTGCATGTGAAGAGGAATGTTTCAGCATCAATTAATACACTTAAAGTTAGTTCACAAGTTGTAAATGTCCTCGTCAGGGATGCAGTGTAGAAGCTTAAAATGTATTAATCTCATGGGATGTTATATAAAAGAGATACACAGAGAAAATAAAGAAATGCCAACTAGGGCAAAGCAAGCTGTCATGTCAGTAAGAGCAGTTCCAACAGTGCTATGCTTGTTTAACCAACAACCGGAGTAGACATATATTTAAGCACTAGTCTGAATGTTAGATTTTAAGCATCCAGCAATGGACTGCACATAACAGGCTAAGACAGAGATCAGAATCCAATAAAAATATGGGGACAGAAATTATGGAGTTCAGTTCTCATGTACATTGTACTTCAGGGGCTATCAAGCTGACAAAAGTTTCCATTAAAATCATCTTGCCTTCAATCACTCAAAAATGTTGGAAACTGCTGTGCAAATTTTCTATTCTTAATGTTTACCTCATATGCAATTCCATGAGATCTTGAATAAACAAAAGTTCATCTGTTTTGCACGTAGGGAATGTGAAAAGAAGAACATCCAGAGACTTAAAAGAAATGTGTAAAAAAGAGATTAAACTATCTATAGTATAAAGCATTAAAAATTGAAAACATGAACGGACTCATAGCTTATAAAGCCAATATTGGCTAGTTTCAAGTTTCAAGAATAAGTTTTCTATTACGATGAAAACATTATAGTTCTAAAAAGTCTACACAGTTATGAAATCCTACTAAATATTTTACAAAGGGCATCATGTACACAAACTTAGGTCAGAAAATCAAAACATAAATTTTGTTACTGCTAACAAACTGTCTTTTTTGCATCAGAGTATGTAACAGTTTTTAACTTCTGATACATGTTCTCCCTACAACACAACATACCTGCAAAGTAGGCTTATTTGTCACTATGCGAGGTAGCTGGTTGGAGCTTGGGATTTTTTTGTTGTTTGTTGATAAGAGAAACACATCAATTGCAGATGCCATTTGCATGTATCAAAGATTCCATAGCTCTGTATTTGCTGAAAAGCAATGTGACCTCTCAGTAAAGACTGTATCATAAGGGAGAGACTAAGGTTATAAACAAGTTATTACTCTAGAATTTCATGATTTTGCATGAAAACAATGTTTCTCAGTACAATTTCTGTCTTTTTAATGACTGTAGGAGGAGATAAGCCCGGTGCTAGGTTGTCATGGGCCTTTAATGGCAAAATGAATAATAAAAAATATTAAAATGATAGAGACAAAAAATAAATACATTAGAGATGCTTGCCAACTCTTCCTGCTAATTAAAGAATCAATAAACCTTTTGCAGACCTCTTGCAACATGATTTTCCTTGCAATGAAAGAAACTCGCAACAAATATGCTTTTCTTGGCAATTTACTTTGATTTTTTTCCTATAGGCTGCTGTTTCACATGAACCTTTAGGACTCCTCCATTTTGGAAATGACTATGACACAGCAAAAGTTACTAAATTTTCCCCACCTCCCAACCAGCCAACTAAACATGTGTAATGGTGTATTTCCTAATGGTTCCTGCAGACCAACATATTTCCGAGACAGTTTTAGTTGAAATGAATGGCAGTAAAATTGGCAAAGACTCAGAAAGCAAAGTCCAAGGAGACTAGCAAAGAACTTAGTGTCAGAAAAATGGTCTCTGGATATTATTGCCATGTCTGCCAAAACCAAAAGAAGTGAGATTATGTCAGTGTTTCCATAATAAACCTCATTTTTCAAGACTCTGTAACTCAGCTGCAATGACCCGATCCAGACTAAAATCAGTACATACAAGGACTGAGATCATGTGCAAATATTTATCTATATATTTGAATTTATTTTCCCTACTGCAAATGTAATCTACTGTTATAATTTAATATGGCAAGGAATTATTAATGTAACAGAATTAGGGAGAGAAAGGAGAAGGGATACAGAAGACAAAATTCAGAAGTCACAGTGAATGCTTTCAGGGATAGCATAACTTCCCTACCACATATTCCCTATGAGATTTTCAAAAGACCATACAGTAACTGGGGGCACAATATAATACCTGTCCAACAAACCTTAAAAATTTGTTTTGGTCCCTAAATGCAAAATCCTATTTTGAAGCTATTCTGGCTGTTATGTAGCAGACTATGAAGAGACTAGAAGAGACCCAAAGGAGTTTACAGGATAGATGATGTTTGTTAATCTTTGAAGTACTGTACTTTATCACATTCATTCACCTCATACCTCTCAAATATCACCCCTACACTCTACAGGTTTGATCCTACAGAGGTCTGAGTGACTCAGGGACGTGCAGACAAAGGGTAGGTCACAAGTCGGAGGAGCCCTCAAACTGCAGAGCGCAAGGCAGTACCCCACTGCACATGAAGACTGCTGGAACAGCTGAACACCTCCTCCAGCCCAGAGGAGAGAGCTGCTGCTTCTGCCACCGTCACCTCTAGCAGTAGTACCTCGACGAAGACCGCAAGGCCCTGCTTTACAAAATGGCTCTACTAGCTCAAGGAAATGCAAAAGTGCGAATGCCTACTGTATCAGCAGTTACAGATTTCCCCAGAGGTTCTCATTGTTCATATCTGTATGACCCCAGACTCCTATTTGTTTTTAATTCAAGTACCTCAATATGTACAGCAAAAAAAAAAGCACCTTCACAGGGTACTTCACATGACTCCAAGATCAAATTTTTTTTTTTTTAAAGCACCTAGGTGGCTGGAAATTGGGGTCTACCCTGGATATCTAAATGTTAAAATATACCTGGAAGAGCTTATTTTCAGGCACCAAAATAGGAAAGCTGAATAAGAAATAGCTTGCAGCAAACTGTGCAACAAGTTCAGGATGCTCTAAGATGCTCTAAGCTGCCTTTCTCTTTTTATCCAATGAGGAAATTAGCTCAGACTAGATAGTATAAGAAAGCGAGAGTTACATGAGCTGAATATGACAGCAAGGCTTCCACCACTTGACATTTTAATTTTCTGTCTTTGGTTATGTTTTGTCTTATTGAGTATTGCTGGTCTGAGTGTGCATACACAGTGGCATTTACCTCTCTCCTGCTTTGCAGAGAGTCGTTCGGAATACAGAAACTTGACAATACTCATCAGCTAATGACATATTTTGAAAACAAGTAAATAAATTAAAAATAAGTGAATAATTTGTAACACAATACAGAGCAGCAGTAACAGTCTTTTGTACCATTATATCTTCATTTTTCCCCAAGACTGTCAGAGCACCTTGTAAAAAAAGATGCACACATATTAAGCACCTTGTTCCATGAGTAGTTCCAATGAAATCATGAGACCTTTTAACAAAATAAGATATTATTCAGTTACCCAACCCTGTGACATAATTATTATCCATTCCACTTACAAATGGGGAAATAAGTACACAATTTGTGTAAGATCCCAAGCTAAGCAAGTGACAGAGCTGAAAACAGAATGCCAAACTCTCAGCTGCTGATTTCTCTGATCACCCTCATCAAAATGTTATATAATAATAATAATAATAAAGGCTTTCCAGGTCACCCAGAATAGCTACGGTGGTTTTCTTCATTTCTAATGGGATTAAGACCTTCCTGACTCTAACTACCTATATTACAGCTATGGATTGGCCAAAGTGAAATTGCTACAACAGAGAGAAAGCTGACTGCAAAAACTGGCATCAGAAATTTGCAGACAGAAGGCTAAGGTACATACATACACACACACAAACTATTTAAGTTAATTTTGTTGTGAACTTAAATGTTTTTCCCAATATTCTGCCACAGAAGTTCATCTGGGTACAGCAGCAGCAGAAAGTTGACAAAGATGGTGTGTGAGGCTTATTGTAAAAATAGAAACTAGAGGTTGCACTTTCTCAGACTGTGGGTCAGGATTTTTATTTTATTTACTTATTTTAAGGTAAAATTAGAAATGTTATGCTGTTTTCATTCTGTCTTCAATCCTGAAAGAAACTAAACAATAGCTTGCATTAAGCAAATAATTAAATATGGTAAATCTTCTGTCTTAATTGCTGCTCATATTGGAAATAAAAGTTTCTTTACCTTTTTACTACGTTTGCTGAAAGCCAACAGTGTCATCTCCCCAGTCATTTCAATGTCAGCTATTCGTTTATCATACAGAATGAAAGTAATAATAAAAGTGTGCTGATCTGCTTGCTTTCACTCTATATAGTGCCTATATTTATAGGCTTATGCTTCTATTTGAATCTATATTTATCTGCTTTATCTGCCTACAGTGCATCTGTTTCTCATACACACAGACATATATATACACACACACGCGTGCGTGCACACAAATATACAGGCATATATAAACACACATACGGGTATACCCAAAAATATGCATACTTACAGTAGGCTTCTGTTCAACAGTAAGATTTGTATAAATATAAACATATGCAGCATACACAACATAAATGAAGACACATACACAAAGAAAATCATAAACAATTAAATGAATATGCCTTGCTGGCTGTAGAAAGGTTTATTATTCAGTAGGCTGCCTTCTAAATAGGACTGTATATAATTGGTTCCCTTTACATTAGTCTGTTGCCGTAGATTTGCAAGCACTAACAATTTTGACTGTTATTTTGCCTAGAGTTTTTCTGTGTAAGCTCACTTGGCACAGCTGTGAAATCACTGCCAGCCTGTCTGCAGCCCGATTCCCCGTTGGTACCACTAGCAGTTTCCCTCAGGCTATTCATTAAAGAGGCCAGAGTTGAGTCACCCTGTACCAGTTCAGGAGACAATCCCCTAGAGGGAAAGAACAAGGTGTGACTCCAGATCCAGGTCAATCTGGCAGTTTTAAGTCCAAACATTAGTAGTGTGCTTCCCTGGGCCTTAAGAATAAACAGTATTCTCCCAAATTACCAGAGGATAAACACGGGTATTCACCTTCTTGTTAGCAGAAACCAGCGTGCCACGCTTCCCCACGTCACTAGGCAGGGTTCCAGTTGGTCTCTCCCGTCACTGCGGTCGGAGCTAGGTCCATCTCAACCTTTTTTCCTGCTAGCTAGGCTTCTGCTAAGTCTATTAGAGCTGCAAAAGGAGTTGACTGAACTTTAGTCTCTGATACTAAGGTCTCTGTGATGTTGTAATGTGATAAAGCCTGCGTTAGGCTAGTTATGGAAACAGATTATAGCATGTGTCCACTGGATGATCTTCACATCTTAATTCAGTACTTTATTCATTCACATCCTATCATCTCACAGGTGTGTTGGAGGAGGAGGTTGCACAAGATAACAACAAAGCTAAGCAACACAGTCACCGGGGACATCTGTTTCTCTCATTGGAGAAGCTATATTTTGGGTTTCCAGTTACTCGTAACACAGGGAAAATGAACTGTCAATTCAATATGTGTTACCTCTGGGCTCTCTGAAGGGAGTAGGAAACCCTGGTCCAAAACCTATTGGATATATAGACTACAGAGATAAGATACAAACATAAAGAGAACCTACTGGGTATGAAGGGCAGTTGAAAAAGGCAACCTTACCCATAAGACCGAAAAACTTCAAAATTGACCACACAACATATCTTCTCTTTTTACAGGTGTAAAAAACTGTATTCAGGTCTAAGAAAGTCTACATAAAAATCCACACAGTAAGTATATTGACAATATACTTCGTGGACAAAAAAAAAAATAAAAATAAAATATTAGGGTATATTTAAAAACCACAAAGTTCTAAAATCCTGCAACTCAGTACCAGGAAGAAAAAAAACACCCTTAAAAAACTTTTTATGTCAAGATTGCATTGGCTAATTAAAACAGAAATACTACTTCCTAAATCAAAGAATTCTGGATAATTATTCTTTCATCCACTTGATAATATTTGGAAACTGGTCCTGCAGTAATTTAATGTTTAACAGGTATTAGATGGTCCATTTGAAAGGGTTTTTGGATAATCTACAGAGAAGAAGGCTTTTAAATATAATATGTATCTATTTTCTGTGTAGACAAAATTTTCTACATATCTTCACTTAATTTCTGTTTGATCATAATATTCCAAATTCTTGATCATTAAAATCAACTGCAGCTATTGAACAAAACTCAGTTCATACTTTCCTCACTGTTAAAGTTATTCCTTACCCACTGATGACTGACGTAAGCATTTTAAATTTTAAAAAATACCATTCTTTCCTCTTAAATTGCTATTTTTTTAACTGATCAGCACAATGCATGTAGTAACATGACATCGACAGTACTTGAAAAGTTTATCTACCTAGAAATAAAATGCTAATTTGAAAAAGAAGAGAAAGGATTTTTAGTTAACTTCTGTATTATCTGACCACCACCAGTCTGGTAGGATCTATTATGAAAATACTACCATACGGCTAAAAATAACAATCTTGTGATAACTGTAATGAGCCTACATTTATGCTATTCTTAGTAGTGACCATTTAGCAAACAGTCCATTCATTTTTTTCTCAGCAGGATATTTTACAGTTTTAGCGTGTTTAAGAGCATCTCCAAATTGAAAAGTATTATTTAATTATTGAGGTGGCAACAGATTGATTACAGAATATAGTTTCTCTTTGAGAAACTGTGCCTTACATTGTACCTTTATACATATAAGAAACTATTTAAGCATTTCTTTGATGCACAAAAGTACAAACTCCTACCTCATTTGTTCAGCATTCTTTGAAATTCTGTAGGTAGAACATAAAAGGAATCTGTTTAATGCAAACTCCCTCCTTCTTTTGACAGAGAGTGAATATTACCAGAGTTCAAGAAATGCATCTACCTTTCTCTGTATACAATGTACTAAAAAATATAGGCTGGGACAAATGTCTAATACATCTTCTATTGCTTCAAGGAGAACAGCGATGTTAATACATAAATACCTCTCAAATCCTGGCGCATTGTCTGCCAATATATCTTAATATCTGACATACATGTATCGCTCCTTAGGAATCCTTCCATTAGATTTCCTAATTGGTATCTATGATCTTAAACATACTGTGTTATTTCTTGGAGAAGATTTAATGGTATGTTAAAATTCAAACTATATAAAGTAACCCTTTGCTTCCAAATAAATTAAAATATAAAAACTTAAGGCCTATCCTTGCCGCAACAAACTAGTCATGTAATTTCATGCTGATGCAGTCGAAAAGGTATATGACTCAATCTTGTATTAGTATAACTATATCCATGCATTAAGTTGATCTAGTATAATTGCTTCAGTAGAAACATCAATCCTTTTAATCAGATCAATTATATTAGTATAAAATCTATGCACATACTAGGCCTTATTGATGAGACCACCTAAGACAAAGTGGTAAACACCCAATTCCTGATTAATCTCAACAAATCTGAAGCTGCCCCAGATATATTGGACCTAAAGCAAGTAAAATATCCAGGCCACACACTAAAAAGTACAATCAAAATTTCAGAGACAACAATGCTTACTTAAAGATGAAAAGAAAGAAAATAATTGTTCAATTTCTCAACAGGCAAACAGTAATGAAAAATTATAAAAAGGAAATATTTTGTCAAGTTTAGTAGGACAAACTCAAAGAATGACATGCACATTGTAAACCAACCAAGTCTGTTTAGCAGTTCTTCTTAGAAAAGACTGAAATCTCATCAGCAACAACTGATCAATAGTGCTTTCTAACAAACAAAAACTTAAGTTGTATATATACAAGTACAGTTTGGTCCCATTATCGTCTCTCTACACAAAAGAAGCTCTCCTATTTTGCCAACAGCAATTAAAATTTGGAAAGACAGTAGGCAGTATCTTCCTGAAATATGACATTACAGCAATATCTCAACTATTTAACCCATAGCAGAAGGATAGAATTCTAACTTGGAAAATTCAGTAAAAGAAACAACAAATCTGTACTAAAATTTGAAGGCTGCAGGAATGCCTAGCTTAGCACAATGCATAGAGGTGTGGTTTTTTGTGTTTTGTTTTAAAGCGCTCCCAAGTACTATAGATGACTGAAGAACAAAATAAACTCTTGAAACTGAGATATCAGCAAATGAATTTCAAAATATTATAAAAGACCTTCCCAAATGGCTATGCTCCAGGGCTTTAGCACTGAGTTTGATGCATCTTTTCAGGATGTTCTAGTTCTTTATTGTCCTCAAATAATCTGTGGTTCTTTGAATACTGAAAAAAACAGCCTTATTTCTCTTTGGAAGCCAGCAGAAACCAGTTGTTTAGCTCTGTAGATCATCTTGACCAAAATAATGAATTGCGTCAACAAATAAAATGCTGGCAAAAACTTTAGGAAACTATCTTAATCCTATCACTATTAACTTAAACTGATCATCCCAGCTTTCTTGGAGAAACGTTACAAATCACTTGCCTCATTTCACAATGAAAGAAAAGTATCTTCCTTTCTGCAGTAAGCACTGAAAAGATACCGAGTAGGGTTTTTGTGGATAATTATCCTGAGAAGTTATGTTGAAGACTCAAGTGGAACCTTATCCATGTGTAGAAAATACCTGATGTGGGGAAGTAAAGAAGACAGCCAAGCCCTTCTCCAAGCTATCCAGTGAAAGAACAACAGAAAACAAGCACAAACTGAAATGCAGGAAATTCCTCTTAAACATGAGAAAAAACTTTTGACTGTGAGGGTGGTCAAACACTGGATGGTTGCTCAGAGCGACTGGGGAGTCTCCATCCTCGACGCTATTAAAAATTTAACAGGACACAAACGCTGAGCAACATGCTCTAGGTGATGCTGCATTGAACAGCAGAATTAGAGTAGATAATCTACATTGATCCCTTCTGACCTCAATGATTCTATGAAATTTTCTTTTCAGATACTAAGTTACTTCAAAATGTATTGAAATATTTCCCTGTGCATAGCTTTATTTGACTTGGTCCTGTTCAGAAATATAAAGCTTGCCTGTAGGTCCTGTAAGCTTAACAGGTAGAAGATTGAGTATACATAAAAGCATACTGAACACCATTATGAGCAGCAAAAGTCACATCCTTTATCGTGTACTTTGTTTATGATAGCTGCTGGAGACTGATACTCAGGTCACCATAATCTATACGCATCAGTTCTGTGTATCTCTTGACATGTCACCTTGCTTTACATTACTGAAATCAAATCTTCATTCTGCATTTCAACAAAGCCTAACAACTCTTTTATCCATCTGATGTAAATAAGTCAGGGAAAGAAGTAATGATTTTCTGCACCCATTCAACGAGATTTATTTTTCTAGGCTAACAGACTCTTCTGAAATTCCAACATGTGAATGAACAGATACTACCCAACTGATTTACATCATTAATACTAACATGAAGCTCCTCTTGCCTACCCTAACTTAAATTCCCAAAAGTATGGTTGTTTACAAACAAATATAAAATAATGATATAATTCCTAAACATCTTTCCATTATTTCCCTTTGTTTGGTACAAATATGAACTAGAAACAGTCACAATTTCAGCACAGAAAGAGATAAAACAATAATAATTTCATTCAGGCTTCAAAGCCTAGAAAACCAAAGCCTCAGCAAGAAAACCTCATTTTGGACAGACTCAACTGGATGTCTATATAGCTACCTATGTTCTTAAGAATTAAAACCAGTCATATTGACAAAGCAATGAAAAGGAAAACAGCATATACCAGTTCTGTCTTTCACTCACAAACTCTGGTCTCCTCAGAAATATGGGGGCCATATTCTGAACTCCTCAGAAATATGAGGAAAATTGATAATGGATAAATGTAACAACAGAATCAGAATCCTTTGGCTTTCCACCAGTCTAGAAGATGCTAATTTTAAAAGACAGTATTCTCAGGCATATCAATCTTTCCAAGCTTTTACTAGAGCACAGTGCTACTGAATTTTCAGCTGCTCAGAATTAAAATTAATTTGCCTTCTTGAGATTTCTGTACGTATCTACAAGTGAGAATCTTTTCAGACGTGATTGCTTAAAAATATGCTCTACAACAATTGATTAGAAGAAACGCTTAGACAGCAGTGTAATTTAAAAAGAGTTTTCATCATTACTGTCCAATTCTACATTAAGAAGAATTTGCATTTGGACTGTCCATCTTCTATTCTCAGCTCAGAACCTGTGAATTCCTTACATGGCCAGGTGATCATACTCTTACTACGACTACTTTTGAAGATTCAGAAGACGATCAATAAAGGGCTCAATAAATGGCTTATTAAGTTTTATAAAGGACTGAGTGGAACAAACTAGCTGATATTTATAATAACCTATAGATTCATCTGTAATATGCCCACAAAACGTATAATATGTACTATCCATATCAAAAATATTCTTAGAATATTGATCGATCATATATTTGCTTTTATGAATTCTTTTAAAGTGTGTCATCAACATAAGTGTAGCTGGATAAACAATTCAAGATGCAACTTGCAAGAAGGCTAGTATTTACAGCATCTGTAAACACATACAATACTTCATTGTGCAAAGACTTGAGTAATAGTTTACTGGTTTCACAAGGATGAATCCTTCACATTCCTTGGCTGCTGATCCAAATCTTATCTCCCCTTTCTGTGTAGTACCAGTAGGTATCTCAAACATCCAGGAAAACTGAGCAAATTGCACCCATAGTGACATATGGACCAACACCGCCTACAGTATAAGTAGGGAGCCGCATGGCTTTAGATTTTTAACAACTTCGAGGAAATTCCACGGAGTCTTCCAAGGAACACCATGGAGTATATATGTAGGGAGATTTTCTGAATTTTCTTATGAAAATTAATGTTAATAAATCAATGAATGGATTACTACTATGAATGCAAGCAAGTTTACCTATGTAACAATTATAATATTGGCGGTATTTCTCACTTTATGTGTAGTCATAAATTATGCATTCTGCTGTTACATCAGTAAAAATATTTTGGTGTCAGTCAAATGACCTCACATTTATTTGAAAGCAGAATCTTGTCCTGAATGTCACATCAGTGAGAGTTTAACAAAACGGAAATCTCTTGTGAGAAGGCAGTGCAGAATTTCATGGCACATTAATGAATCTTTTCTGATTGTGGTAAGGCTTTCACTTCATTGATGCACACTAAATAGCACAGACAGCTACCAGTCCTTACAGTCTGCTTTACAAAAGGAGTTTCCTGGTGACAACAAACGGCCATCCAAGAAGTTAAATACTGTCAGGAAATTCACTGGAGGAAAACAAATACACTAGATATTACTTACTGAAAAAAAATATAAAGCATGAGGCTTATACCTTTAACTATTTAATTTTACCAACACCAAAACCAGAATGTAACTTCAGAGACTTGATTGCTGGGTCACATTTCTACATGAATCATAATTCTACTTTAATAATAGCATCTTATATTGGCTGTTTTCAGTAGAGAGTATCACGATTGTCATGCTCCAACAAGGCATCTATGTTTCTAAGTCTACAATGAGAACAGAAATTCTCCATTTTTATTATTTAGCCCCTAACTATATCATTTTGAGATAACAAGTCTACTCTCTCAAATCCAAGCAAAATTTCCTATCTAACACCACTGACTGAACCGCTGTGCTGCAGTTCCACAGATTTTCCCAGAGATACAACCACAGAGCATGACTCTGCAGCGTGATGGTTAAGCACATGGATATATGGGTAACGTGTCTGGGTTGGAAACTTTGTCAGGTGAATACATTGTACCACGTCAGTTCTGACCACGTCAGAGTAGTACATCAGAAACACATTATGGGGATAAGTGAATACAGAAACTTATTACACTTAGTGCAGGAAAAATCTAAGGGCATCATAGAAAAGCTGGAGAGAGTGATTATATAGGCTCAGGGGATATCAGCAATTATGAAAAGGACATTGCCAGCCACAACTGAAAAGCAAAGAACAAAGCCAACAATATGGTATTAATCACATGCCCTATCTGCGTATGATGCCAAACTATTCAAAGCACAGAATGTTCTTTATTCACCTCACTTTATATTACTGAATGAATATAGCTTTTATGAAAACGAGAGATTAAAAACATTGATATTAACCAACCTTTGGGCCAAATCCTACTTATCTTATTGATGCAAGTAGTTCCACTGATTTAAATAGATGTAATTACCATTGACTTCAATAGAGCTACTCATGGAGTTAGGAGGGCAGGATGTGGCTCATTGCATAAGTAAGCTTCCCTTACCACCATGAATGGTGCCAACTCATCATTTCTGACACAACCCTCCCTGCTTTCTGGTAACAGATTCCTTGACCAGAGACTTCTGTACATGCCAAAGTCTGTGACACTTTTGACACACGCACAATAAAAACTTGAATGAAATGACCGTTTTTATTTTTACCTCTTCAGAAGCAATAGACAGAATGCTGACAGCTAGAACTTCATAGCACGTTTTAATTGTTCGTTCCTCCAATTCATTGTGAATGAAACATCTAGGTGGGGCTGGAATTAAGCTTCTGCAAAGACTACCTGTCCTCAGATAATTGTCATATATTTGAAAAGCATGGTACAAATTAAATCGATTTAAGGTAAGTCTCCTGGGTACAAAACAATGTTTCCAGCAACAGTTTTCTAGCAATAGTTAGCCCAACTGAATAAGACTAGACTCATCCCATTCTCTCTACTTTCATATTGAAATGCTGGGTCTTGTTTTTGACCACACCCATTCTCTTGTGCAGCATCCCTCCGGTCAGTGCCAGAATGGACAAGATTTGAGGGAGGAAAATACAGAACGCAGCAAACAACATGAAAGAGAGAAGAGAAGGAAAGAACATTGCATTTTGACAGTGTGAGAGTGATTCTAAGGCCACTGCCTTTTAGGAGCTCAATCCTTGTTCTTCTGCCATCCCGCTTCAATGACTCAGAGGAAAGCGTTGTTAAACATGTAAAATGGCAAGAGACACAGGCAAAGCAGAGGAAGGCAGAAGTCTGGAACTCTTTTTTCAATTACTGATATTTGAAGATGTACCGAAGCAGTGCTTTATAGCATTTAAGACCATTAGAATATACTGTAACCCGTGAACCCCTAGCTTCAATCCCATCCCTTCACTTGCTACAGCATATTTTGAATGGCTATTTGTAACAGGGCCCAATTCTTATCTCTTTCTTATTTCATTACAGAGTTTAAGTTATCTCCATCAATCTCAAATTGCTTTGTGGACTGCTGAGATAAGAACCAGTTTCAAGATGTTATGCTGCACTGGTTCTTCCTCTTCTTGGTGAGGGGTTATTCGCTGCCCTGTGAAATCCCTTACTGGCATCTGAATGTAGTTACAGATTCAAAATTGACAGACCTATATATTAAGAGACACAGATTCTGGACACTTCAAAAAGAAAAAAAAGGCAAACAAAAGCAAACAAAAAAAATGAACTTTTCTTGCAGAGCGAATCTCTGCACATAGGGCATTATGAAATTCTACCTTGTTTTGCAGAAATAGTACAACGAGACTTAGATCCTGGTATGTGCACATTTTTTAAATGATTATTATCTCAAGCACACAGAATAATAGTTAATATTTCAGATTCTAAAATACAGTGGAGCCTCAATTATCCAAATTCAGTGAACCCAGACAAGGTTTTGCCCCTTGTCATTTATTAATTAAATGGTAAATTGCTTCTATTACTAATTATTTCCACAGATCCATGGGCATGCAGGGCATTTTGGTTACTCATAAACGCGATTATCGAGTTCTATTCAGTGTTCTTTCCATGTTCTTCAGATAATTGCGATTCTGATGTATTCTGAAAACCATTTAAAACTTTTTTTACAATGTATTACTGGGAGAGCTTCCAGGTCTTGTACATCCTCTGGGGTGGAGGCATCCCCAAGATTGTGGGAGGCAGCACTCTTGACAAGCCAAAAGACAGGGAAGTATGTCAGCCAATACGTAGAACAAAAGTAAAACTACTTCTTGAGCACAATCTGACAATTTCTGATCCCAGCTGTATATCAGGTTGAGTGAGTGAGTGACTGTCTGAATAGGATGCCAGCAAGTCACATATTACATTAAACTCACTCTTTTCTTCTTTTTTTTTTTTTTCCCCAGCTGGTCTCCATTCAAGGGAAGACAAGTTTAGCTTAAGATTTCTTAAGATCCTACAAAATCCTAAAAAAAAAAATGGTTCCAACTATAGCAAGATGTACCACACTTAAAAAGACTACGTGAGAGATTTTAAGGCTCCAGGTTCAGAACTGTGGGCAGGTCAGAATGATGCATCATCTATGGATGAAGCCATGAGAACTCTATCTTTGTAAAAAAAAAAAAAAAAAAAAAAATAATAATAATAATAAGGGACACAAGTTGGCAAAACTCAGGTACTGAATAGCAAAGCACTGCCTCAATAGACTAAATACACTTTAAGCAGAGCATCTAAACAGACAGTCAGGTCAAATAAGTAAGCACTGCAATACAAAACTGAACGTCTAAAGACTGAGCTAAGTGAAGTGCAATACCTATTTTTCAAAGACATATATGACACAACTTGAGCTGCTAGAGAAGATGTTGTGTGTTGCATTTCATAATAATGACTGAGTAAAATGCACAGGTGAGAGACGGGTGCTGGGAATTAAAGAAAGCATATATAAATAAAATGAATAGATTAAAATTAAGAAGTACAATGTTTTTTCAATTCCAGGCCTACATAGAAAGGGATAGGTGTTAGAATCATATTATGCAACATCTTCCCAAAACGCTGACAATGACTATGAAATGTAAAAAAGAAGATTTGAGAAGCAACAATTAGTTAGAAAACCTGTGAAAGAAGAAGCAAGTAAAACACTAAACCTACTTTAACATGTTCATATCAAAGAACCATACTGTAATTATAATGCATGTAGAATTAGTTATCTATAGGACTGAAAAAATAACAGCAAAATCCACTACAGCAATACGCAATTTCGGAAAAAAAAATAAATCATATTTAAAATAAGGCATGTAGTAAAAAGGAAACTGAAAAAACGTTAGAAGTAAAATGCTTTAAGATGTTGCTGTTAGAAGATACGTTATCAGAGATTCAGGTCTCTTACAAGTAAAAGGAAAGCCTTACCTTAGAGTGGCTGTAATAATCTTGACCCCCAGTCGTCCACCTCAATCATTTTGAGAAACATCTCAGCAGTTTGTCTGGCAGGCACAGAAAATTACAGCCTAAGGTACTACAGAAATCCAGAAGCCATTCTGATTTACCTGAATATGCTAGATTGTAAACTGTCATAATTCAATTGCCACTTTAGATGAAAATCCTTTGCAAGGGGGCAAAATTCTCAGGGGAGAAGCTTGATATATCGCTGGATGCAGGAACTTTTAAAGTTGTCCTACAGTAACGCATATCTAGTCATTACTCTGAATTCACAAAACAAATACATAAGCACCTGTGAAAAAAGAAAATCTCTAACAGGATTTTTTTATGAGCATCTTTACTAGAAGTAAAAAGCTACCATCTGAAAAGAGAAAGCCATATTTAATGCAGAAGATTTTTTTTTGAGTATGTAGAATAAAGCACGCCCATAAAAATGTTGAAGAAAAACTTTCTAAAGCCATAAATAACTTTTCCAAATACTCTACACAGAATCTGTAAGGCCAACAGATGAGGTGAAAAAAGTGTTCACAGAACAAAAATCCAAAATTAATTCATTGTATTTGTGTTCCCTATGGAGAAGTTTATAAAAGTCTGAGAAAATATGCAATGCAAAAAAAAAATGGTTCTAATCTAACAGTTCTAAAGAAAATCAGACATGAAAGAACTTTACTAATAACTCTTGCACATAATCAGTGCAACAAAAGAATATTAGTGCAGAACAAAATAATAGAAAGCGACTTACTGGCAATATTAAAAAAGGAAAAAGGGCTTTAGGAAGACCCATGTAGATCAGTCTATAATCTACAACATAGAGACTGGTAGAAAAATATAATAAATAACAAGTGACACTTGGGCAGATAAAACAGAGAAGATACAACATGAGCTTTTTGTAGAAGGAAGTCTTGTTTTGCAAGTTTACAGAGTTCCCAGGAGGAGTGAACAGGCATATGTGGAAGAGACTCAAGTAGTACTAGTTGCTAAAAAAAATAGTAAAATTGAAAAACCTCACCAAAGACTCTAAAAGAAAGTAAGTTATCATGACATAAGAGAAAAGAGCCTCTCAGATTAATAACTGTCTCAAAGATGCACAATAAATGGGAGGAATAAACATTCGGCTTTTACAATGGAAGATGATTACTACCAGAGTCCCATAAGAATTTGCAGGAAGACTTATGCTGTTCAACATTTTCATAAATGGCTAGGGAAAGAAGACTAGTGACGCAACAAAATTTGCACTTCTTACCAAAAAAATATAGCACAACAAAAGCTAAAACTGAAATGTTCCAAAAAAAAGACCTGGTAAAACTGAGATACTACACAATTAAGAGAAAAATGAATTTTAACCATTATAACACACAGCAATATTCATAGAAAAATGACCTCACATTCATACAATAGGATCTAGATGAGCTGTTACTACGTAGGAAAAAAGAGTAGGGAATCCTTGTGGATATACCTATGAAAGCACCAGCTCAATACTCAGCACTGATCATAAAGGTTAAAAAAAAAAAAAAGTCTGGATTATTAAGAAAGAAATAGAAAATAAAACTAAAAACATAATTATGGCCCTCTAATAAATCCACAGTAGACTCATATACTGGATACTATACGTAAGCTTGAGCTCCCAGTGCAAAACAGGATATAAGCAAACTAAACAGGCATGGAAAAGTGCAAAAATGTATGGAAGAATCTTCTGTGCAAGGACAGATGAAAAAGAGTTGGGTTCTTTGCCCTGGAAAATAAATTATTGAGGAAAATAGAAAAGAGTTTTATAAAATCATAACAAACAAGAACAAGGTGAACTGCTAATAACTGTTCCATATTTCTTATTACATATTTCTAGGAAACATCCAAAGAAGTTATCAAGTACTAGGTTTAAGGCAAACAAAAGGAAGCACTTTTTCACACAATATGTAATTAAACTGTGGAATTCACTGGCACAGGATGTTTTCAATGCCAAAAGTAAAAACGGTTTCAAAAAGCAATTGGACAAAATCTCAACAGAAAGGTCTACCAGGTCAATTAAACACAAGGATCTGAAAGCAGAAAACATTACCCTGCACTAAGAAATAGGAAGGCTCCTCTGCCACTTTCTAAGCAGCAGAATGAACCAATCTGACACATATCAGCGGCTAAGCTCCGACATAGCTAACATGTAGATCACAGAGATTCTGGCTTTAAAATGAATTTATGGAGCGAATGGATTATGGCCACAACTGATGATTTACTATTGCGCTGTCAACCTACTAGATATTGATTAATATCCTTACCAGGTACAACTATAGTTAAACTCTCTTTTAAGGACAAAGACTTAAGAGTGAAACAGGAAGAGCAATGTCTGAGGAACAAGACATTCTTTCAGACTTGTGATACGGATACAGCAGCTCTTCCTTGCTGGCTTGGATTCTAGGTGGCAGTGTTCATTCCTGAGATGAAAACCATCTATCTCATTTTGTTACCAGTGATACCCTCTTTGGTTCAAATGGGTGTTCAACATTCACAATGATGGAGTGATATCTGTGGGAGCTGGAGATAGTCTACTGTCCATGATACACCCAAAGATGTCTTTTAAAAAATAAGTAAAAACACTAAGGCCACAAAGCAAAGCACTCAAAAGTAGGAAAATATCAAAATGAAGTCTGTCACAACAACTGTAGTGTCACAATACAATCTTCCATGTTATGATTGTATATTTTGTGTTCTGTATAATGGATAGCATCCAGGGAATGAGACTAATTCAAATATTCTTTTTTTATCCTCTCTGTTCAGTGTGTGGCCCCAAGCCTTGTTTACTGAGTTGCATCCAAGTCTTGCATGAAATAAGATGGCTTTTTGTTTCTGGCTTTCCTGTGGTACTCATCAGTATAGTGCCTGAATATCTCAACAATCTTCATGAATTAATCCTTACTATGTACCTTCAGATGTCTGGAATGATTATAATTCCTCATTGAAGAAAATTATGAAAGAAATTATGTGACTTTTTTTGTGACCACACAGGAAGTCTCTATCAAAGACAGGAAGACAACTTAGATCTTTTCATTCTAACGGGTGCCAAGAATCTCCTAAATTTATCCTACAGGAGGAGCACTCTGAGGATTCATGCTCTTCCAGCAGACCTGCAGCTCACCCATGGCATAAAAGTTCTCCAACAGCGATGGGATAGCAGGGACAGGAACCCCCTTCTGATCACACCATATATCTAATTCTTTCAATTGGAAAAAAGCTGCTCTAAGGATTAATTGCTCTGAGATTTGCAAAGCCTTTGGAGATACTCAAATTATCAGTATGATGAGGGACAAAGTTTTGGCACTTAGTTCTTATAATCTTTTGCAGAAATTTCTCCTCCTGATTTGCATTCTCTAGGATTCTTGCCAACACGAGGTATTCTATATTTTTCTAAAAAGTCTCAAGAAGGGGTAGTGGTATGGGTATAAGATATCAATAACTGACACATAGAGTATTTCTGTAATATCAAAGATTGCAATTTATGGTTGTGATGTAGTTCGTAACTATGAATTACAACTTTGTGGAATATTCTTTATACACTGCACTTGTGCTCAAAGAACATAAAAACACACAAAAAATTACCCTAATGTACGTGAGAAGTCTGTCTCACACCTAACAAAGCCAAGAAACCAAGAGTAAAGCTCAGTCTCTGTTCTTCTATTGTGTTTCCTATTGCGTCTACGTATTGCAGCATTTGTGGTCTGTAAGATCACCCACTGTAGGAACAACTTTCAGTTGTCTGTGACAATAGGGTGAGCTGAGGACAGACTGGCAATCTTTGGAGATGAATTTCCTGCCCTTTGTGGGTTTCAGTTAGACTCTTAAGCATTATTTGAACTTTTGTGGTTTAATTTTCTTTGTTGTTGTTTTAATTCTAATGGCAGAAAACAGGAGAAGAAACAACATCCCTCTGGAGGCAGTGAATCGCAGTATCTGAAGAGTAAACTGCCATGTTTTCTCTTTCGGGCATTTTAAGATATGTCAGCAAACAAAGATGACCTAGTAATTGTGTAGAATGGCAAGAGGATGCAAGGCTTCTTATTTACTACTAAATATACCAAAAGCCATAGTTTCTGTTGATGTTTTATGGCCTTCTGAACTAATTTCTCTCCATTAACATTCAACCACTACCACAGCCTCAGACACCACTCACCAATATTTTCTTAGTAAGGACGAAAAAAGAAAAGGGGTAGACGAACGGCTATTGCATTCAAGCAATCCTGCATTTGCAGTACTAGTTGGACAAGACATGTAGGAGAGAAAGCCTCTGCCAACCTGAGACCCTTATATTTGTTCCACTTGACTATTAATAGTTACTGTAGTTATCGTGCACATGTTATTCAGAGAACATGCTCTCTTAATTACTTAGGGAGCAATGGAAGTCCTTAGAAAAGGAAGTGGAAAATTCATTCCATGTTCTCAATTTACAGATCTATAGAAGACTGCTCTTCTGTCTCCCCATTTCCAATATCTGTGGGCCAAATCAACTACTTTTGCAATGAAAAGTAATGAAAAAGCTGTTTTCCTCTGGCAATGTGCAAGCCTAACTTGACAAGGATATTTTTTTTCAACCACTGGTGGCTTGAATCAAGAGACTTTCAAATAGCAGTGAACAGCTGCAAAGATGAGATCAGGAACTATACTTCAGTAACTAGATTTATTAAATTCTTAATAGGGGTCAGATCTGTTTGTTTTGCTCTCCCCTCATAGACTCTAAGGACATTACAAAATATTTGTTATGTATATGCAGGGGCTTTCACTTTATATATTTGAAATGAAATTATAAAAAAACTCCAAAGTAAAAACAAATAAGCCACTAAAAAAAAAACAAAACACAAAAGACTTCAAGGGGGAAGACTGCCAGCTATGGGATAACAGTCATTAAATACCACCGTAAGTTTTCTCAAATTCCAGGGATCATCAGCATGAGAGAGTTTTAGTTAGGTCCACCTTGACTAACATATGCAGAAGGGAACGTTTCTGTTTCTTCATTCCCTCATTCTCTTTAGTGTCACAGCTTCCTATCTCTTGCTTCTGTTTACAGTTGTCTCTCACCATGTACTTCAGGAAAAGAAAAATCTAAGTAAAGATCACAGCCTGTTCCATTATGTGCCCTTCCTCTTCTTCTCCTCCTCCTTTCTTGCATTTGTGCAGTGTTGTGGCACCTATTAACTACCAATGTTTTCAGAATGACATTATACAAGGTGCAGGATGTACCACTGTGCCCTAAAAATATCAACAACTGCATTAGTCTCACAATAATTAATGGCAGGCATTATGCAAATGACAACTTTTTCACTGCAAAATAATGACATTTCTTCATTTTGAGCAGAGTTATGCAAAACAATGAATTGGGGATGATAAATCACACAGGAGAATTAAGAAAGCCATAACGTTCCTGCCCAGGCAGGCAGAAAGACAGACAGACCAACAATTTAGAACACATTGTTTGTTCTCAAACCGCTATTAAGAAATAAATAAAAGCATAGCCAGTCGGTCATTAGAACGTATATGTAATTTAGTTTCCCCCCTTTAGGCAACTATGCATAAGGGGATGTTAAATTCTAGCAATTGGATTATTACAAGTCACAAGCAAATTTTTTTTATTAACCTTAATAAGTCATTCACTCAGAGACTACAGTCATCAGGCAAATAAAATGTATCACATGTCATTCTCCTACACATTAACTAATTTCTTATGCAAACATCACAATGTATAGCAATTACTGCTGCTCAAAAAAAAAAAAGTCAGTTTCAATTTGTTTTATTGCTTTTGTGCTTGGCCATTTCCTGTAGCACTTTATTGTCTATGCCCATATTTCAGTGCAAAAGAAATGCAAGAAACGAGACGCTACTTCTCCTAAACGTTCCCACACCTTTTTCTCCTTATCGTGACTGCTGTTGGAAAAAGCTGTGAGATTGTCTTGTAAGCCTCAAGAAGCTTCTCAAAGGCAAAAGCTAATGCTGACCAGCTGTGGGGACCCTCCCTTCCCCAGTCCCTTTCTCCATTACGTACTTCCCACCTCCTCAAAAAGCAATCCCTGCCCAGTCCTCCCAGTGCCTCCTGTGGAAAACCTGGCACAGGAAGGGCTGGGGAGCTCCCATTCCTGTGCTGCTCCCTAAAGCACTGGCTTCCCAGCGAGACGGGGACTGGAAGGCAGCTTTGAAGTCCTCTATATACAACCCTCCTCTGCTGTTCCTTACAGTGTCTCCTGCTGGAACTGAGGTATCTATAAGCTTTTTAATAGACAGCACTCCTGGATCTTTCTTTCTAGCAGTTCCTGCTGGGAGAATGTGATGTATCAAAGAATCACAGCGATTAAAGTTGGAAAGACCTACGGTATTTAATCATGTCCTCCATCCTCCCACCTGAGCTGGGGTATTCCTTACAATATTTTTTCTGATGTTCGATTTAGTCTAACTTTAAAGCATGCCAAATAGCTGGGCTTTCTCCACTTCCCTGGGGAGGTTATTCCACAGTGATATGCCACGAGACTGTAAGTTTCCCAAGGTATTCAGTGTGATTTTACTTCTTTATGCTTCATTTTCAGGCATGAGTTTCCAGACTCCCAATAATACCAAATGATTTATTTCCTCAGTTAGTAGAGACTGAAATTGCACCAGTTCTATTTTCCTCACATCCATGGCTCTATTGTGAAATTTAACAATATTATCCAGTGGGGAAAAAAACACCTGAAGGATTTGCAGCACCTAAAGGTTATCCAAAGACTGTTTTTTATCCCTCACTGTGACTTCTGATGAGACCTGGTATGAACAGGAAACCAAGAGAGGACCTTTACAACAACTCCGGCATTATCTCCCTTCCAGCCACATCAGCCACCCTCCTCGGGAAATGCTGGTGGCAGTTCCAAACACACATGAAGCCGATCACCAGCAAGGAGTACGTGTTTCCCTTGATGTCTGGAGATTAATGGTATAGCTCCTATTAAGCACAGTGAGGGGGGACTTGAAAACAAACAATTCATGCAGCCCATTAAAGAGTCAACTCAATCAGTGCTGAAGATCAACCACCACGCTTTCTTCTCCCCAAATGTAAAGTACCTTCTGCCTTCTCACCTAAAGACAACTCAGTACCACATTGACATAATCTTACAGAG
The DNA here is from genome assembly GCF_964034855.1 of Anser brachyrhynchus. Classification (NCBI taxonomy): domain Eukaryota; kingdom Metazoa; phylum Chordata; class Aves; order Anseriformes; family Anatidae; genus Anser; species Anser brachyrhynchus. The sequence goes on from NC_137694.1 coordinate 97,722,939, forward strand.
AGCCCAGAAAACAAAACATTTGTGCTGGAAATAATGGCTGTCTTTGGAAACAAACTGGTAGCAGTTGAACCCCTCCTCCCATGCCCCCTCGATCCTCTCAGACCCCTTCCTATCTATTTCAGGACTTTTCAGATTCAGTGCTATTTCCCCCCTTGGAACAGTGCAAAAAATTCTCCACCTCCAGCCTCTCATCCGGAAGTTAATAACATTTTGCAGCTCTCCTTAAATAAAATCCAGCCCATCCTGGATCAATAAGACTGATGCCTATTTCCCTAATGGCAGCCGATTGCCATTTGCTATTCAAATCAGACTAGATAAATTACAGTACATGCCAAGGAACAGGCCAGTGAATTAAGACAGGCCTCCTGAGGACCAGCGATATTATTAATCTTTTAAGACACTATCATATTTCTTCTTGACAGTGTGCGTAGACTCTCAGACATGCTGCACCCAGATTGAAATATCAGCTGCTGCAAAAAATCAATAGCGTTAGAAACACAATAATTTTCTGTCTGCAGGGCCCCCAATAAGCAACACTTGTGTTTCTCCTCCTTTCCACATCTCTGCTCCAAATGCATTTGTTTTAAAGCAGAGGTCTAAAATCTGAATAATAATTGTTGTTGGCAAAGTTGCTTTTGTTGTCATCCTTTGCCACAGAAGCCACAGCTGTGATTTTTGATAAGGTTGCGGTTCTCAGAGACAGCGTGAGGTACGCAAGGGTCAGATACCTCGTGTATTTCACCCTTTCTCCCCACACCCTCACACTCAGTCTCTTGCTCCCTCACCACAGACATGATAAAGACAGATATTGCGAGAGCTCCTGCTATCCCTAAGAAAAATGAAAACGGGGACCTTGGATGTGAACTGACAAAGGGAGACTGTACATGACAAGAAAGCAAAAAGCTTAAAGGATTTCTCTTTACACTGGCAACAGAAAGGGTCAATTCAAACAATTTTGATCTCTTTAGACCTGTGGATGAATTCAATACAGGCTCTGACAGTCATGTAAGCTGCCCCCCTGGTTTCTCAACTACTTTTTATGCTAAAGGGGAAAAAGATTCTACTGCTGATAAAATTCCCAAAAAGGGTATTTTATCATTTACTAGAGCAGTAGGCTTTGAGAAAAATGTGTAGCTTAGGGGACTGGCAACAAGGTGTTAAATGATTTTTTTCCTCACCCTTGACATGATGATAGTTTAAATATGTGAATATATATATATATATAAAAGCAAAACAAAATCAAAAGTCTTCACACGATCATAAGCATGAATGCACTTTACATATAATCGGATAAGGAAAACATTTGCAGAAACAGACCAGAGCGGATAAATCACCTCCAGGTTGGCTAAGTTGCTTTTCAGGATTGCCAGATTGCTGGCATCCCAGGTCAGCAGTGACCAGGAAGAGCTGATGAATGTCCCAACCGGGTGAGAGGAGTAGGGTGATGAAATCATTCAAGTTACATCACAATTAGCAGTTGCCTTCTGCCCTTAAGATATTATTAGCAGCATTGGAAGGACCAGAGACCACAACTATTAACTCTCTTCTGGCTCTTGCAGAATCTCGGGGGCTTAAATTCAACATCTCTTTAGCCTTCATTTAAAAAGTGGGGCAAGCATGGCCAAAAGCAGTGCAAATATTGATAAGCTTTCTAGTGAATCCCAAAGCAACCTGGCTGATGGCCCTGTGTTATCAGCAGGGCACTCGTTAGTGCCTGGATGAGGAGCCGACCTATGCTGTTGCAAGGTGTGCTCCACCTCCTGTTTGCTTAGCAGAGGATGTGCTTCCTTCTCCTTCCTGGGGTTCTCAGAGCAACACCTCTCCCTGCTGCACAAAGTGACATGCTTTGACGAAAAGGACAGTGAAGTGCCATCAGGCTTGTTGCTGGAGAGGGGGTCATTTTAATTAGAGCTGGCCAGTGGATGAGAGTTTTGGATTCTTCATGGGGACAGAAAAAATAGGTTTCTAGCATGCTAAAAAACAATTAGGTGGCCGAATGCCTTCAGTCCTAAAAACCTGAGGTTTTCAATCTCTGTCACCAAAAATGACCAAAAAATTCTCTTCAAAGTCTGCTAAAGAGAAAAGAGAATACTATGATGAGGTGATACCTTGTCAATAGCATTCTTACCAGCTCTAAAACTAATACAGGAACATGATGCAATTTTCAATTAGAAAGTGAGTCATTTCCCAGTAACTTGCACATCCAAGGAGCAGCCTTGAGATTAAGCTCTTGCCCCTGGTTCTCCATGAGTTGGATTTGATTCACACATTTGGGTGGAATTGCTCCTGCCATTTATAAATATCACCCTACTTTCAACAAATTCTGTTTATGCCATGTGAGGCCTCGGAATATGTGATAACACTTTGTACTCTTTCATTTCATTACCTACTTTTTTCCTAATTTTTCACCTATGTTAAAAAAATCATTAGTTCACACAGTACTAGAGCTAGTAACAGCATGGTTTCTTAGATGTCATGGTATCTATTGTAAGACAACTAACACCTACAAGTATCACAGAGAGAGAAAATCATTTCTCAGAGGAGATAAGAGGCTAAAACAATGTATACAGCAAGAACACTTTGAGACAGGCCTTCTGACAAAAGTGTCTATGGTGGTCCCAATAATGTAGTTGTAAGCTACCATATGACCCTCATAACCTCGGTCATTTCTATGCAGGAAGCCCAGGAGTCGTAACCAGGCTGCAGTATGGTGTCATGGACACAAAACTTCACACATCAAAGTAGATGATAGACAATACACTAAGAATAACACACCTTCATGTTTGTAAGCATACTGAACACCTGAATGCGAACTGAGGTCTTTACAAAAGTGGGTACTTCATGTCACTGGATAATGTAAATAAGGCATTCGCCACGCCAAGCCTACACTCCACCTGCATATATCCTTCTCCTGTTGTAGAGAATCACAATTTATTCTGATCAATATAGCCTAATTTCTTCCTTTATTAGTAAGTGACATTATACACTACCCTATGCCCTCCATTATCCTCTTATTTAGAAAAGAAATCATTTCTGTAGTAACTGGCCATAAAACTATTGTTCAGGTTCCCCTGGCATTTTTCCCCAGGGAAGCAAGATCATCAGTGCAGCGGGATGGTTTTAGCAAGGCCACGTAACTAGATGGATTCCTTCATGCTGAAAAATACTCTCTTGGGATTTAAGAGAAGCTGTGCACATCTTCCTTCTGACATTTCTGTTTCTAAAGCAAAGGATTAGACTGAGGGCAAAAGTACTGTACAAATAAAGCGCTAGGGCTACTGCTGCTGGTCAAAGCTGGTTCAGAGATGATTCTCTAGACAGCCTCCTCTGGATAGATCCTGCTGGAACTGAGTCTGCAGTCTGCAATGTTTAAATACTATTCAGAAGTTAAAACACTAGTGACAAACCCAGTTAGGTTTAAAGCCAGATTTCCATTGCAAAACACCCTGCATGCCATCCCTGCTGACAGGCAATGCTAGGCACTGCTGTCAGCTACAGGGTACAAAAGGAAGAGGAAGAAAGTAAATGTATTGCAAGTTTAAGACAGAGAGACATACTGCTAACAACTGCTGTCTGATATTCTTCCTCATCCCCAGTCTCTGCCCTAAGACATTGCTCTGATTTTGCAATACAGAGGAGAATTGGTCTTTGCACAGAAATCTACCCACAGGCTGTAACTCCAGGATACCTTGAGAGTATTCATCTTACCCTGTGCTTGGCCTCTTTAGTCATAGGTGCTGAACACAGCAACCCTTTGATGAGGGTGCAGCAAGGGACCGTAATCAAACTGTGGTTGTGATTTGCCCTGATAGTCTACCAGCTCACTCTATGAAAACAGATGGATAGAGATGGAAATTGCAAGTGTTTTCAGGGGAAAGGAGTTGGGAGAAGAGTGAAAGTACAAGATCTGCACGCTAGAAGGGTGGAACAGAGAATCCTAAGTGCAAATCAAATGGTGTGGGTTGCACGGAATACATCACGTGAGAAAAGGAAGATCTGGCTGGAAACAGTCAAGACAGAAAAGACGCAAAGAGGAAAGCAGAGAACATGGAACAATAAGAATGATGAGATAAATCCGAATTTGGGGGATAGGTAGGGGAAGAAAGCTTAAGCATTCTAAAGACTCTAGCAAAATCAACCAGACTTCATCTCATCTGCACAGGATGTAGTGTCCTCCCTAAAAGCTGCAGATAGATAAAAGCTGTGTTTCCTCTTCCGGTCATTAGCACCTATGTCTTCGCAATAAATTGAGAGAAAACTACTTTTGAGGGCTTTGTCAGCTATTCTTCTTTCTGTACACTATCACAACTTCCCTGGCATGGCCAGAGAAGTATCCAAATCAAGCATGTGTTAGAAAATTTGGATCTTCTCACCTCCTGTTAACGATCCACCTTCAGCTGAGGTCAGAGGTAACAGGACATCACTGCTACCCAACTGGTATACTGTATGCACTGTGAAACAGTGCTGGAGCAGGTAACGAACTTCTTGAGAATAAAGCTCTCCATGGTATACTGAAAAAGAAATTGCTACCGACACTCCCTGGTGTCACTCTTCATAAAGGAGGTCAGGGAGAATGAAGGCCTGACACCGACAGAGCAGGAGCACCCTAAATCCTCCCTTTGCTTCCAGTGGGACTCGTTACGAGTTCCCACAGAGCTGTGGGAGCTGAGCCCTACGCCTGTGCAGGACTCATTAAGTGATTTGTATCAGTAAGCCGTGGCCGCCTCCTTTGTCTGAAGGAATAGTCCCTCCAAGTCACGGCTAGTATCTCCTGGTGAGGGAGGAAGGGAGGGAACGTTTCACACAGTGGCAGCCCCGCGGCAGCTCTCACATGGGTAAAAATACATTTCTCTCTCACTTGCATGATTCTGTCCCCTCACTGGAACCTCTGCTGGAGACACTCCCAGATCAGTTACAGGTTTTAATTATGAGATGACAGTACCGATGGCTGGCTTTGCTTGAACTGGCATGTGTCACTGAAGCCGATGGGAAATATGTAAGAAAGAGACCCAGTTTAATTAGCCTGAATATTTTACAGTGATTATTTTCTACAAGTGAACCCTCCCACATCTTATTTGTCACCTGTCAGGTCTCTGTTCTTATCCACCACAATCTCTCCTTGCCTCTTAGTGTCATAAAAAAACCAATGGCAAAAATGACAGACAGATGCAAACAAGATTTTGGTAATTACAGCACTGAGGCTGGTGGTTGTTTGAACATCGTTTTATTTCTTCCAATCAAACAAGTCCTTGGACTTCACAGCCCTGGAGCTTCAGACAGGGGTGAAGCTGATTATATTATGACATTACAGTGCAGACTGGCAGATCAGACAAAGTGGATTTCACTCAGTAATTAAACTGCAGTATCTTTCGTCTAAAGTCCAGGGCAGGATTAATCGAAAGGTAGCTCTTTATCATTGCGATTAGTGCTGGGATTTGAAGAGTGAGTCCACAGATTTCTGATTTGATAGCTAGTCCTGGGTACCAGCTTATCGGTGGCGGCACATCTGTCTGACTTGTAAAAATAGCATGAGGTCAAGATGCATTCACCAAGTTGCACTATTTTCCTTTATTTTATTTTTAGCTGGAGGACATTCAGATTGATTTAAATATTACAGTGTTCTGTGTCTTTCTTTGGCAGTATGAAGATTTTTATTTAAGACCTCTTAACATGTAATTCCCCCCACCCTAAACTGCACTGAAACTCTAGGTCTGACTCTAAATTTTCTCTGTAGCTTCACTTTTATTCTTCAGGATCCAAAAAGTCCACCTGATCTTGGGAAACAGAACAATTCAAATTTAAAAGGCAATAGCTTTTTAACTGCTCAAGAGATCTAGCAAATCAAGTTTCAAGCTTTCAAGGAGCTCCTAAGATTCACTGGATGAAAATACAGACTTAAGATTTTGCTTTTGTGTCAGCATTATGTAAAATTCCTAACATCAAGTGCCAGCTGATGGTTTTTTTTTAAAAAAAAAAAAAAGTTTCCAAAGCTCCTGCTTCTCCTCACAAGTTTTGTAAACACAGAGCTGGGAAATCTTGCAGTGTACAGCTAGACAGTTTCCTTATGTTGCTGGCTGGGGAAACAGCACTCCTGGCACATGCCCTGATTTATTCACTGGAGAAGATTATCTACAGGTGGAAGCAAGGCAGGGAAAAGTAGGGGATATCTCTTCTTCCTTTCTCCTGGAAGTAGGCATTACGTTCAGGAAACAGAAAAAAGCAAATGGAAGAGAAAGAAACAACAACACTACTTCTCCCTCACATCAGCAAAACAGTTAGGATCTGACTTCAAATTCTGGAGATACTCTCTACCTAAAATCTCTTGCAGAGAATGCTGTTTCTGGTTAGACCTAGTGGGAATACCCCAGTAAAAATCCCAACAGCTTGCAAAAGTGTGTGGAGAGTGAATTGGCATTTGCTCTTAGAAAGTCATATACATTTTATGTTCATTTCAACAAGTTCTCAAGCCACAGTAGTCACAGAAACCAGTGAGTCACAGGCACTATTACTAGGTTCCAACTTTTTCCCCCAACAAATGCTGATTAAAAAATATATACTGGTGAAAGGTTCAATTAAAAAAAATATATATTTGCAGCTGTTGAAGAAGAATGCTTTTAAGGACCGTGTTAAGATTTTTATTATTTTTTATATATATTTTTTTTGAAAATGGCAAACCTGTTAGCTGAAAATCAGAAGTATTTTCTCTGGAAGTCAATTTTTTCAAGAGAGTTCTTTGAGATCTTCCGCCTTCCAAAAACAAACAAAAAAAAAAGACAGAGAAAGAAGAAAAAAGAAAGTCTTGCTTTACTCTGTTTTGTTTCTTCCACAGAACAGGTACTGTGCCTACCACAGTCTGCATGATTCAAATCTGACTAGGAATTGCTTGGCCCATCTCTACAAAAGGATAATCTCCAAAATGTCCTTTGACATTTTGGCTATAGCGACGTCTCCTCTCATTTGTATGAATCTCCGATGTAGATTACAAAGACCTAAAGCAGGGGCAATCTCTTAATTTCTGCACAAACATTTACTACAAACAGACCCTAATTCTGTTTGGGAACTGGGGCGGTACTGCAATCCAAATAACAAACTAAACAATTCCCTAGGCAAACAAACTATTTTATTTGCAGTTTTATTGTTATTGTTATTTTTGTAATGGAATTTACAGAGAGAAAAAAAAAACAACAAATGATTCATAACTATTCATTTTAAATCTTGAAAGCTATTTCACAGCTCTCAAAGCCATAGAAGACCCTCAGTAATCCTGCAGCCCAATTCCCGTACAATAAAGAACATAGAATTTCACCCAGTAATTCTTATACCAATCCTAATAACTAGTGTCTGAATGAATACATACCTTTTATTAATGAATACCAACTTAATTTAAGGAGTTAAAGCAGCAGAATATCACAGAATACCTTGGAAATTTAACAAGTACTTTCATTGCCCGAACACTTGTGAGTGTGGAGAGAAGAGAAAATGTAGCCAAGCAAACAGGCAGAAACATCACATAAATGAACATTGAATAGTGCACTTCTTGGTCAACTAATAAAAACACAGATAAGTAACACAAATACTTCTATGAATGGACATATGCACAGACAGAAGATAGTTTCGGCAATCTTTGTTTAAATGGCTAGCAAAATATATAATAAAATCCCACTGCTGTACTTGTTCTTTGTAGAGGTGTGAAGGTACAAATTTTGTTCCCAGTCCTGCTGCTGATACTGTAGACACGTACTCAACTTGCCCAGGGATTTCAAAGCTAGTGTTCAGACCACTAAACTATTCCTCAGACCAAATTGAAAACAAAATGCAAATGAATACTGCCGATCCTAATTTCATACTGCTCCCTTCTTGTCTTTCACTGTTTTCCCCTGAAAATTCTAATGTCTTTTAAAAATACTAACAATCTAATAAGTACCAGGTTTTATTTTTTTTTTCCTCATTTCTGAATTTCTGTATGATGTTTTGATCATGATCGAGTGTCTTTCCTCCAATCATGAGGACTAGAAACATTTTACAAACAAAAACTGAAGATCTGGACATTATCTGTTTACTTCAAGAGTTGAATCTTCAAGGAAAGCATGAGATATTATGACACTTCCAGTAAAACCGCAACTATCGCCAGTAAAGTAAAATATTAATCTAGGTGTACACATCCCTCTGGTTCTCACCTCATGCATAAGCACTGAAATTCCACAAGAAGAGCCTTGTAGTTTTAAGTAGCTCTAGAGAAAAGCTGGTATTGTAACATACCCATGTTTTCACAAAGAGTGCTCCATCAGCAAGTGCTTCCCACTACACAGGAACAGACCCTAAAATTCTGAATCCCAGCTTTGGGGACACAGTGGCAAATCTCATATTAATATAAACGAGAGCAAAATTTGTCCCAGTGTAAATACAACCATGTTGTATTTTAGAGTTCCTACCCTAGAGAGAAGGAACTCTAAATAAGTTCTCATATTTCAGAGAACTACAAATTTCTTCTACCAATCACCAGGAAAAGGGAAAAATGCATGCTTTGAAGTATGATACTCTTTGAAATTATATCACAGGTGAAAGCTTGGTAAATCCAGCTAGGACAGGAAGAGAAATTCCCAGACATCATTACCAAAAGTAAGTGCAAATGTTCCCCAAACACAGAAGATGCTGTCAGTATCTTGGTTCCTAGGCCATATGTTACTTAGATGAACTAAATCGATTCAGAAACCTAACCAGGAAGTTACCACAAGGGTTGTAACTGTGATGCACTGATTAAGAATCTGTTTTTCTCAATTGAAGACAACCATAATTACTTTCAGCTGAGTCACTCACACTCTCATAATGTACCCATCCTTAAATGATATTTAACGTAGTATACTAAGCATGTCAAGCATACTTTCCATTAATAACACTTTGCACTTCTATTCTGCTTTTTATCCCAGGAGCCCAAAGCACTTTGTGATCGTGAATTAATCAATGTTACTACCACCTCTGCATCAGAAATAGCTGGCCAGAGCCTACACAATGATCTTGGACGATATCTGGGGATGTGAACCTCAGCCTTCCTATTGCCTGTCCCAAGTCTTGGCCAGAAAACAAATCACCAAGTCATAAAACTGACTGACAGTTCTTCCCCCAATTCACTGAATACTGTGTACAATCAGAAGAAATTTCTCAGAGTAAGCAGATACCATAAACTTTGCCTTTATCAAGGCAGAACAAATAAAATTGGAAGAATTACAAATAATTGAAAAAAAGCACAAATTATAGTTTCTTAAATGAACACCAACTTTGCCAGGGTTATGGTATCTCATTCCACTGCATTATCATTAGACAGATTTAGAATCTCTTTCACCTATGCTATGCTTAAAGGCAGCAGATAAAACTGTACAGCATGGAACATTAACAGACTAGAGAAAAAAAAAAACAAAAAAACTGATCTTGGTAACTTCAATTCTCCAAATCTGATTCTAAGTGAAGTTTCATGAAGTTAAACCAGACTTGAACATCAACAAAATACAGGTTTCTGCCAAAAGAATCTATAGACTGCTTGCTGGAAAAAGGTTAAAACAGTGTTGGGCAATATTCAAGAGCTCCTCAGGTTTCACCACCAAAGAAATCTGTCCTTTCAAGTTCCTGTAAATAGAGCATAAAATCCTGAAGTACCTCACTAACTCTTGATTTGGTCTCTACTTAGGTAAAATACTTACGGAAGTCAGTGGGAGCTTTGCTGGAATAAGGGCCAAGAAGAGAATTTGTAAAAGACATTATTCTTGTTTTCATGATAGAAAATAGTTGAAGAAGAGTGCAGGAAATGGAAGAAAAAGATTCATACTTCACTGTGTTACTTTTAGTAAGGATAATGTCTTCAAAAAAAAGGGCTCAGGTAACCAAACAAATCATGTCAAATTATAGTTGGTCCCTGACATCATAAATAGCCTTATATTAATAGCTAAAAAGAAACAATGTCATTCATGACATCTGTAAAATAGGACAAGATCAATATACATTGTGCAGTACCTAAAATTATAATCCAGTTATTTAAAACATATGGTATATCCCTTTGGGTAACATCAGATAATATATGCTTTACCTTTGTACTGGAGAATTTAATAAATTGCAGATATTTAATAGATCCTCTCTTCCTACACAGATTTCAGTAACATGGACATAAATTCATGTGGTTTTTTTTGTTGTTGTTTGTTTTTTAACTTTTGCTTGATATGTATTGCAATTAACACTGAAGTTACAATACAACAATTCAACTTCTAGTAATTTTTTTTTCAGTGACTAGTAGGCACAAATGCATAGCAACCTGGGAAGTCAAGTCGTATTTACACCACTCAGCAAAAGTGCTGAGGGGCTTTTATGCTGTGTCAGATATACTAATGGTTAAACTGTATGCTTAACTATCCATCACACCCACTGTATATAGTACCCATAGAATGAGCATTTATAGGTAAAAATCCTGACTTAGGTGCTGATCTAAAATGCCAGAGGATCAACAGTGTAACCAGTTAATCATTAGTGAAATTAACTGGTCTACATCTGACCTCCATTCTTTTTATGATACTTAATTCTAATAACTGCTAGGAAAATGATTTCTCCTGAACTATTGCATATTAGGAATATGATCAATAAATCGCGTGCCAAATGTGGTTACAAGTGTGCAAAGTTTGATTTTTAGTTTAAATCATTTGCTTAAGCATAGCTTTCAAGTGCCATCATAGAAGCCCTAGGACTTCAACACATCTGGACACATCTAGCAGATACGACTTACCACTTCTGAAATACTTGTCTTTTGAGAAAAGCAGCTGTAAGCCAGGAGTTGTGTCGTAACACATCTCAAATTGTACCAAGAACCTATGTTTAAGCAACTGAAGTGGCCATTTACTGTACAGACAGTTAGTGCACGTGTATTAAGCTGTAGCTTTCCATCTATTCATTGCTTTCAAACCTTCTTATTCTCAGCACCAACGTAAGAATATAAAATTCCTTCAATTTCTGGCCAAACAAACATAAAATTAGATATTAATGAAAAACTCTGCTCACAAAACTCCCTTTTATGTCCTCCATGTCTTGGCTCAGGAAATTCACACTATCTCTGCAAAGTAAACTTGCTGTAACACACAAAATTTCTTTTGACTCTGGCATAAACTGGAATTCTAAGGAAGAACATCAGTTTTATATTTTATAAAAACATTGAGCTCAATCCTGACAGAAATTCACAAACAAAAAGCCTGACTGCACAAATTGTGTTGGACTGCATTCCCCGTCTCTTGAATTGTCCTTTCAAGACCATGAGATTGGATTTTCTGGACTAGATCCTGAGTCTATGCAAGCCTTTTACAGCAGCCAATGCACTTAACCCACTGATTTCAAATGTTTGCCCAGATTCCGTAAAATGGTATTGTTTGCTCTTGTTCTCACCTTCTGTCTTCACGTACTGCAAAAGCTACTGGGGAGACTAGCTGATACGAAGAGACTTCTATCAAAAGAAACCAGAAGTACCTCTCTGTAAAGCTCATCCAGGGTGTCGTCAAATTTCAAAATATGGATTTAAAAATACAGAGACATATCTGCATTTATTCAAGATCTCACAGAGATTGCAAATACTGTTAGACTAGGGTTTTAAGGTAAATAATATCATCTGCTGTCTCTGTTTCACTTCTTTAAAAAAAGGAAGCCCAGCACTGATTGAAGCTTTCAAGCTGCAGTTTATATTCTTATGACTCTACAGATTTTATTTCACCCATACTTGCTTTTTTCACTGGCAGTGGTGGTGTTTTTAGTTGGCTGTATTTTCCCCAGTATGTCCATTAAGAACAAGACTTTTGGTTCAGAGCACTGAAAGATTTGGTAGTGTAATGTGCACCCACAAAGGAGACATGGGTTTGGATTGAAAGCAACCTCAGGGACCTTGGTCAGTGAAGTACAGACATATCATAACCACACATTTATTGAAATGGGAGACTCCTCATGCAGACTGTTACCGTTGAATTCTTGAGTGTTTTTCTTTCAGAGACTTTGAATACTGTCTTTGAAATCTACAAGAAATCGAATTAGGACTCCTGGGTTCCATTTCCAGCTTGCCACTTACCCATGATAGGATATTTGGCAAATCATTTAACATAAATATGCTTCAGTTTACAGAGCTGAAATACTGCACATGGGTGTAGTAAGACTGATGAAAAGTACTATAACAGTATTATTAAAGTGCTTTCTCCCAGATTCTTAAAATTCCCTATCAAAGGTTCTCTTAACCCTCTTTGCTTAATTTTAAAGCCTACTCATTTTCTTTAGAAACTCCTTTTCAGAGGACAAAATTCTTCAAATGTCTAAAGATTTCCTTGCAGAAATTTGTACAAGATTTTAGAATAAGGCTAAATATGGTGCCAGTAGACTAAAATGATTTATGAAATGATTGCCTTCAAGTCCCAACAGAGACCAGCATAATATGCTAGTATCTCTTTACATGTCTTTATCTACTTTAGCTATAGTTCTGGGTACATGTGAGAAAGGACAGCTGTTTCATTCTCTGTCGCCTCAGTCCTGCCACAGAAACCATTCAGTTTGTTCTGTGCTTGGGCTCTGCTAAGCAACTACTGGTTTGTGTATTTTTTTCAAACAAATGACATTATTTTAAATTCAGTCTTTTAATGTGCAAATTTATGTTCACCAAAACCCCGAGGATCAGATCTAGCAGATTATAAGTACTAAGGGGAGTTGGGCTACATCAATTAATATTTAAAAGAAAACAATAATTTCACGTACAGCCAATTTATCAATAGTATACAGTACCCATGCTGAAACAACTGACGCAACCACTCAGTGCTAATCTTTACTCATACTATATGTAAAAGTAGAAAGAGCTCATAAAATGCAAATGCTAACCATTTAGGAGCTAATAGAAGTCTCATTATTATAACTGCGTACCAGGTAAGAAATGTCCACCTTACCAGTATCTTTACTATCTTTGTCTTTGACATGGACTGTGGGATTGAGTGCACCCTCAAGCAGGTTTGCAGACAACACCAAGCTGTGTGGTGTGGTCAACACGCTGGAGGGAAGGGACGCCATCCAGAGGGACCTTGAGTGGCGGGCCTGTGAGAACCTCATGAAGCTAAGTGCAAGGTCCTGCACCTGGGACAAGGCAATCCCAAGCACGTACACAGGCTGGGTGGAGAACGGATTGAGAGCAGCTCTGATAAGGACCTGAGGGTGATGGTGGATGAAAAGCTCAACGTGAGCTGGCAACATGCACCTGCAGCCCAGAAAACCAACTGTATCCTGGGCTGCATCAACAGAAGTGTGGCCAGCAGATCGAGGGAGGTGATTCTCCCTCTTTACTCTGCTCTTGTGAGACCCCATGGAGTACCGTGCTCAGCTCTGGGGCCCCCAGCACAAGAAGGACATGGACCTATTAGAACAAGTCCAGAGAAGTGCCACAAGGATATCAGAGGGCTGGAGCACCTCTCTCCTGTGAAGAGAGGCTGAGGGAGTTAAGTGTTCTTAGGCCTGGAAAAGGAAAGGCTCCAGGGAGACATTATAGCGGCCTTCCAGTGCTAAAGAGGGCCTACAGAAAAAAATGAGGAAGGACTCTTTGTCAGGGTGTGTAGCGATAGGACAAGGAGTAATAATTCTAAACTAAAAGAGGGTGGATTTAGATTAGATATTGGGAATAAATTCTTCGCTGTAAGAGTGGTGAGGCACTGACACGGGTTGCCCAGAGAAGTTGTGCATGCCCCATCCCCAGAACTGTTTAAGGCCAGGTTGAATGGGGCTTTGAGCAACCTGATCTAGAGAGAGTTGTCCCTGCCCATGGCAGGGGGGTTGGAACTGGATGATCTTTATGGTCATTTCCAGCCCAAACATTTCTATGTCTCCATGGTGGTCTCACAAACTGCAAAGGAGCATAGTGCCCCCATTTTACATACAGAACCAAAAAAGCTAAGACTAACATTTCTAGGACAACTCCCTAATTTCAGTTATTCAACTCAAGGCACCATACAGAAGAATTTCAGTTGACAATTTTTAACAGTTTACCATCTTCATCCAGACTTTCTTTGTAATCTATGAACAGAAGTGAGCCCTTACATGAGAGTATTTCATAAGCCTTTCATTGTGATAGGGCGAATCACACCTCTAAGTACCTACTATTCTCCACCCAACTACAACTGTAGTTGAAATGAGGAGATAAGATGGAGGTACCTGCACCATATGCTACTAACGCTGGAGAGAAGATCATTTGAGCTGGTTTTCAGAAGCTCTGAGCATCTGACAGTTAATGAAATCCATAAAAGCTACAAGTGCTTAGCCCTTACTTGAGCTAAAGATGTTTAAAATGGAGATTTCCAGAATTAAAGCACAATAACTGGGAGATCACGTTGTGAATTCATTAACACTTTGTTAATTCAAAACATTAACATCATAAGCATAAGGTTGGAGCTTTACTGCTCCTGCAGTCATTTTCTTTAGATGATGTCAGCTCTTCAGCTACAAGTAATACAAAAATCAGACTGGCCATGAGGAAGTCTAATGTTCGATGTCCCACTACAGACACCATCATTTTAACCACAACAGGACTTTTAGTGCTATCCTACCAGGAAAACTTTCTGATTAGCTTTTCCATTGTGATAGCACACACCGTTATCTGCTGTAGAGCAAGGGCATTCTTCAGCAAGCAGGACTGTCGCTAAATGTGATTCTGTGGTTTTCATGGAAGTTGTGCAGTTGCCTCTCTTGCTCGTTACAAGTATTCTTTTTCCTCCTTCCCTCTTCAGTGAAAAAAGAAATCTGATCTTCACAGATGGAAAATTAAGTATTGCCAGGATGGTCAATATACCCAACAGCCATTCAAACTGGCCTGATAAATGAAAGCATTTAAATAGTTGCAACCAAAATAAGCAACAGAAGGTGGGAAAAGAAATGCATAATTATTCCAGCTAGTGGGGTACTGTTTGTTATACCAACTGGAGCATCACACAGTACACAGAACACAGACCACAGACTACTACTAGCAATAACAATATTTTTGCATGCTTTAATATCTGCTTACTAAATCACAGGTACATGTGGTATCCTAAATTAGAAAGAGTATAAATTAGCCTAGTTTCTGCCATGGAAGTGTCAGCATTGTCAATCAGTTGTTCAAACCCCACAGGCAAGAAGATTGCTCAGAAACATAAAATGGCCAACCTAATCACAACAATGTGATCGATTTAAATTTACTCCACTCCCTACATGATGTATACGTGCTTGCTGGGTGTGCATGTTAGAAATACCAGAGAAGAGGTAAACAAGATTATATAAAATTAAACAGAATCACCTTTCTTTCTCATATGGTCACCCTGACCTCCAAGGGTCAAGTTACTACACCAAGTAGCAAAGAATTGGCCACAAAGTAGTGGAGGAAAGGTCTTTGTGGCTGTCCTTTCTTTCCCCTTCACGAAGTGACTTTTCAGGGACTTTCCTGCATGTTAAGCATCTTTTTTGCATTGCTTAATATTGTTATTAATAATTCATATTTTTGTCTTTCTCCTCTCACTCTGACAACTTTTATTTTTAATCAATGGGCATGTGTCAAATTGCTTTGTTATTTATTTATAATGTAAGCTGACAAAAGAATGGGATATGTGGTATAAAGCTAAGAGTGTTTCTTTCCTATGGTTGATATCCTCAGTAATAACTGTGTGTCTTGTTCTAATCAGTATGGTCTAAAAACTAATTTTGCCACAAATAATGGAGGACATATTTAGTACAAATTTACAACTGTACAACTGCATGTCTCTACTCTGTCTCCATATTCAGGTACTGAAATAAAAGACAAATTTAGTTTTATTTGTATGCATGCACACTTTCTTTGGGAAAGAAAAGGAGTAAAGCTCACAAAGGTGTTACTAGCAATGTACCAAATACTTATACACTTATTCAGACAGATGTACTACTCAGATCAATGCGTACTGGTCCCCCAGTATATCAACAATTTTCATGAGCTATTTATGGCAGAAATCAGTACCACTGTTTCCAGCTAACAAAAACCACACAGAATCACTAACTTGCCTGACTAGAGAAGTCACCAGCACAAAACATGCTTCAAACAGTAGCCCACCTTGCCATAAAGCTAGAAAAACAACAAAACATTTCCTCACTGAACATATGAAAAGCAAGCTGTTGATTACAACTGGCTTCCATATTGCATACTTGCGATTTGAGTCTTAAAAAATATTTTATGCACACACATTTTACCTTGACTGCTACTTGAGAACTCATCTAGTTACTTTCTAGAATTCTTGTTTTCACAAATAGCTCCAGCTGAATAGAATTTCATGTTGTTACTGTCTTGGTGTATCCTAAGGCAGAAGAAAACCCCATCTGGACTGTAGGAGTGGTTTGGTGGTGCTCAGGACTGTATTCAGCAGCAATGTTTGCATGGGTAGTGTCATACAGGGTATAGTCATTTTAAAATAAAGGAATGAGGAAGGCGAAGGATTAGTCACACTTTTTTTGGATGTAAACGATCCTGTGCCATGCAACTCCTAATTCAAATGAGGGCATAGACTGTGGTTGTCTCCTCAGACTCCTTCTGCCTGAAAAGCTTCTGCTTCCCATTTTCCTATAGTTACCACCACTATGCACGTTGAACACTCAGTGGGAACCCTGTTTGAACTTTTTATTTCAAAGTGTAGGGAGAGGGTTGGTGCAATGAAGTAACATCCCTTCATATCACATGCCAAGCACAATGTATTATCAGTGGATGCTAGGTCCAGCAGAGTTACCTGTTACAGCTCTGAAAGCCAAGCAAGTGACACAGCACGGCAAAAATCTCAAAGCAACCATATGGGCTGGCCAGTGTATTTGAGAAGGTACGTCAAAGAAAGCAAGGTAGAGGATTATGTTGTTAAAGCTGTGGTTTGAGGGAGGGAAGAATTTACTTTGATTTTTAGAATAAACTGCCATAGTCTACATACACACATTTGATTTTATTTTCAAGTTAGCTGGTGTTTCATTCTGTTTTAATTAATCCGCCATGGAAGGGAGAATAAAAATTGAAGCATTTTCTTTGATGTTATCCTAGCCTTAATGCTTTCTTTCAGTGCTTTCTTCACCACACACATCATGCTGAGAATAAGCATGGCATTCAGAATGATGATTCTCCCTCCTGATTTACAACTCGGGGATACAAAGAATGCAAATGCCTATTTCTTACGAGTAAAGACCTGTTGGTAGCCAGATCTCTCCATCCCCAGCCTCCTTTTGATACCGTTATTGGGGAACCCAGAATCCATCACGATGCTAACAGAAGTGGACAGCTGACATATTTCTGCCACTAACATCACTAGGAAGTGAATTCCACTTCTACAAAATAAGAGACCATTCAGATTCTTAGTGACAGAGAAAATAGCGGCCGTTTAACATGCTGCCACGTACAGCATCTAGATGACTTCAGAATTGGAAAGCATGGCCCAGGGAGAGGGACTGAAGCAGTCCAAACCTCGTGACACTGCTGAGGAATTAACCCAAGAAACCAGTCTGAGATTTCTGACCTCAGAAGGCTAGACAGTGTTCTCCTCACATACCTTCCTCTCCCAGGAGAACCTCACAAAATTAGCTTTATATTTCTATTTGTGTTACAAGCTAGGAATGGCATAGGCAAGAGCAAAGGATTCTTGTCTAGTATACTTCACAAGTTTATGGATTTTAAAAGGCCAGAGACAAAACCCAATGGATGCACAGACAAGCTATGCTGCAAGACAATTGAAAACACAGCAATTTTGAAATGAGGACAGTGTGCTGGAAAGCACTATCTCTCCTTGAATAAGAAATAATGCCCATTTCTGTACATTGTCTTCCCAAACCTGATTCAAGAATACAAAAGTGAAGGTGGGTGAGTTATTCGGTTGTTGGGGTGGGTTTTTTTGTTTAATTTTATTTTTGTTCATTTTCCTACACATGAACCTGCTTTTATTTAGGGGTGAGATTTTCACAATATTCAATACTGGTATAATTCACCTTAAGTGCATGGTACACCCCACATTGACTTCAGCAGACATAAAATAAAGTCATTGCTGGCTTTTGAAAAGCTTACGCTAAAATCAAACAAACAAATCTAAAATAATCATTTAATGACAGCGTATACATGATGTTTATGGGTGGTCCTGTCTTTTCTCACCATGTATTTTTCATTTCCTACCAGCTGAAGCTTCTCTTTTCTGTTATAACATGCTTGACTTACAGATGCAGTTTCATACCGAAATGATATAAAGGTATAAAGATATAAAGAAGGTTAATTGGAGAAAGCCACAGGCATTAGAGTTAAGTGTTCAACGTATACTCATACATACATATCTATACAATACAATCTGCCAGTATCATTATGTAAATACAGTTTAAAATGTTACTTGGTTTTTGTTCAGTATAAAATCTACTAGAAGTGAAGAAAGGCAGGCTTGCCCTAGCAGACAAGTGACACTACCTACGATTACTGATTTGATGAGTTGGCTCTTGGGATGAGGGAGTCAAAACAACTGGATCATCTGAAGTATCACACATCATTGCAACAACAAAAATCAGACTGAGTTATAAACAGATGTGCATGCTTCCAAGGACTATGGATCTTCTGACTTAGAGAGGAAAAGGTCAGGGCATCTGGTTTTTCTTCCTCAATTGCCACTTCATTTGGTGTGTGGCTTACTCTATTTCTCTGTGTCTATTTCCAAATTCCTGAATAGGAAATGCCAGTTGTACACAACACAAACACCCTGAAGTGTTGTGGTGTATTTTGATCAAGGTCTTTTGAGATCTCCTGAAGAGGCATGCTACCAGGGGATTAAGTATTGATCACAAAACAATTTGAGGTTTTTGTGTAAAAAATAATGGTATTATTACTGATGTGAAACCAAAGAAAACTTATCTTTTATGTAGTCACTTCCAAAGTATTTACTTCTACTCTACAAGCCTGCTTTATGCAGTATGTGTATTCTGAAATTAAGTACACTAAGAGGCAAGTCTTCTGATCATATATACACCATGAGCCAAATTTAATCCTGCCTCATAGACTGGTTGGATACTTTGACCTTCAAGAGGTGTCAATCAAGACAGAATTTATCTCAGTACCTTTCTCTGCCAAAGTTTTCCACAATCTTGCTCATGTGTTTTATAGTAATACTTTCTTTTTCCCTGTTCATTAACTATTAAAATAAAATATTCACATGACAGATTTTTGCCTCAGTTTTCCCACAGCAATCATATTTCCTCACCCAAGAGGATGTCAGGAAGCTTCATTAATTGTTTCTGAAACATTTACAACTTTTCATGGAAAAAGGTAAAGCATCCGTCTCCTGAAGGAGAAAAATAATTTCCAAATGGATGAAGCATCTCAGCTCCCCTCTGCAGCGCACATGTATTTTTATTCTTCTCTCAGAGAGAAAGAATATGAGACACAGATG
This sequence comes from Anser brachyrhynchus, assembly GCF_964034855.1. Classification (NCBI taxonomy): domain Eukaryota; kingdom Metazoa; phylum Chordata; class Aves; order Anseriformes; family Anatidae; genus Anser; species Anser brachyrhynchus. The sequence continues at coordinate 97,742,372 of NC_137694.1, forward strand.
TTATAATCAGTTTGTCAAGTTCACACCTATTATCTAAAGAACAGAACTTATGTCTTTTCCCCTTCAGTTGCAGTCTTTAACCTCAAAGCAATGCTTCATGGTTAAAATACCTCTGGATCTGGTGACAGACCAGAGGGTATCTGAATTAAACAAATCATCCCGTGAGCAACAGCAGCAGCGAGGCTTGGTGTCCTTTGGATTTGGTTTTAATTTCTCCCCCTCTCCCAGCCACAACATCCCCGGCTATGACTGCCCTCCCCCACTTCTCCCTCCCATGCACTTTCGTGCTTCCCTCTGACCAACACTCGCAGCCCCTCCAACTCCCTCCTCCATCCCTAGTGGCAGGGCACCCAGGACATGCTGAAGGGCACAAGTGCTAGCTCCCAGGTCAGTTTGGGTGAGCTGACTGGCCCTGGTGGCAGGACAACCCTTGTGTGCATCCTGAGTGCACGCTGTTACCCAGAGTTGTTGCAGTCCACAGTGGTTACCCCATGTGAAATAGAAGCCTGCTTACAAAGAAATTACCTCCTGGCAGCAGCTCACTTGAGCTAATCTTATGTAAGAGTTGCTTTCGTTTATTTTAAAACAAAAAAAAAAAAATCTTTAAAAGCTGAATTGGAGGAATGGATATTTAAAAAAAAAAAAAAAGCTGTAAGTTTTCTAAAAGAAAAAAAAGCCTAAGATAAAAGTATCAGTAGTTGATGCAAACAGGTGAACATGCTAAAAAAAAAAAAGGAAAACAAAAAGAAAAAAAGACCCCAAACTTTAAAACATATCACCAGGGATACCACAAGGGGTGGTTGCCACTAATTTAAAGATTGTATTGTCCCTTTCCAGAGGGTGCATTTATTTTCTTTCTTTCTGTGTATCAGGACAGTAGATGTATTTTCACACCAGGTTAAACTATTGCTATCAAAATGATAGGTTATGAATGAGCTCCACAGGTATGCACTGAAAAAGTTATTTGCTGCAAACTGAAAAACGGGGACTGGTGCTCAGAAGAGATTAGGGATATCTCAGGAGCAGAAAAGGGAAAAAAACAACATCAGGAAGCTAGGTCTTCACAACAGGAAGCCGTGGGAGGCTTGGGGTGGATACTAAGCCACTGTTTGCTGAGGACTTGAATTAATGTATTATGGCTCTGTAACCATCAATTCCAATGAACATATCCAGACTGAGATCCTCTAAAGGAACGATCAGCATTGGCTTACAGACTTGAAAGCAAGAAAGCATCATACGAATAGTATTCTGTCTTCATGCATCATATAGGCACTTGACATCCTGCCTCCTACAGGCAAACCAGACAAGTCCTATGTAAAATAAAGATCTACTGTGTTTCACTTGTCCTGCCTGAGATTTCCTCATCTGATTCCAGCCCTGCAGTCACCCGCCACAGTACAGACTCCTTGCACAGCAGTGCTTCAGCTTTTTTTTTCATCCTGTGGTCCTTTATGCCAGGCACAGCTGGACAGCTTGTCTTCCTGTCTGCTAAGCACATTGCTTACATCCATCGCCCAGAGCAGGGTGGAAGCCATGGCCGTGTACTGCAACATTCCAACATCCCCATATTGAAATTCCTTGCAGAAGTAGGACACACTAGATCAGTGGAACACTGTGGCTCCTCAGCTGCCATGGGGCTGTCACATGCTGTCTCCTTGGCTATCCTGGATCATGACCTAAATCATGTACATTCTTCTAACCCCTCTACGAAGTGACCCCAATGCATAGGTCTCATGTGCTGAGCCTGAAAGCAAACAGTACATTTGGGGAACCTTGGATTTATTTCAAAACAGATGAAGTCCTTTTCCAAAAGAAACAGGAACATTAAAGCCTTTGTAATGGAAACAGTGAGACATGGGCTTCAGACTGATCAAGCTGAAGCAATCTTCAAGGCAATCTTTTGTCACAAATGAGGAATATTTTCACTCCCCACCCCTTAGCAGACCCCTGTGATATATTTTATTTCCTTTGCAACTGGCATCAACTCATTTTCCAAAGTCAAATACATCTACCTTCCTTGTTTCTCTCTCTTGGGACTCTTTGAAAGAGAAGGAAAACATCAAGACTAGACTGTGTTGTGGGATTTAACATGTCAGGAGAGAAACAACAAAGAACACAATTATAAGAATGATACATAATACAAAATAAACTGGGAAAAGGGTGAGACAAAGAAAAAGCGCAGCTGAATCATCTGAGCTATAGCTGCAGAGATCCCTGCATAAATCCCCCTATAATTTGCCCTATCACAATCACTTGGTTTAGGATTCTGCTGTGCTCCATTTCACCACTGTCTATCATTCACACATATAAAACCAGTGCTGCTTTGAGCTACTCTACTCCTTGATCATAAAAAGCCTTCCTTCCCCCAAACCCGTCTGCCTGCCAGCTCAAAAATCCCAGGTAAATCCACCACATGGTATCACCTTCTCACAGCACTTAGAGCTGCAAGTCATGTCCAATCACCATTTATCCATCTCACTTCAGGCACCATTTTGTGAAGACTGACTCACTCCACCATGTTTACTCCTTAAGAGTACTAGGTAATTTGTCCTTTGCAGTAGCATCCATTTTGTCTACCTGATTTGCTCTCTTCTTGGAATTTCATGAGGTCACATCAGTTCTATGTCACAGGAGAGTACATGAACTGGTACAAGGGGAAAAGTCACCATGGAAAGAATAAATGTCTTCATAAAAGGACACTATCACTGCCTGACATCTATTTACATTTCAGATGTCATCACACAAGGCTGTCGAAACTCATGCAATTTTGGACAGTAGCTCTTATTCTGTGTTACTGACATCTCCCTAATAGGGCGTGTTTGTGGCATTTCTCTGGGTTTCTTGCATCATTTGTACACCATTCTAAGTACAATCCTAAATGTAATCATTCTTCTGCTGTCCTTCAAAGCTCCCTTCTATCACTGGCCACCTTTCACATCCAAGGTTAAAGCAGCTCTCTGGAAATTCTGTTAGCTTGAATTTTTCTGTTGCTTCATAGGAAAAGAATCACATAGTAACTCGAGCAATGCTTTAAATATGCAGAAAAGAAGTAACACCTTTATAATGAAAAGGTGAGCCTTCTAGTGAGAGAGGTCACTTTCTAGTAGCAATGTGCAAAGAAACGCTAAAGCCTCATTATTACTCACAGCTATAGGGAGATCTCCTTCAGCTCAGTCGATGATTGTGTGGAACCAAAGGACCAGGACCACGAAGGCAATTTGTCTGAAAATAGGAAAAGGAGAGCAATCTTTTATTTAAGAATATCATGTATTTGCAGTTGGCTACAGTATTTTCTCCATGAAGACTCCATCTTTAAAACAAATGCAGAAAAAAAATCTCCCTGTTACTTTCTTCTCTCTCAAATGCTCAGAAAGTTTTCCATCCAATTCATCTTTTTCATTTCAACTTTTCAAAATGTTTTATAGATCGCATGACTTGTTTTTCCAATTTTTATGAACTTCGTTCCAACCTGATGACTAATGGAAAAATCTTTTTATGGAAAAATTGTGAATGTGATGTACCAGATTCCATAACTCTTGGAAAAACTTTTGCATCAGACTATCTATAATAGTCTCTCATACCTGTATTCATTGCTTTTTAAAATGTGATTATGATTACTGTGAATTTGTTTTCTAATAGACTAAATATACACTTTCCTTGCAATCTAAAATTTAAAGACTTGAATGCTTGCAGTAAGGACCAGGTTCATTATTTGTTCCTTCCTAATTTCTCACGACTAGATAAAATTCTGATTAGTTATTCTCTTGGTTTCCTTTACCTTTACTTTTCCCTGAAATGAAAGACCCTATTTCTCTCGTACTTAGATGAGAAGGCTAGAAGTTAAGGTCTCTATCTTTTCCTCCACCAGCACTGTAAGAGTCATTTTGTCACCTTGTATAAATTACTTGCTTCTGCAAGGATAACTCTTATGATCTCTAGAGACAGGTAACACCACAAAGTCCTCTGGTATCCCAAGATCAAACGTGTTTAAAGCACCCATGACAATGAAGCGCACCCAGTCCTGCATTACGGCCCTTATTCAGTAAGCACAGGCCACAGATTTCACTTGGACAGCTCAAGCTTAAAATCACAAAATTAGAGCCTAATGACTTTATTAATAATATTATTAATAATGAAGCATTTATATTCTCTGGCCATTTTCATTTCAAATTGGGATTTATGGCAACATGAACAAAACCCCAAATAAATTGCATCTGAAGTTATCAATAGCTCACAGAAGCCCAGCTCTGTCAAAATGTGAGGAACTCAACAGGTGCAGATATAGCTCCTTAACCACTTGAATGCTGGCTCTATTTTTTTGACAATCCTGTATTTAACCTGTAAGCTAGGAGACACAGGACTAGGAAGAAGTATCGGTAGTGGTGTGATTTTTCCTTCTTTACTGGCAACCTACATGTGGTGTTTTGCTTGAGGCATTAAATACATTCCAGAAACACATTTGAGTTGCCTCAGTATCTAGTGTTTCAACAGTGATATACTTCTCCTTCCTTATCTTTTCCCAATACAGAGTTCACAATGGTCTGTAGAAGCATACATTCATTATTCCTCAGCTAGCATTCTGCTTTTTTGTGGAAAACAGACCTAAATAGAGTTGTGCAAATTACTTGGCTGGTCAACAACCACAACAGAACTCAATGCAGCTCTCTACCTTTCAGCACTCTGCTTTATCCATAAAGCTTAACTTGTTCTTAGCAATAGATTGCTTCTTTCAGCATACAAACGTTGTCCCTGCATCATCTACCACAAATACAATTTTTAAATGTATGCATTTGGGCTCTTTGAGTCCACCTTCTCACTGTTTCTCCTTTCTTTCTGACTTGTCTGGAAATAAGATTTCTTTGCATTGCAGAATCTGAATAGGGAGCTGCACCTGTTAGCTCTGTGATACCTCAGGGCTCTCTAGTCAACCATCTGCTTTTCAAAAACTGTGTTAGCTCTTGGGCAAGCAAGACGACAGTAAAGTATGTTTTATCACCTTAATGCTGAACATGATCATTTACACTGTAGTATAACGTACCAGGCCAGTCAGAAGTTTTACTAAGGAAGAAAATTCCAGGTGAAAGGCAGAGAGGGGCAAGAAGAGGAGGGAAAAGGGTCACAGGGATGAACTGAGAGGAAATGAATGGGAATAAAACTAGCTTGCTTCCAACAAAAGTCAACTTGATATGCTCTACTTGGACCCAAGGACTTATTATTACATATTTCTATAACATGCTTCTATATAGTTGCAGAAATAAAAATAAATTGGTAAAAATTCAACAATCTAAACTGAAAAAAGCTTGATCCAGACATTTTAACATGACTTCTCATCTTGAATTAGTGCCTGAAATTCATCTCTTTCGATTGAATTAAGTCTCAGAGCGCCACCCAGGCTTTGCCTGTTTTTTCCAGGAAGAGTAGACCAATGCCTGATTCATACTTCCATTATATCACAATTGTGCTTTTGTTTGGCATCCTCTCATCTCTTGCAAGTCACTTGCAGATGGTCTAGAAGCCACAGAACAAGCTGTACTTCCTTTTGATGTCAGCCATCACCATCTTGTGGAAGCCTTCCAGTTTACTACACACAAGGTACAATGATACTCTCCACAGATCACTCTTCTGACTTTAAAAAAACTTTTCATAGGATTCTGTAGCTAGCCTTTCCTCAGCTATCAGGTTCCTATTATTATCAGGAATAAAGAAATAACTCGCACCGCTTTCATCTCACAAGGCACGATAAGTTCACAGCACCCAACTCAGGAAAAGGAGACAGGGATTTTGTGGATTGCTCGGTGCCTCATGCAGATTGGTGGTCCAAAGGAAATACTTCGGAGAATACTATAATGCTGTTACGTAAGTTGGTGTTATGCCATCCCTCTGGATTTTGCTGTCAACCCTGATCACCCTGTCTCAGATAGGATGTAAAAGAAGCAAAAAGGGTTCAGAGAGTAAAAAGACTCATTAAAGCCCTCAAGAGCTTTCCATATGCAAAAAGTTTAGAAAGCTTCAAACTGACAGAGAAAATGAAAAAGACTGAACATAGGAGAAGTGATATAAATGTAGCTGCATAGAGAAAATAAAATAAATCTGACCTCCCAAGAAAAGAGGGGACAGTCATTAAAACTAAAAGGCAGAACATTAAAACCAATAAAAGGATTATTATTTTTTTATCCACATACTATACAATTAACTTGCAGGACTCTGCACCCAAGACAGCAGAAGGGCCAAGGTTTTATGAGGGTTTGGAAAAGGACTAATTATTGCCATACTAACAATAATAAAAACATAATAATAATATAATTGTAGAAATAATTATTAGCAGTAGTCAATAAACAGAATATCCGCAATTATGGTACAATAAGGAGTGAGACTGAAAACTGCCCATGTTTAAAGACAAAAGGCAACTTCAATTTGATACCTATTAAGGAGAAACTACCCCTGTGGGAAAGGTTAAATCACTTAGTCTTTAGCAGAAATCCAGCAAATTTTTTTTTGAAGGACCTGATACTGGGTTCTGTGATGCTAATGGTGTAGCTTTCCAGAGTGGTGTGTGAAATGCATATGTGCTCATCAGTCCAGTGTTCAACTTAAATACCCCACAGGACAGAATCTGTACAACCAAAATCAGATCCTTGTAAAATCAAAGAACATTTCTGTTTTCAGGGGTACATGCTATTTTTATTTACTTGTGAAAAGTGAGGTTATTTTGGCCATTTATTTTAATGCACATAACGAAGTGGGGGCAGAAAAGAATATTTTGTAGGTATAACAAAAAAAATGCTAGTGACAGTGTTTTTTTTCTTTGTTGATTAAGATGTGAAAAAGCATCAAATTTAAGGCAGAGCATTCTTAACCATCTACAGATCTCCATGCTCTAACAGACCTTTTTACTATTATAAAATCAAGTTTACATGTGGGATAAACAAAAATCAGATTCTCATGAAGTTGTACCAGCTCACAGACAGCCAAACGAGCCTGCATTCTCATGGATTTCTGTCCACGTTGGGTCTCCAATGTATAATTTTCTTAAAATTGTGAGGTAGCCTCTCACTCAGTGGGGTCATTAAAAGAGCCTTTCCCTTTTAAAGAGCTGCCTAGTTCCACAAAACATGTGGAAGCTTTGGTATCTTGGAGACTTTTACTCATCAAACTTGGCTGAATGTGGCTAAATTTAAAAAATAAAAATAAAAAAAAATAAATTGGAGACAGGTAATACAAACTACATCCAGGAGCAAACAGAGTGGGTTCCCGGAAATCTCATTTCCTTGGGGAGACACGCCTCGGGAAGACGTACAGATGCAGGCAGCCTGTGAGAGTTACGTAGAAAAACTTCTGTCCCTGCAGAATCTCCCAAGCATTCCTCCAGTGAAATCAGACTGCAGCAAAATGCAAGCACGTAGGGGCATGTGTTTCTGCCCCACACTCAGCTGCTGTGGAGATGTTTAAGTAGAGGCACTTCTAGAAAAGCCGGAACCCATTTAAACTAAATAAAATCAGGCCGTATACTCTCTGCCAAAAGCTTGTTTTGTTTCCTTGTACATCGGTATATCTTTGCCGACACAAAAGCATACACTACAACCTAGAAGACTATCTCCACTATTCCAACTTTTAGATGAAATATAGCTGTGAAACCAAAATATCACTTCTTCAGAAACAGAAAAAAGAAAAAAAAAAAAGCAGTACTCCCATAAACAATGGTCAATCTAAAGCTTCAGAAGAAATATATGCAGTAACACACATTCTTACCTGCACAAGCCTGTAACATCAGCCTTTGAGGTTTTTTTTTACATCTACTCTGTAACGATGCATTTTTTGAAAATGCTTCTAGTGCTCAGGAATGCCAAGAATTTAGGAAGAGAGCCACAGCTTAAGAGAGCAATTATTTGCCAGTAAATACTCAATTTGCTTGTCCTGTGATTTTTCTTCTCCTAACTCGCCCTCTCCATAATCCGTCTCTCGCTGCGTCACAAGCACAAGAAGTCTTTTCTTCATAACATAACACTTCAGTTAGCTATTTTGTTAGCATTAATTAAGAATTCCCTCTGCTGGTCATTTTCTATACTCTTACAAATAGCACCTTGAGCCCCGGACATTAGAAAGCAGTGAGTCAGTGTGTGGGATTCAGCCACCGTTTATAAACACCTTCAACCACATTCACCCAGTTTACAATATTCAGGACATCTCAGCTGAATTACTGCTTTGTGTCCAGTTTGTATTCAGATGGGGGCCATATGTTCCTTCATGTATTAGAGCAGAGCTCATTAGCACTGCTGCAGTCAAGCCACAGCAAACATTTTTTTTTTCTATCTTGCCTCCATTTTAACCTGATTAAAAACATTTTCTCCAGGGTAGATTTCTGGAAGAGAACTGCTTAAATCAAAAGTACTGCCAAAATGGGTATGTGTAAATTTAAAATTACTTTTAAAATCAGTAGTTGCTTTTGCTGCAACAGAACTCTGTTGCTGTTTAGGATTAAACTACTTACTAGATGCACTTTCTAAAAACACAGAAAAGCCTTCATAAAAACTGGTACAGTAACCACAAGGGCTAAATATTCGGTGAGCAAAAAGACCAAGAAGAATTCAGCATTCAATCTTTCTCTTAAGGATTTAGGCACATAACCTATTTTAAAGAGGGTATGCATCTGTGCAGGCAGCATCATACAACTAGATTAACACCTTGCAATAATGGGGAGAGTGGGTGTAGTTAGAAATCTGGATGTGCAAATTGTATTTCCTAAGAAATTTTGTGTAGGCAAGTTCCATTCTGCTCAATCAACAGTAGGCAGAGAAACACTATATTTGGCAAAAATTAATAAAATACAGAAGGAGTGACTTGAATCACCCACATTAATTGCTAAATGAAAATCCAGGTTTTGAAATACAAAACAGGAACACCCTTATAGGGAGTAGAATTAAAAAGTGACCCACCTGGGATTGAACGATATGAGAAAGAATGCATTTAAATCCATTTTAGGATACAAGCAGGTCATCTTTCAAAGTCAGTTTGGGTCTGGTTACTTCTTACATGAGTGAAAACGAATTGTGGGCCAAAGACTGAAAATTAAGATCACGTCGTGGACGCTTTAGTGCATTTAGAAGTACTGCATGCATTTTGTATGATATGATAGAAAAACAGAACTATCACGTATTCATAGAATCACAGACTGGTTTGGGTTGGAAAGGACCTCAAAGCCCACCCAGTTCCAACGCTCTGCCATGGACAGGGCCACCTCCCACCAGACCAGGTTGCCCAAAGCCCCATCCAGCCTGGCCTTGAACACCTCCAGGGATGGGGCATCAACAGCTTCTCTGGGCAAAAAATTCTACTCAAACAGTAAAATGTATAATTAACAATAAAATGTAATAATAATTCCTCATATACAAACATGCATTCTAAAATACCACATTCTGAGCACAAACAGAATTAGAACTATCAAACGTCCCTAATATAATGCACTTATTTTGTGTCTATGCTATATATCAGCTGCTAAAAAGCAACAAGTGAAAAATGTGCTCAATCAATCCAGACATCTTTGGGATTCTTGTACGTATATATCTCATATGCCCAAATTGATTATTTCATGTTAGAAATTATTTAACCTTCCTCCCCAAACCCACCTGTCCATCCATAACACAAGAAGAACTATAAAACCACCTTCTGCATGCAAGACACCATCCAAAAAAAGTGAAATAGAATGATGAAACAAGTGGCAAGTGAAAAGTAAAACAAACAAAAAAAACTACAATTACATTGCTCTGTTATTCCCTAAACCTGACTTCCCTGTGAAAACATGACACAAAATACACCTGAAGCTTAATATACTTAGCTATATAGGTGCCCACAAAACAGGAGAGCTTCGAAATGCCCACTTAGGACCTGCCACATATCTGTGGACATAAACACCACAGTTTTTATTGGTTTCAAGTAAGACAGATAAACATATTTTAAAGAACCTTGCAACTGAGACCGTGTTTTCAGAAAGAGTCAGCTCCTCGGTAAGTCTTTAAAAGCAATGGACCTGCACTCCAATGGGAAAGTCATGGAAAATATACTTAACTTCAGATGAACAGAGTCACATCCTAATTGCATGCAAGATAAACTAATGGTTTTCCCCTAGGCTTTGACTTAAACTGACATAAACAAAGCAGTCCAGAATTAGATCTGACTATTGTCTAGTATATGTTATGTATAATTTAAAGAGAGAGCAGAGAAGAGATCAGTCTTAGGAGGTACTTTCAGGTCATTTTTTTTTTCAGTATTTATATGAGAATCTGAAAATGAAACTTTAAATCAACTTTAAACAAAATGAAAGTACATTAAAGAAAATGAAAGTGACGAGCAGAATTCTGTTGTTAAGGCTTACAACCAAAAAAATAAACAGCACGAACAAAAATAAATTTGATTTTTATAAACAACTGTAAGCAACCAGCGTACACTGCAATATTCCACAATAAATAATTCTTTCTGAAAAAAATGGATAAGGGCTTCCTAATTTTTGTTGTCTTAAAGCATGTATTTTCACATTAATACACTAATTTGTCTTTGCACAGCCGAGCTTTTGAAAGAAGAGCTGACACACTTAATAGGAACAACTGGGTTAAATGGGAATTTACTGGATCAAGTCAGAACATAAATTCTTACTTATCCAGTGTAATTAATGTAAAATTATACTCTTCTCAACAGGGACTGTACGGTAAAAGGGATATCTGGTTTGCTTAGGAGGTGCCCCCATTAGCTGGCTTTTTTTTTTTTTTTTTTTTTTTTACGTGCTCAAAGCAATCAGCCAGTAGAGCCAGACACTGTCCTCAGGTAACCTCGTGTAGCTGCCTTGAGTGCAAAACGCTGTCACTTCTCAGACTTCGCACACTGTGATCGGCTTCCTTCCTTCACAGCCGTCCCCCGTGGGAGGACAGAAGTGCAGCCGGCCCTCCTCGCTCGCGTGGCACTGGCACCGTGTGTCGGCAGCAGGGCTGCAGGTGGCCCCACGCCTCAGTGTGCACTTTTTGGGGAGAAACCCTTCCAAATTCAATTGACAGAAACACAGATACGTGGTCACTGTAACTTTTTAACTTCCCCTTTGGATTATTTTTTTTTTCTCCCTGCTAGAAGCTCCTATTTGCTCTCAGTTTCAAAGTTTTTTTATTTTTTTTTCTATTATTTTATTTTCAGAAGCCAGACAGACATTCTGTAGTGATGTCCAGTAAATAAAATCTCTTAACATGTCTTGGTGCTTTTTGGGGGATCACAGCAGCTCACAGTACTAATGTCCCCATCCCATCTCCCCATAGAAGGGACCCTCAGCACTACCCATGCCACGCGTCACCACTACAGCACTGTCACTGAGCAGTTTCAGCTGCTACAGAAGAGGAAACCAGAACTCAGAATAGTAACTTTAGAAGAACATCTTGACTTTGAGGAAAAGAGAAACACATCCAGCAAATTACACCCATGTTTAGGTACACTAAGTGGGAAACAAATGATTTAAGTTGTCCGGGAGAGTTAAAATTCAGCTGCTGAATGCTATGCCTTTATCCAGTAAATCCCTACCTAACTCCACAGACCAGCTTCTGAACAGTAAACCCTGATGCAAACCTGAGCTACTTCTACCTGAATCCCTGCCACCAACACCAAATTTACAAAGGTGTGCCTCTGATCCAGACCCGACCCAAGGAGCGATGTCTTTGGGAAGGCTGAACAGTGGCTTGGTAAGTAGGAGATGTCACTTCAGTCAGCCCGCACAGGCTGTTACCAAATGGAAAAGGGATTTTGGGCCCTGGTGAAGAGGCTGCATCCACTAGTTGGCTGGCTACAAGAAACTTGCATGTGCTCGACTGTTTTTGATGGGGTTTCCCATCTACCTCTGTTGAAAGTTGCCGGAGAAAAGCTGGCTGGCTATTTGGCAGAAGATTCTCCCTGATGGGATTTTAACCAACAGTCCAGGTGCCCAGTAGACGTTACTGATGCACAGTTCCAGCTCTGTTATTTCTCTTTTTTTATTTCTTATTTATTTAAAGTTTTATGCATCTTCGCTTACAGCATGCAGTGCACTTATTTTCAGCTCAGGTTTAAAAACTCACCAGGAGAAAAACTGTAATACCTTATCCTATCAGACTAATAACACAGAGCTTACATGCCCTTTAAATCAGAATTGCTTTCCCCCAGCCAACGGTGGATAAAATTGTTCTAGACTGCAGCAGATGGAACTGGAAACCTTTCCTTCCTGTTTATATCTGGGGCACATATGATCAGCCTATGCGGATAAGGCTTCAGCAAAACATTTCCAAAAGAAGTGTATCAGGAACGCAAGCATTTGCAGATAATAAATCACAGAAAAATGCTCCATTAAAGCTCTGGAAACAACCCTTTTCACCCTGCAAAGGGGATCAAAAGCTCCAAAGTACTAAGCCAGGCTGGGCAACTTCAGTCTCTACATCCCTCAAGCGTGAGAGGAGCACACAGAAATCTCTCGTATGTCAACAGCCAGGGCAACAGCGGAGGGAGAAGCAGAGGTTTCCCGAAGCAGCTGCTGACAAGGTGCGCTCAGGACGGAGCACAGAGGCCCTGTGTGATCGCCTTTGAGTAAGGAAGGTTTCCTGGTAAATCTCCAGGACGAGGCACTGCGAGAAAAGACTCCCCACTCAGGGCACGGACTGGGAACCTGACCAACACATGCGTTTTCTAGTGCTCATTATCAGTTTCAGAGAGCAGGTTTATCTTCAAAGGACCTAATGCAGCAGGGAAAGAGCATCCCCTGCCCTTTGCAGCCAGGGAACATAGGCACAGATACATCGACTTTTCCAAGGTTACAGAGCCAGAGACGAGGAAAAGAACCCAGATTTCTCTTGGTCTGCTGATCAGAGCCTTAAAAACACCAAACAATCCTCCCTCCAGCTTCAAGGCCACAGTTTGACGCTTAGTACTTTCGGAGGGCATAATCTGGGCACAAGTGAGGACGTGCAAGACAGGAAAAAAAAAAAATCCTTGTTTGATCTTCACAGGAAACCCTAGCCCTGAAGTAACCTTGAGGTAACGAATAATGAAAAACATGATTTCTACTTGCAAGTTTAACACATGAGGTTTGGCGGTCATCAAAGTGGTTTTGACTCTGAAGTGAGAACTGGTGTTTTTACACTATACTTTCAGCACAGTGGTTTTAAAATCTCTCTGTAAAGATGGATACAAGTAGTTTGTTTATTAGGTTAGGAATTAAAGAGGGGAAAAAAAAAACAGATTTAAAACTCTCCTTGGCTTAATTACTCTTAACATTTATTCACTTAATCAGATGAAAGAAAAATCAGCTTGACTTTTTTGACAGCAAAGACAAACCAACCGGAAAATTCACCTCCTACAAGAAATGTTGAAAGGGAAAACTCTGGATAGCAACATGTTAATAAAATGCTTTCAAATACAGACACAACTTGATTGTAATGAAATCTTATATTCTCTTTGACCTGCCACCCCTGCATTTAGCTTCTCCCCTCCAGAAGACAGGGAAAACTCTTGGATTCAAGTATCACTTTTCACCTCCTTACCCATAGGAAGGGGCACTGCACAGGACATCGACATGCAAAATCAGGTGCCTGTGAATTTACCTTGCAAAATACCTGCTTACACAAAAAAAAAAAATATGGAAGAAGCTACAATAAGGTCAAAAAATATGACTATTTCTTCAACATTATTTTGTTTCCTTCCTTAATTAATGTTGCTAAGACAGATGAATACTCTTAAATTCATTTCAAAAATAGGGATTACTGGGGGCCACTGATAGTTTTTTCTAAGTTTGCAACAAGTCAGCAGCAATGCTGGGAATGGACCACTGCTGCCAGGCTCTTGTTTTGTGTCTCTCTCTCTCTCTCTCTGCTCCAGGGCCCCAGATCTTCCCCAGCTCCTGGGAAATAGCGACTTTTATATCTAGAGATCAAAGGGGCAGCATTTATTCTCTGAGGACATGAAGTCCTAATACCAGCTAAGACTAAATGCTCTTAAATTGTTCACTGTAGGGAACTTGGAAAAGAGACTTTGTTTTGCACCATTTATAGTGTTCTGCAATCAAAAAATCTCAGAGACTGCAGGAAGATACATACTTACATTTAGGTTTGAGATGACTGTTCCAGGCCTCCCCCTAATATAATATTTCATAGGCAAATAATAAAATGGATATAGATGGTCTTTCATAACAAGCTTCCAATTTTATTTGGTTCTATTTAATCACGTATTTTGCTGAGGCCAACTGCATTCTCTCTGGTTGCTTAGACAGTGGGTTTCATGCATTCTTGCATATATTTGAACTTTTGATCATTTTCCAAAAATTCACTGCTAGTATCCTAGGCAGCCATCACTGGGTAGTGATATGGGTCATTCTAGTTCAGAATAAAAAGGAGATGAGTGTGACTGATCCTTTTTCTCAGGGCCAAATCTCATAACAAATCATCTGGAAAACTGCCAATGACTTCAATGAGACCAGAAATTGTCCCTACTGTTATCTAAAAAACTTCATATTCCTTATGAGAAAAGCAGGGTGCAAATTCTCTAGCCAGACTAGATTCATTCTCCTATAGACTAGGAGCAGGAGAATCAGATGAAAGAGCAAAGAAAGGGATAGAAGTCTTTACTGTTGTCTGTACATAGTTGCTCATTGAATTCCAAAGTAGATGTAGGGAAAGCAGCATTGTGTCAGTTCTTTCTGAGCAAAAGTGGAAATCCTACCTTTTTTCTTTTTTTAAGAGCTATTTAGAACACTTAATTTATTAAATTATATAATACAGGCCTGTTCCTGTCTTAATCCTTTAGACTTAGCTCCCAGCAGAGGGTGAATGGAAGAAAATGAAGCTGGAATATAAACTACTTATGAAGTGCTTTTTACCAGAAAATAAAAGGACAAAGTAAAAAAACAACAACAACAAAAAAACACAAAACATGTTTTTGTTGTTTTTAATTTCATTTGGAAAAAAAAATCAGTGCACCTATATGAGTATGTGTGTGCATGCACATATGTCAGATTTACTGCAATAACAAGAAAGAAAATGATCTGATCTTTAAAAAAGCCAGGAATCTGGGACTTGAATTCTCTGACTTCAATAGTGTTGCAAGGACTTGGAATGTGACAGATACTGGCATATTGTGTCCTGTTGTGAACGAGTGCTTGACTCTGAAGCTTTATAGCATCTCTGTTCCTAAACAGCAAAATGCACTACTCATGAGGCACATCTGAAGACTTAGGATTTGATGTGCTATTCTTGACCTCTCCCTTTCCAGTGCGCAGTGCTTACCCTGTCAACTGCCTGGCCTGTTATTGACCTTTAATTTCACAATAGGCTCATGTTGACAAATCACTTCGAAATGAGATCAACATAGATATGTAACTCATGGTACGATACAAACAGAAAGGAGTTTTCAAAAGCTGGTGAGCGCAGGAAATAAGCAGCAGTCATTACGTACAAGGGGAGTTACATGTTCAGCTGTTTGCATGCTGGGCTGACATCTTCAAGTATGGTATTATATTGCTTTATATTATATATAAAAGCACCTTTTTTTCCTGAAAGCCTATAAGATTTTTTCTTTCTTTTCTTGAACTAGTCCTACATTGTCTCTCAGTTCTGCTAGGCAGCCACCTCTAAGATGGAAGACAGAGGCAGGTATACAAGTGGAACACAATGCTGAATCACCAAGGAGTAATGGGATTTTTGGTTATTCCAAACACCACCAACCTTCCTTACCACCACAAACCTCTTATAGGAACACAAAGAGAACATATATAGGAAGACGATTTCAGTGTGAATTATACGATAATCAATTTATGTGCCAGGGGAAAAAAAAGATGGAAGGTGGAGGGAGTTTGAGATGACTGCCCCCAATGAAGGGATTTCAGTCTTGAGCTTCGTACCCCATAAGCAACCCCTCTAGCAAAGTTATCTTGTTCCACTGCTCTTTATGTTACGGGGTAAACACTTAAAGTGATAAGTTAACCACAGAATGTTTGTATTAAACATGGGCCTCCTGCTCTCTAGTTTCTATAATTTACAACAAAGAGTTTATTAAACACAACTCTTTCTGTCTGACATTCAAATCCATCTCTGCAACACACTCTCCTCTGGATTTGCGCCACAGAATGAAATGCTATGGAAAAACAAAATAAACCAAAACCCTGCTGTGGAAACAGGACAAATCTAGTTTCACATCCCCTGCAGAGAGAGAAACAAGACGGAAGTAAAAAGCACCAAATGGAGCTCATAAAGCTTCACTCTGATCTCAGCCTCCACATTCTGGCAGAAAGCACCACCTAAGAGATGTGCTCTGCTTCAAGTGACAACAGCCTCTGATTACAGCATGAACGCAAAAATATATTGTCTGTGAACAATTATCCCGAACAAACTCTGAATAAGGGAAATCTGACGGCAGAATAAGGGGAAATGTGGTGGGAGGTAGGGCTGATCGCCCCCCTCCCTCGCCAAGGCCTTATCTCACGCACCAGCCATCTGTAGTAGCTGTGCCTGCTACTACAGCTTGTGGGCTCCGCAGAGCCTCCTCTCCGCAGACTGCCTGCCTCTCGCATCGCGACGAGGTGGCAATCGCTGCACCCGTCAGAAGCCTTCTCCACCACAGGAGGGAAGCTGTTGTAGTTTGGTAACAAAACCAGATCCTTTCCACAGGTCCCTTTTATCACAGGTACACGCTTGTGCTCCTTGTAACACTCCGCATAGCGGCACATAAGCAGAAAGGAGCCCATCCCAACCCACAGATGCCACAGGGAGTTAATGGAACTAGCGTTTGTTAACTCTTTTGATAAATCTCCAAAGAAAAATTACATATTTGTTAGCAAGTCAATGCCCACAACAGGAACAGATTCTGAACATTTTGAACCTAACATGACAGAGAACAATGCACACCTTTCACTACTCACAAATAACTATTCCTTAGTTACACGTTTGAAGGCAACCAACAACCCAGAGAGAAAAGGATGGTGGTCCTGAGGCAGGGATTCTTTGGGGGAGGGTTACTTTTACAGTACAGGCACGTAAATATGTACTTAAGTGTACACACCCTCATGTACTTAGGTACGTATATAAATGGATGGTAAAGGAAAGAAAAAGCAAACAACTAGATACAGAGAGGCCACTGTGGGATCAACCAAGCTGTCATCTTACCAGCAAAACTGCTCTTAAATTCAGGTAGGAAACAGCTCTTCTGCAAGAATGCTTTGCCCAAACAGGGGAGATCCTTTAACACCTTTAAGCACCAGGGGAGATCCTTTAACACCTTTATTGCTGAAAGCCTTCCCACGATGCCCAGGAGATCATGTCCACTTTGGGAATTTTGAGCTTGGTTCCTTGGCATACGTGGCACTCCGTATACATTCCTTGTTGGGCTCTTACAGGAAGATCATCTTTGAATCCCATGTCAGAGGATTGTCTCCATTTTAGATTACAGTCCTCTATTTGACTAAAAAGACAGCATTCCGCTGCGATTTTTTTTTTGTGTTGTTAATTAATTCATTTGAGACTATTCCTTAAATTTTCTTTTTAATGCGTTTTTGTGTGTGGGTATTATTAATCACTTCTAAAGTTGTTTGCAACTGTCAGGGATTAAAAGTCTTTGCTAACATACATATACAAATCTGTTTATATTATGCATGCTTATGCATATGTGCACGCACGTATACATTAAAAAACAAAGCAAAACAAAAAACCTTCCAACTGCATCTTTCTCCCTCCTCCCTTCTCCATTCTGAGCAGGTTCCCGCTATCAACTGCTGGAGTGTGCTCACTCTACACCTAGAGCTATAATTATTTTGCTTTAATTTTACAAAACCTTTTGTTCCATTCCCACGAGCCCACCTGATCCTTATATTACACTTGCTCTATTAAAACACTCATGCAGAACAAAGCACAGTTGTACTGATTCATAAGTAACTCGCCCCCCAACCCCCTTCTCTTTTTCTTTCTACTAGGCTCATACCTCTGACTGTAGTTTCACGACACTGTCCGTAATGCCAGTCCATGTTCCCATTTTTGCCTTGTTTTCTTTTAAACCTTTTTTTTTCCTTAATGTTCTTAGGGTCAAATTACACTATTGTTTACTGTTTTTTCTTTTTTTTAATTGCTGTCGTTCTCAGTCATTATATTATGCTCTTTGGCATGACAATAGATATAGTGCATAGGGTGTTACAGAATTTATTTGTTGTAATCAGACTCTAGGATTTATTTTTTTAAATGATTCACACAATACAGGCACTAAAGCTAGCCCAAAATTTTACTGAGGCAAGGAGAAGACCATTTTTAGCCCAGCCTTTGACATCATCATCCCCTATTTACAGGAAAAGGGCACAGAAGCTTAGGTCGCGCTATTACCTGAGCATGGCCTGCATGAACCACCATGTTTTACAGAAGACTAAACACACTGACAACACTTGCAACAGGATCTTCAGAGGCACTGGGCATTTCAGATTTAGGAAAAAAACAACAAAACACCTTCTCATAAATTATTGCTGAAAAACTGAAGGACAGAGCCCAGCTCATCAATAAAGATGGAAACAATAGAAGGGCTTTTCCGTCTATTTGTCCTGTACAACAACAACTTTGAGCTGAGACAGCCTTTATTTTCTGGCTTATAAAGCACCAAGCATGTTGTTAGGACTAAGTAACGGGTAAATAGTAATCAGCTAGAACAGTGAGGAGTGGATGCTTATGAAGGAAACAGTAGCAAAGGGGAAATAAAATTGAATTCTCAGCAGCCATCTTTTCAAGATGGGGAGCAGGACATTTTGCAGCACCCTATGGCACAAAGCTGGTGGGTGACTACTGGAAAACTGACCAGATGAAGGTGTGAGAGAAGGCAAGAAGAGGAAGGGAAATGGCACCCGTGTTTCCTTTTCCCTGTGACACATGTAACAATGGTGAATACTAATGATTTACAGCAATGAAAGAGAATAACAGGGAAGAAGGGGAATGTGGCAAGGCACAGAACAAACACGGCTGTAAAGGGTGCAAATGAAAGTTGCAATTTCCCAAAGAATAACCGTTCTGCACATTTTATGTAGCATGTCAAATCTATCAGATTTTCTCTTATTAAATCATCATTCTACAGCAACAATCATTCTCTCAATCAATCCCCCGTGTTGTTAACTCTTAGTAATGACTAACTTGGCAGGAACTGATGTTTACATATATTTTAAAGTCCTTAGCACTGTTCTTTATTTTTTTGGATGGTAAATTTCCTTTACATTTTGTCTTTTGTTTTTTAACCAGTTTTTAAAGGATGGATGCATTCAATTGGAAAATAAAGTTCTGTAACACACATACACACACACAGATTATGTTAGCTCAGGAAATTGGCAGTGGGATAAGAACAATACCATTCACCTCCTGATTGCTGATTCAAATCTAGCCCAAGCGAGATAGTCACAGAAGCTGTAAACCTCCCATGATGGCTTTGTGATTTGAGATTATATTTTATGAATTTCAATCCACTTCAGGCCAAGAACCAGAATCGCAAATCCTCTGCCTCAATGAACATTAACTGGCATCACTGCACACAGCAATATAGGAGATGCCAAAAAAACACCAAACTGGTCCTGGATACAAAGTTCCCACCTTATCCTGGGAACTGATCATTAAAAGACAGGGTTGGTGCATACAAGCGTGGAGCATGCACAGGGAAATGTCTCTCTCTCTCTACCAAACAGAAAAACCAACTCCCCTGTAGTCACATCTGCTAAGTGCTGCAACATTTACCTGAAATGTGAACTCCAAGAGTTCAGGAGTCCTAACTTTCCCCCAAACTAGGTGTCTGATGTTATGCCCCTGTACTATGACAGAGCCAAGAGAGTAGGGCAGTACATAGGACAGTAAAAGGAGAATAAAGCTAAGGTTTTCTATCCCAGTTAACAAGGAGGATGCATTAAGCCTATGCACACTCTTTACCCCCTTAAAATCAAGAGGGGAACAGACTGACTGCAGACTTTGGTCATTCTTTGGTCTACTTCTCCTCCCTAGATGGGAGGAACAATTAAGGTATTTAATTTCGCAGACGAGTAATCCTGAGGAAGGCTGTGTTACACCTTTTATATTATTAGGGACACAACTGGTTAGATGGTGATTAGGAGAGCTATTGCACTAAACAAAAATCCCATTGCAGCCAACAAAATAGTGATGTTGAAGCGTATTTTCCATGGCTCCTTCTTTTAGGGAGCATGAATGGTTAGAATCCCTCAGGAATTACCTGCTCCAGTTTCCTCCCTTAGATACATTCACTAACCTGAGGTGTATGTGAGGGGGGGAGGTCTCAGGACCCAAGAGTAGATTTAAGTTTTTCTACCATCTGTGCTGAAGTGCAGCCAATGCAAATTCCACCTTCAGATCTGCACTCCAGTGCCTCCCTGTTATGTTTCATTTCACACTTGTGATCTTTATTCCTTAGAAAGAGGAAAAATGCACAGCTGATGAGCCATGTTTGCATGCAACTTGAATTTGTTCCTTCAGTAGCTGTAGTTTGGACGTGCACTTGACTATTCAAAGTGAAAGTGAGATAAGAAATACAGCCGCATTTTAAATGGACAGCCATTCTTCATGCTACACAGGCATATTCAGAAGCAAGTAGTTCTCTTCAAAGGTTTCAGAGGCATCACTGAAAGCATTCACACACACAGGAAATAATTGGTGAGAAGGTGAGATTTTCCTCTTTTGCTATTTATTCATTTTTTCTTCTTTTCCCTTTTTGTCAATGAAAAGGGGAGACATTAACAATGAAAAATGAATATGGGTTTGATGGTCTTTGTCCACTATCACAAAATATTAAAAATGGGTAGCCCTACAAGTTTTACAGGATACCTCTGCATACATAAACATGTAACTTGTTTGTGCTTCCATCACAGCAGTTCCAGTAAAATGTATAGAATAATTCTACATGTAGCTAAATAAAGAGAACAAGTACAGTTAAACTCAGCTGATAAAGCAGAAGAAACAAAAACAACATCCCACAAAACTATTAAGAGTTGGGGGAAAAAGCACATCTTTTATATGAATTTAAACTTAAGATATGACAGAGAAAGATTATTTAATTTGGGAGATGTAAGGTTAATAATGTTGGTTCACTGGCAGAGAATTGAGATACACACTGGCATCTTTCTAAACCTACAGAAGTTGTTCTAAGTATGTTTTGGGGAGTCTCCAGAGGGAGCCAACTTGCCAAGGGAACCTGTATGTCTGTGGAAGCACACATTACTCAAGATGATAAATTACAAGATGGCTTTATCTAGCAAAGCAAGGAACCAGTACTTCAGCATAATAGGTAGAGTTTCACTGGAAACAAAAAACTCACTCTCGGAAGGCCCAGTAGACAGTTTCAGCTCTCATTTAACATGAAGTTTTATGGTTACTAGCTACACTTCAAAAAACCTCTTGTGAACTTGCTGGGTGTTTTGGGGAGAGCTGATTACAGCAGGGATCAAGAGGACTCAAAACCTAAGTATGCTTCAATCTGCCATGCCTCTTGCAAGGAAAAAGGCGGCACCAGCCAAGCGTAGAAGCAGGAGCTCCACACAGGCCCACACTGATCTGCTGTGCGCTGTGATGATGTGCTGTGCATTCACAGTCTGAAGAGCAAATCTGGACTCTCGTGAGTCTTAGCCTTTGTGGAAGCTCAGATCCTTAGAGTTCTTTTAGCTTATTTAACTAACACGCTGGCCTTGCGTGCACTGCTGACTCTGCCTATGTTGGAATCCCATCATTATTTTGTGTACCAAGTGACCCACCAGTTTCGAGAGTCTTTGCCAAGAATAAGAGGACACAGATGTTTACCATGACATTTGCATGACAAGGTGTTTATCTTGGATAATAGTATGGATAGTAACACAACAGTGAAAAAAACCTGTTCACGTATTTCCTTTGGAAAAAGGTCTCAGATGAAGAAAGAGTACCCAAAAGGAAGATGCTAGTACATATACATCCTAGACTCAGCCTTGATATGATATCTGAATGCGGATCAGGATTTGAATTTTACAATTAGGTTCACATGTCCTAATTAGTTTCTCAAGCTGCACAGAGAGCAGAGGAAGGTCACTTTAGACATATAAAAGGAGACAATAGTAAACTTTTGAAAAAACATTATAGAGAATAATTGTGCTCTGGAGGATTTATTTATTTACTAATGTAAACAGTGCACACTGAGATAACATCTGGCAATGTTTATTACAATGAAAGCCAATCAATACTTCTGTCTGCTACAATATCTGTCCACAAAGCAGTCATTCCTCCTGGCACTCACAACAATACTCAACTATCTGTTAGAGTAGCCTTAGTCAGCAAAAAAGGAGGTGGTCACCTGAATTCTACTGTTTGAAACCCAAAAGAACATAGAGAATCGGGTGTACCTAGACACAAGAATGATGGTGGAAAGTCAGAGCGAGAGATAAAGCTCATAGCATTGCAAAAAACACGCTATTAATCCCCACAGCATTTCTAAAAGCAACAGATCCCAGGGTTGGTTTTTGTTTTTTTGGTGTCTCTAAAGATTTACACTTTGGGCATTCCATTACTTTTGCTAGTAAGCTAACATGCCTTCTGTTGCATTTTACAGATAGATCTAAAATCAGAAAATTTGACTTCTCATTTCCTTTTGAAGTCAGAATTCAGAAAGAACACTGAACTTCCCCACAGAATTGAAAAGCCAGAAATGAATTCATAAGAATTTCCACGTAAGCCCTTCCATTCTTTTATATTCGCATTATTGCACGTCCCTGTAGAAAGCCTAGCAGCAGTCTATATCACTATAAAACATTCACTAGGCATAAGCTTAGTACTTACTGAACCTTCACCTTTCCTAAACCTGTGCCTCTTCCAGTCTAACAAATAGATTGACATGCAATGTCATGCATAACTACTACATATGGGTGATGAACTTAAGCAAAAAAGATAACAAAACCACACAATATACACACACAAAACCAGTATTCTGATTTTCCCTTTTCACATTTTTAATTGATGTAACTTTACTTTTCTTGAAACTGTCTTTTCCAAATAAAAACGATATGCCTGATTAATGTGAATATACAAAAAGTAAATGTACATTTGCCCCTCTCTATTTTCACGTTTTGCTGGCTCACTGTTCAAGCGATTTTTATTTGTACAGGGCCTGAAGGTAAAACACAACCTTCTCTGCTACACCAAGTCCTGAGGCAAGAGCTCTGTTCAGAATTTATTGTGGTGATATGTTACCTTTTTCCCATAAAAAACGTCTCTCTGACAAGATAATTGGGATTGTAGTTATGAAGTGGAGAGCGCAGGGAGGCAAGGGGACACAACTCCTTTCCCTGTCTACAGGTAGGGATCTACAGGGCAGCGAAGAGCCCATTTTAGCTCAGCCTAGTAAACTGAGCAGTGACAGACAGTAAGTGTGGCCATCACAGAGGAAGTTGTTGTATACTACACCAATCCCTGTAATTTGTATTAGCTAAAATTTGTGTTAGAATTTTTGGTTTAGGTTCTTACAGTTTCTCCCTCTCTGTCCAACTGAGGTCTTACCATAACCTCAAGGAAGTGGCCTTTAGAAATGAGCTATGGAGGAAGCTTAGCATTAGAGAGAGATTAGCAAACTGGAGAGAAACACAGAAACACTCCCAAACACTGATACCAGCAAAAGTCCCACCAATATAAAGGAAGGACCTACTTAAAGGGCAATAGTACCGTCCACCTCTTCTGTCAATTCAGCCTCATGAATTAGTGTTAGACTTGCAAATAAAGCTACTCAAATGTTCTGTGTAAGTGTGAAGACTGGGATTTCAGATGTGCAGAATGAGCTCCGTTAATTTTTCTAAGTTTAAACAAAGACAGGCCAAGTACACACTCAGTTTTGAAAGCTCGGCATTGAAAATGATCAGCCCGGGAGTCTCCGTTTGCAGATCAGTGCTACAGAGGAGCGGAAAAGCCAAACTGAGGCAGGGACTGGGGATTTTACACCTGGTTTTCAGCACAGCCCCTGCCTCACAGAGGTACAGTTTGTCTGAACTGGGCATGAAATTTGACAGTTCCTCCTTGGCTCCACAGAAGAAAGATCTGTTCTATTAGCTAATATTAAATCGGGGCTAGATAAGATGGGAGAGGTGAATAATTTCTAACCAATATAGTCTTATGAACTTTCACAAAAGAACTCCAAACAACCTAAAATGAGGAGATTAAAAGCGAAATAACCCTTCATTTGACCACTACTGGGCTAAAACATGCATGACAACTTATGTAATTTTATTATAAAAAAAGGTTAATCATGTTATTTCAAAAAACAACAACAATAAAACCACCTCTTTCTAAAGAGAGCATCACATGTTTATTTTTCTGCTGCAAACTGTTTTCCTCTACATCACCTAAGGAATTTCCTCCATTTCCTCTTCTACCTTGAGGCTGACAACACAGCAGACAGAAGAGTCAGCACCTGCCCCTCATCCAGGCAGCACTGCTGGAGAGGTGGGAACAGATGCACACGTGCAATGCAGCAGGCATCCCATAACCTACCCTGCAGAGCCATGCAGCTCAAGCACATATATTTGCAACACAACCTGGCTCCACTGAAAGGAACGTGGTGAAGTCCCATTGACTTTATCAAGGCCAAGATTTCACTCCATCTGTAAGACAAGCAATCAGAAGATGGCTGTACTCAATAAAGAAATTGTAACAGAGTTCTGGTGGCAATTGCAGGTGACATCACGTTTGCATAACCTCTCAGTGTGCTACAAAGAAAACTTGCTTTGTCACACAGCTTACCTGCAGCCCACAACTTCATTCTCCTGTTGCTCTCTCCAGAAAGCAGTAGAGGGAAGTTACAGACAAAACCCTATCCCATTCAGACAGTGGGATGAAGTACTAGGAGCTGTAGAAGTGAGACTCAGTGTTTTACAAGATAGATATTCATGACTCCTACCATCTCATGGAGAAATCAGGAGAAAAAGTCCACTACTCTTTCTAGACTTCCACCAGTGCCTACAAGAGTAATCACGACACAGCTCTAAGAATTAGTTCAGCATTAGATAAGAAACGCCTGTTCTGCTATACAGTATATTTCTTTTACAAGATTTCCTAGGTATAAGGAGCCTTAAAGAATAACTACTGTATGGTAAAGATACATTCTAAACATTATGACAGAGAGAGCGTACAAGATTTTCAGAAAGTAAATGCTTTTAAATGTAATTAAATCACAATAATGATAATCACATAACTGTGCCCTTGACAGTCTGACAATGCGGGGACATCAGAAATGTTTTCCACCATCGCAAGGCATGGGAAATATATGCCTATCTCATGCAGCTGAAAGGATAGGGGGATCTAAAAGCGTATTTTAACAGCTGATAATTTCATAAAGAGTAGAATTTACCTGACACACCTGGATTTCTCTGGGACACTAATGGCTGCAGCAAGGATAGGATCCATTCTGTGTTTCAGGGTAATTGCTGGTAAGAAATCCTGCCCGTGAAAGAATCACCAAACCTTTAGCCTCTAGAGCTTCCCTTTGACTACCTCCAGGCAGCACTCCACCCAGCGAGATTTTTACCTTTGCCCTCAGTACTTCCCAAATAGCGGATAAAGACCCTACCTCTGGGCTTTGAATTCCCCTCAGAGTTAAGCACCTAAATGTTACTGCATCTAGCTTGAAAGCCCCTGTGACAAATTTCGACATGGTAGTGAAGGGGCCTTTCACCTTTCATCTCTGCAACAGGCTAAGGTTTCACGTATGAGAAAACAACAAAATTTTCAGAACCCCAGAAATTCAGGGACTGTCTGAATACAAAGCTTTGGTCCAGTACCATTCCAAAAACCATACACATTAATGTAAGAGATTTCATATTTGCTACAGATTATAATCATACATACCAATTGTGATTATTTTCCTGCATTAAGAACTATCCTGAATCTTTACCAGAGAGTAATTCTCTGGACAGGGCAGGAAAACATTTGAGGCAACTGTGACTGGTATCCTGAGGGAACAAAATATTCGCTAGATACCTAGAGCAGTACCGGCAGATTTTCTTCAGTGAAGTTCTCTTCAGTGAGCTCAAGAAGACCACAGCATAACCAAGACCAGTAAACAGAACAGGAGATTTTCATAGCAAATAAATGTCTTCTTGAATGGTAAGCATAGAATATGAGCAGAGTTAGCTGTGAAGAACAGTATTTTCTAAACTACAAACACAAGGAAGAGACAGCAAATAGTATCATTTCTGGGGTCAATATCATATGGCAGAGAGGCACTGGCACAAATTCAACAGCACACTCAAGTGCTATCCATGCATAAATCAGTACCTATAGGAACACTGCGTATTGAGACTCGGGGATTTCTCACCTCTAATCACGCTGTATTTTCCATCAGGATGACACACTAATGCAAGTCCACACCCTCGTGGTCACCTGATTTCTGGGTTCCTCAGCAGCTTCTCTCTGCATTCCTCAGGCTTGTGTGATGTCTGACTGCTGGAAATTCCCTCCAGTTGTTAACTGCATCTAGGCAAAAGCTGTCATCTGCACACTAAGTCAGCTCAAGAGGTAATCATTTTGTAATTGTTTGCTTCAGGAATCCGGTATCATTTGTCCTGGAGAAGTGACAGCCATTCACACATAAGAAGGCCAGTTTTGTATTAAAACAGGGCAAGAGACATGACAAAACAGATTACCCTCCACACTAGAAATCCTAATGAATGGAAAAGGAAACCGAGCAGAGATGAGAATTCATCTGTCTCTGGCTCAGACTCTGAGAATGAAGTTTGGCAGGTTTTCCCATTGATGGTCTGATCTTGCAACCTACACTCACAGGAACTGTGCCACTATACCCTACACCTAAATGAACTGGGACTGCAGGATCATGACCTCAAATGGTCCATATTCAGAGAGGACATACAGCGATTTGGTGCAAAAATCCTTTCATTGCTGGGAATTACATGCCTAATTCCATGGAAAGGTTCTGCCAGTCTTAGAAGAGGTAAAATAAAATAACGCTCTTCCATTTTACAAACTAATTACATTATTCAGAATTTCCATGCAAACACAAGCTGGAATGAAAGTCCTGAGAAAACATTATGTAGACAAAAAAAAAGTAGCCTGCTGGGGAAAGCTCAGTGAAATTTTGATTCAGTGATGCCTTCAGTATTACTGACACAAACATTCTGTGAAGCCACTTTTGCAATAGCCTTTAACAGCATAGACTGACCTGCCAAGTGCTCGCTATCTCCAACCCAGCTATCTTGCTGACATCTGAAGGCTCCTAGATGAGACAGGCATAAAAAGAGGAGGGAAGGAGCAACAACTAGGTCCTTTTAAACCACAGAATCACCCAAATGCTATAGGATAATGACATGCACAGACCGAGAGATTCTTTTGTCATGAGGAAATACAGAACTACTAAAACACATATGGAATGACAGCGCGTTCTGTCAGGATTTTGAAGACCCTGCAGAGCATGCATTGGCACCAAAGCCACGAACATGTCAGCAGTGAAGCTCTGCAGATGATTTATTTAAAAATAAATAAGTATTCTGATCTCTCTTGTGCCAGTGGAAACTGATGAAAACAATAGATCAATTTTGATACAACTGAGATTTAAATCTATTCTAATCTATTATTTAGATAGAGGGGCAATGACGGAAAGGAGGGCAATAAGAAGAGCCAGATCCTCTATAGTAAAATTCAGAGCAAGACCACTTACACTAATGAAGAAAATAGACCAGAAAGTTTGGGTAACTGACATTCATCAGACTGCCCTACATCAGACTCTGAAATTCAAAATGATTCAGTGAGAGTCTCCCCAGGGGCACTGATGCAAACATGGAATAACCACAATGCCTTTCTGTGGAGCCCCTCCCATTATATACTGGTTTAGCTGAAGAATTTCAGTTTGGATAGAACAAAATAAGAGGGCCAGGAACTGGAAAAGGCCAGGCCTGTATCATCTTTTTTTCCTTTTTTAGCTTATCCAGGAGCATCTCTGGCCAAAGATAATATATCCTTAATGGTCTTTACAATCATGATATATGCTCAATAATCTGTAGTCTTTCTTTTATCTCGAAGCTAGACCAGCAAATGCTTTGATAAATTGAGTGAGATATTTTCCACTTCCACTGTAATATCTTCAGGTGCTGAAATACTGAAGTGTTTTACAACTTACTGCAGTAGTGCTACTGAGGGAATCAGTGCTGATATTCCCATGCCTTTTTAATATGAGTGAATCACAACGCATATTCCTTTATATACTAAAGCAACCATGCACTAGAGAGCCATTTTCCTATCCTCATCTATTGTGGCCACTATTCTGTAAAAACAAGAGCTGCCACCTGTGATAAAAGTCAGAATTCTATTCATTTGTACACTACAATTGATACTCTTAACATACAGACCTAGAACAATAACAAACACCACCCTTAAGCATTTGCAAGAGAACAAAAAAAAAAAAACCAACAAACCGTGATAGACTTGATCAACAATCATTTCCAGCGCTACTTTGTGCTAAGTTGTGGATGGGACTGATTAAAATCAACCTGAGAACTAACAATACTATCAGGCTGGACAACTGTACTTTGAGATTGGCAGTTTCACAAAGTGAAAATATCTCTCAAGTATGTTTGCATGAAAATTCAGAAAACTGAAAGTTCATTATCTCCTGAGAGATTACTTTTTGCAAACTGCTTTACTCCAGCCCCATTACATACTCACTCTGATCATCAGTCGTATTTGCACCTTTAAACCACCTCCATGGTCTATATCACAGGCTTTTGTACTAGGCTATACCTGGAGTGCCATCCAAATTTTCAAAAACAGTAACTGAAACAAATCAGCATTATTAGTACATTGACTGGGAAAAAAAATAGACTCACAGCAACCAAAAATCTGTCTTCTGGTGTCTATACAATTCCTTCCCGTCCTCCTCTAAAAAAAGAAGGGTCAAATCAAAATGCTGGCAGCCCACTGAAATCCTTGAAGAGACAGTATGGTTTCAGTTATGAGAGGATGGAAAAATGAGAACCCTAGGGATCCTTTGGGAACATTAAGCTTTATTAATCAGGAATGTACTAGCCACATACCAACATTCCCAAACGGTATGCTGAATCAGACAAATGCAAGGGAACAACAAAAATCATCTACTTCAGCATCTGTCTTATGGCACACCCCCAGAGGTGATTTTCCAACCCAATCCTTCAAAAAGAAACCTCCCTTGCTTCCACAGTACCTAGAGGTTGCGTGTTTTACTGCCTACACAGTCAGAACATGGTTCTTAGTATGTAACTTGGTAATTTTCACTGCTCATTGAACTGATTTCTTTAGGTCTTTCTCCCAGTGGATATGAAGAACAATTAATCACTGTGCTCCTGATTATAACTTCTCACTCACTAGAATATTTTTTCTTACTCTCTTTAGTATATACAACAAAAGCAACACTTTTGGAAGTATATATTGCCATGTAGGACTCCAATGTATCCCCATGTCCTTGGGCCAGGTAAAAATCAAACAGTTTCTGCTTTCTAAATGATTTTAAGACTTGGACAATTTTTGCCTTGACAAACATTTATGACCTCTCCTCATTTCCACTGGGGTTCCACAGGTAGAAATCAGGGCAGAATTTATCCCCATGACTTTCTGGATTAATGCCTTAGTATAGGAAGGGGAAAAGGCAAAATTAATTCTCTTTGTTAGTGCTAAAACAATTCCTCAGTGACAGTCAGCCTCAAGACACTCATCTTTCTTCAAAGGAAGCATACTTCCATATTTATTTCACATTCAAACAAGTCTTCTCCAATGCAGTTTCTACAAGCCACTCCTGCATCTAAAAAGGGCTTAGTAAACTATTGAGAGCTCAAATTTTGTCAGAGGAATAGCGACTGGGAATGGGCAGAGCTCAACAAAGCACGTATTAGACATGCAATTCTAGTTAAAACAGCAAGTTACAGGAGGATAGCGCAGAGCCCTTATCCATCAGGATCCACAAGGATCCTTGTGCTGTGAAGAACGTGGTAGGGTAGCTTGTTTGTTGCTTCAGAATTCTTCCTTCATTTAAAAGTACTGCTGTGATGGACGAAGCCCTTCCTAGCCCTGACGTCCTGACACTACACATGCCGTATGCACTCTGGGATGCCAGCTTACTGTGTCACAGTGGCTTGGGTTCTGCCTGTTCCTTTCCTTATGCCTGCAAGCTCAATTGAACTTATGAAAATTCAAACTGTCTTCTGTCTGTTTCATACATCAACAGCAAACAATCAGTAGATAAAATGAATTTGTTCTCTGTAATTTGGAGTCTACACAAATGTCTCTGCTCTATAATACAGAAAAAGGGAACAAAGTTTAGTATGCAAGGTTAATTCAGCATGGAGGAAAGTAGCAGGGAAACAGACAGAGAGAGAACAC
Organism: Anser brachyrhynchus; assembly: GCF_964034855.1. NCBI lineage: Eukaryota > Metazoa > Chordata > Aves > Anseriformes > Anatidae > Anser > Anser brachyrhynchus. The sequence continues at coordinate 97,772,746 of NC_137694.1, forward strand.
GAACAATAAAATACTCAACAGTGGAGAGAGTGACATGAGAAATACTTCTGTAAATTGGAGTTGGCCTTGATACCTTTGAGTGATGGAATTAAACAAAGGCACAAGTGAGTTGTGAAAGATCACCCCCATGAGTAGCTGTATCTCCATCCCTCGTGTTTTGTCTACACAATATACTTATTAATAATAACAATGGTTACTATTTCTTCTGTAAGAGCTTTGCAAAAAACAAACTCAATAATGTTCACAGAGCTGTATCAGCACGAACCAGACTGAAGTGATCTGCTGAACAAGGCGCCAAGAGGTTAAATGACTTGTCCAATGCCACTCAAGGAGCCAGCATCCATCAAAATTAGAACATTAGATCTCTTGGTCAGTAATCAGATCACAAGGCCACCTAAGGCTGAAACTATGAAAAGTCTCACTTTTTAACAAAAATAATGCATTGTATATTCTTTATTGGTCTTAGCCAACGGCAGCATAACTGAAACCATTAGTCTGAGAGCACATCCAGTGCATCCCTTGTATAAGTTTTCATTGTGCGTACAGATTTTTTTTTTTCTTCCACACAAAATGCTTTCCCTTCTGCCTCATTCTAAAATGAGGTACATGCTGAATGCCAGCAGTGGTAACTAACTCCTCAGAGTGAACTTTATCCTGTTTTGGGTTAATTGCAAACAGTGAAGTACTTAAGCACATCTTTAAAGTTAAGCTTTTGAGTAGTCCTGCGGAGCTCAGTGAATCTATTTGCCTATTAATCTACGTAATTTTAGTACATAGCTAAGCTGAGCACCCAGCATAAGAAGAATCAAGTCCACAGACCTTTCCCACTAGGAGCATGCCTGCACTCCATTTAAAAGGCTGTATTTTTATGCAATTGCCTGCCAGATGTTCACGTGTTGTGAAACTGTATTCTCCTCTAATGCCATGTATCGAGTCAAGAACATTTTTATATCAGCTGAAAATTTGGCCCCTTTTATATTAAGCTGTTACTTTACAGACATCCACACCCTAAAACAAGGTTCCCACCCTTAAATTAAAGAAATCCAATTAAAAAAAACCACCAACACCAACAATTAAACACACCAGAAAACTACTAGAGCATGGCTTGCCTTTTCTTCATGCTGTCTTCAGGTTAATACAGGGAACCCATACTTGAATTCACTTCATTAAAGATCTCAGAATTAGAGACACCTGACTACAGTGAACATACGTAAGAAAAATCTTAAGCATATTTCTGTTTATAATGAGGGTGTTCCATAGTTAGGTAGACATGAGGTAAAGCAAGAATCACAGCCTCACTTTACAGCATACCTGTGCGTACATAAAAATTCTCCCTCCTTATTCATCCTATTACAGGCTGTATGCCAAGGACAGAAAACATCAGAAAAAAACAAAAACCACAACATGACAAGAAACTCAAAGATTAGACACTTGGACCTCTATGTCATGGAATGGAAAGAAGAACTGGGCTCAACAGAAGAGATTTGGAGTCATGAACCCGTACTCCATTCCCAGTTTCACTTCTAATTTACTCTGATCTGGAGCAAGCTGCTCAACATTTCTGCCTTGATTTATATATATTTTTTTTTTGTTTTTTTTTTTCTGCACATGAGTTCTACACTTGTGTAGTTATCCCTCCTCAAAAGCTTAGACTGTCATCTCCTCCCTAACTGAAAAAGCCCATTCCAGCCAGCACCATCAGACCCATATATTGCTACCTGGTGTTTTGCCTTAGGGCTGTCCACATAGGACTTACTGACCATCTGGATCCTATGGATTCAGAGAACATGCTTAATTCACTCCTTGCACTGTTACATTTTGGAAAGAGAAATACTATTACTTTCCAATAAAAATTCTCCTGGTTGTTCACACAAAATTTCAAGACAACTTTGAAACTTAGTACTCCCACATTCACAGGTGTCCCCCAACTTTTCCCCCCACCCCTAATGCCTCCCCTTAAATTGTTGCTGTACCCAGCAGATCCATTAGTGTTTTCAGTTTAGGCCACTGGTTTAATTGTAAGGTTAACCTCTCACGGCCAGTGAAGCTGCTTGCGGTAGATATTCAGCAATGATGAACAGAAAATGTTAAATACAATTCACTGGCCACAGCCTGCAGTTAATGCACAATATTTAAGCAACACAATGGCACGGCCCTTGCCAGTAATGTAAAAACACAATGGAGTCAAGCCAGAATGGCACAATCTGCCTGCCTGAGTCATGCTTGGCGTTCCACGCTGGAAGGGGCACGCATTAGCTGCCCACAGTGTACTGTACCCTTCAGCTAGTTTAAAATAAATCACTAAAATACAATTAAAAAAAATAAGATGGGGGAGGGAGGGGGTAGGGGTGCAGGGAGAGAAGAAAAATCCCATGGAATAGTTAAAATATTTTAATACCGAAGTACAAAAGTATCACTTCGGGAAAAGACTCTGGATTTCATTACAGACTGTACATTTTGATCTCAAACAAGAAAACAAACTGACTTTGCTTTGTAATATTCCACAGCTTTGCACTGCCCAACTAAAAAACATTTTTTCTTACTATCTACAAACTCATGGATTTTTATTCATATATTATTTCATTAAATTCAGAGCATCTGAATCTACTGCATTTCCCAATACTGTTTTGCCTGTCTGTTCTTCAGTCACTAAAGTTCCAAATCATAATTATTTACCCAAATACATTTGGTAAACAGATTCTAAATAAGGGTAGATGTACAATCTGCCTTGCACTTATGGAGCAACTATGATTTTAGAAAGAGACTCCTTTCTTGCTGAGACACAAGACATTATTTTGACTGTTTTGTTGTATCACAGAACAGACAAAATGAGAAATTTCTGCTTTCATCCATGTCCTAAAGCAGATGAAGCCTCCTGTGATATCATTAGAAAGTTGTTCAGTTTTTTCTCACATAAGGGACAAAATTTTATTATGACATCAGAAAAAGAAAATAAATTATACTTTATGCTATGAGGAATCTCCTACACCAAACTGCAGAAAAAGTCACTGACAAAGCCGCAGAAACTGTACGTCAACAGACACACAGACACACATTATTCCTAATAATATTCAAATTGAAGTGAAAAAGAAAGATCTATTCAGGGGTCTGAAATTAAAGATCTGAAAGATTTAAGTTTAGTTCTAATTTTTAAATAAAACATCCTTTGAACTTCTAAATCCTATTCAAGGGGACTCTGACCTTTATCCAAGACCAGTTACTGTGCTAACACTTTGGATGCATATTGAGGAAAAATACTCACACAAAAGGTACCGGAAAAGCTTTTACTTACAAGAATGCAGTGCAGTTTAATCTTTTTGTTTTTAAGGTGCAGTGATTTCAGCATCTACAATGTAACTTCAGGCAGTCTGAAAAGAAACAGGTTAAAATCTCTTTCAGTTATAATTGGTATTTCAGATTTAATTAAAAATTAAACTTTCATAATGTTTCACCATCCAAAGCAATGCATTATCAGTCAAGCATAGCCTTTTTTTTTCCTCCCTCTTTTTTTTTTTTTTTGGTTAAAAGAAGCTCTTCCCAGAGTAGTTTGCAATGAAAGAAGAAGGGGAAAAAAGGCAATTGAGAGTAGCAAAATATATTTCTACAGTAAAAGATCTCTGAATAACTCGGATAGAAGCCTTCTGCCACTTAATTTTAACAATCTACCTTATAATTAAAAAAAAAGCATCACAATTAAAGAAGACAGAAAAACACCATCACATACCAATGACTGCGAGGGGGAAAATGTTAATTTCAGCAAAACAAGGACATTGCTAGGACCAGAACATACGCACCAAAAGGGAAAATATGGTTTTACATAATGCCAGCCAACATTTTTTTAAAAATCCGTTCTACAGCATGTAGCACTTTCAGACTGTTGCATGGAGGAGCAGAGAAAGAAAGACAAGTTCCAAAAGAGGAAAGCTGTTTTTCAAGTGTACGAGGCAAAAGGTCCCTTGCACCCATTAGTTAAGGGATATGAAATAGCTCTACAAAACTGCAAAGTTTCTTATCGTGTAAAATAAATGTCATTTCACTGCGCAAAACAGATGATTAAGAAGTGGTAGCTGTAGACAAAGCATTTGAACAAATGCAAAAAAAATATATTTTTTTCAAAATACAGTTAGAATGACGACAAAACTCCAGGGGTTCCACCATAAATATGAGTTTAAGTGTTAGACTGGAGTTTAAAACCCGTGGTTTTAATTATATCTAATTATAACGGCTACAAAACTAGGAGAAGTGAGAAAAACAAAAAATATTAATAATAAATTAAAACAATTTTGCAGTAAGTTGTCAGGATTTGACCTCATAATAACAAACCCTACACCTATACACAGACACATGCAACACAGCAATGATTCATTAAAGGAATAAATCAAAACTTGCTCAAATTTTATTTTAAAAAGATGACACCAGAACTTTCCGAATTTACCCCGTTCAATGTCAAAGCTATTCTCTTCACTAGCAGCACACAGACAGAGACCCACAAATAAATTCTGGATACAAATCTAATACTGACTTTGAATGTCCCACAGTCTGGGGGCAATTCCTAAGTGAAATTATATTTTTGTTCTCAAATGAGTAAAAAAAATAATTCAACAAAACAAAGAACCAAACACAAAACCCAGCACCACAACAAAAAAGCAACAGCACAAAATAGTTCTTCAGGCTTCAGTGTTATATCCCAATCTTGCCCCACAAACATTTACCAAGAAAAGTTATATCATGTGATATGCTGTCATACAAACATCATACACACGGTACTCTACAAACGTGAGCGAGCTCTGGAACTTATTTTAAGGCTTAACTCTGTCAAGATGAGATGTGTTAAAGAGCAGGAGGCAATGCAGAGAGCACCTGAAGGGAGAGCACAACAAGGATCACCAAATCTTAGGCAGAATGAAATCTTTAACATTCAAATGAAAGGAACAAGACCCCACACCCAGTGGTCCTAGGACAACACGGCCACAGGATAAATAGTAACCTTTCAAGACTTGGATGAAATTTTTCTTGAAGTAGCTTGGCAAGAGGAATCATCTGAGAAACATGTTCCTCGTTCCCTATGCAATCTTTACATCACACAACTATCCTTCCTTCTCCTGATCAGCATCCAGGAATCCAGGAAGCTAGACAGAGGAACAGGGAAGAAATCAAGGCAAAAAAAAAAAAAATAGGTAGTAGAGTCCATCAGAACCAGGCAATGGCACAACCATCAGACGAATGATAACAGCGACAGCCTCTGAACTTCCATTTCTTTCTTGCCCTTCCCCTTCCAAGTTTACCCCCTTTTCTAACATCTTAAGAACTGTAATGCTGGCTTGCTGGCTGGGAAGGAGAGGGGCAGTGGTATTTTCAATCCAGAGCTATTTCTTTTAATGAATGCAATGAAAAACTGACCTCAACTGAGAAAACAAAGAGCATTCACTGAGGGTGAAATGTATCCCTGTATAGAGAGCCAGCATACAGACTGCACCACTGAAGCCCTATTCTGATGACCTAAATAGGAATAAATTGGTACACAAACTTCATCACAGTGAATTTTGTCCAAATCCCCGTTTTCTTGTAGAGAACGAGGAAGCATTTTGCCCTCTCCTATGAAACCACAAAGGTACAGCCCCCTCTCCGCATGCTCCATACCCTCCTTACGGCCATACATTGATGCGTTTTCCGAAGAGCTCTAACCCAAAGTCCTTTCTGTTCTTCTAATTGGAAAGAAAAACAAGGAAACACAACATCTAGCATTACCCTGCGAGCTGAGCAGCGGGGCACGGTGCTTTCAGAGAAAGCACTCCCTCTCCTCAAGGCAGGCGTAACCGGCACACGCTACGACCCACCAATTAAAAGAAATGGAGCCTCGGAAACAACTCACCGTGAGACCCTTTTAACTGCCATCTTGAAAAACTTCAATTAAATAACCATAGTTAACACAACACCTGAAGTACACAACACGCACAGCCAGAGCACCGTAAAGAGCTATTTTAGCTACGAGTTGGAGGTAAACCCAGAGCAAAACCTACAGAAAGCCTCATTAAACACAGAATACCAATTGCTGCCATTTTAACCATATCCTTCTATTTAAAAACTAAGGAACTAATGACCTTGGGATGAAATGATTTGGAGAAGCATGCACGAGCAAGGAATAAAAGCGGAGGTGGCATCGGTGAGTGTGCCTAGCACTGCAGGGCAGTAGACCCCTGTCCTAAAAGAGGGCCCTTGTCCCCTGGTGAAAAGCAAGAAACAACCTGCCTTGAGAACAGCTGGTGAACTTCTGCTTTGGAGAAGCCCAAGAGCTGGAATTACAGGAATGAGGAGTATGAAATGAGGTACATTTGTAGAGTGTTAACAGGAGGAACAAGTGTTGGTTCTCAGCAAATGCTTCAAAAACAAATCACAGAAAGGTAAACATTTTCACTGTTCTTTTTCGTGGTTTTTGCTTGCCATGGAGCCTGCAAATTGTGAAAGCAAAGCTACTGAGTGTACATGACAAGTTTATCAGCAATATTTCATGGCCTATAGGGCACCAGACTCTGCTGTGCCTGATGGATATTAGTGGTCTAGCCCTCCACTTTCATAAAAACCACATTCACTCCACCTAAAAAATAAATAAAAAATAACAATCGTTTGTTATCAGAAAACATTTCAGAAGATTTTAGTCTTTTGCAACCTGTCTCTTAGCAATAAGGAAGTTCTGCATCTGTAAGGGTTTGATTTACTTTGAATACCTGATGTCAGCTGGAGGAGGTTAATGAAAATCATATGCAGTTGATTAGTTATAGGGAGAGAGAAGGGTAGGAGAGAATACAGCACAACACTTATTGACATCGATCAATTGACTGATGGTGTAAGTCAATTGCTCATACCATTGCTCTCGCTCCTAGAACTGCAAATCAATGCTGAAGCAACTGCCACAAATAACAATTCACACAGTGTAAAATACTGATATCCTTACTTTTGAAAAACCTTATTAATTATAATAAGAAAGTCCCTTTCAAGAACCTGGGAAACAAAAGAAAAACGTCAAGCCCATTAATTTCAAGAGAATTTTCAAATAAATTCAGAGGCCAGTCAAGAGACTTCATTCCAACTTCAGAATACGGACAGTGACTTAGGGTATGGCCCAGATTACTTTCTGGCATTTTAGGTTTGAAAACACAAACAGGGTCATGTCCTAATTGTGTCACAGAAATCAGAGAGAGAGAGAGAGGTCTCACCATGTAAGAGCAAACAAGCAAAGTTTGAAATTGGAACCAGTATATACAATGTTCTCTCTAGGCTCATTAGTAATGCAAAAGAATAAATCTTATTAACGTAGATAGAGCATTACGCTCTTGTGCTTTTTAAGGTGAATGTACTTCAGTTGCTATTAGTCCAAGAGTCTTTTCTCCATATATAGGTTCATTTTGTGTCACCATTCATTTGTCTTGAGGGGATAGTGTAAAAAAAAAAACAAAAAGTAACGTCTGTGCCTAAAGAATCCTCCCAAACAGGGATGTTTTCCTGAACTGAAGCCCTTTGTACACTTTAAAAAGTATCTATGAGCTTTGCTCATTTCCAGCTCTTTCAACTCATGGCCATTTATAGGGTATAGCAGCAACGTCAGATGCAGCCCCACTATCAACCAGGGAGCTGAGCTGGGCATCTTCCAAACCCACAACTGTGGCTCCAACCCGGCTCACAGGGCTGCAGATGGAAGAAACCTGGGTTTTGTGGTTCAGCAGGAGAAGAGTAGAAGACAACCTACAGCACTGTGTTGGGAACAGGAACTCCTGCCACTGCAATAAAGGACAACAGCAGACTGAAGGTTTCTTTGTCAAAACGATAAATTTCCTCCTGTTATTAGTTCACTGCAAAGCCGCGCACTGACGGAGATTTCATCTTCCTTATGGCATTCACCTATTAAGTTTACTTTCCCAGAGAAGACTTTCTCTCCATCACAAATTTTAGCTTCCAAGCCATAGTTGTTTCAGTTAGAAAAAGTATTTTGATGGGGGAAAAAGGCATATTTTTGTCTACTTCTCTTCCAATTACACCCCACCACAACCAAAAAATAAAAAAGCAGCAGCATCTAAACTGTTTTCATTCAATTATGAAAAATATTGCCCATAGGCTAAGACCAATGCTCCCTGAAATCCAGGTTTCAGAAAATTAGAGACACTCAAACAAAAGCTGTGATGCATAATCAACCCTAGTGGTCCCTCCAAAATAGGTGCTGCATGCAATTCCACCACAAGGCCCCTTTTAACTGTTAAAGGCATTGGATCCCTTATTACCATAGCCCACCCCTCTCACTTATTCCTACTGCTAACAGAATAAGCAAGGAGTACTTGAGAAGCCCAGCTGTGAAAGCACATTAGTAACTGAACTTCTCAACCCACTGAAGAGTTAGTCTCTTTATAACTGCACTTAAGACCTGCCCTGGACTCCCAAAGTGCAGTTCAGCCAATGGTTGTGCTATAGCCAGGTGGGTCCCAGCATCCTTCTAAATACCTCTTGAAGCTTTCCTCCTACGCGGGGATGATGATGGTAATCAAGTTGGCTGCTGAAAACCATGATATTCCCTATTCCAACTGTTTTCTTGCACAAGCTGTCCCTAGATCCTGTTTATGTTCCCAAGGAACAGGAACAGTGACAGCATGCAGCTTTCACGAGGCCTTGCCCAAACAATTCTTCCTCTGAAGACACAGTTTTTTTGCGAAGCAGCTCTGAAGCTGATATTCTCTGAACATCTCTTGGAATACAGATCGAGGTCTTCGCTTATACCCTTCACAAGTTACTGTAGCATATAAGCTTCTCCCAATTCTTTTCAAGGTTCATAATGCTTTGATCTTCACAGCCTCACTGCTTCTGTTGAATGGTATCATCTCCCATGGCTCGAATTATCTTTAGTGCATAAAATGATAATACCTGTTAAGAAGCAGGCTCTATCACATAATCACAGCAGAACCTTCACATTTATTCTGGTTTAACACAGAAACCTACATCAATAAATGTTTCATTGTGATGGGTATTTCAGTGTAGTGACAAACTGGGCGGATAAAGGAAATGTGGCGGATATAATTTGTTTGGATTTTAGCAAGGCCTTTGACACAGTACCACACAGGAAGCTCATAGACAGACTAGGGAATTATGGTCTGGATAATAATACAATAAGGTGGATAAGAACCTTCTGACAGATAGGAAGCAATGAGTTATTAATCAATGGTATTAGATAAGAATAGAAAGAAAAATCTACTCATATGCCTCGCAATGGGGCTAGGATTATTATCATTAAACAGATTCATTAAGGAACAGAAAAAAAATGTAAATGTTGACAGCATCCAAAACTGATGATTCAGAAGTAAGATGTGTGTCAAATGTAAAAGGGTATTAAGGATCAAAATTTTAAGATCCAAATAACAGATGTGCACGAGCCAGAACAATGCAGTATGTAAAAATATCTTAACGTTTAAAGAAAGTTATTGCATACTGATATAAAATCTGGTTTTGAACTTGGAAATACAGAGTTTTCACTATGCAAGTATATGACTGTCACATTACTCTGCACCAGTATGGTCTGGTTGTGAAACTTGCTCCCTTGCAAAGCAAACTAAAAACAAATTGCTGCCACTGTGGTCACACAATATCATTTAGCTTCTTTTCTTAGAGTAAGGTTATTAGTTCTAATGATTAAAATTTAAAGCTTAGAGTCATCTCGTACAATGTCTTTAAATTTCTTTGTAAACAGTGTACTTCTTTAATTGTCGTCTTGAATTTCCACCCCCCGAACAGTCAATGCCTTTTCATTGCTGATTTGTAGTACAGGAGGTGACATTGAGCTGTCCCCACAGAGACAGTGTGCACATAACGCTTGCTGTATAATGGGTACTCCCTCTCCCTTTCACTTCCATCACAGACCTGCCTTGAAGAGGTTCAGTCTGACCCTTATCTATTAAAGGGCAAGATCTTGCATGACAGGCATTATTCTGAGGTGAAATGTATGTTCATTGCTATGTGGTTTTTCATTTCATTGGACATATGGCAGAGAAGATCAAAGTGATAAATCTTTATTCTGAATTTGCAACATCCCTTAAAGTTGAGCAATTAAATATGACAGTTGAATATATTCAGGATAAACTCCATAACAGCAGCAAGGCTTGAAGTTCATCACATCCTCCCCCCCTCCTTTCTCTTACTAACACAGGAGCATCCTTTTCCTTGCACAAAAAATGCAGCCACAGTGCCACAGCCCCAACTTACTTTTGCTACTCCAAGAATAAGGACAAACTAACTTCTGTTGTCATCCTTCTTGAGGCAGCAAAAGCAAATTGAACAAGTAAAGGCTGCATGTTTTCCCCTGTAAAACTGTTAAATTGTAAAATTTGGAAAATTGTTACTTTTGTGGCACTTATTCTAGATTTCTCATTAATGGTACATTAACTGGCAAGCTGATGCCATGAGAATGTAACCTGCAGCACAGCTCCTTTTTGACATCCCATCAGCTGTTTCTGGGGCCTTTGCTCTTCTCCCAGGATTTAACAATACTCCTTCCTCCCTTATACAGCAGCCTAACCCTATCCTCCTGACAAATCCCTCCTTCACTCTGCCTGCCCTGTGAGAATACACCTTGTCTTGTTCACCTGCAGAACTTCCATTCCCCCTCTGTTGCACAACAAGGCGGGACTTGGATGAAGGTGCGACACCCCTCTGACAGGAGAAAAATACAAGGAGGGAAGTGGTACAAACAGAGAGACCTGAATTTGTAGTTCTTGCTGAGGCCAGAGGAGTAGAAAGAGTGAGAGGTAGCAATACCCTGCCGTTGGCCACCCTCCAAGAGTAGCAAACACAAGCTTTGCTCCTGAGTAACCTTCCTCTACAGGGCTACCAAGTGCCTTGGGAGGATCGTGGGATCGGGACATGTAAGATGGGACACGTTATCTTTCACTAAAATGTACAGGTAATAGAAAGTAAAGTCAGGACTACAGGCTACATTTGGATTTCACGCAAGCAGGTGCACCTCAAGTGGTACCAGGACACTTCCAGGCTGTCTGTGGAATAGGTTTATCCCACCGTTTGTGCAGAGGCACAAGTCGCTGCACTTTTACATGGGCACGTTATGTACTTTTGCCAGTAGGCCGTTAACCTGAAGTCCAAAACCAGCTTCAACTTGCACAATGTCATGCATAAACCATGGCCAGAAGTTTCATATTATTTCAGTTTATGTAACTGCCATATTAAGCTTAAGGCCCAAGGAGGATACTGAACAATATCTTATTGTACAGGCTATTAAGATTCAATATTACAGGGACAATGCTACTAACCCCCCCCCATTTCATTCATCTCAAAAATCTTTGGAAATTTAATACCAAAGGACTTTGAGACCTTTGGACTATATTGTAAACCTGCCGCTTAAACTTTCAAATACTTCCCAGTGAAGTCCATATACATAATTCCTGCTTAGACATCGTTCTACAAGAAGTGAAACTGAGACCAAGTTGAGGCTGTACAAAAGTTCAGCTCCTGCATTACGATTTGGTAAAGCTCCACTGTAACTCCCCCCCCCCCCCCCCCCCCCGGAAACAATACCGAAAAGAAAGCATATCAGCAATGATTCAAACTGATCATTGCTTCAGAACAGGAAATAATATCTAAAAGAGAAAAAAGCATTCCATTTACTTTCACTATTAGTAAAAACAACAAAATGGTTTATATTGCCAGCCACATCCTGCAAAGATTTAACTAATAAAGCAACAGCATAATTACTAAATAAGTTTTAAATGAATTTGTAAAAAGAATAGCCTACTTTTGCTGGAGGCAAAGGATATCTAAATATGTTGCAGAACTGGATTCAGAGACCTCAGCATCCTGCCAGGCTGGTCCAATACAAATTATGTTTGTAGTCATTCCAGGGGCTTTGAGTCTGACTCTCTACTATAAAGTGTATGTATGCTTACATCTATGCAAGATTGATCTCCAAATACATGTGATAAAATGTATAATGCTATGTATGAGCTCAAGACTAGTAGGGCTTCTGCAATGGTTGAATTGTTTGAAGTGCCAAGAATAAAATTCACTCTGGCTCCACCTGCATTAAAAAAAAACACACCACACCCCTAATAGACAGTAAATGATTATCATTAGAAAAGTTTATGTATTCAACCTGTTCTAGAATCTGTTTAAACAAACAGATTAAATCAAACGCACCCCCCTGGTGGTCAACAAAATGACAAGATTGAAGTTGGTCTAAAAATTTTTTTGCTGTACAAATATTTTTTACTGTTAAAGTGCAAAATCAAGTTCCATCATGTTAACATTAACACTGGGGAAAGGACTACAAGACCATATGCTAATTATCTTTCAGCATTGTTTCAGGTAAAGAGGAAGAAAAGTTCAAATATGCAATTGGTAACTAGATTTCTAATAAAATAACAACTGAATCTTTTTCAAGCCTTTTCCAAAATACCAGAAGTGATTAGAACACATTATGGACCAGTCACTTGCCAAGTTTCATGTTTGAAATCAAAGCTGTTTTAAAATTTCCTGAACAGAAAAAGCATTTTAAAACTGGTAACATTCAGTTGTGGTGATATAAGCAAATACCAGCCAATCTGAATCTTGGAACATTCTTGATCTAATGCCTTTGTGTTGCCACTAAGCCCAGAAAAATATTTCAGGCCCAATTACTAAGACAGTGGAAATTAAAAAAAAAAAAAAAAAGAATCATTTACATATTACTCAACTAAACTCGTTAGTTCTTCAATATACCTTAATAGAACTAAAACCAGAGATCCTTCAAGACTTCTCGTCATCACAACTCTGAGATGCATCTCCAAGTACCAAAGGGGACCTTGCCCGTAATTCGCACGGAAAGTCAAAAAAAGCCTTTCCATCCACTCTGCACCTCCCCCACAAAGATCTCAACACTCTTAAAGTGTGCTCTCTACAAATAGTATACAGAGGATATCAATAATATACAGAGGTCTATCATGGAAGAGCTGTTTCATTCCATTTTACATGCTGAGGAACTCTTTGAAACAATGCAGATGAGCACTATCCATTCTTCCCCTACCAATACCCAAAGAATGCATAGGAACTGAACCTGAACCAGACCTGAACAAGTATCTTCCACCAGAAAGGTGCTTGAAAAATACACTAAGCCTGCCAGGAAACAAAACTCCTAATGCTATTCTACTCTGGGGTGATCTGTTTAAAGATTGTTGCATGTTTACTCTAGTGTGTGCAAGCAGAAAAAAAAAAGTGATAAGCCAAATTTGAAGGCAATAGTTTACAAGAAAAAGTACAGGAGTTTAGGAATTATATACACCTATAAATTCTCATTATGCATCTGTGTTTACTAAAGACTGTTACAGAAAATACTGCATCATTTAATGTCAATTGAATGGAGGTTTGTTTTCAATTACACATAGTCAAATGCCCCTACAATCACTTGGTACAATGACTAGGCAGAAATTTCCAGACACATCCAGCCTTTCCTCCCCGAATCTCAAAATGATTTAGAAGCTTTCTTTTCCCATGAACAAATACAATAATGCTGACTACAGCTACATTATTCCCTCAGCAATCTAGAGATGCTTGGGCAGAACTCGGAATTCCACCCACCAGGTCCTCTGCTGTAACCACCTAATTTGAGACTCTCCCTCATGCATTTCTATCTTTAAGCTTAAACTTTTATTTTCTAACAACGCATACAATACTAATAGCTTTAGATTTCCTAACTGTGGCTGGAACTCATGTTTGGACAAAAGAAAAGCTTTCCATCTCCTGAGCCATACTTCAAACAAGCCCTGAATTATAAGTAATCAATGGTCATTCATTGACTTCATTGACTGGAAGTTTGCATTAACAAAAAATAACCAGTACAGTAGGGTCCTGACATTCAGAGAGACAAATAAAGATCTCTCGAAATAACTGTATTTAGAATTCACCAACTCATTGGTAAATTACAGAAGAAAAGTTGGTTTATCTTCTAAGTCACAAAGTCCAAAGGGAGAAACATAGTCCCACATAGTAAATGTATACAGAACTACTTCTTACCTCTACAAGCTGCTGAAAATCCCACTGTGTTAAGTACGATGGTACCATGGACACCTAAACATATTAACCTATGAAATCTGTGCTCCCTTACTTTTAGTGAAAGGCTAATGAAATGTTCCAGGCCAGCGTCTACTTGTAGAACACTTCTGAAGAGTAATGTGCTACCGTTATTTCTCTTAAAGCAGCATAATTCATGTACCACTGGTGGGGCTCTTCTTGATGGCCTGCAGGAAACTAGTTAGTCATGTTATTCTGGTTCACCTTATTCCCAGTTGCTAAGCTGCATTAAAAAAGAGGGGTAAAAAGACATCCAAACATGCATTCAACATTTAAATTTGCACTGAAATCAACAGTGGTTCGATCTCAGAGAGCTACACGTATCCAAGCTGGAGAGGAGAGAATTCTCACAGCTATGAATAAGAGGAGAATTGGCTAAGATTTGGTAAGATGCCTCCCACATTAATGTGTGTCCGTAGCAGCAAAAAATTAAGAACCCTATCTTTAAGTTCCAACAAACACAGTATCAATTAGCAAGGGTTCTTAGCTTTGAGCTATCACTGTACTAAAAACAGAGATGTTCAGGAAACACATTACCCTCAAAAGTGATTTCACATACGGTCTGTAAACACGTTGCCCTTTTAGGTAAAATGGCAATTGGTTGAAAGCCAGAAATATTAAGTGGAAGGGATCTTTAAAAGATAGCTTGCAACCCTAGGGAAAAAAAAAAAGGAGGCTGAAATAGGTAAGTACAGCAGTGGGGGTGGAGGGAGAGCAGAAAGAAACTTCACTTTTGTTTTGATTTTTTTTTTCATTTACACGTATTGTATATGTAATATATTTAAGAGAAATGCAGGTGTTTTTCTTGTTTTTCTTTTCATAACCTTGTATGCGTCTCTGAAGAATGTGACCTATACCAATCCCCAATTTTTCTTTTTTTTTGTGTCCGAAATTAATGTTTCTATATTGTCATAGACAGCTTACAGAAGACAGCTTGAAAATCACAGTTAAGGTTACAAAGCTGTACCAGTTTCCTTGAGTCAAAACTTAAAAATAATTCCTTATTTTCCATTTCTGTTGTACCTTTCCTTTACATTTTAAATGTTATGATACAATTTTCTTGAAAGGACAGCTTCCGGGTTGTTGGACACAGAGCATGGGTCTATTGTATTTAATATCGGAGTTGGAAGCATTAAGCAGGAAACAGCTTTTTACTCTTCCAGGAGTTCAAAATACTGTTTAAGTTTCTTACCGCAACTTCTCAATCAATACTTGGAAAAATACATATCTTGCTAAAAGAATCAAAAGAACTTTCAATACGGAGTTGAAGCACTACATCACCTCATTTAAGGATTTCATAAACTCTTGTAAAATAAAAATTATTTCTTTTCTTGTCATTACTTGAAGGAGAGACAGACAGATAAGCCAGACTGGACAGTCAGAAAGACAATCTGATCCTTTTTTTCCTCATCATACTGAACTCTCTCAAAAGGAGATTAAAGTGCAAAGATCCAAAACACAGCTCACATCTACCTGAGAAGAACTGAAATAGCACTCCTGCCAGTGAAACTCCTACAGATAACTGTTACTATTGCTCAACCTTGAATATCAGTACCATTAGCAGAAGATTAAAAGCTAAAACAATGCACTCCAGGTTTAGTGCCAAGGGTGAAGAGAAGCAGTATAATGAAGTGAATCATCATTGCAGATCTCTTCTTGTAATCAAGTAGCACGGTTCTTCATAATGCCATGTCATGCCATGCCAAGTGGGACGTACACCGAGAACCAAAACAGCAGTCCTTTCTGCTTGACCTAAACCAAACAACCACGCAAAGACAATAAATAGGGTCTAGGACCATTTCTAAACAAAGACTTCTGTAGTTCTTAGCCACCTCTTCGTAGTCAGTGCTACAGTCTGTATTTAAGAAAGGCATCATGTTACACTGACACCGTGTGAGCAACACCATGTGAACTACCCAGTGGTAAGCTCCTACCCACCCTGCTCCTTTTCCCCAGAGATGCCCAGAAGCATCCTTCTATTTTTCTCCACTACAGACAAGGGCTACAGAGCTCAAGGGCTTCACACCTTATTTAAGACATCCTAATGTGGTCTTTGTCACATTCCAGTCTCCCATTCCTTTTTGACAAATGGGACAAGTTGGGCCTCTGTTAATAACTATTGGTAAAAACAAGACAAGGCCCAGAGCTGGGAAAAAAAAATACATTGGGTGTAATTTGGCATAGCCAAATTTAACTTCTGACTTATGACCAGAGAGATTTCTCACATAATGTCTGTTGGCTAATATTCACTGAAGACTCCCCATGGAATAGAAAAAAGACACGGACACCAGAAAGTACAGAAAACCATATGTGGCAGTAGTAACTACGGAAAATCTGGTGGCATCACAGACCCCTGTAGAGAAAGAAGTTTCATCTCAACTTTCTGTACCACAAAACAAACAAAACAAAACAAAAAATCCTCTCCCTTTTTCGAAGCTTTATAACAAATTCTGGAAGCACCATCCCTTTCATTACACAATCAAGAAAGGTGAAATTTATGACATATCAAATGCTCGTCCTCATGCCTGATGCTCGTACAGAGCTCAAACTCTGTATGAACAAAGCAATACCCATGAATCCTTCAACTTTGATAACAAACTCAGTTAATCAGAATCATTATGGGCTCTGGGAGATCACACAATGGACAAATAAAAGCTACGAACAATAAACTATCTTCTTGCAGAACCGTACCTGTTATTCTTACTATCCTGACCTCCCAAGGAGCATTAAAGACGACAGCTCTCACATCAACTGAGCAAGTGCTTACCCTAAAAATAAGGTAGCACTGAGAGCAGATGAAACTACCCCCCTTTTGAGCGGGAAGAGGGCCAAGAAGCATAAAAACCTCAAGTAAGAGCAATTGAAAATGAAGAATTAAGAGGTCGATTCCCTCATAAAGAAGCTCTCAACTTTGATGACCTCAACCTTGGTGACTAAGATCACCAGGGACCGTAGGACAACTAGCAGGTATTGTACACCTGTAGCTAATGTAGGATGTAATTGTTAAGCACCAACTGTTTGAATATGCAGTGATAGTAATTAATAATGACTAAGAACTAACCAGTGCCTATATGCATTGTTAATGAACGCCAGCGTCTTATAAAGATTTGCTTTTAAGCTTTAAACTGGCCTGATTTACCAGTCTTCCTAACTCTCCCATCACAGAAACATCTCATTCCCTGACACGTGCACATACTCAGCTGCAATAGTAGGGAGGAAGGACAAGTCCCTGAAGCCTCCCCCAAAAGTAGCAGCAGGAAAGCTGTAAGGCAAGCTCCACAGTGGACTGATTTTAATGAGTAAATTATAGGCTACCAACTTCTCTAATCAAGCAATACACTGGACACAATAGGCTGGGCGCTAAAAAGCTGAGGAGCACTTGAATTTGTTATAACTGATGCTGATACCTGGCTTCCCACTACATTGGTCACATGTTGCATCACATTATCAAATAATAGAAAAAAAAGAGGGGAAGGAATTGGCTCTAGCATACATTATAGATAGATGAAAGGAATGAAAAAGATACCTTGATGCTTTACTTGTAATAGGTTTGCCAGTGATAAGGAGAAAAACAAAACAAACAAAAACCCAAGCAAGTAAACTTATGTAGCCTCTTATATAGTCTGAGCCTCTTATGGCAAGTTTCAATGACAGCAAGTCATAGGTAGCATGCGAAGAGTTAAAACCCTCCTTCTTTTTGGGAGATTGTTTTATTAACAGGAAGTAAAAGTTCAGGTAAACCTCTCCAAACCCATAACTGCCTTTAGGTCTCCTTTCTTCAGACATTTCAGACCATACTCCAAGCTCTCCTTAATTCAGAGAAACATTTTCAGCTGCATTATTCAATGAGCAGAACCTGATCAAACCTTCCAGTATGAATCATTTTCAAGATATATGTTAGCATATCTTAAGAAAATACTGACAGACTGTTTACCATTATCTTCTACCCTCTCGGTATTTTGCAATAAAGAACCCTGAGAACCTCAATCAGCAATCTGAAAATGGCCTTCATTCCATGAGAAGATCAATTCAATCAATCAATCTTTATCAAGCATAAAGAGACAAGTGGTTTGCCAAAGGTCATAGACCAAATCATTGGTTAAACCTGGAATAACTAAGATATCCATCTCTAGATACCAGCTTTTTCTCTTGGTTTTCTTAAGGCTAAAAGTGTGTTGTCTGGATATATCCTCTCCCTAATCATATTTTAAATAAATTTACCAATTTCAGGAAAATATGCTAGAGAAGTATAACCATGAATTAAAAAAAAAATTAAAAAAGCTTATTCCTACTATATTCATATAAAATAGGGGGTAGAAAAGACACAAATTCCCCTGGACAAGAACAGTTCACACCTTTCAGGTACACACAAGCCCACAGCTTTAGACAGTGAGTCACTCAACCATAACACTAGCCAGTGCAAAACCTCGATTCGTGAATTCCCATGCTCACTGAACTAATGGTGTTTTTTTGTTTGTTTTGAAAACTACTGAAAATGCATTCTTTTTCTCTACCACCCTTCCACAGTCCTGGGGGGACAAACAAACAAACCAACCCTCTGAGTAGAAGTCTTCTTGAGATGGGAAAAGTGTCTCCAAGAAGCACTATATCAATGAGTAAATAAATAAATTTCTGCTTTCAATCAACAGCTAAAGATGTCAGAAGACTAGACCTGCATTCCAGATCTATTAAGTACTTAACATTTTATTTTGGCTAAAATGAACAATTTGTATGCCCTATGGAGATTCTATGAGGTTTAACAAACATTGTGAAAAAGAATGAAGGATCTCAAACAAATCTAAAATATGTAATTAAGGGGATCTGCTAGTATTTTAGGTATCTCCTATCTTTATCTGCTAATGTCTCAAAAGATATCAAGGACATTATTCTAATCTGGATTAAGGGGAAAAATTGATTTCCACTGTATTTCAGTTTCTACAGCTTCACACTGGTCAGCTTCTGGCTTCAAATAACAAAGAATAACAACGTGTTAACTGCACAAGGCACATTTAGACATAATCACTTGGGAAGGGATATATAAAAGACCTCAAGACAGCATAAACAACCTGAAGCTGTTAAATAGTCATTCATTAGTACACCCTTCAGTTGCTTGAGGTGGGGGAAAGACAGCATAATCTGGAAGCGTTAATGAATTGGTTAGCAATAGGCTACATATGGACAAGCAAGTATTTTCATTGGTGTGTTCAATTCTTTTCCCCTCAAGTAAAACACAGCATGGAACAGCAATTTTCCTACAGCTACCACACACCGGTAGTGTGTGTAAGGGAATGGAGAAGGTGCAACATGACATGGCCTGCAAGATGGAAGGTGGCCTCAAAATTAAAATGCAGCCCTAGTCCTAGTAGATGCTATGCTGCAGGTGGGAGAATCTAAAAAAGTAGACTGTGTGTTAGTTTACAGCGTCCTTTTCACATTTTGAGATTTTTGCTTCTACCTGTTTGACTTCTGTGCTTTCCCTTTTAGGCATCATCAGCCATTTCAGGGGGTTGTCATAAAAGACAAGTCTAAAAATTTCTTTCTTTCTTCAACAAGTAGTATGATTGCTCCATTAGCCAATACTACCACTTCTCCAGAGGCTGTCACTAAAATGGCAACTGATACCTTCATAGGAAATAACCACAATACCGCAGACCTCACGGTGTGACAGCAGTGTGTAAATACTGACTACTGTGTACGCAGAACTTTATTTTCTACTTGCATCTTCTTTATAATCGTGTGTCTCCAGGGATTTCAATGCAGTAACCCACAATTTGACCCTCATTTATACCTTAATCAGGCCTACTGCATGTGCTGCAAGCTGCCTAAAGAAGCTGGAAAACTTGAAACAAAACAAACGGTAATTTTTAAGGCTTCTGCTTTTCCCACCTGCACTCTGAAGGAATGCTGTTCGGACATCCCTTACATTTAAGTACCTGCAGACAGTTTACCTCTGTGCTTATTTCATTATTGAGGCCAGAATTTTGGCACACAATCAAATAGTTCCTGTTTATAACCAAGACTGCTGCAGAGCTCAAGTACTGATTTCTTGAAAGCATCTTGCTGCACTAGAAATCTTTACAGGTTCGTGTTGCAGGTGGTCACGACGCATTCTCTCACTGTGATTTTTGTTTCCCATAATTATACTCTGGAATAATTATTTGGGTGGTCCGGTAAGGGAGTGAAAAAAAATAACATACTGTCTCCTGCGCTAGCAGAACAACACAATTTGATCATCAGGGCAAATGTGAAAAGCTCCACATCTGAGTACCTCCAACTGGTACAAAAGTTTGAAATTTTATCTGAGTGTGAAGTTGGTGGCCCAGGTCCTTCTGTTTTCTTTTTCTCCTGTGCTCTACTTTATATCCCAACTCTGACTGTATTCGGCAGCGCACATTAGTGAATTCCAAATCATCAAGCTCATATTTAGTCCCTATTTTCAACTGCACACTAGAGACCTGCACCTATTCCACAAATAGAAAGAATCCAAATGCTTTCCCCTAGGCTCCTGCTTAGGATTTCATTATTAATTATATTTGAAGGTTATACAGTTAAAATACTAACTTTTTATTTGAACATTTATATTAAGCTGCTGAGATTTCTAGCAGCTTAGCAGCATTATTTCTGTGTAAGAGAATAAGCCTCTTAAATTCTGCACGCAGGCCTCTCGTCTAAAATGAAAGATTTTAGAAAGGCACTGAAAGGTAACACTGAGTTAATGATGCTTTTTAAACTGAGACCTCAAAGACTGATCATACAGAACTCTATCAGTTATGCACCCCCTTGACCTTTTCACAAGCTCTGCCAACAGTGCCTGAATTCATATAAAGTTTAGCAAAGTTAGTTCCAGATGATGGACCTCAGCCTCATTGCTAATTACAATTTGTTACGTGGATTTTCTATTTCCACTGCAGTAAGATATTTAAATATTTGTTAGCCAATCCCAGAGGACTGTACTTAATGTTTTCCCCTGAGATAATCTTGGATAGGTATGAGTCATCTACCAAGAATGGGGGATTTTAAGATAATGAATTTTTTTTTTTGCAGGTGAGGATGCTGGCGGACAGATCCTATGACCTCAGCAAAAGAAGGTCTATGCCAACAAACTGCTACCTTATAGCACAAAGTTAATTAAACTCCCAAATTTTAGACAGCTGGCCATATTTTGATCTTAGATATATTTTAAAGTAAATCCAGAACACTGACGTGTATGAAAATCCAGAATTTATGATTGCATCAGACAAGAAAATGTATTTTACTAGACAAATTTCACCTCTAGTGCTGTTCTTTAATCACTGGATTGAAGCCAAGAATTAGATGCCCAATGGGAGAAGTGCTGAAAAACATATGGACAAAATATGGACAAATTTTCTCTCAAATACATAGTTGTATTTATTTGTTATAACAAAAGACAAGCAGCATCTTCCCATACAGGTCAGAAGCTGAATTTCAACAAACGGATCTCTCTCTGTCTAGATATATATAACCTTTGCCCCCTGGTGTTCCCCCAACAGACCTTCCCTTTTGTAATATTTTGCCCATACTTTTGAATCTGACATACAGAAAGGTCCATTTTCCCAAGACAATTTAGATTTCACAGCCAGACCTACCTACTTATAAATCTGAATAATCACGTTAAGAGTCACCACTATTTGTTTGCTTGTTTTAAGGATTCTTGCCAATTTGCAGCAAAGGTACTCCCTGGTCACCTTGACCAGCTAGAAAATCAAGAAATAACATGATGTCATTATTTTCAAGATTGCAACTCCATAAAAGCATCTGATCAGTTTGTAAAATGAACACCCCTTAAAAAAAAAAAAAAAACAAAAACACAAAGCTGATCCACATACCTTGACAAACCAGAGCTCATAAAACCACTAAACAGTGCTCTTCGTATGATTACAGCATGCCTTGTACCAAGTTACCTTGGATTAGAGCAAAGGTTGCATCTTTATAACCACCCAACAGTTACAACTGTGTTACAGCCTTGAAATCCACCTCTTAGAAAATATATTTTCTTAAAGTCTTGAATAACCACCTACTTTGTGTACTTTCAATATGTTATATTGCCCAAGCTCTATACAAATATTAACTTATTAATGGGAGCTAGTTAAATGGTATTTAAACCTTAAGGTGCAGCAAAACAGCAGTGCACTTAACTCCCATTTAAACAAACACACAGAAATGGCTAGATGGATTCTCTCCACGTAAAACTGGAAAGAATGAGAACAGATGAGTTATACACAATTTAAATACAAGTCCTCTCAGACCTGAGATGTGTGCAAGAACATTGGTCCTTCTAAGCATGCCACTAAGCAACCACAGTGCCGTTTTCCAAAGGCACAAAAAGCTGGGACCCTGCCCTCTCTCCCTCCTGCCTTTTGAACACCGAGTGCGTTTGAACTTCATGAAGCTGCACGAGGACAGCCTAAGTTTCAGCATAACTTGCTGAGACTTCATCTCACGTGCCAAGTTTCAGCCCAGAGTGAATTTTTAACAGTCCAGTTATAAACCCATGAAAATAGGGGCTTAGAGTTGAACTGCTGACAAACCCGTAAGTATAGCGGTGCACGCGGCGCCAATAATAGACAAAACTGCCCCATTTTATAGCACGCAGGAAGGCTGGAATTCAGCTGTTATCAGGGATAATAATAAACTTCTGCCAATGACTCAGGCTCTCAGCCTCAAATTTACATTCCCTCTGTCACTAAGAGTTTTTAAGTTAAACAATTTTACATGAAAACGCAGTCAACAGCATTTATATTACCAAGGGCATTTGTTCCCCCTGCTTTTGAACTAAAACGATGGCACAGCCTTCCTCCCATTCCCCATCCCCTCCTCCCCTCGCCGTGCATGGACGGATCCTTGGACTCTCGTACATCCCGGATTAAACCCGGGCCCGCCCATGGCACCCAGCCCATCCATCCTCAGCCCAACTCCAGCCACCGCATTGCACTGCGGGGAGAGACGCTAGCGCTTGGCACTGCACGTCACCGTTCCCCGGCGCTGTACAGCGGCTCTTGGTCCTCTTACTCCAGAGAGCAAAGGAAAAGCAGCACACGGCACCATTAACAGATCATTTTTTTCTTTTTTCCTCCTTTTTCCTCTCCAGAATACTTCTTGTTGCACTCACAAACCACCTCAAGGAAAAAAAGCTGTAGCTTAACATCGTATCCCAGTTCTTCAGCGTTTCCTCCTACTTAAGAGCTGAGCTCAGATATGGAAAAACTAGACAAAAAAAGAGGCTTGTTTCTTATGTAAGAGGCACTTCAAAAAAAAAAATCTGGTCTGCAGAATAGAAAAGGTCCTCCAAATTGTCACCTGAGCAGCACACAGAGACCAGCTATCCAGAAACCATCTTGTGTACAACTCACCATTCCTCTGAGTGTGATGGAGGAACGGCAAGTTATCCTTCCCTCCCTTAAAGATCAGAATCACATCAGTGACCGGTACGTTTAAATTTATCTGCTCAATTTCTATATTTTATTTTTTTAATCCATCTCTCAGGAACAGCTTTTAACGCATTTAGATTTTTTTCTGTCATAAAATATTCTATTTATTTCCCAGCAGCTGGTGTCAAAAAAGTTGTTGTTTTCTTTAAATATTACTCTTAAATAAATAAAATCTGTTTTCATATCATGTAAAATTAGTTTTGCCTGCTGTGAGTTTGTGGCATTATGAAGTGATCATTTTTTTCCATGAATTATTCAAAATGAGGATAAAAAGGAGAAAGAGAAAGATGACGGACAATAGCACGTCGTTCGGTTTGTACAAATGCAGCAGTCCTACTAATAGTTCACTACATGCAGCACAGATGAAACACTTTTCTTTGTTAAACGTAGCCACTAACCTTAATTTAGTATTTCAGAGAAAGGTAGTGAAAGATTTACTTCTTTCCTTGGTGTCCCCTTGTGACTTATCTAGTGGGGCAGATAATAGACATGTCTTCTTTTGCTAGCAAGACATCAATGTTCTAGACAAGAACCTTTTGGCTGCTTACACTCTGTACTAAGGATCAGCTGGCCCCTCATGGCCTTTAAGTCTTTTTTTTTTTAATTTTATTTTATTTTTAACAACCTACTCTTTGTTTAAACCTCTGGTTTGACAGTGTCTCTCTGTCTTTTATGAAAAACTATTAGAATTGTTAACATTTCCTCTGGAGTCTTCATATTACCCTGTCTTTCAGAAGTGCTGTAACTGCACAGCTGTAATTATTCTCACTTTGGATCCTGATTGTCGTATTTGGAAGGGGATGAAGGGTGGGGATTTTAATATATCGTTCAGGCTCCCCAAGGCACATAGTATGCACCAAAACTACTACGAACTTTTAAGATGGAAGGGCTTGCAGACAGGATTTACAGATAAACTGCTAAGACATAAAATGCCACCTTCATCAAGAATGAGAAAATGGTAATAAATTAGAGAGTGAAAAACTGTAGTAAGCTAAAAAAATACTATTTCAAATGGTTTATTGCTAAGCACTTCCTTGTAAAGGCATCTTCTCCTAAAAACAGAAGGCTTTCATTAACTTTCAGAATACGGCTACTAAGTAAAATAACAGCCTAGTGCTAAAAGAGTGGGCTTGAAACTCATGATTTTTACCTGTTATTATAACACTGAGATCACTTAAATTCTGTTTCAACTTCTCCAACCTATACGTTATGCAAATTAAAATATTTGTATCACAGTAATGCCCAAAAGGATGGATCAGAAACAACAGTCCCTTGCATCACACAGAAAGAGTCCCAACCCCAAATATTTTCAGTAGGGATAACCTTATTCTGCCACACAATATCCATTAAAAATATTGACCTTCACTCTTTTGGACTTTGAACAGGAAGAAGTTTAAGCGTTTAGAAAGGAAGTAGGGATTTTTTTTTTGAGGGAGGAAACTTCTCTTAAATCAGAGTGAATTTCCCTCAGAACATAATACGAATAGTAATACAAATGGATCCAAATGAAAATCCTAGCCCTGAACACTGGAATCCTGAGCTATTTGCTCTGAACAGCTTCTTAAAAAGGACGTTTCACACAACGGTATGTTGATCACAAAGTCCTTCCATAACAAAGCACAAACATCTTTGTTGTCAATTAAAAGTAAGATTAGGATGAAGTAGTCACCAGTGTCCCAAATTCCATTATCCCATAGCTACAAGCCATTAGTCTTTTTTTCCAATTTAATTTTTTAAAGTAGGTCATTCTTGTGTATTCTAATTCTCTTTTTCCCCCCCCTCCATCCATTCCAGCCCAATTTTGGCCAAGTTTCCATGCCCTAGAGACAAAATAAAATTAACACGTTTGTTTTATGTGTGATTAGAATACATCTGTACACACAACTCTCATCCATACCTTGAAAATTTCTATATACTATACAGAAGCAACTGCAATTGTCCATGCATCTTGGTTGCAAAGCCCTTCAATATTTTTCATTTGGAGAGTAATGTAAATGGAAGGCATTTGAGGCTTCCTAGACAAAATAGGGTTTGTTTAATGTGAAAAACATCTTAAGACCTGACTGGGGGGACAGGGCATGGAAATCACGTCTCAAGCTATCTGAAAGGGATGTTGAGATGTTTACAGGAGACATCAACCTCCCACCTCCAAATCAGAACAGCTGCTTCATAGCCATCTCATCACACCTACAACTCTGCTGTAGAATTTCCCCTCTAAGTCTCCATTGTGAAAGGAGACCAGCTGAGGAAAATCAAACTTTACTTTGAGCTTTAGTACAAACAAGGGAGGATAGTGGGAGTACAGCATAGATGCCCACATAGCACATGCTTTATGCAAGATACAGGAAGAATTCAGATCCAGCACTAACTTTTGTAAGAAGTTCCACATGCCTTTTGGTAGATTAAAGGTCCAGTTAGAGACCTTCCCCACTCTGCCTGCAGTCACTGGGACCAGTGTATTCCATTCACAGCCACACAAAGAAGTTACAGACTTGCGCTCCAAATATTAAGGTACTCTTGCTTATATCGCTGTTCCCATTTTTGCTGGTTTTTGCTTTGCTACTTTTTTTTTTTTAATACAAGCTCATTCAAATATGCTTTAGACAAGCAAATGTACAATTCCACTGACAATGATGAAGTTGCACCCACATATGCCAAGAGTGAATTTATCGATAGATAGGAATATAATTAATGCCAGTCACCATGGCATTATGATGGAAGATAGCTCGTCAAATAAACCGGATTTCATTCTTTGGTAAGCATACGTGTTTACTGAACATAACAGCATAAATGCGATACACTTACAGTTTCACAAGCACTTGACTTAGTACTAGCTGCACAGCTTTCCAGTTCTGCCAGTGAAAGCACATGTGGAATGGCTTAACAGCTAACTAATGGAAAACCCTTAGAAAAATGTTACTTGGGGGATCTTCAAACAGAGGTATCTTGAGTAAGATTCAGGTAAAAACAGTAATAGCCCGCAACATTATTCAGCATTTAGAACAATGACTCCTACATTACAAAAGCACTGCTGAGAAAAGTTTCCAGGTGACGCAAAGGCAGGTTGACTGACAAAAGATCAGGAGAACAGGGCATCTGTGGGTGGGGAGAATCAGTCATTGTACAAACTGCAGTTCCTTCAAATAATACACTTTTTAGCTTGGCATATGCTTAAGAAAAAGGAACATATATTGTATCTACAGCATTGGGCATGGGAAACGTGCTACATCCTGGAAGAGAGCAGCTCCAAAAAGGATTTAGAGGTCACAACGAACAAACAACTGAACAAGAACACCCAGTGCAATGTGGTAAAGATGGCTAAACACAATCCCTGGAGGCATAAACAGGAGGTAGTGGGTAGGCATTTTTACTTTTCTTTGTTGTATTGTTTTCTGAAGGGATCTTCAATTGGGTGAAGAAAGGCATAACAAGAACCAAAGTCTGGAACACAAAGCCAAGAAAGAAAGAAAAAGTCAAATCGAACCAGAAACAAATCCCACATTTTGAAACAGTAAGGGAATTAGCCATCGGAACAAAACTAC
This sequence comes from Anser brachyrhynchus, assembly GCF_964034855.1. Taxonomy (NCBI): domain Eukaryota; kingdom Metazoa; phylum Chordata; class Aves; order Anseriformes; family Anatidae; genus Anser; species Anser brachyrhynchus. The sequence goes on from NC_137694.1 coordinate 97,799,828, forward strand.
CAATGGAAGGGAGGAGCTTTAACCTCCTGATGGCTTCAAGATGGAGAGATGTTGTGTGCGCGCGTAACTGGGTTCAAATCAGAAATGGCTGGTCAAATGTAACAACTTGTGACACAGAATGTCAAAGCAGATGATCTAATGGTCCTTTCTGACCTCAAACCATATGAGAGGAAGTTTCTGATTATATATTTTTATGCAACTTGCAAATAGACTATTCTTCTTTCTGAGTGACCTTAACAAACGGACCTCTCACAGAAGGGTCTGTATACACCCAGCACCGTACAACCAGCTTTGCTGGTTCTGAAGATTTCTTAGAAAAAAATAAAATTCTGACGTCTGGAGGCAGCTTGGAAAGATACTGCTCATGGCTTCTGAAAAATGCATTGCTTTCTTTGTTATTTCACTAGCACATAGCTCAGTGGAGAGCCATCGCTGAGAGCTCACATTCAAGCAACTCCCAGCTCTGGAATGTTTGCAGTTCTCACTGAGTCTGCTTCTAGATTCAACTCTGCTTTGTTCTTGAAGCCAAATTTGATGCTACCTGAAAGAATGCTATCCACACAGCTAGGGAAAGTCTCCCTTTTGCAGCCATTGATTTGTTACATATAACATTTTCCTTCAGCCCCCCCTCCCCCCGTTCTTCTTTTCAGTTATGACTCCTGGATCCCTCAGATTGTGAAATTTGCTTCGAGCTTCAGGTTCAAGTATGTATGACATGACTCTGAAATCACTTTTATCCTCTGTTGCATTTCCCACCCCCACACTCCCGAGAGTTCAAATACGTATCTAAGAATACTGCTACAGCTAACAAAAAACACAAACGAGATTTGTATTGCAACAAACTACAGCTTTTCAGGTCCTATCTGAAGGCTAAATCTGTAGAAGATAGACCCCCCCCCCCCAAATACACTGCTGGGCACAGCACCAGAACTGGCTTCAGGGGAATAGCACCACCTACTGAACCACTTTTACAGCTCCCTGCATGTCATCCCAGCAATTCCCTTGACCAATTACTGACCAAGACAACTGTTTTTGCTAAATAAATCACGCCCCAAGGTGGTACAGCCATGGGCACCGCATGGAGCAAGAGATGTTTGGTTGCTATCCCTAGTTCTGAGGTTTCCTTCTACCTGCTGAAAATGGCTCAGCTTATAAATGCAATAATTTTCTTGATGTCACTAAAACTATGTTTTAGTTACAGTTACAAGCAAATGTCACTCATCTACACACTCTACCTACTGCCTGAAAACAATATGATTTAAGGAGTATGTCAGCAATAAGAAAAGACTCTTCCCACTGGATTAAAATGTGCATTTTAAGAAAGGAAACACTTTTAGAAAGAAGGAGAGGGAGTCTTCTGTTTCTGTAGTTTATTTTCCTGCTTAATGAAACAAGGTTTCCAGCTTCTACAATAGCAGCTGCAAAGGCACTTCATTAATCTCCTGAGTGCACTGCCTCTCCCTGCATACCTGTAGCTGCCCTGTTTTAGTCTCCTAAAAATTATCTGTTGGCATTGCTTCAATATTCTTATGAAATTAAAAAAAACCACTCAAACTATGTTAATTCTACACCTTCCAGAAAAAAAATATCTTAACCAAAAAGTTCATTTACTGATATTTCACCCATATTCTGAAGACTTTCAGAAGCACTAAGCTCCAGCTTATTCCTATTAAGAATAAACTAAATGATTGTCAATAAAGATCAAGTAAAGCAAATGCAAACTGTAGTCATCGTCTTTGCTGCTGTCTCAACACAGACCAAGTCTAATTCCAGATGCTTCTTCAGGCCAAAGCCTTCAGGATAATAAAAAATAAAAAAAACAACAAACAGACAAAAAGAAAAAAACAAAACAGCCAACCAAACAACAACAGCCAACCAACAAACATATCACACACTTTTCAGAAGTGCTCAAGTACGCTAGGAAAACAAATAACATGGGAAGCCAAAATTGCTGTTCTCCTAATGTCAAGTAGGCATTTTGAAAATCTCATCTGACGAGTTTGTCTAAATCCTTGGGCCAAATCTTAAGTTCTCCTACCTTATTCTGGAGTATTTAATGTGATTCAATAATTTAAAGTGGATATATAATATATAACACAATGTATTTTAAGAAGGAACAACATTGATCATTCATAGACCTCACCCTCTTGCATTTCTTAGACACTAAGCACAAATAAAGCAAGGACTTCATTAAACAAAGGGTTCTCAAACCCTTTAACTGGGGTAATGGTAAAGCTGTAGACAGGAACGACTGGTAAGAAAAGCTAGTGACAGAGCAATGCTCCCAAGTCCAGTTACTAATCACAGTTGCTTCCTTCTATTTGCCACCTGCCATAATTATGATGTAAGGGTGGAGTTTCAAATAGAGTTGATAGGAAATTTTGATGGAATGTCCCCCAGATCATTAGAAAAATACCAGACTTTTTATAGTACAATATTTGTTGAAAACATGAAGGCTTTTCTCAGCATCCATACCATGGTTAATCCGCAGTTCAGAAAACTCCCTCACAGATGGGAAAAAAAAAAAGCTATACCATGCAAAGACATAAAAAAAGTTTCAGTTGACTCCAAATATAGGGCTTTTTAATTGTATGGATTAGAGAAGAATACTTTGTTCAAAACCCATTTCGTATATGGGTTTACAAAAAAAATATTATCCCACCAAGTGAAAATTCTGGCTTTTGTTCCATTCAAGGTTTTAGAGAACGGAAGAGAAATTAATATGTACACTCTAATCTATTCATGTAGTTACATTTTAACTCTGCAATATAATCTCTTCCTCTTCACAATATCATAATATTTTTCCTAACTTATCTCCAAGCTCTTGAACTTCACTTATGCATAAAACAGGACATACTGTTTTCCACATGTGTACTGTGTACACAGTAACAAGGAAATCAAATGAAAACTACAGAAGTCTCCAAAATGGAGAGAAGGACAAGGGCTTGCTTACAGTATTTTTCCCCCACTGGCGGATTGTCTTTCATAACAGAGTCCCTTGATTCACAAAAAAAAATAAAATTGATTGTTCCAGTACCCTTTCTAACCATGAAGTACAGAAAAAATGTTGGGTAATACTTCTCAATGCAATAAAACAACAAATACCATTCTGCCATCAGAAGAACAAGCCAGTTAAACATGCTACTTTATTTTTAATTTGCAGGAAAAAAAAAATCAGAGCTGTTTAAGGAGCAACCAGTCCCTCCCAGCAACCCCAACACCCCAAAAAAAAGAAAAGACCTTAAAGAACACACAGATGAACAGAGGAAAAAAAAAAAGATCCCATGCATTAGGCAAAAGTCTGTAATATTATCTAGAACGACAGCACAGCCATTGTTAGTGCTGCCAAAGCACTGCATGTTTGCTATATCACCCGAGGTCCTAGGAGAATAATAAACTAAGCAGATTAGACATAGACTGATGTCTCCGTGCCGCTTCCACCTCCACCAAACACAAGAGAGGGGCTGCACTTTAGGAGGCGGGTGGGCAGGTAGACCCAGAAAATGGGTACTGCGTGCTGGCGGGGGTGGCGGGGTGGGGAGGCACTGCCAACAACCAGGGCCTGTTTATTATTTAACAGTTGGTATTGCTAGGGGCCTGGCACTGCAATAGAGCAATCTCTGTTTCAGTGCAAGTAAGCCTGATTACGAGCGCTCAGGAGCCAAATCATGTTTACCGTAGTCTGCAAGAACCTCGGTGCCCCCAGCAGACATGGAAACTCTGACAATAGCTGCCATCCAGGAGGAAGGAAGTCTTCCCGAGGCAGAAGTAAAAAAGGAATTGTGATCTCTGTGCAGAGCACAAAGGTTTTGGATGGGACGATCCTCAAAGCTATAGTGCATCATATGCACTGTCATTGACCAGTCCATCCCCTCCCTCCTCTCCATTTTATGAACTGATGCATAAGCATCGATTCACCCTCTCAAGTAGCTGGCATTAGCCAGTGCTAAAATTGCTTTCAAGTTTGAAATGGGGGGTGACAACACTCTCGTGTATATAGTTTGCTTCCTCCCCAGCAAGGACAGTATGCCACAGAGAAAGCACTGTGCCAGTGTAACTCCTCTGATCAGCAGAAAGATACCACTGACAAAAAATTAGCTTTAAAACTTTTCTTAGCTTCTACCGGAAATTGTTCCTGTACGCAAGAAAAATCTGGAACATTTCCCTGCACGCACACAAACTCCAGCTAATCCATTTTTTTAAAAAAAAGTTATTTACAGAAATGCTCACAAAGATTCAGCCACACTCTAAAACAGAAGTTGTAAAGTATGGAAACGATTGAGTAAATGCAATTATCAAACTGAGTGAACACCACCGGTTGAGACCTCAACAGTCCATTGCTGTAAAAATCATAGTAAAGGAAGATCAGACCGTCCTGGCGATATGAAGCCTTCAGTTGTAGCTTGTTGATCTAAATGCCAACTCACTGCGGTAACCACAAGAAGCTAATCACATCTGATAGCTGCTCCTTGGTCTACATAAAACAATCTCAATGAATCTCCTTCTGCTTCCCCACGAACGGGACTCGTTATCTTTGGCATTCCTCTGATTCTGGTGAAGTCCGGAGGGTGGGCTGCTGGAAGGCATGTAGGTTACTGGGATCTCTACCACTGGCCTGCTGTAATGCCCTGAGAGCTCATGGAAAGTGACTTTCTCCATGTTCCCTTCTTAAAGGGAGGATAATACATATAAAAAGTAACAACTAATTTGTTAATATTAACGAAGAGCTTACCAGCAGGGACATGGTACATGTGGTAAGAAACAGTTTTATTATATTTTGCATCGCTACAATGGACCTTGACTGGCTTCATCAGCAGAGGGATGGCAAAACAGAGAAGTCTGTGGAAAGTCACGGTTGACTGCAACATGAAGTCACCCCTGAGAGAGCACAGTAAGGTGAGATCCCTAGATCCACCAGTTATCTTCTCACCATAAGGAGGGGAAGGCCCTGAGCCTCACGCAGGATCCCGTGCCCAGGGCAAACCAGCGCCTGCCATCGCTTCTGTGCGGCGCCGCAGAGCGTTCCTCAGACAGGTGGTGAGGAGCACGAACAGCCACCTGCTCCTGGATCTCCTCTCGCTGTGTTCCCCAGCTGACTCTGGCCCTAACTGCTTTCAGCTGGCCAACGGCAGCTGCCCCATGCCACTGCGAGCGAGATGGCTGCAGGCCGCAAGCAGGCAGAGGGGGGTGGCAGCTGCGCACCCCTCCCCAGCCGCCTACAGGCCTCCTCCACCAGTCCCTCATCCCCGGAGAGGGTGAAGGCTCGGCCTTCTGTTAAATCCCTCATCCAGCCAGAAACCCCTCTGCCACAGCACAGGGCAGGCCAAGCAGCGGTCCAGCAGCCTTTATACGCTGGCAAAACCAGGGGCTCCTCGGTCAGTCCCTCAGCACTGAGGATGCCTGGGCACGGGGCAGGGTGGGCAGAGCACGCAGCACCTATGCTATGGATACATGCGGCAGCCGTCACTCCCCAGAGCTGCCAATTTGGCACTAGCGTGTAATTTGTACTAAATAACGTTTCAAGAATGCAACACAAATAACGTAATGATAGCAATTAGACCCTTTACCAAGCAAAGCTGTATCAGCCATGCAGTCCAGTCATTTCTCAGAAGGTGAAAAGCACTTGACTAAGGAATCTGCACCTTGACAGGCACTAGAGGTGTGCAGGTATATATAATAATTGCATTCCTCGTGTATTAATGTTTGCATATACGAAATGCATGCTGAGCTAGCATAACACCTCCTTCCTCAAATAATAACTAATTTTCATACTGTGCCTGAAGTGCTCTTTATATAGTACGCAGAAATGGGTTATGTAAAGATCAGAGCTGCGAGAGCTGTTCACAACATAACTGAAAACCTAGTAACAAAATCCAGTTCTAGCTTAGGTTTCCCCAACACAAAACTCTGGCCAGCTTTACAGAAAGATCTGCGCATTTTTGAAGTTTTGACACCGATATCATACCAATCTTGTACCCAGCAAGGGAAAGGAGACTAGAAGGAGAACAAGAATAAAATGGGATGGGAAGGGACTGGAAAAAGAAAAAAGAAGCAGGAGCAGTACGATCACTTTTCTTCCAATGCTGCTGCCCTTCTTTTCCACACTGTGAAGGGGGGAAAATAGCCCCTGAATTTTAGGGAATGCATCTGGTTATCTGTGAACCACAACACCATGTGTGCAGTTAGGGGTGCTTAGATGCTTTTGTATGCATGTGCATTGTTACTAGGAGATGACTAGATTTGGTACCAGGATAATATTCCACCATTGTGTGGTGTGTTCCCATCTGATGTTGCTTTTTCCCCAGTTCAAAAAAAAAACCTAATAAAAAAGAAAATTAAAAAAGATACAATAATTGTTACTGCACACTCTAATGAATTATTGTGTTCAAGGTTCCTACAAAAAAGTAATATTATACTCGGCTTATGTTTTAATTGATTTATTAATATTTTATCACAGGAATGTAATTTAAGCTCCTCATGATTTAGATCTCATAAACCTTTAGCATTTTGCAAATTCAAATTCCAATTTAAAGCCAGGGCGAGCAATTAACTTTTCTATCATCTTGTCAGGGGAGAAGGTTCGTGTTTAATTTGAGACAAAATGACAGAAATATATATACACTGTATGTATTACTCCAATTTAATTTATGAGTCAGCACCATCCACCTTCCAAATGTAGATTTAATGGAAGGGGAGGGGGGAAAGGGGGAAGGGGGGAAGACCCTGCCATTATGGCACTTGCTGTGATATCTACCCCAAATTCCCTGTGAAAAAAACATCCCTGGTTTACTGAGATACTGGGGCTAGATTGATTACAGCTCTATTTTCAATCCTTTTGTTTTAATTTCCATTCACTCATCGCTTTCTCATATAAAGCATGTTCTCTCAAATGTCAGCTAGCAGTTCCCAGCCAGCAATGGGCAGTTGATGCCACAGCAGGTTCTCCGATAGCCTGTCCTAGCTGCTCTGCTTCCTGCCCCCCAGCAGTCCCCCTAAAAGGGCAGACACCAGGCAAAGAAAGCTCCCCATAGGATTGAAACGAGTTAATACCTGCTGGGCCAAATCCTGCAGTCCTCACTGATGCAGCAGTCTCACTCAAGCCTCTGCCATGTTCGTTTGATTAAGGAGAAAACAGAAAGAGATGGTGCTGCTTTACCATCGTTGTTATTATTTCCCATTTAAAAGAACATTCCAACCTCTTAACGTGTAACGAAGGAAACCTGCAGCCTAAATTTGCATGGGCAAAAATTTGCATGAACAAAAACAAACAGTTGGCTAGCATTTGCATGCGCTGTTTTAAGAAAGGAACGGCCAGTTTATGGCTACCTGCCAGAGATTACACAGATCTGCAGTACCCACAACATACAGCATAGCAAAGCATTGCACAGGAGTTAGCTCATGAACTTAAAAGGCAGCCACTGCGAAGCTGCCCCACATATTAGCTATTGGTCTTTACTGGGCCTTTAGCTAAAGGCTTTACTGGACACTTAGCTAAACCTAACCTTCGGCTTGCTAGAGAGAACGTGGTTACATGGGCAAACTTTACCACAAAGGCAGAGACTCCTGAAAGTCCTATCATATCAGAGCTGACCGTTTCAGAAGGTGACTACGGGCTCAGTTCCAATATTTCTATAAGCAACCAAGCTGAATCTCAAGATTCCCAAACTCCTGATATTGTAGACTTCGACCCAGACTTTCCAAGATGTCCGAAGAGTCAGATCCTCTTCTGCTTTACAGAGCTGTGACACACGCTGCAGGCTCAGATCCAACTCCGCATCCAAACCTAGCTACATATGATTGCAACTTGCAGTGTTCAACAAGTGTGTAAGTTGGAACCACTTCAGAAACATTCGCCCTCCTCAAAATCTGAGGTCTTGGCCTTCATTTTTCAAAACGTCTGAAAATAAAAATCAACCTACTTTGGGAGAAAACACTTTAATTTTTTTGTTTGTTTCAATATTTTCAGGCCATTTCATTGGAATAGTTAGGCATCTTTACTATCATTTTCTTTCCTTGGAAATAAAAGAGAACGCCCTTGTATTGAACATCTCAATTTCTTTAAACAAATAAATATTACATACACATGTATGTATATATATTCATACACACAGAAGAAGTCCAACCAAACCTTTGCTCCAAAACTCCCTACGCAGCTCTCTACCAGCTTATAGTTAAGAATTACGCAGCAGAGATCAGACTGCAGGTACGGTCATGATACAAAATCCAAGATGCAGGAGATCTCTGGTATTCAGCTACACTCCCGTCTCGATAAACACTGGACGTCAAGCCAAACTTGAAAATCTTGTTTCATGCCCGATTCATTTATGAAGCTTCACTCTAATTCAGAGCCTTATCACTTTCTAAACTCAGGTAAAAAAGCTTTGCTGTCATGCATATTTTTAGACAAATTATAGTAGAGTGTCTTGCAATTTCCATTACTTTGTGGTGTCTGCACTGCTGATAGACACCAGCCCACATTGGCATCGCTGCCGAGGTGTCCTAATACTTGTCTGAAAAATACTATTAACTGCACATCACAGGCATTTGAAGTGCATAAGAAAACCATAAACTTAATTACACTGGAGGACTAGTGTGATCTCACATGATATTTGAGCTAGTGTTATTAAAAATAGAGAGATTGCATTTACTTAATGCTTCTTACAGTAAACCAGTCAATTTTAAACTTTCAAGGTTGTATAATCAGACAAAACAATATTGGGGAGTGGGGGGCAGAAGCTGTCTGTGGAATTTACTAGTACAAGCATTTCACATGTCAAGCAGCAAAAATTTGTTTATTCTACTAAAAAGAATAATCCTTAAAATTACTAATGTATACGAGACAGGATAGCTATTCAGACTGCACAGGACAAAGATTTAGACTGAAATAATTTGTGTAAAAGACTGGTTGCTATACAGCATTCTTCCTCACCCCACCCCCAAAAAAACACCAACCCTTTCTGGATTTCAGCCAGCTTTTAAGATCTCAGATCTTTCCCTGCTGCTGTCTAGCCATTACATCTTCTCATACCGGTAGCATTGTCTCCCCACTCCTAGAGTGGGGGAGAAGAACTTTTCTTCTCACTTCCTTTCCGGTATCTAAGGTTTACTTGTTTGAGGCTATGGGGTTTTTCTGAAATATAAGAGTGAGGAACCCTTCCACCTCCGAAACTGGAACCATGGAGAAAAAAAACAAACAACAGATTGTGCTCAAACAAACATGGATCCACATGCACACCCAGATTTTACATACTGAGCTCAAGGGGTGCTCTGTGGAATGAATCCCATCCAGAAACACTCACTCACCCATGGATACCCTTGCGCTTGCCAGGTGTCCATTAGGAGGGGAGAGGTGTTCTCTAATAATGGCTAGGGGGCAGAGAGTTGGAAAGCAACAATCTCTGCCTTGACTTCAGAGTGGCTGAAGCACTACACAAATGCCATCAAACCATCCTTTTGCTTGGAGAAAAGCAAAACCAATCCCCTTCATTTCTCTTCCTGTGCCCAGCCAGCCTCTTCAGTCTTGAGGACATTGAAAAGGGAACAAGCATAGAGAGCAAACTTCTTGCCAGATAAATGCTGGTCAAGCATGTCTATCTCATAAAGTTACAGAAGTTACACAATGTTTTTGAGAGAAGTGTCTTAAATCTGCTCACAACATGAACCTGCCTTGCGATCGCACCAGCTGGACTCTGAAGCTAAGGTGTTGAGTCTTACTTTTGAACACTAATTCACTTACTTAAAAGCAGATTAAAGAAAAAAGGTTTAATCTTTAAATGTTTTATCAAAGATATCTCCCAGAGTAGTGGCTACTATAGGAGTTTCAAATCTTATAATCCGTGCTGTTGGAGATTTTATGCAGAAATGTTTGCTGTTCATGCTGCAATATTTCAGACCTCTACACATGACTGTGACTTACAAGAAAAAGACAAATCTTACCCTGTTTTTTTTTTTTTGAAAATTATCCATGCCTAAGGTAGCATAATAACATGCAAAAGACAACTTTTCAGATGGAATTGACTCACAAATGATTTTAACTATAGCTCTTCCCTTCAGCAAGAGATGTACAGCCACCCCAATTGGATAAAAACACTACCACTTGTAACACTGATGGTAAAATTTGTCTAGTGATGAGTGCATTGCTGTCATAGTATCCCACCTAGGACTGAGTTCTGTCCTAGCTTGCATTACATTCACTCAAAAATGCAAGATAAACTTTCAGGGTAGGCAAAAGGTGGCAGTGGGGGGAAGAAAATCTCTTTCTAGTCTTCCTGAAAGTCTGCACGGGGAGAAAAAAAACAGATTTACCTGGAAAATCAGCATGGTTTTGGCTCATAAAAACAAAAAACAAAACAACCAAAGCTAAAAAACCCACAACCTTTCCTGAACTGGTAACTTAAGTGGACAATAAAAGAGATTAAAGAGAAGTAAGAGAAGTAGCCTAAGAGCCTACAGGCAGGCCACTGTTTCTGAAAGGGCACTTCAAAAAGTGCTTCAGAAGCACACCTACAGAATTCATACACCACTTCAGTTAACACTCCTTTTCATGTTTGCCCAGGTTCATGTCACGGGTACAGCAACCCGAGGTGTTTCCACAGCAAACTTTCATGTCCACTGCAATTTTCCCTTTCAAATTCAATATGGTAAAATGAAATGAAGCAAAATGAAACAATCTTTATATACCAGTTCAGCTAGCATTCCCTAGCCCTCATTGTGCTGCATCTCTCATCAGCTCTCATTTACTCAGACAAGACAGAAAAGATTTGCAGATCCTATTACATTTTCCCACCCTATTTCCCATTCTGTGTGTAATTTTTTTTTCCTTCAAATAATACTGATTGTGTCAACTGGAGGGAAAAAAAAAAAAAGAAACAAGCACTCTTTGTATTCTCTTCATAGTAATAAAATATGAAAAGAATTCACAAGAAAACAGCTGAATTCCCAGTGCTTAGAAAATGGACCTGGCTAGACAGACCAGTTCTACTTAGAGCAGCATCTCCAACTAAACCATCAAAGCATCATCAGGGTTGTGTGCGCTTTTCTCAGCGAGTAATGTGGAACACATTACACTTCCTACCAACTGAAAGTCAAAATCCTGGGAACTGCTATTTTACGGAAAGGGGCGGGGGGGGAGGAAGGGGGAGGACATTTGTATACCAGCAAAATGAAAAAGGCAAAGACAGCACAGGCTGTTACTAATGTTTTTGTTTTTTTTTTTTTTTTTTTTGGGGGGGGGGGGGGGGCGGCGGCGCTTAGAAATACAAACAGAATGCTTTAAAAGGATATAAATAGTGAAGGGTTAAAAGGAGCCAGTGAACTGAAAAGAGAAGGCAAAAATACCTGCTTTCCTTGTAGCCCATCTATAGATGTCTGGTTTTATAAGCAAATCAAAAATCAAGCACTTTTCTCCCCTTTAAGCACATGCACGCTGTCACCTCAATCTTAAGAATAAGATCACCCTGTCTTTTTCAGCTATCTCCTGCCTCATTTATTAAACATTTTCCAGTGTTTGCAGTAAGTGAGCTGATGGATCTTACAGAAAACAGCCTCATGCTAAGGAACCTCCACTCAACCTCAGACCAGGTCCATTAGGTGTACTAAGAGATGATCGGTTCCCACAGAAAAGAACGTGATCATGTAATTAAAAACTGCAAAAGTACAGGGAAGTCAATTTAAGGCTGCTAAGCCAACTTCAATTCTGGCATTCACAGATGTGACTTCAGATAAGCAAGGTATTCTGTCACCTTGTTTAGCTAGTGTATTTAACTCTGGATTTTTAAATAGCAAGCTGAAAAAGAGAATCTACTACACACCAATACATCAGTGCTCTGTGGTTATCATCAGTTCGACAACCTTCAGGCTCACCAGAGAGAGAAAATTAAGAATTGAGAAGCTGATAATGATAGTAGGTCCTCCTTATTTTCACAGAACAGCAATTATCAGGATGTTGAGACACAGTTGACAAGAAAGAAAAAAAAACTCCCTGCCACAAAGGTCATTGCTTCTTTTCAAAGCTTCATTCCAAGTAAACCATGAAGGCATAAGAACTCTAAGAAGATGCTTTAGACTATTTTACTATGGGCAACACCAAATATTTTTATCTGGTATCAGATTGGTAAACGGTGCACCCGTAGCAGTTCTTCCTTAAAAGTTATGCTTAAAGCTAGTAAAATTAAGTAAAAATAGTTAAGATTCAATGAAACTTATAAACAAACAGGAGAGGCTGCTGTAGTACAGTAACTGCAAGACAGCAAAACTTGCCTCTAACAAACGGAGAGAATGTGCACAAGATGGTGCAAAAAGGAAAAACACTAGACAGGCTTTAAAGAGTTTGGAGTATCAGAAACACATGATTTTAACCTGCACAAATACAACAGAAGCACAGGTTCAAGGAAAATCCCACCAAATCTGAAAAAAATGATGACCAATTAAGCTGAATTCTTAAATGCCCATTCAATTTGGTGGACAGAAGTGCCTGCATCAGTTCCCAAAAAACTCTACACACTCCCACTACCCTTAATACTGAGATGCTGACAACAGCAGTTGTGAAAGAGGGAAGAGTTGGTTTAATGGCCAGGCAGAGAAACTGTGAACTAAAACCAACAGAGTGGCAGTAGGGGTCTCTGCCGTCGGGAATTTTGTCATCTGTAACAACTTCAGTCAGTAAATCCCAAGAAAAGACATGCATCATCACCGATGAAACTGCAAGCACAACAGACTTGATTATTAATCAGATGCAAAGCTAAACTAACTTGACTCCTACTGGACAAGTCTTCAGCAGCCTCTCTTGTGCATCTACCTGCATTTATCTGAGCCCAAAATGGTTTGCTTCGCTAAAGCTCCTGGTACAGCAGCCCTCTCTTCCACCACGAGCACAAAGACTAATTCACCACACTGGAAGCAGAAAAAAACCCTCCCACTATTCAGCTGGTAGTGTTCATAAAAAGCACTACCCTCACCATACTCTCCAGACTGTCCCGCTCCTGCAAATGTATATATTATAAACATCCAGGTCTGGAATTTACAGTCAACAAACAGCAACACAAACAACCACCAGAGAATGTATAAACATTTGGAGGAACAAAAATACTCAGCCTGGCTGCACCACACACAGTGTTTATTTATCTCCGTTGCATAAGATCAATGGGAGGAGACATTCAAAACAGCTTTTTAAGCAAAGTGTCACTCTGTGTTAGCTTATGTCAGCGGGGCTTCTTCCGAGTACTCGTGTCACCATAAGATAGGTATGTGTGCAGATAGTTTTCTTGGTCCTTTACTCCAGTCGTGGCAGCTGGGCACAAGCAAGCAGAGAGGAGAAGGGCTGCTAGCCCGATCGAGTTACTGATTTAACATTTAGAGTCTTTGCAGCTCGAGAGAAAATTGCTGTGTATTTGTAACCTGAATGCAGGTCAGTAATTTTCAAAGGTCAGGCTGAATGTTTAAGATCTTTTTGTTATTAATTCCCCCACCCCCAGTTCCCAGCTCTGTGAATGCCAACGAGCAGGCTCAACTTCTATCAAGCTGCAGAGCAGTTAGCGTGCACCTCTGAAGACCAGGTCCTCAAGAAGATGCAAAACGGTTTTGCAACAATGCCACTGTCACACAAGACCTGCTTTTTAAATCAGAGATTTCTTTACTGGGGTTTCTTCATCTGTTGCTAACCCATTAGCCTAATGGCAAGGCAACGGAGTTTTCTCCATCCACTTATTTCACTTTTTAGGGATGCACATAAACTATTTTTGTGTTATCTTGCACAAATTTACACAAGATCACAAGATTTGATGATGCTCCTTAATAACACAGATAACTCCCCATAATACATCACACTTCTACAACCCCTTTAATCCAGAGATATCATAGCACTTTGCAAACAATGCATTTGCCTTACAACAACCCTCCCACACCTCATGTTAGGTCCGGATCATTATCCATACTTCACTGTCAAGGAAAGCTGAAGCAGAGTAAGATAATACAATTTAGCAGGGTTACAAAGAAAGCAGTACAAATCGGAGCAGAATGTGAGCTTCTTGACTTTTTAGCACTGTGATTCATCAGAAACCCAGTCATCTGAAATAATGATAAACTCTGTTGGATTTCACAATGCTTTGGGTAGATTTACATTTGTCCCACACAAATACTACGTGTGGCTTATGCTACTGGCTTTGCAAGTGTCCTCCAACTACGCATCATCTTTCAAGTTCGGGGATAGTGGACTAGGGGAAATACTTGTACTAACACAAAAACTTTGATATTTTCTTTCTGAAGGATGAAACTCCAGTTTGAAAACCTTTAAATGATGACAAAGAATATACCTAAAGCATCACAATACCTTGCAAACTAATTCCATTCATGTGCAATTTTGGAGCCCAGCCTCCAAAAGAGACAGAACAATAATCCAAGTGTGTGACTGTTGCATTTCTGTGGGTACAGCAATCAAAGCAAGCATCTGCCTCCTGCAAGGCTGTGAGATGCCAAGGGATCACATGAAGAAGTCAGTCTTTTTCCCCTACTGTGGTTGACTATACACACTCTCCTATTGTGTCTCATCAAAGAGCTGATGAGGGAGGAGTGGAGTGTACTGAAAGAGCAAACAGAAACAGAGCTAGGGACAATAGATGAAAGCAAAATAGCGATTCTGTGGAAATAGTTTGTGGACTGTACTACTTCAGGTCAAATTCAGATCTGAGGAACACAGACCGAGCTTTTCTGGAGCAGCACCTAGGGTAGCAGTGATCTGATTAACCATCAGCTTATAGGAAGCTTTGCGTTAACTTCAAAGGATTCTGATTTTAGAGAAAAGCATCTGCACTCTCAGGACCCTGGTTTCTAGTGCACCTCCCTTTCACTTAGGGTTTTTAAGATTATATGCTCCTCTATTCCAGGTTCAAAGCACTGGAATTGATGATGGACCATTGGTTTAGCTTTCTAAAACCATAACAAATTTTTGAAACCAGATGAGTTTGTGCCCACACACTTGGTAGTAAAGCAAACTTGGTTTGAGGGCCAATGTCTTGTGGAGTAATCACAATACTGAGAAGGCAATACTATTAAATTTCAGGCTTTCGTGTAAGTTATAACGATGCCTTACTTCCTACCTTAAATATAATTCAAAATTTGCCATGACATCCCCTAGGTAACCACCTGCAATGATTAATTTTTCCAAGGAAAACTTTTTTTGCAGTATTGATGCAATAACCTTCTACCGCTATAGGCCTTACACAGGACTAGTCTTTTGTTTTAATGACTTTAAAAATCTCTTAAGATCCTCCCAAGACTTTTACGAGCAAGTAGCTCTCTGCTCTGGGAATGTCATCTCCATTACTAACAGTAAAAAGTGGTGCTTATGTATCCCACACCAACACTGAAACATAATCAAATAAGGAATACTGGTTAGATATTAGACACTGAGCACAGCAAAATAGACACACTGAATCTTCAGTAATTGTCAGAAGAACACAGCTTATTGAGAACAGATCCTGTTTCCCAGGAATGCAAAATTCTAATTTGTAATTTAGCACTAAAGAGGAAGAGAAAGCGCAGCCTAACATACGTTCCACTGATAAGGCACCCTACATTCCTACTACTTATACAGGTATCACACTGAAAGAAATACAGTGTGAATGCTCACAAAGTACCTTCAACCGTACGAACATATGATCAACTGTTATTCATGCTACATTATTAATATTCTACTTACCAGCGTCTAAAAGTTGACTGTTCATTATACTGAACAAACTCCTTTAATTTGTTATTTTTCTGGTTATGCATCTCAGTTTCTCAAGTGGGGGCACACTCCTACCCCATCCATTACAAGACCCCTCTGTAATATATTTGCCCAAATCAGTGCACTCAAACTCCTACAGAAATTATCCAACAGCATGAGCCAACTTGGAAAAAAAAGTCTGCCTTGCTGTGAAAGAAGACATTACCCCACCAGAACTATCACTCTCATGGCTTTTTCTTTTTTTATTTTTTTTTAATGGAAGCAAAAACCCCTGTCATCTCACCTACTCCTCTTTTAATAAGGAATGACTGCCGTGACTACCCCCATCTAGAACCACCATTCACTGCCAGCACCTCTGCTCTCCTCGTGTGCTTAGAGAACAACTGATTAGCACTTTGCATAATTAACCTGATTAGCACTGTGCATAATCAAACTGATTAGCACTTTGCATAATTAAAAAGAAATAATAATAATAACAATAATAAGCAGTAGGTAATAGCAAAAGCTGCTAGTCCTATTGCCTGTTCGTTAGCTCTAGGATTAGTTTAGTGCAGCATATTTTATTTAAAACTTTTTTTTTTTAAAAGATGCACAAGCTCCTGAGAAATAGAAGTTAAAAAAATTCTCATTTATTTTCAGATCACTGATGAAAATATTGGTTGTTTCACATTACAACTTAGCATTTCTTTTGCCCCTCTGTTGTAGCTGAAGATATTTAATAGGAAGATGTCACACTAGATGGACAGCTGGTCTTATTCCCACATCTTTCTGCAGTAATGCTTTTGGATTCATTATCACAGGATATGGACACCCCATATCCTTTTATGCATATATCCCTGCAACATATTTTGAGCACAGAAAAGCTGTATTACCCTTTTTGTAAAAATGGCCAAGGTATTAACACATGGATCCTCAAAAAGTACATACTGAATTCTCCGCCTGCCCTGAACACAGGAAGTTTGGAGAGCAACATACAGTTAATCAGGCTCCTGCCCCTAACCCTGCATCTTTCTTCCCCCATTTGAACATAGTCTTGTCTGCATGTGCATTTGGTGCCCTGCTCAAGAACACGTTGCAAGACAAAGCACTGTCCTTGACTGCTAGGCTCCTGTACAAACATCCCAACTGGTGTTTCAGGATTAACATAAATTCTTCAGATTTTGAGATGTGGCTGAAGTTGTGCCTATAGGCTGCACACTGCGTGAAAAAGTGTTAAATATTTGTATCACTAGTGACTCAACTCTCCTAGGATATGCAATGCCAGACAGCCTAGAAGAGCGGCGCCCCAAGTGAGTGGGTAAACCATTAACATTTTCTGTTTACTGATGTTGCCTCATACCTCCCACTCAACACAATACCGTGTGTTTCCCCTTACTTTATTAATCTTATCTTTCTCTAGAACCTTCATATTACAGCTCAGATTCTTCTTGTATTCCCATTAGAGCAATCCTCACCTTACATCTTCTGTTTGAGGTACTCTCCTTCCAGAATACCTTGAATGTTCAAGAATAATTTGAATAGAATGAAGGCGTTCTCCTTCAAGAACATCCACTGCCAACCCTCCACTGTATACTTACAATGACCTTGCCTATACTTCCCATCATGTAACAGACACACATTGCAGCTCCTCTGCTGATGGCTCAGCAAGCACGGTTGGGACATGGAGCCAACCAGGGAGTCAAGCTCCTTCTGAGTGATCAGCCCATCTGCCCTGCAGCTGTCTAGACAGGAATTGCTGCCTCTGGACCGTATGTGGCTCAGATGCAGCACATTGAATAGACCTGTCCTAGAACAATGACAAAAATTCCCCATTGTGCTATAGTTTCTCTCATAAATGTTCTCTCATAAAATAAACCAATGAGAAACTGTGGGGGGAAAGAGCAATAAAAGAGCATCTTGTCATAATTAACTGGAAATGTATTACTCATGCACAGGGGCCTCTCCATCACCCCAAGCAAAAGAACCCATATGAACAGCAAAGGGTGTAGAGCTAGTTCCTCTTTTCACAAGTTGTTTAGTTTCTGAAAAGTGTTGCTGTAGAGATTTTTCAAGTCCAAATGTTCCTGGGGAAGGTAGTTCCAGTAATTCTGGGAAGGAAGCCAATCCCTTGGCTTTGTGTGTAAATATTTAAACAACATTGTTTTTATATACATACATTTATACACATATACATATATGTCTTTAGACTTCCAGACTTGCAAAACGGGAACTGAAAAAATATGCCAAAATATAGTTATGAACTCGCTTGCCTGAACCATGACAACTGACCATCAGAAACAAAATACAATACCAACTTCAAAATAATTGAGCCATGTTGTCTGTGTATACTAATCCACTCAAACAGAAGAGTGGACAGATCAGAGCTACAGATTCTAAGGTGCAGAGATTGAAGTCTTAAAATTTATCTCCTTATAAGTGGCAAGAGCATAAGATTCATCAATTTTAAGCCTTTCAGAGCCTAGATGGATGCTGAGAGCTCCACCCACAGGTGTGGGATCTCCAGCCTTTAAGGACACAAAGCTTCACGTTCCCAGCATTTTAATGTTCCAAGCTGCAACTTCGTGTTTAGAAAAGTCACTGCTGTTTTAGGCTTGAATCAGGTTCATACTTCAAAAGGAATTACCTGGTAGAAAATTCCACCAAAGAATGGAAACATACCTGGCGTTGAGATTTAGTGAACAATGTGGAAAAAATACTTTAAAATTGTTGAGGAGGAGGCTGATAAAATGAAGGAAGATGATTTAGTGAGCATAAGGCAGACACTCAGGGCATATGATGAATAAATCAATCCATGAATATAAAATTTACCACATGGACTCCACCTGTATACACTCAGTAAGCAAAAACACACCCTAATACAAAGTACATGCATGTAAATGCATAGCTGTATGATTTAAAGAAATCAAACATTTATGAACACAGTATTTGTGTGTCATTTCAAATACATATATATACATAGAACAGCCAGTGTGAGTTTTAAGATCAGAGAAGTATACATACAAAAACACAGAGAAGAAAGGACCAAGAGTAGGGCAAGTCTTTTAGAAAATATTTTAATGGCTTTACAAAAAGCCCTCACCCAAAGTTTGAGGGTTTTTTGCAATCTTACATTTTCTATTGCAAAATACACCTGCTTTCTTTTCTCCTCCCCCCCCCCAACTAAATATTTCTTCCATCTAATGACTCTCTTTATTAGACAGCATCTAATTTGCATACATTTACATACAATTTAACTGCTAGCTTGTGAGAACAAAGAAATGGCTCGGTATTGTACTGAAGGACAATACTCAGAAAAGGAAGGTATAAAATCTAGCTAGCTCGGTGGCTGTGTATTCTCTTTGTTTCAGAAATACCAGGATTTTTAAACACACTACTTAAAGGGTGAAAAAGATTATTTCACCAAACAATGAAAAAAGATACAGTGCAGCTCCCTTTTAACACATTCTCTCTCTGGCCTGGTTAATGGGATTTAAGGGTCCAAGATTTCTTTGCTTTCTTCTGTTTCCTTTATTAGAACTGATGGATTTAATTCTGTCACATATTTTACTTCATATTTTATTCCTATAACAATCTATGCTGAAGTTCAGCTCCAATGCTAATTCAATACTACCTTCCTTTCCTTACTGTCAGCCTGGAACAGGACTGAATGATCTTTGATGGGCATGAAGTGGTCTGCCCTCAATGCCCAGTGCTAATGGATTTTAGAGAGAGTCTGCCAGAATTTTACCTTGTGGCATCAAGTATAGAGATAATGAAAACTTACCATGTAGCTGACTGGGAATCAACAGGAAGGGAAGCAGGGCAGAGCTCCACTCGTGAGAACAGGGAGGGACTGTGGTCAGAGTAAATGCAGGATGCAAGGGATGTATCAAGCCCCCTAGTTCCCTAGAAGAAGAGGAGAAAAAGATCTTTAAGATGTCACAAAGGCAAGAACCTTTAGAAACAGTTGGCAGAAGCTCTAATACAGGCCCTACCAAAAGCACAATACGTCAGCAAAAGCTTTTTCTCCACAGGCTTTACAGCGGGAGTACCAAATGCAGAGAATGGCTGTAATTCTAATCCATGTGGAAGTGACATAAAAGTTTTGCAGGAAAAAAAACACATGATTTCAGGCTGCATGCTGCACATTTCCACGTCCCCTCAAATGTGCAAAACCCAGCGAAGCACAACAGTCTGCCATTTGTTGCGGCCTACACAGCAGCTAGCATCACTGCCCAGCTCTCCTCAGCAGCATACTCACAGACTTGTGCTCAGCAGGCCAAGTAATGCCTGGTTTTTGGAAAGGCAAAATACTGACATTCAATAGTAGAAGGTCGGGGGGGGGAAAAGAAGAACCCATCACCGGCACATTGTATGAACCTGTCCTACAGAAACACGGCAGGCGTAGCCCTTTCTAGTGCAGGGAGCCCTACTGAAATCTACTGGAACAAGGCATGGTAGCAAGTACTACGCCAAGCCAGCTTGTTTACCAAGCAGGTGTGGTATTTAGCATTCAGCAATCATCTGCTTGGTTCATCTCACCCCAGCCACAGTTTTACAGGCCCAGCAGAAGGCCAAGGGTTAACATCGCAAGCGTTCTCACACCAGTGGCACAGGGACACCGTGACAGAAGACAAAGGATCTGTGTTGCAAACTGTACATAGAGGAAACTCGTACTGATGCTTCCCTGATGTGCCTCACTGGCACTCAAAATACATTATAGATTATTTGCAGACACAAATTTTAATTTAAAGCTGGCTGAAATGTTAATGAAGTTTTAGCTGTTTTTCAAAGGGGAAAACTCCCTACTGCTTACAAAAAAAAGCCTACCACTTCCTGCCTGATCATTTTCTAATGGCATATAGCAACCAAACCCAATAAAATAAATTAATCAAGCCTTCAAATCATTTTCCCTTTTTCAAGGATGGAAAGGTTGAGGTGTGTGATCTTCAGAAGTTCTGATGCGTACCACAATGCTGGTTTTAGCAAACAGTGAAGAAAGTAAATTCCAAAGCCAAAGTTCCTTTAACTCTCATATCCTGTACTCACGGCTTACATTGCTGAAACCATTGGGTTATTATTTCCAGAACCCTACCAGAGTTGTTCCACCGCAATCTGAGCTAATTTAAATTGCAGCTGCAACAATCTCAGCCTTCCCTCTCATTTTTTCTCTCCTGGACACATGTGCCTGACCCCATCCTTGAGCCAGAACTGGGTAACTGGTTCAGGGGGCTTTCAGCTGAATGAATGTTCCTTTTTCATATGTTTTCAGCCAAATAAACCTCCAGCCACAAATCAACATCCAGTCATGACATTTTGGGGCTAGAGCTAAGGAGGCAGCAGGACTGTACAAGTGAAGGAACAACAGAGAGGCCTGGATGTCAATCAGTTTAAGCTACTGTGGACCTACATCTTGAGAAGTCCAGGGCTGCTTTGGTATGGTGTGGAAGAAAGGCTCCTATCACATTGCTGGAAACCAAAGCAATCATGGCTTTACAGGTAGAAAAAAATGCCACCACCTTACATGCTAACCTAAAATAAACTGACGAGCTATACAGATCATGCAGAATAGATGCAGCGTGCTTTTGATGAAAAATAGCTTGAGATAATGGTGCACTGCTACAATCTGCACCAGGGGCAATTTCCAAGTGGCAGATTGAATTAGCCTCAAGTGACATGCATTACAGTAATGCTTCCCTGAGGCAATAAGGCAAGGTCCCACATTCAAAAGGAAAGAATTGAGCTTTCTTGCCAACGGCAAATGATAAAGCACACGATTAAGAAGCACTGTTACTAGGACATCCAGAAGCTCCTGGAAATCCTTCAAGGACTTCAGAAAATACATTTGGAAATAGAGAGCAGGAATTTTCTTTTTCATCTCTGCAGTTATGATATTGAGTATCTCTTGCTGCTTTCCCAGTGCACAACTATTAATTCCAGCTAGAGTGGAATCTAAGTTTTCTAGCACCATCATTTCTGAAGTCACTCTGCCCTAGCAGTTGTGGGATATAAATCTGGATTTCAGGTAAATACAGAAGACATTGCAGTCCAAATCTCCTCCCTTAGCTTGTTTGCTCCATGTAACAACAACAACAAAATTAAACCCTACGTGAGAGAAATCCTGTGGCAGCAAGTAATCACCCAACACCATCATCCACAATTTCTTCAGAAGGAGTCACTAATGAACAACTTGACCAGCCAGTTAACATCCATAGATGATTCATCATCTTGGAAATTATAGTGGCTGAGAAAACTAGAAGAATCAGTGTGGATACCTGATCATTAGTTCAACAACCAATATTTCAACCAACTTTTCAGTACTAGAGGCAGTCAGAATTTTCATACCTCAATTGCAACCGGGCCTCAAGGGCAGAATACCAGATCAGACATAAGAACTGGTGGTTTTTTTCCTTCCACAACAATGAAATCATACCTTCTTAAGCAGCGTTATATAACAGCACGTGATTCTGAAGCAATGGCATCCACACAACTAATTATTTTTATTGCAGCGTTATATATACTCTGAAGAGAGCTGTAGTTACCCTATCAATCATGAACAGATGCACAGGTTGTTACACAATTTTATACAGGTTCAAGTTATGTGACCAATACGATAGCTTGGCTGGTTTACCAACAGGAGATTTGTTTTCCTTCAGCTGCCCATAAGATACGGCTTCCTGATAAGAGTACAACCCAGTCAGGCATATATTCTTGCTATAGTGTTTCTGAATACTTCTTTCTATAAAACAATGGTCCACTGGAAGACATGCATATGCACATTAATGTATGTATATGCATACATCTATAAAATACTTCGGTAAATACTTGTAATTAACAACTAATTGCAACAGTATCATTAGCTCATCATCACAATTGTTTGATTAAATGAATTATTTTCTCCAATTTACAACAGTGCCTACATCAGCTTTGACGGTCATTAAAACAATGAGGAGAACCTAAGAATTTTAAATGCTGCCAATATTTGAATACTTTCTATTCGAGTGTTCTTGATTCGTTTAAGTAGTATATTACCACAACACCAGCCTCAAATTCTATCTTCACTCTAACAATTCTTCTTGGAACTGAAAGTAGGTGAAGCAAATTGCAAATTGTTCATCAGATTTTTCCCTTTCTTTTCTTTTGTTGTTACGTACTCCACTGAAGCAGAGAGATGAAAGTATAAAGTTGGTGTAAGCAGAAGAATAACTCAGTGAAAAGTAGCCCCTCTTGTACCTAATTAAATTCTGGCATTTATGAATTTCCACTTTTTTGCACATAGCTGTCTCATTACATTTTGCGTTACACATTATGGGTGGGATTATCAAAAGGAACAATGGTGTGATTCTCTTTCCACTAAAACCATGGTGAAGCAGTTCTAGCTGAATCCATCAGCAGCACATTCAGGCCAGCTTCACAAGCTTTTGAAAATCCTCCCCGTTCCCCACCTGCCTGCAAAGTAGGGAGAACCAGAGGTACAGCACAAAAGATTCCACCAGCTTGTGCCTGAGTAGCAACAAGTTGCAGCTTGTACAATTCCGTCAAGATAAACATGCTGAGAATTCCCTTCTAAATATAAACAATATTTCAGAAGCTAGCAAATTCTTCCGAACATTCACTTTGATTTGATAAATTTTATTAAATACAATTTGCCACAGCAGCATTTTAAAACATGATAGCTACAGCATGAATAGGTCATTTTTACACACACAAGTAAAATCTATCCAGTTGTGTATAGAGCGTAAATTATGTATGCAGGCCCACACACCCCGAGATAACAAAATTACCCAGCTTGCACACCAAGCAAGTCAGAAACTGTGTAGTCACAGATACCAAAGTCATGCCCAAGCCAATCAGTCCTGCAAAGCAGCTGCTATCTCAGCTGCTTATTAGTTCACCAGAACACTGGCCACGACCAAAGGCTTCAGACTGGCTTACAGCATGCGCTGAACAGCATTGGGTCTGCTTTCAAAATCCTGCACAAACACAACCATGGATGAATACTATCAAAGGGAGGGGGTAGTACAGAAACCCATTTTAAAATTTTCCTCAAAACATGATTTATTTTTTTAAACACTGAAGAGAAAACCCTTAATCTTCAATACTACATAATAACAGAATCATGCTGTTTTGTGGCAGAATGCTAAGTTTCATTTTCAGCAGGAAAAAAAAGTGTATAATAATTTTCCTGATTTAGATGGGTTTTAGGTCAACCTTAGCTACATACAAATGAATGTTTTGTTCAAATTACAGGGTAATTTTAATTAGGACACCCTGTTAGACATCCTGTTGTTCTATTTAATGGACTTTCTCAATTATGAGAAGAAACACCTCCCCATCCACCCGTGATTCAAGTTAAGGTAAAGATTATGCTAAATAAATATACAAAGATAAAAGATATTTATCCTGCATTAGATCTTTTTTATTTCTCTTGATCTTTATTTGGCAGCTTCTATATTAAAAGGGCAGAGTTCAGAACTCAGCACCCATTAAACACCTGTTTAAAAACCACTTGAAGCACTGGAAACAGCCAAATATGTCCCAATTAAGTGGAAACGTTGGCGCTGCTGTCCCAAGTAAGGAACACCCATTGCCATTTGCTCTCATTAAGTTAAACAGGTTTCTTGGGACATAGCTGAATTCCTGATTACGTGCATTGCAATTGGATGGAGAACACCAGAACAATAAAATTTAATTCGGCATAGCCTTCTGTCCAGTTGTCGAGCACAGTATTTCGGGAGAAGCGGCTGAAGCTTTGGGAAGCGCCCAAGAGTTACATGCTGGATACAACATAATTCAGTCTTCTGTCAAGGAATTCTTGGTTGACCTGAGAGAATCAGGCCTGGGTTTCTTCTCAAAAACATTCCATGAGATTAAGAGCCAATTCACTTTTCTCAGCATTTCCTCCTCTGTACTTGGTATTAGTTTGACTGTCTTATACACTTTCATTTGTTAGTTAGAAGCATGATATGCTACCTTTTATATTCACTCCAATGTTAAGTCACTCACCAACTGCTTGATTTCATACGTTTATGATTTCAGTGATGGAATGACAAGCCCAGAAAATAAAGGCTTTGTTCATAGATCAGATGCGGTACTGCAAGTTTTCAAAATATTTTTGTCAGTGTATTTTAAGACTCTTCCAGAGGGACCAACTGCATGGCTAACAGAAGAATCTTGTCTCTATCATCCATCTAACCTCCTGGCCTCTGTCAAGGATGCAGACACGCTTGCCAATAAGCGACAAAGTCAAGTGGTCTTTTTCCAAAAACTCAACAATACATTTCAGGGTGGTGCCACTAGAAACCCACTAGACAGAATCAGAGCAGAGTAGCAGTGATTAAAAAGTATGTCTGAAATGGTTCTAATATCCATGCTCAATCCTCTATAATCCCACTTCATTATCAATTTATTAACTTCCTTTGTTGTCCCTTCCGTCACACTCCTGTGCTACTCACTAATATATCTTAGTTTTTAAGGTGCTTTACTCCATAAGCACAAAAAGCTAGCATACGTGGCATAAAATTGATCAGTCAACTGTATCCAAGTAAGGGATGTGCAGTCTCTAAACTGATACCTTAAAATTAAAGTTATTAAAAAAAAAAGTTGGTTTAGTACTATATTACACACGTCTTAATTTACAACTCATACAACCATGATGTTAGCAGGATGAAAAAACCCTCTCTATTTTTCTCTTCAGTTTTGTCACACAGACTTCATATAAATCCTGTTGGTTTTCTAGTACCTTTTGTACTTAGTGTAGAATTCACAATTATTTAGAGCCTACATTTCTAAGTAAACTTCAGTACAAGAAAAAAACATTCTGGGAATATAAGATATCAGCTAGCAATAGCTACTGACCTAAAACTATATATATTTTCAAGACAACCATGAGAGTGGCAGATGCTTTCTTGTTCTGGCTGGCTACAAAAGGCACCAAGAAATCCTAAGATAGATACTTGCATACTTACTCTTTGCTTGTCCTCTCCTTCTCTCCCCCCCTCCAATAGCAAGTATTTTTGCATACAAACAACACTTTTCTGATTTGCTATTGCTCTTTATTTAGATATCCATGGGTGCTATATTCACTGCGGTCTCAAGAACAGTTTCCCTTCCATATTCCTACCGATCTCAACAAGAACGCTGGGCACCAAAAACATCTGAAAGCGATAAATACTCCGTGTTGTGAATAGTGGAGAATAAATTAGTGTTGCTGCTTATAGCAAAAATGCTTTACAGCAGTATTCCCAAAACTTGAGGGCCACTGTCCTTACTAAGGCTTAAATTAAGAAATTACTAACTTCCCCTATTACAATTGTGGGCTGACATGTTCAGTAGATAGCATTTGTAGTTGCAGCACTTCCAGACTACAAAGAGCTGTAAGTGCTATCACTATGAACGGATGTTTTTATTAGTAGACATTTTTTTTAGACAGTAACCAGAAGGGAGTCAGGAAGTGGGAGCACAGGTGCAAACAAAAAAAAGCAAGCCCCACTACAGATCACTACAGCACATGAGAAAAATCAAGTGATGACATCACCTTACTGGGTCTGTCAGTGATTTCGGGTTGATTGGAATACTGGTTTTCATCTTTTTCTGCATCTCTGTTAGACAATTATCAAAACTGTTTAGCACCATCACTTTCACAGACGCTGATAAACCACCTTGTATTACTTGTACCTAAGCACACCAGGCAACTTGAAAGCAAATTTTACCACATCTAAAACAGTAGTATTCCATGCTGTAGAAATAAAGAGCACCTGCTCTGCAATACAGTTATTGAAAGGGTGGAAACAATTCATGCTATACATTTCAACTGGCTTTTCACTTCTGCTGAAAGGGAAGTGCATAACTAACCCTAAAGAAGTTGCCGCTAGACTCTTCAGTGCCCCAGCTCACCAAAACAAAAGGACCTGCAGATTGATGCTTCAGCTATGGAATATTCCAAGGTAGAAAAGACTTGGCTTATATCACAGATATCTACAGGCAAATCACATCATCTATTTGTATTTGATATAAATGAGAGATATAGGTTAAAGGGAGAGAAAGAAACAGCTTTAGACTTCTAACTGCATAAAAAAGCAGCTTTTAAGGCAGGCATGACCATGCGTCCAAGTCCTAGGAATAAGTGGTAACACCCAACAGGTGGGGGGAAAAAAAAAGAGAAAGGCAGGAGGTACTGGAATAGGCTGATACTTTCTGCAATACAGCAACCTACCCAAATATTTACTGCCAAAGAAACAAAATAAGAGTTCATAATTACACTTGTATTAGGAAATACTCTCCTCATACTATCAGGACCCCACAATGGAGCAGCACCTTTCAAGACAAAGTGCAGAACTAGTCTTGAAACAGAAACTAAAGTAGCGAAGGAAGAGAGCAAGAATGGAGGTGTGGGAAGACAAAACGGGGAAGACAAAAACAGATGGAATTAAGAATCCAGGTACAGCCCTTACTGCTCAAGTGGGGCTGCAGGGAGTTAAGAAAAAAGGAAAGAGAGGCACATAAACTTTAAGCACAAAGTGAGGAGAAGTCAGTGGAGGGATATATTACAAAAATTAATGTTTCAATATGCCATCTTGCAATATCATATTGAAAACCACACCACTGTGTGTTGTTACTGTATTTGACCAAGTGCACCATCGTGTTTAATTTGAACTTTATGATAAATCACATGACACAGGAAAGCAAGCAAGTGACTCACAGTCCCCTTTGAAATCTTACCCTATTAAAACTTAGACTGTAGCAGCAACACAGTAACCGAAACCTACCGACACTACACTATAGGAAGGGAACAGAAATATTGAAAAGCACATCCCCGGACTATTTGGTCATTTGTTAGACATGAACAGTAACTTCCCTGTGCCAGCAGTTGCTGTTGGACTAAGCAGTAGATAAATTTGATGTGTGCATCTGATACAGCAAGCCACAGGCTGCCCAATTTTCTAAGGAGTGCACAGACACTCCGCACACCTGAGCATGATTAAGACTTACTGCTTATGAAGAAGAGTCTGTATTGGCAGAGCATTCATTGGCTTGAAGGGGAGGGAGGCAGTTGGAGGAAAAGCACAAACCTGTTTCTGCTCACTACCACCAACATTACTGCATGCGCCAGTAATGAGGTGGACAGGCTAGAAGGGAAACAGGATATAGACCAGGAATGCTTTATCAGCTGCAAGACCAATGCTGGTTTTGGCACTACTTCCACTCTACTGAGTTGTGGGGAGAGGAAAACAAACAAACAAACATACACACACACAAAAACCACACACACCAAAAAAAAAAAACAACCACCCAAGCAGGTGCTAGCAATCTGAGACCACATGATGCCAGCTACAGCTGCTTCAAACTGATTCAATTACATCTGCCTGAATAGTCCCAGAACATTGAATCCACTGAAGAGAACCATAGGTTGAAGGGAGACCTAGTTCTTTGGGATTTTGACACTCCATTAAATTAAGGTAGAAGTCCCCCCAGTTGAATTCAGGAGAGGAAATTCAGGCACAGTCTGAAGCACGTGGACGTACACAGTCTAGGATAAGATGGAAGCTGGAAGATAGCAGATGCAGAACACTGGAATACACAGCAAAAGCCCTTTGGAAAGAATGCCTTAACATTTTCCTGAAACAGCCTGACAGCACTGCCCTGTTTCCCAAAACACTGGGTGCAGTACATTTGCTCGAACATGCTCTTGGGATTGGGACTTCACTCCAAACCTTGTTTGTACAAAAAGGGGCCAAGCAGCTGGGAAATTCTGGAGTGTAGTGTGTCCTCATTAGCTCCCATCTGCCATCAGAACTCAGCTCATGGCAAGTTTGGCTAAGTCCTGGTGTTCTCAGGTCCAAATCTGGGTCAGTTTTAATTACACTATACAGAATTCAGTGTGCAGTTTTTAAATCCTTATTATACAGTGCAGAAGAACGGGCAGCTCTCCAACTAATCAATTTTTTAAAAGTACATATATAAAAATTTTAAACCAGGCTAGACAGACAGTGGGTGGAAGAGAAAAAAAAAAAAGTATAAGTGAGTACAGGGGTGAGTTAAGAGAACTGTTAACAAAAGTGGGTCACCAGCAAGTTCTGCCTTCAAACTTCAAAGGAAGGGGGAAAAGAAAGAAAAAAACTTTTTTTTTTTTAAGACAGTACAACTGATGTGCAAGATGTGTACAATTCATGCTCCTTTTAGCATCAGCATGAGTTACACACAACAATGCTACTGCCAGATCACGAAAAAAAAAAAAAGACTCTTGTGGCTATAGGACCACATAGCAGGCACTGGTTGACCTATTCCTACATGTGTTAACAGTCACATTGCCTGGACTGAAAAAAATCTTTTTCCTTACGGACAGATATGAAGATCATGGCCTTTACCCTCCAGTTATAGAAAAGGTGCAGTGGTTAGTTCAACAGGATCCTTGAACGTGATAATGAACTGCCGTTTATTACTCTAAAGCCTTACATGTTTAGTGTTTTTTGGGCTAGCCTAATTGCTATTTATTTCCCCTTTTTCTATGCCCTCAAATAGCCATCAGCCAGGTCAGGACTTGAAAAGAGCTTTGCTTGCCAGGTTGCTGGCAAACAAAATAATAGGAAGAACAGAGAATTGCATGTTTTTCACTGAACAGACACTTGGGATAGGATAACACGCCAATTCTTATCTGTGTAAATTGGGCTAAAATCTACTCTTGAAGTCAACAACCAGAATCTACCCTGTTTAGAATCTTTGTCAGATGCAAGGGAGCAAACAGGAGTCTTCAGTGACAGTTACATACATAAAGGTAGTTCAAGACTGGAGAAGGATGATCAAGGAGTAGTGTAAATCGAAATGAAATGATATATGCTTGTTAGAAAAGTATAATATTCTGCCATCCCCCTACACAAAAACTAAACCTTCAGAGAATTTCAAGACTGCATTAACCATTTGTGTGAACAAATTCCTGTTGAAGAAAGATTTTCTCTTCACATACCTTGTGAAGAATCATCAAAGCGAGTGTTTTATAGCTACAGCATAGGAGAAGCACAACACAATTCTTCATTCCCATTTTAAAGTAAATTTTCAGCTAGCAGCTCTTCCACACATCTCCAACTGATAGGTGAACCTAGTATATCCTTCCACAATTCAGAAGTACACTGCTGACTATTTCAAGATCAACAAGAGCTACAATGCTAAAGTAACACTTTTTTTTCTTTAAAAGAAAGTTTTTTCTTTATCGTAACCCCTCTCCCTCACGCATCTGTAATACATGAAAACCCACAGATCAAACATACATTATGCAACAACCCAAACAGAAATCAAAGACATAAAACCATACCACAAGAGCATTACAGACTTCAGTATTACCAGCTTCTCCATTATGATAGCATGTCTCAACCGTTGGAGGGCTTTTTGCCCACACCACCTGACTGGTCTTGAGCTCCAACAATCCCCACCTGGGCCCTCTTGTATTAATTAGGACAATTAGCCTCACCCTTTCTGGGATAATTGTCAATTTAGTTGAGCTGACACCAAAAAGTGGATTTAAAAAAAAAAAAAAAAAGCTAAGTCTGAAGCCAAAAGTGGAGGGACAAGAAAATTATCCCATGCAAATCTGTTTTCTAAGTGTCTGATTTTTTTAGTAGAACTTTTTGCTGTGAAGTTTTTGTGTAGAGCAACAGGGTAACAATGTGCAGGAGAACATTAACATAGCAAACACCAGTAAATTTAGCCTGGGCTTTATCATTGCATCATTCTTGTAACAGAAGAAAAATTTGAGTGCCCCAGTGCGTGCTTCGACTATGTTGTCTTTTAAAGCCATGATAGTGCAGTCAGGCATGTTTGATGGACTCTGGAAAACATGATCCTCAGTGACAAGGCAGAATAGACAACCTGTAACTACACCCAATGAAGAGTGGAATAACAACGCTATCTAGTGCTGTACGTGCTCTGGAAAGCTGACAAGGAAGTCCAGTGGTGAAACAGGCTGGCAGCTTGGGAGCCTGGGAAGGGAGGGCTCTGCTCTTCAGAAGGAAAGTTCAGCTTCTACCTGCCTTTGTTATATATGTTACATATCATCTGTCAATGTAGCTTTATTAAATATTTTTGCTTACCTCTTTCTTTGGCCCCTCTGCTTTTCCTCTTCTTCCACTTGAAATATATTAACAAGCCACCCCAAAAGGTAGGAGTCAAAGGCAGCTAGCGAATGCTCAAGTGGACTTTTACTAGGCTCTGACTAATCTTAAGGACCGCAAGTATGACAAAAGGTGTCACTGACTACCTGCTCAGATGGTTGAACTATAGAATAGAATGAACACTAGCCTCTCAAGAGCCTTTGCATTCCCCTCTCTGGACATGTGGAAGCTGCAGCGTGGAAAACAAGGCCAAAAACAAGATGGCGGACTCCAGAGTGAAAGGACAAGTTCTGCTCACGTCCATACAGATGGACTTTTATCCCCTCTCTCCTCCCTCTAAAAGCATGTTCAGGTGTGATCCAAGTCAAAGTCACTAAAACCCTTCAGGTTCTCCTGAACTGATATTGCATCCACCTCAGTTACCTGCTGTCAGCCTAACTTGTTCAAGGTGTATTTGGTAGTTCTGAATTCTGACCAGAGAGTCTACAGGAAAGGAGACTTGCTGATACTTCTGAATAATCCGTGCTGTTCTCGCATGGCAAAGCTCCCACACAAGCACAGCTTCCTGCTACAATTCTGTTCATTACGAAATGGTGAAAGATCTGGCATGGCAGATGAATGCAGATGTACTAAATAGTAAAAAAGCAAGTATGCCAACCTGAGACAGGGGACGTTTTATTTTGCAGGCTGTCAGCACCTGAGGATGTTAAGGAGGTAAGAGTAATTTACAGAATGAATTAAACCATGGGGGTCCCAAGTAAGAAATTAAAAAGAGACTCTTGTCAAACATATCTCTACTAAGATTTGATGATACTATATCCAACTATCTTACTGTATCTACAAATAGCAGCTCACGTAATCCTCTTAGTGGGGGTCTGTCCTTTTGACTACATGCGCTGAAATACCTAAGAAAACAGTCTGATTTAAAAACAGAATGAGTTTCCCAACTTTATTGTCCTTGGTTGTGAGAGCTTAAGTCATACCTTTAACATTTGAATGCCCGTTTTTCTATTGCATTTTATTTGTGAGTGGGTGTTATACGGTCTACATAAAATGAATCACTACATAAAAATGCAACACCTATTATCATGTATTTCATAAATACCCAACCTATAGTGTGTGCTGTGCAGCACAGTTGTTATTACCAGCTAACAGCATATTCTACACTAACAGAAGTCCTACAGATCTCATTTCTGTGAATTTTAAGAATGGTGGAGCAGAACTGAGGAGGCATTTGTCAAATTTGTGTGTTCCCTGTACCTGCAGAGGAGGTGGCAGCCTACAATTCTCTCACTGCAGTGAGGAGATGGTATCAAGAGGGTACTAAACAAGCCCAACCAAAGGTATCATGAGTACTTTCCTAAAGAATAATACCATATTTATTCAAATGTCCTCAAATGAAAACTGTATCCTGACTAAAGTGATGTCGTTTTGCAAGTTGCTAGCAACTTTACTGTGGTCTAGTTTCCTATCTGCATGACAAAAGACACTAAAAATGTGCACAGACCTAAATACATATTTTCAGCTTATTCCATTATTGGATAGCCAAACTAATGCCAGCTACTGAATTCTGAAGGCCCTCTGTGATGAAATAGACGTTAGCACAAGTTTAAGACCAGAAAGGAAGTGACAGCAGATATCACAAGAAGACTATGAAAAGAAAGTTTGCAATATTCTGCTTTCATATAGCAATATGAGATACAAACATCAATTATCCCCGATTATCCCCATTTCCTAGTTGAGGAAATAAAAATCCCTCCTTTAAGACACAAAATAAATCAAGGGACTCATGTGCTGAATGTGCAAGTTCATGGCATACTCTGTTTCCTATTCATTTTATCACGTGTAAATGTGATAATGTGTTAGGTACCCTTGGTACCTAACAATGAGTACTTTGTTTTATTCAGCTTAGGAAGTCAACAACAATACACAGGCATCAGAGTGTGCATCTGGAGCATTACTCAACTGAAAATCTACCATGTCCACATAACCTCTTCTTCCAGACCATACGGACAGCTGCACAGGCTCAGCAGCACAACCCTGACACTAGCCAAGGCAGTTAATTTCAGAAAGAATCTGTGGATGGGGCAAATCAGAGGTCTTGTTGCCCTCCACTAAACCTTTCCAGTTGCTGGCAAACTGCTGGTTACAGATTTTCTGAGCAAGTGGTTATATTCCTACCTTTGCGTTAAACAGCCCTTGATGGATTTCTTTCAGGAGCGTATCTAATTTGCTTTGTAGGCAGATTTCCTTTTGCTTTTTCTTCATCTTAGGTTAATGACTTCCACTGTCAACATTTGCACTGTGTGCCTAAAGGAGATTTTCTAGAGCTGCAGAAAAGAGATCTCATACAAATATGAGGAAGAGACTGGACTATAGATCACTCCTCCTGGGCTAACCAGTATAGAGTCTCACGACAATAGCAGATCTGTTCCTGTCTCATGGTGAAAATTTAAAAAGATCACAGCAATGCTGTAGCTTTTCTGTTGGTTTAAATGGATTTATAACACACTCAGTCCCTTATAGAAGAGCACACAGATATTTCACTTGAGCCAATAGGCACAAACTGAGTAGGTATGAAGGTGAAATGGTCTCGATTTGCCAGTCAGACATGCAATCTGACTGTATCTGCTGCTAAGATGCTGCCTAAGTAGGCCAAGATCAAGGTTGCAAAGATTGATTTGATTCCCATCCCTCAAAGTAAATAAGACCCAGAAATTAAAGCTCATAATAAAATTTAAAATTATCCCTGGAAATCATCTTGTACTGCCACACTGCAACGCACATATGATGCATTCATGCACACATACACCCCCATTCACTCTGAAATCCATGTTATCCCCTGCATTTGTATGTTGCACCACTGCAAACACACTCACTCTGAAAGAACATGACAGCTAGAGGAAACTAGCACTCAGTGGTGCAGAGAACCTACGCTGTTGTTCTCCTTTTCTAATCAGAAAACGTCGATTCACTCCTGCTTACCTCGCCTCCCTGCCCCTTACCAATGACAAACTCACCTTACATCTCTATAATGCTTCCTTTGGCCACGTCTGCAACCCCAGGCAACCCAGCCTTGATCGTAGGCAGCAAAGGAAGAGAGATCAGCTAAGAGTTTGCCTTGCTCAGTGCATGTCACATAACACAAGCAACCTGCTAACGAGCTGCTATGTGCTCTCTCAAAGTCACAGCTGCCAGCAACAATTGAGCAAGTGCAGCCTAGCTTTTCAGGATTCCTGCCTGTTGCCCAGGAACCACACAAAGCACTGGAGATTTTAAACAGGTGCAAACAGTGCTTTTCTCCCATGCCTGGTCCTCCAGCGCGTCAGGCTGCACAGGCTCTGCAATGGCAACACAAGAAGAACCAGAAAGCAGCAAATGAAGTTTTAAAATGCAATCGGAGGTCCTGCCGATAAAGCTACACTTTTATAACGTGAGAAAAATGGCTTATACATAGCACTGCAGGCAGATAAAGGAAGACTTGGTTGGGCTTGCCTTTGTGTAGATCTGTTTGTTTGTTTGTTTTTTAAATGCATTAAAGCTCATACTTAAAAATTTCCTAAATTTGTCAGTATTTATCACCTGGAAAAGATTTTTTTTATTGTAAACAGTAATGTTTCAGAACTCATAATGAGAACCAATAATAAATGAAAAAGGTGCATTTTAAAGCTTACTTTTAAAATAATTCTATAGCTGTATATGAATTTTTATTGCTCAAGCCTGTATGTTAAATAAGTGTATTTACAGGCATAATATAACACAATTATCTGATTTTGTGTGTGTATAGAGATTAGATACATACCATATGATTACAGCCCACTGCTTACCACTCTAATACTGTAAGTACACAGCTCAATGCATAGGTGGTACCGTAGGTAGACAGAAAAAGTACTTCCTGAAAATCTGACAAAATTAGACAAATTGTTTCTAATAGGCTTATTAGTTTTCTGCAATAACTCCAGAACAGCTTGTTTTGTCAATATTTCCTACGCTCTGTTAAGGTCATCTGTATGGGTTTATTAGCCATGTTCCCATGTTGATAATCAGGCAAATTCCTGTTAATTTCAGGCAGTACCTTGCCTGAATTAGAAGAGAGCAGGAACTTATTAAGGTCATTAGGATCTGGCTCTCCAATGTTATGATCAACTACTAGTCTAGTTTCTATCTGCTACTTACAAGGCTGCTCACAAGAGTAAGCACAGGTCAAGTCTTGAGCAAGGCTCTCTCACTGTTTGTCCAAAAATGCTGTAATGCTGACATGCATGCTAAGGGCTTCTGTCTAAAGAAAAACTGCTCAGATAGACTTTACCTTCCCTTTTGGATTCAGCTTTCCATTTGGATGGGAGGCTGAAAAGGCTAAAGGGTTCTCTTGTACAGACGCCAACAAAAACAAAGGTAAACTTAGAATTTTCATTAACTGTAAATTACAAGAGCAAACAGAAATAAGGATTGATGTGAGCAACAGGGAATGCTAAAGCTTCACCAAATGTAATGTGTAATGCCTCAACCCAAACATATTTTGGGATGACTGCCAAGAAGATGGGTATAAATGTGGGAGGCTTAGTAGAGTACAGTTTGAGCTAAAATGTGTAAAGTTTTCACTTGTGCTAAGGAAACATTCATAGCTAGGTAAAAACAAGGCCTTATGAAAAATTCAATTTTGCATCTAATCTAAATTTCCCTAGGCAAAGCAACTGCTCTCTGCTTAACTGATCATCAAGACAGTTGTTGGTAGCATGTAATTATTGTGGACGGTATTGCCATGGGTTAGGTGCTAGCTAAACTTTGTAGAGTCTGGAGGTGTCTAGTCCAGGGTTCAGTGGTTTGATGTACTCACTTCAACATGAACTGGAATTGGTCATTACAATGCTCTTGCCATTCAGTGGACCAATAACACTTGTACAACCACCAGGCAGAAATGCCAGCTCTGTCTACCAACCTTTTATGTACTATCTTACTTTACACTGTTATCTGGGATATATATTTTGACCCAGAATCTCCTAGTAATGAAGGACGCAGAATTGCAAACCACCAGAGCTTCTCCAATGGAGAATAATCATCATGGTGTCTTGAATATTACAGGGGCTGTGGTGGAAACATCATTAAATAACCCAAACAATCTCTTGGCTGTTAAAAATTCCCCAGCAGAAAAGAGACAACGTGGCAGAACTGTGGTTTATCCGCTGTCAGAACTGTGCCTCAACAGTAAGAGCATGAGGTGCTTGACTGGAAACCCAGTTCACGAACTGGGATTTAGGTTTTTTTTCCATCAGATAAGCAAAAGGCAATTTTAGTAAAGACAAAAGACTGGGGAATATAAGACTGTAAATTCTATGGAAGTGTTCAACACAGGCTCATTTGTCAGCTTTTCTTAAGATACTTTCTTCTTGTGTTGGTAAAGCAATTCTTTCAGCAAAGAAAAAAAAATAAAAATATCAATGGCATTAAAGCTTCTTATCTGTTTTGTCTCTGTAGACTTCAGAAAGCATACACAGTAATGAAGTTCCAAGAAGACATTTTACTTACTACCACTTCAGCTTTATTCATATGATTGGTTCCGAGATCTTGAGACAGTAACACAAGTTACTTCGTGTTTCTCCATGTTAAGTGCAGGGTGTGATCTTTCCTTCTCTGTGCCTGAGATGATATAGCATCTGCAGGTGACATACATACAGACAAGCTTTTAATTCTCCCTAATGCACCTCCAGTTCGAAAGATGTGGAAGTATGAAGTGCCTATTGACAAGACAATATAGGAATCATACTGACAATAGCCAATGCATCCCATTACGTGGCAAATAAACACGACACTCTGGTAAAGAGATTGTGACAATAGAAACATCTCCCATCTAGAAAAGAATGAAACTCTCTAAAGAAATTGCCTATTCATTCAAGGTGTAGGTATATTCAGCTAAGTATGCAGTTTGATGAAGCTTAATGACAAAGTGATGCAAAAGACTGTAAACTCTAGGCAAGGATCCTAGAAACTGTGAAACAAGACAGGAGTTAGTATTTTGGCAACGATCTTAGGGTGAAGTTACCCTCTTTTGCCTTCAAATTACATCAAGACAGTGAACCTCAGCTAAGCTTAGAAGAGTCTCAAAGAAGAATGTATCTGCAGTGGCTTCAGTAAAATAAAAAACTAGACTAACCATAGTCTTTACTGGTGCCGGCCAGACCACAAAGTGTACCATCAACTCCACTGTAAGGTAAAAGCTACTGTAATTTTAAAAGAATATTGATTATACATCCTGCCCCAGAAATGCTACAACCTGACAGGATTTCTCATAAACTAGGTCTTCTTACACCAGTTGTGATTATTTAACAAATGATACCAGAATGAGAAACATCAGATTACTTTCCAGAAGATATTTACAAAACTCTGGGATATTCTAAGCTCATATAAGCAAGCATTATTATTCTGAATAGCACTACAAGCTGCCCTCCATCCACAGCACCATGCAGATTGTCATTTTTGTAGTTAGGATTCGTTTTGCAGTAAGACTTAACTGTTCTTTCAAGTGCACTGTACTGCTAGTTGTTGTCACAATTATTTATAACTAGGGACATCCATCTCCTACTAACCTTCTGTTCTGGTCCAATATACAGGAAACAGTATTTGGAAGGCTGAAGTGCATTTATAAGAATTTCAACTCAATATTTTTTAGCCAGATTCTGCCCTCTCTTTTTGACTGCAATCCCAGACAAGTCAAAGATGGTATTCAGCCTTCCTCTCCTGTATGAGTGTTTGTATAAAAACTCAATTTTTTTATATAGGGTCAGGATAGCAAATGAAGATGCTCAACTAAAGAAGTGTTTTTTCAAGAGACTTGTAAAGATGAGACAACTAGTTGAGCTTCTTCTTTAAATTGTATCATGAAAGTATTGTAGCATTTTTTTAACACCAAGAAGCAGTGGAATAGTGCAGGGAACACTCAATGTCAAGAAACAATCTATCCCCAGCTTGGCAATGAATTATCCTACAACCTTGAGAAAGTTACTTAACTGTTCTGTGTTCAGTTTCCCCATCTATCAAATCGGGATAATGATACTTTGTATAACAACTCTGAGGTTCTTTAGAAAATATATTTCCATTTGGAAACTCTTAAAGTGCACTGGAATCTCTGAAA
Organism: Anser brachyrhynchus; assembly: GCF_964034855.1. NCBI lineage: Eukaryota > Metazoa > Chordata > Aves > Anseriformes > Anatidae > Anser > Anser brachyrhynchus. Next base: position 97,837,761 of record NC_137694.1, read on the forward strand.
AATAGTGAGAATACAGAAATAAGTATTGCTTGAAAGGTTTGTTGCAATATGTTAATACAAGTCATACCTTTCTTGTAAGTACTTTGCATTGTGCTTAAGTGTTTCTATGTACTGTTTAAGTGAATCAACTACAATTATCGTACCTATAGTATTCTGCATTTGAAGATACTACAGGCTTTTAGTTTTAACTTGCAGCAGGAATCTTTTCCACTGACCTCAGTAAGAAATGGACTGGGCCCTGTATTTTTTTTCTAACACAGGCAACAATCCTTTGGTTAAAGTATCATTGCATTCTTTGGAATATACAATAATTAGGAAAGTCAAAGAGAAAAACAGGAACTTTGAGTCCTGCCTCCCCAACATTATTTTCGGTACCTACATGACACAGATGCCACAGAAGACTCACTCTTACTTTGAAGTACAAGAAAATATATCCTGGTAAGAGACTGACTGTCATTCAAAGCATCCTTTGAAACTTCTTAAAAACTGCAGCTGAGCTTTACATCTGGAGATGTTTTAATGACTATTTTTTCTGTACTTTTAGAGCACAGAAGAGCAAATTCATTACATGTTGAAAACTCAACGTACTTTGTAGGCTTTAGATATTTAAATAATTCTACTTCTGAAAGTTTGTCTGCTCAAATATGTACTCTTAGGGTGTAATACAAAAGCAGCTGGACATACACATTGTAGGTCAAATTCCAAGTCATTGATCAGTTAGTTACATTTTTTACGATAACTGCTTTAGAGCTGAAGAGAACTTTTGCCTCAAATTCATATTAAAAGAATGGGTCCCAAAGATTCTCAAATAATCAACCTTACAGATGGGACCAAGTGTTGAAACTGCCAGGCCCCCAAAAATATTTTTTCTGGACATCAGTAATGATCAAAAATGATCAGAACTGATTTCTCACCAGTTTAGAGACAACACTCATTCTAAAGCAAATGCTAAAATAATTGTATTAGTGTAGGAGAACAAAGTTGGGGGGATTCTACGGCCATATCATCTTTAATAAGTGCTTCATTCACTAACTTTGTAACACAGAGAACAGAATTTCTGCCCATCAGTTCTATCAATTATTCACAGTATCACAGTATCACAGATTTCTAGGTTGGAAGAGACCTCAAGATCATCGAGTCCAACCTCCGACCTAACACTAAGTACTCCACTAAACCATATCGCTAAGCTCTACATCTAAACGTCTTTTAAAGACCTCCAGGGATGGTGACTCCACCACCTCCCTGGGCAGCCCATTCCAATGCTTAATAACCCTTTTGGTAAAGAAGTACTTCCGAACATCCAACCTAAACCTCCCCTGTCGCAACTTTCGCCCATTCCCCCTCGTCCTGTCACCAGGCACGTAGGAGAACAGACCAACCCCCACCTCTTTACAGCCTCCTTTAAGGTAACTGTAGAGAGCGATAAGGTCGCCCCTGAGCCTCCTCTTCTCCAGGCTGAACAAGCCCGATTCTATTCTATCATATTTCTAGCAGATAAAAATTTACAAGCATTAAGTTAGATAGTCACCTTATCTCCAAGTTAAAAAAAAAATCTACATATTTGAATACGAAGACAGCAAACTAGATTGTATTTTTCTTATCAAGATTAATATAATATTTTAATACAAATAAGACAGCTAGCTAAGAATTACAACAGCAACAAGTGAAATTTCCCCCTCTTCCAGGTATGATTAAGAAAGCAACACCAGGGAAAAAATAAGGTCATTCAAATGAAAACTATGTTTAAAAAAAGAAGACAAAGCCTACAAGAAGAAGGTGAATGAGGTGGGATGCCCTCAGATGTTTCACAGGATAGTCTGTGGATGAGGGTAAAAGAGTGGGAATGTGCCCATACGGGTAATGCTGGAGCTTCCAATGTCTCCAGCTCAAGTGACTAATGTGAATGTGTAGAGGGAAAACTGCTCCAAGCAGAACTTTTTGCCGATTAAGTCACTACCATAAATCTCAATATGTTCCCTGCCATATTGGCAGCCTGTCCCTTCTTCCTTTTAACTGTGGGCCAGATCCTCAGCTGGTACAAGTTGGCATCACGTTTTGTTGCCTTCAGTGGAGCTAAGCCAACTGATTCCATCTGAGCATCTGATATTATATTTCTGTAGCAGTCAAAAAAAAAATGATACAGTGGCATTAATTACTGCACCACCATGTCTCATAACCTCATGGCAGAGGTGGAAGGACTTCTCACTTAGAGTCACTGATCAGCATGCAAACTGCAAGGGTCACTTGGCATTCTAAGCTCAGTTTGATGGCCATCTAGCTACTAGGATCTATTTTTTTTCAATTCCACAAGTCACTGGTAGTCATTCCTAACACAGGAGACACCATTTCTCATTTTTCCCAACGGATTCAAATACTTAAAATTTGTTAATCCCAAGGTGTTCAGTAGTTGTGCTATATCCTTAAAACACCACAAGCTATTGCATCCAAAATGCAGTGATCTAACACGCAGAACACACACTGGGGCAGACAAAAGTCCATTTAACTGAGAATCCTCAGTCCTACTGCCAGCAGCGGATGCTAAGGGAAAGAGGGTAAGCACACTTTCATCTGCAAGCTTTCTACTACAAAGTAATAGCATGCCAGAGATGCAGACTGAAAAATACTTGAGGTTATACCTGCAAGTCAAAGTCACAGAATCATGGAATCATTTAGGTCGGAAAAGACCTTCAGGATCATCATGCCCAACCAAATATACCTGTACTTTTATTTGTAACTCTTAGTAAGAGTTCTACAGCGGCAGCTACACAGAATCATTCTCACCATGGTATGCAGAGAAATCAAAAGATGGAAGGCAGCCTTCTTTCCAAGGTCCAGAGAGACAGCAGTAAGAGAACTCAAAATATTATCTCACGTCTTTCCGTATCTACATTTTTGTTTAGTGCTTGGGTTTTGTTGTGCACATCTTTGTTTGTTTGTTTGTTTGTTACTCCTGCTAGGCCACACTGCTCTGTAGACCTAACTAACTATATTTCCATAGCCAGTTGGAATAGGGGCACTGGATTTCTGACACGACACTGAGAACCTTGCCTCAGACACCAATATTCTCGGCTTTATGATCTTCTGATAGAGAAGATGGTCATTTTTTGTTTCAGCAAAGGGAGAAACAGGGTACAGGACTCATTATGGACAACCACACATTGGTTTTGACTCTCTATAACAACAGCCCGACACTCATAGTTTATACTCTTTGTATGAAAACCCCATGTGCTGCATTTCACTGTAGAAGGAAATAACCTTAACAGGAAAATCCTAGCACCCAAACAAAACTCTTCGCCAGTGAAATGCCATTTCCTGCTTTCTGCCCAGCACAAAAAGGTATAAGACATCCAGTAAAAGTAAAGATCACTTGCATCAACCTTTCACATGCGTCAAAATATTCATTAACTCAAGTAGGTTATTGAGTTATTCAGGTTATTCAGTAGGTAACTGTGTGTTTGAGGGAGGTGTAAATGGGGAACTATTTTGTGGCACCGAATCTATCTTGGCCTGCCTGTATTTGCATTTCCTGCCCTTCCAGTATTCCCTATCACATAAAATTATCTCTTCAGCCCCTAAGTTGTTTTGTTTTAAGCACTTTATACCCCCTGAACACTCAACACTGAGATCTTACTGAACATTAAACAAGCAGATTCCCATCTTTGTCTTTAAAAGGATAAAATAAAAGTAGTTACCTATTAGACTAAAAATACTTTTTCTCCACCTGCTTGTTAGAATTGGCATGTTACAGCAGCATGCACATGCCTAACAAGCTTCCAAAAGAAGGACTGGAAGTAAGTGAATTCATCTAGAAGTAAATGTAAACTAAATAGCCTTATATTGGCTAAAGTGTATGTCCCAGAATACAAATAGTCTGCTGACAAGAAAAGGCCAAAACGTAGGAAGATATACCCTTGCCTTGGCTGACCTCAACAGGAGTTTTGCATGTGTAAGGACGAACCAAGAAATTCAGGGATTTAGCCATAAAAGAAAAGCACTACCAGGAAACAAAGAAAGAAGAAAAACAGTGAGAGAAGGAAACATTAGAGAAGACAACATGTAGGGGAAGGTTAAGAGTAAACAGGAAAATGCGAGGCAATAAGTAGGAAACAGGAGAAGCAAAGGACACATTGATTTCTTAAAGCTTTTAAAGGATTGACTGCAAGTCTCTCTGCTCAATACATATTAGTATTTAATATGCCAAAAGACAACTAACTGAATTTATTTATATTAGAAGGAAAGCCTGTTCTGATTTGGATGCATTTCGCTAAGTTCCTCTCCTCATCCATACCAAAATGGTAGTCTCCAGCTTTCTCTTAGCTTCCTCCCCCACTTGTACTCATAGCTTCGCTCTCCCTCTAGCTCTCATTAAAACAGTTTGCTGATGAGAAGGAACCATTTTTTCCCTTGCTAGTAATGGAAAAAGCAGCAACAGCCTCCCTTCTCTCTCTCTCAGGCCCCAGCTCAGCAAGGAATTTTTATCAGAAGACTGCCGAATTGACCCACAGAGGAGCAAAATTTGCAACTGAGAAGTAAGGAGTCATGTGACAGCTGAATTTCCCTCCAGCCGTCTGTTTACATACCAGGAAGATGCCAGGATACTGGTGAAGTGTGCTTAGCTTCTTTTTAAAAAATCCCTCTGTGATAAAATGTCTTAGCAGCCTAGCACATTTGCTATTAGCTTCTGATATTACAAATGAAGGAAAATGATGGGAGCTCTATTACTATCATTCCAGAGAGCATTCCACAGGGAACAACTCTGGATGAAGAAAAGAAATTATGGACTTTCTCTCAGAGATGAGCATATCTTAGTGTGGCAGATATGATCCACACGACAAAAAGGTTTCAAACCTATTACATATCCAGTAGAAAATGTAAGAGAATTTTAAACAGACACATTCTGCTTAATTCAAATAAAATTAAACCAGTTGATTAAGAATATGTCTTAAACTCACATGGAGAGTACCATCCATCTTTAAAAGTCTGGCCCCCAATCTCTGTATATTATTCTTGGCAGAGATATGTCCACACTCCGTCATTTTGTCTTAAATCGGTCTTAGGACCCAGCTGTTCTGATATTGATGAAAATGGAAATTTAGACCCTGAAATATTTCATTTAACTATTATTTAAGAAATATTATTGCTTAAATGAGACACATCATTCACAAAAGAAAAAAAAGGAAAAAATGAAAGAAAGAAAGAAAAAAGAAAGAAAAAAAAGGAAAAAGCTCATGAAAATCTGTTTTTTCTTCCTTTTTAAATGCATTATCTGTATCCAAATTTTATAACAATCCACAAATGTGTTTAGTCATCCTTACCACAGGGGAAGAATGTAAGTAGGGAATTTCTGTCTGACAAAAAACCTGCAAAGTGATAAAGCTTCTAATTTTGACTTCAGTGGAAATTTTGCTTGAGCATGGATTCAAAGGATTTGGCCTATGCTTTGCAGATGACTGGGATTCAAGCATATTATTACTTAGATAATCGTTTTGCTAGAATCATCAAGTGTGCTCTTAAAAGGACTGGAGGGAATGAGTTTGACAAGTGATCAAAGAGATCAATTATTATTGTGTCCAGTAGACATAAAGTGTCCATTGGACACCAGCTGGATGGGCAGAAGAGAGGAATTAATGCTATTTAGTTTTAGGGTGCTAACATAAAAAGTAGAGTAATTTCTTTCCTTCCCAAAAGCATGGTTGGCATTTATATTGCCATTCCTTATGTAATGAAACTTTCCTAATATTTATTATTTATCAAAAATACTAGTTTTGAATGTTTCCCTAAGAAGCTAATGAACCCAATTTTTATTTCTAATTATAAAAAGCAGGCGGCTCTTCCTAACAGGCCAAATACTGAAATCCTTGCCCAGCATTTAGACTGTCCACTGTTACAGATGCAATGCGACCAAGATTCCCCATGAGAGCTAGCTAGTAAGTCTGGAGAAATCTGGCCAGGCATCTTGATAATGAAAAGAAATATACGGGCTGTGCAGCCTCATAACTTTCGTGTCTGGAGTCTGTTTGTTTTTTTTTCTCTCCATTGAGCACTCTTTCCCTCCTCTGAAAAGATGTGGAAGGCAACAAGGGAAAAAAAAGCAACAACCCATCACAGAGTTGATCTGAATCTCCCCAAAGAAGCAGACAGAAAAAATGTCGCCTCAAAAGCAAATCCCAGGTGAAAGCTCCACGTCTCAGTTTTGTAGAGCTAAAGAAGAGAAGGGATGCAGATATTCTTTACTCCGGAACAACCTAGCCTCTAAACTTGTATTTAGAGCTTGTAAGTAGCTCTTTGTTTAGCCTTTGATTTTGACAGGTAGCAATAATTTGGCACTATTGCTCAGAGTCCATCTCTTTTATTTGCTATATGTTATAACCAACTTACATCTGCACACGTCATTGCAGAATTTGGCCATGAGATCTTGAAAGTAATGAGCAGTTCTATGACTCAATTGTGATATTGGTTTCTTCAAAACCTATTCCGTCAAAACTCTGTGAAACTGCAAAAAGGATATGAAGATAATATCAATACACACTGCAGCTGGCTACATAAGGAGTTGTAGAGGAAGAATAAGGGTTACCAGAGCAGGAAAATACTGTTAATTACTTAGCATTGTTTCTTGAGGCATAATACCAGTATCTGGAAACTGCACATTCCTACCTGTATACCACATCAATATTACAAGGAATAAATCTTTCAAGCAGAAAAGAGAAACTGAAAAGAGAGATGAAACAAAAAAAAAAACCAACAACAAAAAAAAAGAAAAAAGAAAAAGCAACCCAAAAATGGTTGCTTTATATATATAGCACTATATATTATCTGCAAATGTTCAGCTGGTAACTTAACTTGTCTTACTCCCCCTTTCAGCAAAACTATGAGCATCACAACTGTCAGATTTCTTCTCCGGTGTGTCCAGTGATGGAAGTTCATAAAAAGCTAAAGGATAATGCTCAGTAGAAGCCAATAATAAGTTTGTGTTAAAATACCCACTTAATAAGAATGCCACTGAGACGGTGAATTTCCACCTTGGGTATGAAACGCTGGCATACTCAAGTTTCCCCTGTTTGAGGGGCTTAGGCAATGCTCTGTTCAAGAAGCTACAGATAAGCCTGTACTCCCATTATTTTGTTGTGAATTAGCTCAGCAGAACGGACTTTTATTCTGATATGACTCAAGCAAAAAGTACTCTGGACAGATATACCAGAAAAACAGAAAATACCCCACAAACAGCAATCATGTCGTTATTATGTAAAGTGTTTACAGGATTAGGCAGTAACAGCAGTGACATGATAACACATAGTAAGGCCTCATCCTGGAAGGCTCTCTCGTCTGAATAATCCTAAATAAGTGTGTGCAGTCCTTTGCAGGGATTGTAAAGTGCAGAAAACTATGAAATTTGGGTGGAAAGAGATCAAAAAGCTCAAGCACACAGTAGTGGTGTGTCTCACTTAAAATTCTACAGAAAACAAACAGAAATTCATAAATAGGATTGTCTCTGACTTTTGATCTTGTCTGTGGGACACAAGATCTCTTCCCTGAGAATAAATACACCAAAGCAAAAGCAACCCCTCCCTTGACATTTTATTATATTTCTGTAATTGTCTCGATATACCAGATCAATTGCATTTGAAAATGCAGCTATTAAACCATAACTAGACCATCTTCGGAGCCTTTGTTTGTCAATTGCATCAAACAACAATTCTTCTGCAGACAAGAAATCAGACTGTATTTTCACAATAATTGCAAGTCATTTCTAGGAGAAAGAGGTAGCAACAATACCCAAGGAAATAAAATAACACACTTTTGTGCTTTCCCATCAAACCCGATAGTGGTATGGGTTTAAATCAGTCAGAGGCAGCTACGCGTGAGAGATTGCACTCTGCAGGCTCTATCAGTCAGAAGTCAAGGATACACGTCCATGATTTATCATACTTTTCATGGTAATTAGCTAGAGTGCCATTTTGCTTCCAGTAGCATCACTCAACTTTCTTTTTTTAATTTGGTCTTTTTTTCTGCAAATGAATTTACATATTTCTCAGTCTCTCATCCCCTACTATGTTTTATTTATGAATATAGGCCTTCCTGATGGTAACTTTAATGTGAAGAAGGTAGTAATTAGTGTACCTATCTGCTAAGTTAATCCCTTTCCCACAATGTCTGCAGAGAAGTTTAAGGTAAGTAACAGTTTACAGTCAATATTAGGTTTAATTATGCTTAATGAGGGTAACTGTCTCTGTTTACTAACTGCACCTAGGTGTGTAGCTCCTATATGAGTTTTTCTCCCAGCCTCATTCTGCACTGTTAATAGTGCCACTGTGCACGGTATGTGTGGTGCTTTAATGCATGAAACTGCTCCAGGAGAGCCAAGCAAGTGAGGCACCTGTTTCAACTCAGATTCAGTGGTAGGAGAACAGTCTTAAAACAATGGCAGCTTTGTGTAAGAAGGAAGTTTTGTTGTCTGGTATTTGAGTGTATGCAGTATATCAGGGAAAAAAAAAATCAGACATTCCCCAAGCCCCTCTTCTTAAAAAAAAAAAAAAAAAAAGAAATGAAATCAAAATAAATACATAAATTTAAATTAAATTAAAATAAATAAAACAAAGCACTTGTTCCCAATTTTAAGAGATCATCCCCCAAAATGTTTCCTGTAGGAGTTACTACACCCATTTGGTTCATCTAATGCTACGTTAACAATCCATACCTTAAAGGAAGTTACACAAAACAATGAAGGCTTCTTGTCTTACTCATATTGCAGCTATCCTACAGAGCTAAAAAGTTTCTAGAGATAACTGGAGACTACACTAATGTCATCTTTTAACTTTATACCAGAAAAAAAGACAAAAACAAAATGTCACATCCAAACCCACCTAGACTCTAGCTGCTCCATTTTTAGTCTGTTGCTTCAGCCTGCAACTTCCTAAAATGATAATCTAGATTTGAGTTTACTTCATTACTTTTTGCCATAATATTTTCCTTTGTGACTTCATGTATTACCCCCTCGGGAAATTCATGCAATGGGAAATTTTTATACATATTTATAACAACCCATGAAAAATGTAACTAAGTCTTTGATTCCCTAGGATGCATGGATTTGTTTTTTGTTATTTTTGTGTGCATGTGTATGTGCGTGCACACGCATGAGGCACTACGTGTGCAGGAGAAATGCCTAAAAACAAAGCAATTTGATTTCCAGTGAGAAACGGAACTAGAACACACAAAAATTGTTCTGTAAAAGGAGAGGTTAGTTCATATGCTATTTCCACGGCAGTAAGAAGCAAGTTCTGCATTTTGTTCATATCAGGGAAATGTGAAGTTTACTTAGACATAGCTTAGGGGGCTTGTTTGTATTTCTGTTTTCTTTTTTGGCCTAGTGAGCACTCTGCATGAGTCCACATGTTCCCTCCTTATTTTTGGCATTGGCAAGACTTCAAGAAGAAAAAATCTTTGGTTAGAAAATTGTTTAAAAAAGGGGGAAAACCTTCAGCTTTTGTTTTTAAAAAAACACCCAATTATTTGAATGTCAAAGTATTAGTTACTAAAGTAAGATTTTATCTAAAGGCTAAATTCTAATCCTAGAAGCTCAATCCGGATCAGCATGCTTTGATTGTACAAGTTTTAATATCTAAGCTCAAGTCTCTTTCTTAAGGTTTGTATTATTTCCACAACGGGCCAGACTATAACCCTAACATCCATATTACTGGATGTTATATCCATATTACTGGATGTTAGGGAAAAGAATTCTAAAAAATAAGTGAGATTTTGTAACCGAGTGTCTTTCCTTCTCAATACTGTGTTCCAGAAAAACGTGATCTAAACATTTAAAAACAAGTCTAACTATGATGCAAAACTAAGAGCTACTTAATGAAAAAGTAGACACCTGCTTTCAAAGTGACAGTATATTCTTCTCTTTGCCATTTAAGACATCCATATTCAAATAAACATGGACTCCATTATGAGATGAAAATTATTTACATGCACATATAATTTTTTCAGAGAACTAAGGAGGATTTTTATCCAAGAAAGGAGCAGAAGTAGGAAGGGTCACTTTACTGTTTGAACATAAAATCCAGCAGCTAGTTTAATTTAATGAGTTAAAAAACTACGGAATGATTCTAAGGATCTTGAAAATTTAAAGAACTCTTGATTTCAAGCATATGTTATGAAAAAATCTAAGTGAGTAATGTATACACTACTTAATATAAGTGGCCAATACCAGGAAAGGGCATATTCAAGATACTTCTCACCTGCTGCTGCCTTGCAGTTACTGCCATAAACAACGTTTGGGTGACTGAACCTGTTTATGAAGCAAAGTCCTAGAATTAGAGGCAACAGGATTACCTGCAGGCCACTGATGCTCAGTGTACATACACGTGTAACTGTCTCCTCAAAAATCCACAGGCAGATCTCCAAACCATAGCAGGTAGATCTCCCTGAGAGGAAGATGGAACTGTGCGTTATTATGAAAATTTGTGCAGCTCCCTTCCCCAGACACTGGCTAGAAAAAAAACACCACACACTTCTCTGCAGAGCCTGGGAGAATGGTGGGCTTGCTTACTTGGCTCAATGTGGATAATAACTAGGCTTTTCCCATTACAGTGTTGCCTCCACACACCTCTCTGCTCAGATTCACCAATTATAATGAAGAACCTTGGGAGGATAAGGATTTTTAAAACTAATTGCAAGACAACCAAAGAAAAAACTGTTTTTCAAATGTCCAGAGTTTGCTTCAGAAAAATCATTTTTTTTCCCAAGATCTGGGGAAGTTCAGTCACCTCTAAATGAATTCAAGAGTCTGCTGCAGTACAGTGTATCAACAGAGAGGAAGGAGTCATGCTCCCTTGACGACCTCTGAAACAAAGACGAGAGTCTCCAGTCTTGCTTGAGGAGCTTACCTGAGAAACCTACAGTTTGACGGCCTCCAGAATATCAAGGAGGCTTAAAGCATATGTTCAAATCATGTTTATATCTCAGGTAAGCACTTGGGACTTGAACATCGTGTTTTAATCACCTACCAATCAAACTGTTAGAACATAACTTACAAGAGAACTCTTACACATGGGAATTGAGATCTTGGGGCCAAACCCATCTCATAAAGAACATCTACATGTGCCTATAAACATCATTGTAAACATACTTTCATATAGAGGAAGGAAAATGTTTCTGATCACAGTTCTGCAAATGACAATTCAGATTATTAAAAAATTAAAGGCAGATTCTGTATGTAATGAAAATACTCTGTGAGTGACTAAGTAGCAACATTTCTTGATCCTTTATTTTCTTCAAAATTGATTTCTTGCCAGGAAAAAAAAAAAAAAAGCTTTCAGCTGCTTGTCTCTCAGAAGAGACTGCCTACTTTTGCAAATTCCCTCTGCCTTCCTTAAGATATGCCTTCTGAAGGCAAAGGGACTCACGTAATCCCCAAAGTCCTATTAATATCAATAAGAATGATACAGGTTTGATTCAAAACAACCAGAGGGAATGGCTACAATGGGCTCAAAGCTGGTTTTCAGAGTCAGAATGGTCTGTATCATCTACTTGGCGCTAAAACATGCTTGCTGCTGCCATGCAAATGGTCCAGCTCATACTGCTGCTGACTTCTTGCTGTCTCTCATCTTATTGTCTGATATTTTATTTGCTGGTACAGGAGAAAGAGGGGTTTGGTCTTTTAAATGACCCTCATTTCTAATAGCACTGAGTTAAGTAGCAATGCTGTCCTGCTATTGATACTACTGCATAACGTAGGTTGGTCTTGACTAGAAGGTTTACAAACTTGGATGAGACACATGTAGGGTGTTCAACGGCACCACCACAATGTCACCATGCAAACATTTGAATTAGCTCTAAGAGAAAAATAGATGTCCACCTATAGAAAGAGGGTGTAGGGAGAGAGAGAGAGAGAGATGCTGAGACAGAGAAAGAAAGGGAAAGGGAAAGGGAGGGAGACAAAGAAAGGAGGGAAATTGGGAAGAAAGGAGAGATGAAGGGGGAAAAAGAGGGAGGGAGGAGGAAATTAAAAAGAATTTCAGAGTACTACTCAGTGGAAGATATATCTATGGAACTTTATGGGACACAGTAATGTTTTGAGGAGAAAATTTTGTTCTACCAGATGGAAGACTTACCACTCCCTTTAACAATTAGTCCCTTGCCAACCCAAGTTCTAATTGCATGAACTGTAGTAGCCAAGTGCCTACTGGGTTTAAAAAAGACAACATAAAAGAAATCTGACCGGGGGAGAAAATCTGACCAGAAGAAAAAACAAACAACAACAAAAGCAAAAAACAACACACTGCCCTGAGCTATCCACTGAAGAAAACTACCTTTCTCAAAACAAACACCAGAGATACTAAAGATCAGTATTTTAATCTGTTTGGACATCTGAATATTGACATCTGGACAGCAAACTAACTATTTTTTCTTTTCACTGAAGGTAAATTGAGTCAGTGAAAGAGAAGAAAGGCTTTATTACCAAATTTTGTTCTATGTCCCAAAAATGCTCATGTGTCATCAAAAATGTGTCATCTGTACCACATCCACCAAGTATTACAAGATGACCCACACTTAAGATGAAAAAAATCTGACTTAAAGGAAAGTTTTGTCTTGGCTTCCACCCCAGCAGTCAATACAACTGCATATATCTGAGCAAGAACCATGGTGGTTAAATACCTTCTTCTGAATCTCAAAAGACTTCACTGATGTTCTGTTTTTTGCCCGTACTTTTTTTCACTCCCAGCGGACAGGGACGATATCTTTTTCGGAGAGAATGTGTCAGATCATGGCCCCTGGCAAATCAACATGAATCGCTAAGAAAGAAAATTTTAACATCCTCCAGCTCCACTTTTAAAGTGCTAAATGAGGAAACCTGTTGTGCTAGTGTGTTGATTAGAGGAACTGTAAATGTCTTTACCAAAATAAAACATTCTCTCTCCCATCTTTTCTTTTTATATAGGAAAGTATACACACTGACCTTGCATTGTTAGTTTTACTACAATATCTGCTGAAAACCACAATGCGTATACACGCAGGTAAACATAAACACACACACACCACTGAACTTTGTGTTGGCAGCCAGACTGTGGTAACCCATGTCCCCTGGGCAGCAATCAGCTATGAAGGAACAGGAAAAAGTGAGTGTAATGATTAACTAGCCCAGTGGGCTATTATTCATGGAAGGTAGAGTAGCAGCATTGCAGACTGTGATGCTGGTCGCCTCTCCCTCTGGAATGCTGCCGGATGCCTGGAATCAAACTTAGCACAGAAAAAAAACAGCAAATCTAATGTCAACATAAGAAAGAAGCTGAATTTTGCCTCCTGGACTCTGCATGTAAGGAAGAAACTTGCAGGAGCAAAGATTTTCTGTTAAGCTTGATGTTGAAAGGATATGACAAATATTCCCATTTATCAAATATGTATGTGCAGTTTATGGTAAGACTAATAAGGTTATTGGTATCAGCTATAGGCAATTATTTTCTATACAGCATGAAGTAAACAACTTTAATGGCAACTGGCAAGTACCAATGTTGTTAGGAGCAGCCATGGTATTAATATTGGAGCAGATGGTTAAAGGGCATCCATTTAGTTGAAAGACTAAACAAGGGGTTTCCCTCTAGCCAATCAGGGAAAAATCAAAGTCGTCATAGCTGTTCCCCCTCCGTTGGTGCTTTACCCTGCAGTCCCCAGAAAGCTCCAGAAATTCCTTCAAAATTCTTTCAAATCTTTCCAATACTTTTCAAGTAGTGCATCAAAGGTGAGCATACCACAACGCCCACTGTACTTCTCCCACTGTTACCGCAGTCAGCATTTAGCAGTGAGGCAATACACTACTGCCTGGACTTCAGCTTTGGGAAACCAAATTCAACCTGATCTCTTCTAGTTTTCAATGATTTAACCTCATCAGTCATGATAAAGAAGAAAATTAAAGTTTAAGCTTTTTATTATTTTTTTTACAACAAAAGCATTTGCTGTTTATTTAAGAAGACCTTGAAAAAAACTATTTAGAAAAAAAAAAAAAGCAAATTCTTTCTTTCAATAAACTCTCTTTCCCTCTGAAAGGCTTTGCTCTGTGTGTGGATTATTCATTTACTTTAATTATTTTGAAGTGCCTCTGTTCGAGTGGGCAGGAGTTAAGTATCCACAACATCAGCGTAAGTCCTAGAACTAGTTGTTGTAAACAAAATGTTCTGCAGTGGCCTAAATCTGCATAAGTAGCAAGCCTTGAGAATTTTGGAAGTTCTTTTCCACATAGAGTAATTCTGGGAACCCTGAAACCTATGGGACCCAATTCCCTGAGCATATATTGTGGGACTTACATTGTATAGATGGGTCATATCTCTCTAATCAGGAATGCAGATATAAATCCTTCTTCTCATCTTGTAGGAAAACAAACTTGTTGCTCCTATTTGAATGTGGAAAGCAAAATCTCACCTGTAAGAGGCTGGTACAGACAATGCAACTGGCCAGACATTTTCATCTACCACAAATAAGGGTTTATTAGGACACAATGACCAAGTGATATAACAGAACTCAGAGAGTCAGAACAACATAAGCAACTAGGCACATAATCAAAAACAAACAGCAATCTTTCATAATCTCTGTAATCACCTCTCTTTGTCTCACGCACATCCACACATATACCCATGTACAGTAACAGGAATACGTAAGTTGTTGTCCCTTGTTAAATGTTTTCATTGCCCAGATGTCTTCCTGGTTAATAAATACACACGCTAAGAACAACAAGAAAACAAGCTCTAAGAAAAAGCCCTTGGAAAACTTCAGACGGAAGACTTTGGATGTAGTTATGTGAAGACATTCACAGAAGGGAGAAGAAGAACAAAGTCTGAGGAAAATATACAAGATTAAACTATTATCACTTCACATGCAGTGGACTTTGACTTGAACAAGGACTCCAAAAATAAACACAACTAACATTTAAATCACAAGCTCTATTTTCAGTGACACCCTTTCTCACGTGACTGTATGTACACTCAAAAACAAAACCCCAGCAGCTAACATCCACAGCTTTGAGAAATTTTGATCCCAAGGATCGAGCTAACATCCAAACTTTCCATTGCGTCCACAGGCTTCTACGATTACATTCTTAAATAAAAGCACAAATGAAACGAAACTAAAACCAAAGAGAGAGAAACCAACTGAAATCAGCTGAAATGAGCATATGGAAGGTATGATGTAGACATCTGGAAAACCAGAAAACATCACCTCTGGTAAATCTCGTTTTGTATGTCTCCCCACTTTCAATCTGCATTCCTGTTCCTTGTGCATACTTCCACATAAATGTATAGCTCCTCTGCACTGTTGCCAATAGTTACACCCAATACTTACAGGTAAGCCTGCAACTCTCTTCCTCTACAGAGGTAAAAGAGAATGGAGGGAAATCAACAGCATGAAGGAAGTATGAAGTATGAAAACAATTCTGCACTTTCTCACCCGCAGTTGGTTATATCTTAGGAACAGTTGCTTTAAAATACAAGTTGTTGTTGAGGTTTGATTTAGAAATCCCTGTCAGTTTTGACATTCAGGTGAAAGTATTACTGCTGGCTCCAGAACAATTTGCATATCTTATCACTAAATAAAATGTCTGAGGTGTGTACCAATCTGATGAAATTATAAACAAGAGTCCACATAAGCACACGTCTTCCTGTTTGATTTCTGTCCTCTTCACTAATCTATAATAAATTATATGATCATCTCATTCTAGCCAGAGGTTTAACTGTGCATGTAAAAAGGAAAATGATAGCAGCCTATTCTTTTTCACACTTTACAGCTGAGAACCTGACAAAATTGTGGATTTGGTGAACAAGCAGAAAAGCTTATTTTGTTACCATCTACCCCTCTTTATAAGCCACACAACTGGTAGAAAATCCCATGTATTTATGTATCTTTAAAAAGTCTCCCACACTCAACATAAACAAGTAAATAAATACAATAAACTACACCTTTTTTTACTGCAATGACTAATATACATGCTTAACTTTATGTCCTGCAATTAATCTCATCTACTTCAACAGGATTACTCATAATGCTGTGAGTGAAATACATGTGTAAATCCTTGCAGAATCATGGCCTGAATTGCCAGCAGTATTACATGGAACAATTAAATGCCCAGGCCTATAATGGCTCTTCAGAAAGATTATAAGAAATCTTTAGGCATAAGAGGTAACAAAATCTACTCCAGGGAGAAGCTATGAGAAGAACAGTGTTCAGGGAATTGTCTTCCCTTGGGAAATTCACCTGTCACCACATTCTTCCAGTAACATTACATGCACCTTCTTCATCTACCAGTTATCACCTTCGCTCACCACTCTTCTCACTCATCAAAAACCTTTCTCCTTCTCCGCACATCCTCCTGCAGCTGCTTTGTGCCAAAGGAGACAGGAGATACATCTCACTTCTTTTTATTCTTTTGTGCAGTAAAACAGGAGTAGAGCACACTCTGGCCCTTATATTGACTACCTTAGTAACAAAACAGTTCACATGCTAATTAACTGAGCTGGGTGCACAATTGAACACTGCCACCAACTTTGCTTCTTAACCTGCTACTGAATCATTCACATGCTAGTCTCTTAACCCTCTCACTGAAGATTATTTGTTCAGTATACCCTATGGACAATCCTTAATCTGTATTTTCTTTACGTGAGTTCATTACAAGAAGCTGCTGATCAAAATGTATACAAATTGAATATCCAAACTGTCTAGTTCCACCTCCTGATGAGTAGCTTACCACCTGGCTTCCTATGTAAATACTCACAAATGCTATATCAATTTTTTTCTCTGTACATTATTTAGTGTTTGACTAAAATCCATGGCTTCCACAAACACTTCCGCTTGACAAAGTCAATTCCTTAAAAGTTCAAATGACTATTTGTCACTAACATTTCACCTCTACTAATGAACTGCAAAAATGAATGATAGAAAATGCAAAGCTGTATTATGCTTAGCAGTTAACATTTTAATAAGGAGGAGATTAGCAATTTTTAATACCTCCAGTGCTTTGTTATATACAGTAGCACAATAACTGAATATTTTAATTGCTAATTATTTAGACCTCATTCAGTTCTCACTCAGGCAAAACTCCCATTGAGGGACTCTTGCCTGAGAAAAGAGCTACAGGATTTGTCTTACTGTAATTTGAAAAAAAACACTTTATATATCATAAAAACTATCAAGTTATAGTGAGACAAAAATCATTAAATCCGTAGCAATATTAAACCCTACTGAAAGTCCCACTGACTCCTAACGCCAATGTTTTTATATTAAGTAAAATAGATAATTGCAGTTTACCAGTTGTAACTTACCTGCATAATTTAAGCCCAGATATGTTGGTGCTCTTAAAGAGATCTAATAATGTTTTGAGTCTTCTTATCGTACCCCTGCTTTTCTCCTGTGGGAAATCTCAGTTCAAATGTGATAGGGAAATAGCATTTCCAAACAATTACGGTATCAACACCTGTAGAAACCCAAAAAGTAGCATTTGATTTTACCTTTTGACTTCGGACTCCAAAAGGGTTAAGAGCAGCTCTCAACACTTCTTTTTTATGCTGCTGTAAAGAAAAAAAAAAAAAAAAGAAAGAAATTTTAAAAAATGCTTATGTTTACAGATTTGTGCACACAATACCTTCAGTTTTTATAACAGTCAAATAACTACGAGTTCAGTGGGGGAAGTGGGTGGAATGCTGTATATATATAAACATATAACTATCTGAAGGAAGAACAAAAAAGTCCTACACATTAACGTTTAGCACACAGGTGACAAACAAATAAGCTAATTGTACTAGTATCCAACCTGTCACGTTACAGGTGAACTTCAGAGAGAAAAGTTACACAACTGAACACCAATTTAGCAGAGAGTGATTCATACGACTTCATGCTTTAAAAAAAAAATTAAAAAATCTCATTTTTTCCATTAAGTGTAGTTTCATTCCTGCTAGGGATAAAAACAAATGGGTGTCACAACTGAAGTTTCACCAGTTATGTTTGCCATTCAAATGCATTCGTGGGAAAAGTTACAGGTAAATACTCTAACAGTTCAAGAGTTTAAAGAGGTTCTTTTATTCTCCTTAAATGAAGAATTGTGTATAATGTCTTTGCATCTGTCAGCTATAAATGGCTTTAATGACTAGAATGCTCAGAAAATCTCTCTATAGGCTGCTTTTTGAAAAAAAGAATTAAAAGCAGACTTAGAACCATATAACACTAATTAACAAAATGTTCAGAACTGGCTGCCAAACAGTTGAGGATGGAGTATTTTGAAGTCAGAAATGAGACTTGGGCACTCCACTTCCACCAAGTCAGAGTATGGTTTAGGGCCCTAATTGGCGTAACTTCCAGTTCCTGTTATGAGAGGTTCACTCTGGTTACAGCTCCCAAACCCACTTCAGCAGGGCTTCTTGCTTCCTCACAGGAGTTGCAAGATCTTTTCATTGCTCCCAAGTGCTGACCTTCCACCTGGGAACCCACGTCCAAATCTAATAACCAGCTCAAGTACGGCAGGAATGGGCTAACCAAGCCTACTGGTATTCTGTAATCCTTTGCTGGTGAGGGGTTTTCAAAGCTATCCACAAAGGCATTTTAATCACTGAGATTTTGACCCCCTTGCCATACTGCAGAACTGATTCAATGGCACTTATTTGTCGTAGAGTTGTTTCTCCAAAGCTCATATGATTTGCTGCCTGTTAATCTGTTAGCGGACCTGTGATCTGTTACCTGCTAAAAGCAATTTGTTAACAGAAAAGAACTGAAAGAACTACTTTTTGGAGCAACTTTGCTTATTTGGAAAGAAAGGACACAAAGCATTGTTTTCTCAGGTTAAAGAAGACATAATGACAGCAGGCCTTCTGGCTCATTGCTCCCAAGCCTGACTTCCCACCAGATCCTTGCTACTACAGGTGCTACTACAGGTGCTACTACAGGTGCTACTACAGGTGCTACTGTTTCCACCTCGGTGACACGCTCACAACTTCATTTCACACCTGCAGCCTTCCCTTAGTTTTCTGGGTGCTTCCTACCTCTGATCATCACCAGCAAACCATGCCCCAGGTTCTCCATCTGGGGAAATTTCTCTGGCCTACGTGGGTCAGCTGTGAGTGCACAGAGCACACAGTCTGTTAGATGGTGGCTTCCACCGCTTTCAGGGAAGGAGGTTTATTTTGCTGGAACTAAGGCCGTGCAGCATGTGCTTTAGCTTTCATAAGGTCTGCTGTTGCCTGAATAGACACGCCGGGCGGCAGCTGGTAGCACTTTCCAACATTACACAACCAGGATCTCGAACAGTCTGTCAGTTCTGCGCCGACAATGAATAAAGCAAACCAGGAGGCCTAAAATATTGAGTAACGAGGATCAGGTTTTGACCTTTAGATGCTGGTAGATGTATTGCACGAGTGTATGTTTGATTTGAGCGATACTAGTAGGT
This sequence comes from Anser brachyrhynchus, assembly GCF_964034855.1. Classification (NCBI taxonomy): domain Eukaryota; kingdom Metazoa; phylum Chordata; class Aves; order Anseriformes; family Anatidae; genus Anser; species Anser brachyrhynchus. Next base: position 97,857,178 of record NC_137694.1, read on the forward strand.
ATGAAACTGTGCTGTTTGCCTAATGTCTAACTCATCTAACAACTGAAACGCTCTGCACTGGCTGGCAAACTACGTGCTGCAGTGAGAGATGACTTAAATGCCTCTAGAGTGTATTGGGGGAGCCCAGGAAGAGAAGGCGATGCTGGGGAATCGGAAGAGATGAAAAACAGGAAAAAGTACAGGAAAAACCCATTACAAGGTGAAATAAATGTTTTCTGGTTTAAAGTCACTGAGCAGTTGGACCTGTGATGGTGCTCAGGCATTATCTTCTCGAGCTCTTCAAAGTCAAAAGTTTCAGTTTCTCTTCTCTGGTCTACTGGCATTTGAAATTTTGTACACCTACCCATGGCATACATAGCTATCTTTCTGTCAGTTACCATTCTTGCCAGAAAGTACTATACAAAGGTCTGTGTCATTATAACTGCTACGTTTCTTTATTTTCACTACCATTAATTTATCCTTTCCAAACTTTTGAATGCCAGAGTTTAATTAGTGATAACATTTCTGCCACACAGTTTTTAAAAACTATTTTTATATGGAATTTAAATTAATCAAGCCTTATATTTGAGATGGTCATTTGTAGGACCAAGACTGTTAACAGAGCTTATCATATCTAAAATTACAGGCCATTCATTTTGTTTTAAATTCCACCCTCTGTGTTTACATTTAACTTTTTCCCTTGGATCAACAGCTTATTGGTGACTCAAATTATATCAAATACTATGCTCAAAATCTGATGCAGCTGTATGACATCATGAAAAACTATGCACACGACTCAGGAAATTCACTTCGGGTCACCTTGAAAGTTAAGCCCCATGTACTAAGCAAAAGTGAATACTTTGCAGCGTTGGCTCAAAACAGCCTTACTGACTTCAACGTCACAAAATACACAATCCTCACAGAGACTTGAGGTAGATCACAGTAATTTTCCAGAAAAAATGTTTTTTTTTCAATGATGAAGTCAATTAGTTAAAATACTTAGCTGTTTTTTAAAATGTCTGATCAAATCGAGATCTACCACAAAGATAAGAAATACAGAAATGGACAATTTAAATGGTGCTAAATTAAAAATGCCTCTTCTGCTATACCAGTTGATTATACAGTAGTAACAGCATACAAATGCTAACAGTAAAGAACTATATATACTTGCTCACTTCTTTATGTTAATAACTTATAAGCTGCATGGCCTTTTGACTTTTGCTATGAATGAAAAAAATCCTATTCAGTGAACTATCGTCAGATTAAGTGAAACTAAGATAAGTACATTCCATATAAGAATATGTAAAGAATGTGCAAATTTTATTTACTTTTCTCTCAATTTATGGAACCTTTCCCAAGAGGGAGAAAATATTATAGGATGACAACTGTGAGGATCTTCTCTTTTTAAGACTCTATATACAAAGAGTGAATTTCAAGGAACAAGATATATTATTTTAGCATTACTCCAGTCCAGTTCCTCCAAAATACAATCATCATACATGCAAACTAAACTCCTGTAGCAAGTGGATGAAAGGAATCACTGTTGATTAATGCTAAGAATATAGCAGCCAAAAGGATTTCAGATAATGATTCATGGTAAGACTACCAGTAAATTCCTTGGTCTCTTGAGGTTCAGTCAACCTGGCATGAGCATTGGGTAAAGTATGTCCTTAGCAAAATGGACAGTGCATCACAGCAATGCACTTTTAAAAACAAAACAAAAAAACTCAAGTGTGAATGCAATGCTTATGAAAAAGGCTAATGTGGCAAGCTTAAAGGTTGAAATCCTCTCATTTCCAGGACACTACTTTGAGTAGAACGAATTTACTCACATAGGCTCACCACTGCCCCTCTGCCTTGAACTGTGGGATCATGTTGAGTGGTCACATATTGTGACTGGTTCGACCTCTTCCATTGGACGTACAACAACAGAACAATTACTACTAATGTAGTAACATTTTTCATGATACTGACTTCTGTCCACTGAGAACTAGACTTGAGATCTCTTTAACTTGTTTCAAGAGTCAAGCTTGTCTGTCTAGGGGGAAAAATAAATCAAATAACTAGCTTTAAATTTCTAACATAAGGACAGATTTTAGAGAATTTCTACATGAAGACTGCCAAAAACAGACTACTGACCTGACCTGTGAGTGTAAGATAACAAACTGGATATGAATTGGCTTTTTGGCAGGAAAGGTTTTTAAAGAAACAATACTCGGTGTTACAGCACCATTCTTAATGCAGGATAAAATCTTTTAGAAAACAACTTAAATTCTCTGTGCACTTCCAAATTCTACTTGAAGAAGACTATTTGCCCACATTTATCTATACGGAAGACTTGGATTAATAACCCTCTAGGATAAAAACAAAATGACCTTTCAGGCAAAAGTCATGCTATGGAGAAAAGGAAGTAGGTGAGCTTCTGTAACACTATCTACCAGCTTAACTTCCTCTTAACTTTATGTACTGTCTTTATTGAAACAGAAAATGTTGCCTGGAACACAAGAGGCAGAATTTTTAATATTAGAGGTACTAGTAACTAGCATGTATAATTCTTCAGAAGGAAATACCAATGCAGACAGTGAATTAAAACATGCCATGGTAACAGATGAAGACTTCAACTGTCAACAAAATCAGGCTATTAATTCTCACATAAACAGTCTTTTTAAATCTTTGATTTTTAATATACAGTCCAAAGATCACTCTCACATTTCAGCAGCTTTTGTCTTTTAATGCCAATCATTTCAACTGACTTTTCTCACTACCCTGTGCTTTCTCTCACCCTTGGAAAAGGTGAGTGAAAATATCAAATGTTATCTTACTCTGCCAAGACCAAAGGAACAGTTCAAATACTAAAAAAATTAGGCAATGACTTTGCTTAAGGTGGGGAGGGAATGATCAACAGTGGGGTGGATCCCTACCTCTCAGCATAAAAAAAAAAAAAAAAAAGACAAACCCAAATCTCTACTTATTCTCTTTTTCAATCTATGCCTGGTCTAGCTTCTGTAAACAGTAACTGAAAATTACTGGGTAGAAAACATAGAATAATTTTGCTGCTAATCAAGTGCCTTTTGTTTTTTGTTTTTCCCTCAAGAAACAGATACTAAGATTCAAAAGCAACCTGGCAACTTCTTGCCCTGTTCATTACCACTGAGAGTAAAGATGCCCTGACTGATCTGTTCAGACTGAACTACCAGCTACCACAGAGTACAGTCTCACAATGAACAACTCTAAATTTATTTGTGAGAGAAACTCACACTGCTGCTGGCCTCTCTGTACCTACTCAAATGACAAAGAAGATTTCAGACTTCAGAGCCATCACCTTTCACCAAAATGTAAGTAACTCACTTATAAGAAAACAGAAATATTATGTGCCTGGTGGCTTATTTTTTCCTTCAAATGTCTGTTCTATTTCTGAAAGAGGACAAGGCTGAAACTTTTCCTTGACTGAGATGTCGCCTCGTAACAGAATCCTCTATCCCTAGCCACTGGCATCAGAAAGTAAGAATCAAAGGTACTGCTTTTGTCCAAAAAAAAAAAAAATTATCACCTTTAAAAATTAATTTCCTCAAAGCACTGGAAATTGGTTTGGGGGAAAGCATAAGGGAAGAGAGAAAGATGACAATTCTCCATTCTCTCCAGAGACCAAGTGTCCCCACAGATTTTGGTTACTGTGCAACATTTAACTCCTTGATGGCTATTTTCTCATCTCCTCCTTGGCAGAAACTTCTTCAAATTTAAAAATCAGAACATAAGCCAAGTATATAAAAATAAATAAATAAAGCTCAACATCTATAAAAAGTACACAGACTAGCCTGCTTAATTATTAACAGGTAAACACAACAAATTCTGAATTATTTACTTAATCTTTTTCAGCTACAAACCTCAGACTTTTAGAGCATGAAACACATGCTTTATTTTAGGACACAAAGCAGATATTTTATAATGCTGTGTGGACTTTTTTTTTTTTTTTCAGAGGTGGGGTTGTTTTGAAGAATACACACTTCTTATTAACCCCAAAATACCTCCCTCTCACTGAACCCTGCTGGAATTTTAAATACAGAAATAAAAGTTTTAGTACAAAGATCCTGTATTCATGTGTTCACCAGTGAATGAGCTGGCTTGTTTCTGACTTGCAGCTAAGTGAAAACAAGATTCCTGTGAGGCATATATGCAACCTCTCCTGTTTCTGTAAATCTGCTAGAAAGGAGCTGGGTTAAGAGAAGCTGGTGAAGGTTCCAGCCAGAAGTGCTACAAAGAAGGATAAAATAGTCTCAGGCACAAGCCCATTTTCTTTACTCAGTAAAGCTACCCTGCTGAAGTAAACCCTGCCTACCCCTCAAATAAAAGTCAATGCCACAGGTCCCCGATGATCCTACAAGCAACTGGTCTAGGCCCAACCATCTTTACGTTCCTTCTTCCTATGTATAATTATCCCTAAGGCAGTGCTGATCTGGTGCAGTCACTTTTCTGGTGTTGTGTTGAAAATGGAGGAAGTTCCAAGCTCCTTCCTGGAGGTGTGATGAAGCAGTGACAGCCCTGCACATGACAAAGTTGGCGCACACCCTTTAAAGTCTTCAGCAATCAGCAGTGTAGAACAACGCTATCTCCACCTCAGTAACCTCAGGTTGAGAACCACGCAGTCACTGCCGTCCAGAAAAATGCAAAATTATTATCAAGAAACGTGGTAGTGAATCTCAGACAATTTTTCTTAACCAGCCTTTCTTTGGAAACAATGTTATAATATTGCTTTTGAAGCCCTGGATTAGTAAAGGTATATGCAAATATACTGAAGTTGTGTATGTGAATGATGCCACCAAAAATCTATTCCAAAGCTTTCACACACGAGCAGAAGTCTCTACAAGAATTTTAGGATAATATCTGAGAAGGTGTTAACAAACTACTATTCCCTCATCGTTTCTACAAAACTGTACAAATGTGAGGTATTACATCATCTACTCTTAATTGCTATAATGGTCCAACATAATTTGTTTTCCCTGCTTTCAGATATTAATAATTTTGTCAATATTTATGTACCATACTTTGCTCAGCCTTCTAAAACCTTCCAAAGGTGCAATTCAGGAGATGAGATAGTTAAACACAGAGCTGGCTTAGCCTCTAATTTAGGTGGCCTACTTACGTTAGCAACATTTTATTAGCACGTTATGCTTTATGTTTAATATTTAGTACATTGTATGAAAATGGTTTACTGTGTACTGCTCACATAAATGACTTACAAATTCTGTTTGATACATAAGGAAAAATGTATAAGTAATACATGTATTTCTAAATATACCTAACACTATAGAAAATAGGGATAAACAGAAGATGTAGAGAAAACACAAAAATGTATCCAATAATGGAGTTAAAAGCTAGGTTATAATGTGTAGACCAAACAGGCAGAATTGGGGATATATGCACAAAGCCCATCCCTCTTTTAACTTTTCATTTCAAAGCTTCCTCTGGAGGCCTTAGAAGCTCTCCAGCTGAAGGAAAAGATGACTTTCTTGCTGAAGTCTCACAAAGGAGGCAATTGTAATGAAACACACAGGAAATCTCCCCAAATCTTTCATATTTTACCAGACCCAGAAAGACGAAGTAGGATCTTTGCCAGAATTCATGCACACTTTTGGGACCATTTTCACGAGGCACGTAGATTCACTATGTTCTCGTGAATTATGCAGCCCCTTTCCAGTGTGTTCTTAAGCAATGTTAGCTGGAAGCGCCAGTGAAAGATGCCCTGTGAGTGAGCAGTAGGTTGTTCCAAAGGACAATAACTCAGCCAAAACAGATTTAAGTTTTCCTGGAACAGTTGGAGAGCAGTTCTGAGTAAGGCATCCAGTTATCTAGCTACAGGGATATCTATTTTGGAGGTACTGATATTCAAGAATTATCACCGAAAAGGAGTTTTTGTTTGTCTTTACCTCATAGTTATGAGGAAAAGTACACTGGTTTTCATTCTCCTCCTATTTAAAAAGTGAATCAAAGATACACCAACAGGCATTTGTAAGGACCATATAAGGGAAAATTCCTCAGGTTCCTCTGAATTAAGCCTACATGAAAGGACCCATAAGCAGTCCCAGAACAATTCTTACTACCTTGGAAGTGCATGAAGAATGGATTTAGTCTAACGGCTTCAGCTAGGTTCTTCTTAAATTTCTAAGTATTGGTAGCTAAGACAGATGCTAAGGCTTTAGCAAATACCAGACTTGTTTTCTGCGAAAGTATCCGATCACAGAAAAAGCATTTTTTTCTACTGGCGAAGTATTTTCGGTATTATTACGAAAGAACCTTTATTGGCATCCCTGCCAAAATATCAGTTCCAAAGCTTTTCTCACTTTCTTCAGCTGATGTTTTGTCAAGTAACATTCAAAATCATTTTTATTTTGAAAAACAAAAACAAAACAAAACTGATCCTATTTCACATTCTTTTTATCCCTGTACTTTTGTGAATTGTTAATAGTTATTCCAATACATGTATAGCACATTCTAAAATGACTCACAAAATTTCAGTTCACATTTCCTCTATGAAAAAAAAAATCTTTGAAAATGTATCTTTGCTCAGTTAGATTCAGTAGGGGACATTAAAAATTCAATATTTGCCATGTTGCAATGACTTCTGGACAGAAAACAGTTCCTTTAGGCTGCAGTAGGTTCTTCTAGTCTAAATATAAGGGGAATTATAAGTACACACTTGCAACAGTACTAAATATACCACACTGTACCACAATACAGCTACAATCCCAATTATCACCTTTTCCTTTATTTTTTCTTATCATTTCTATCTTTCATTACAGATACAGTATTTATTTTTTATAATGATTAATATGCAAAAATTGGTTCATAGAAACCAAGTAACAAGAATGGGTCTAATTAAAAATTCATATTATTACAAAAATAACCATTAGATTAATCAATATGAAGACTGAGATATTCAGATCAGTAGGATTTTTTTAGTTCTAACATTCATCCTGCTTTAAGGACATCAGGACAGTTGATTTAGTAAAAATCTTAGCTGAGATACATCAACACACAGTATTCAGATTAAAATCATGTTGGGAGCTATATTGCAAGCTAGTAGATACCTCCATTATGAGAATGCCTCATATTTTATAGAATAAATATCATGTTTGTATAGATTAAGGTCTGACGGAAACAATTCAAGAGGGATTGTACACTTTCAACTGAAGATATACCCGCAAAAGTGAATGGATAGTTTGGGATTAAACTAATATTTGCTGTAATCTTACCCAAACCAATGAGATTCAAAAATCAATTCAACTCATTCCTATTAAAGAATTATGTTTATTATGCTGTAGAGTTTTCAAATTATGAACACTTTAATACAAATACTTTATGCAGTAAAATCTGTTTCTTCAAGTTGCTATCCCTCAAAGCATGTGATCCATTTGATACTATTATTTTGTTACATATACGTATATGACCTACATATATAACTTCTACCTACATTTTCCTTAAACATACACAAAATGATCTCCACGTTTTTCTCCATTTAGTACAGGTCAATGGATTATTCATGTTTTTGTCCTCTTATGAGGCCAAAATGAGACTAGACAAAGTTTCTGAAATACATTGTATTATAAAAAGCTGTTTTTCAGGTAATAAATTATTTATTTTACAGTAGAGTTTAGAGATTCCAGTGAGACCAATGTACCAGGCATTGCAGTGACACAGACTGAGAGACAGTTGTCACTTGAAAGAACTCTTCAGACAAGACAAGCAAGAAGTAGAAGTGCAAGAACTACTTTTTTAGATGCATTGAGACACACAGACTGGAGTTACTTTCTTGAGGTTACACGGGAAATCAGTGACAGAGTGCTGAACTTTTATCACAAGTTACACTCCACTGCTTTAACAACAAAGCCTTCCTTCCTATCTATTAATTAATATAAAAGCCACAACAAAAATCCCAGTATTACATCTGCACCATTAACTCAGCATTTCCAAACATCATACCACTTTTCATTTGCATAACTAGCATGAAGAAATTCAAAGTACTATATACTCTGAATGAAGCAAAACCAAATAGAATTAGATTGTTCTTACTTTGGAAGCAGTAAAACAAACAAACAAATGAAAAACAAAACAAACAAACAAACAAAAAAACAGAAGGATTAAGGATAAATTCATCTCACCTAACCTTGGCCACCTAAAAGACACTGTTTAGGTTGTTTCTTCCGACACTGAAACGAGGTGAGCATCTCGAGAGTGAGATTCCTTCTCTTCTCAGATACATGGCTAAGTAAATCACCAGAGAAGCCTCTCCCTTTCCTTTATCAATAGAGATAGCCCAGGTGCCATGACTAAGTGCCTGATGTTTAGATGAATGAGCTAAAAATTCCTATCCTAGCACAAAGTAGATCTCCCCAAAGTTCCCTTCGTATCTTTCCTAAGAGGCAAAACTCTGGCAGGCCAAGGTCTATACGTGTTAGTGCACATATGCGAGAAGTTAGGTGCATACTGCTAGATCAATTAATGCACTGACAAAAATCAGATCAAAAAACAGAACTCATTGCTTCTTAGCATCTGCATAGCCCAAATGTTGACCACCATTTCTTGAGTTACTGACAATGGGAACAAATGGCAGTAAATCCCTAGGTCTAGCTGAGACTGGTGCAGCACTTAGCCCATAGTGCTAACCAGCAGAACCCCAGCAGGAATACTCAGGGTGCTGACACAACATAAATAATGTTTATAAATAAAACTCACATCAAAATAAGATTTCTCAAAGAAAGGTGATGAAAGTCTGCTACCAGACTTTGATCAAAAGTCCTGCTATTCAGAGAAGGAAATACCTCTGAATCCCAGGGAAAATGAATCTGGTTGTGACTGACATAACCTTTAAAGAACAGAAATGCTTATATCATTGTCTCTGTAAATCCACAGATTAGATTTGGGGTCCAAAAATGCTTGACTTTTCCATGCCATCTTGCACACTTCTAATCTGGCACTAAACTACATGATAGGATTTTGAAGCTCTAAGCTAAATGTGAAGTAGTATTTCAAGTAGCTCTTCTGAAATGAAAACTGGCTAACATAAAATTCAAATGATCACAGAATCACAGAATCGTCTAGGTTGGAAGAGACCTCTAAGATCATCTAGTCCAACCTCTGTCCTAACACTAACAAGTCCTACACTAAGCCATATCACTAAGGGCTACATCTAAACGTCTTTTAAAGACCTCCAGGGATGGTGACTCCACCACCTCCCTGGGCAGCCCATTCCAATGCCTAACAACCCTTTCGGTAAAGAAGTTCTTCCTAACATCCAACCTAAACCTCCCCTGGCGCAACTTTCGCCCATTCCCCCTCGTCCTGTCACCAGGCACGTGGGAGAACAGACCAACCCTCACCTCTCTACAGCCTCCTTTAAGGTACCTATAGAGAGCGATGAGGTCTCCCCTGAGCCTCCTCTTCTCCAGGCTAAACAACCCCAGCTCCCTCAGCCGCTCCTCGTAAGACTTGTTCTCCAGACCCCTCACCAGCTTCGTTGCCCTTCTCTGGACTCTCTCAAGCACCTCCATGTCCTTCTTGTAGCGAGGATGCCTCTTCCAACATTAAAACGGACAACAGGCATGAAAACTGCAGTACCTCCAACAAGAGAATGACTTAGACTAACAGCTTCCATTCTGTGCATGCAAAGCTAAGAAATGTATTTCAGTATTTTTGCCAAATAAAACATGGAAAAGAGTTCTCTCAAAAAATCACAGGATTGTGATGGAGTTGCATGAAAAAACACCAGCGCTTTCACTTAATCACCTTCCGAGCCATAAAGGGTATGAGAAAGCTACAGGACCTTGAGAATTAGATTTTGCAAATTGAAAGTTCTCCCCTTTGGATACTGCCCCAAAGGCCCCATTGGGGGGGCACTGAAGCACTGAAGTCTTCGGTTTAAGCAAAGCACTGTTGTGTGGTGAACTATCCTGAATCTCGCATACTTTTCACAAGCCCAGCAGTTAGCATTGAGCCAACAGCTAGGAACACCACCGTCAGGCTCACGCTTCTCAGTTTTAGCAAGTTTCTGTTTCAAATGAAAGTTATGCTAAAAAGTTATGAAAGTTATGCTAAAAATGAAAGTTAAGCTAAAATGCCCAAAGCAGTATCAGTATTGCCATTACGAATGGTTATCTGTTACCAGCCGAGAAGAATCAATACCCAGTGCAGCAGCTGGAGACCAGCTCTCAGTGTGTCATGGCTAGGATGAGTAGGCAGAAGAGCATGATGGAGAGGACTCCAACCTCTGTCTCCTGCTCCATGAAACATGGCAGCGATTAGCAGCTCACTTATTAAAAAGGACCTTCCAGGGCCAAAGTAGTGGAATGGCCTTTCCTAGGAATAAAGTCGCATTGCGGGTCTTAACACCTTCTTCCATGCATGCACAATTTATCTATTTGATCTGCCTTTTCTAAAGAGTGGAATGCTCAACAAACAAAACCTATGAAAAAAATAAAAAATAAAATAAAATAAAATAAAATAAAATAAAATAAAATAAAATAAAATAAAATAAAATAAAATAAAATAAAATAAAATAAAATAAAAACACTGTGTGGCCTCTACTCTTTCTCCAGATAAGACAATGAGAAAACAAACGGAAAAGGTCTCAGCTGACTCAGTGATGAGAATCTTTTAAGAGCCCATGTGCTAATAATTCCTTCTTCATTTGTCAATAACACTTTTGTACATTTTTTTAAGGGCATGAAAGTAATCATAATGCTTTGCCAGAATATGAAGATATGGATATCTTCATATCTATCTACTGCCATAAGTTAAATTTCCAAACCAGGTCAACCTCCATTATGCATAGGTATTAGACTGTTTTGTTAATGTTTATTTTTGCAGGGAGGAAAAAGAATATCTTAACTCTGAACTTTCCACTTTTGTTAATGATTAAGAAGTTATTTAAATATTAACTTTATTAAATTAATAATTTATATACACTCCTAAAATTTGCTTATTTACCACTTATTTACTTATTTAAAATTTACAACACATATTACCCAAACCTGTTTGCTGTTTTGGGTGCAGGTGCATGGAGTGGGTGAAGTATTCAGACAAAACAAAACAGTTTCCAACAGAAGGATATAAATCATGTTCTATTTATCTGAGAATAACATCTATTATTTAGTGTGGAGCAAATATGTTTAGAGGCTAAATGGTCTCTTTCAAAAGACAGAGGGATTTTTTTTCTTTTTTTTTGTTTAGTACAACATGCCCCTGATATACCCAAATAGCTCTATTTAAAAGGCAATCTTTATTAGGTGATTTTTAAATGGGAATTACAATATGTACTAGCAAAAATTGCTCGACTGTTTACTTACCACTTATTTACAGAGGCCAAATATTTTACCAACAGGAAAGATGAAATCTGTTACAAAAAAAATGGGACTTTTATGTTAAATCCCCTTTGTAACACAAAGTTATTTTGTGTCTAGGTCTGGTCACCTAGAAAAAATGACAATGAACAAAGACTATATCATACTACAACAGTAATAACCGGTGCCCCAAACACTTTCCATCACAAATCTCCCTGGCATGATTCCCGCTTTGCAAGCAAGAAAAACTTATCTGAAAAACAAGTCAGGGTGAAATAAAGAACAGAAGGAAAAAAGGCTTCCTAACACTGAACTAGTGACATTGCGTCTTCTTTTTTTTTAATGAAAAAAATAGCGTGTTTTTGAAGTTTACCTCGCACACCCAACTGTGCATCCAGATTTGTGTCACCCACTATGATGACTAAAATCATACATCAAATAGGTATCACAGCCATTCAAATCTGAAAGTGACGGTAAAAATTCAGTCCTTACAATATTATCGGTGTAAACCCCTTGTAACATGCAGGATTTCTGCTCAGCAGACTCCCTCCAACACGTACACTCACAGCCCTCCATGTGATACCACAGGCAGCGCTTTCCGGTTACACAGAGCCCCACCAATTTACAAAGTCAAGAGTTAACAGCACGATGCTGTCTGAGAAAAAAAGCTTAACTTACGAACATGTTCAGATTGCCATTGCCCAAAAATCTGAGTAATGTTCCAGATATGTTATGTTAATCTGTTACACAAGATTGTCTGTAATGTGAATATTTTTTTAAGGAGTACCGAGGGTGGTGTTGGGGGTTGGATGAAGGCAGGTGGCCAAAGTTATTACTGAATTGAAGAGGATTATTTTAATTATTGTTGGACTATTAACCCTCTGTTTGGTCCTATTTAGCCAGTTGCATCATGTTTATGAGTAATATGATTTATAACCATTCTACTTGAAATCACTGTTGATCACCGAGCATTTGGGAATAAAAATAGATATGATTAGATGTGCAAAGCTCATTTGAAGGCAGTTTTATGCATAGACTGAGTTTCTATCCACTAAAAAATAGCCCTTAATAATAAGATATCAAGGAAAAAGCAGTGAGAAATGATATTTTATGTATATTATGTGATCTGTGTATTCTAGATGCACCTCATAATGAACGTGACCAAATACTGAACACGAACTGAAGAACAAACCTTTTGTGTTGATGCAAAATTTGAGTGGCAGGAAAAAAACATAGCAGAAGATAAGGGTTTTCATTCACAATGCAATGTAAATTAAAAAACCATGGATACAAAAGAGTAGAAACAAGAAGGTAATATAACAAACTTACATTTCACCCTCCATCATTACAAGGATCAAAACAGGGGCATACATCTTCATTCTAGTCAGATGGCCACTATAAGAATAAATTATAGTAGCTTATACAAAAAATTAAAATATCAAGGACTCCGTTATGTATTAAATTGAAACAAAGCAAACCATAACAACAAAAAAGAAAAAAAAAAAGCCACTAAGTCTGGTTTTTTGTTCGTTTGCTAATAAATGGCAAAATATACATGAAAGTAAGGTATAACCCTATTTATTCAATCACTTTGCCTTTAACTTTACCAGGAACAGTGTGAAGCTCGGAGATTTCCCTTACCAAGCCTATTTTCACTTTAAATAGGTCTTGATGGTGCTGTAGCTGCAGAGCCAAAAAAAAACGAGGCCAAATTTTATGTGGTCATGCTAGTGTGGTGAAAAAGCTTTTGTGAGGATTGGATGTTGTAACTGCATTTGTACATCTGGCTCCTCACGGACCTTCAAAGACTTACTTAGACATCTATAGATACTTACACAGATTATTAAATGGCCTGTTAGTAGAAGGGGTGGCTTCAGGACACTGCCACATTTGAATTCAGTGTATGCAACCGGACTCTGACATTTCATTTGGATACTTAGAACATTAATGTTATTGTATCCTGTAGACCTATATTAACAAGTTTGATGTAACAGATGGGAGCTTTTTCAAAAAAATGTAAACAGCTGATCTGAGAGCCAGCACTTTCTATAGACAGACCTTACAGTGAAATATAGCACTCTACTGTTTATTCCAAACACATAACAGCACTGTAAGTAGACCACTTTATACAATGAAGAAATACAGTAAACATAAAAAAGATACCTCAAGAATTTCTTTTCCCTCTTTCTGTTTTAAATAGAACACGCTCCCTCTAATTCTCTGCTTCTGACCTATCCAAAATAAAATGAAGAAAATATTGCCCTCTAAAAGCCAGCACAAACAATGTGAACCAAATCTCACCGAGTCTTCTTGCAGGGCATTCTCAACATCGCCACATTTCTAAATTTTGCTAATTTAAATGTTATGCTTGTTTTAATATTATCTATTGCAGTAGACCTTGCTGATTGTCTGTAATGTATTTTCCTAAACTCATTTAAATGGGTTTTAACTATTCTTGCTGGATTAACCTCTTCAACTTCTGTCTCGACTTGCATGTTTGTTCTTGCACATATATTTTAAGGGCATGTTAATAACGTAAATGGTTACAAATACAGGACTGTCTAGTTTCTACATTCTTCACATTGCATATTTGCCTTAACACAATTGAAATGAACAACAATAGCCACATCTGACTGGGGTTGCTTCTTGTATGCTTTCTGCGATGCAATAATAAAAAGACACTGAAAGTTCAGTGCTCTGGAACGGTAACTCTAATTATTGTAATGTTTACTACAGGAAATTACCTATTGGACAATGCTGCCCAGAATCCCTAACAGGAAATGGGATGTATTTCTGTTTGCAGAGAGAAACAGAAAGCCTAGTGCATTGTTAGCAGCGCTGCCTGAAGCCTCTTCTCCGTTATGTAGGATGAAAGACAGAAAACTGCAGCTCTTCCACAAATGCAATATGCAACAGATTCCCAGAACAGTCACTGAAAATGGGTTGTTGTTTTTTTTTTCCCTTGGAAAATAAGAAAATCAAACTGCCTTAGAGCAGTGCCCCCAAGTTGTTGATAGAATGATCTTAATTCCTCTGTTAAATAAGTAAACAACAAGAAAAAAAGCTCCCTGTTCACAAGGAACAGTGAAAGCACACCAGACCCACAGGATGGGATCTGCCTAAAACTAGCACTGAACCACTGTGGTCAGAGTCCACCTTGACTCCCCTTTTATTAAGATGCTCTTCTCCTTCAGTAAATCCATACAATGCTTTTATAACACTGTTAATACTTATATGAGAAGAAATATCCACATTTATTAGGCTTATGACTGTAAAACAACAACAACAACAACAAAACAGTAAAAATGGTTCTGGCATGGCAACTCTTATTTTGCACTTCTCTGTTTCTAACTTCATCAATTCTCACACTCATTCACTTTGCACTTCCATTTATTGTCTCAGAGCCAGGTTTTCAGTACTTTCTGTTCATCTCCAGCTCTCTCTGCAGCTTGATGCGACAACCAAACTGACTCCCGGGCTGTCATTTGGGATACTTTAACATTAACTGGGCAAAGTCCACATTCTATTACTTCAAATATTTCCCGAGTATCTATTCACTCTGCGCTTTAGAGATCTCCAGACTTTAGTTTACATTCCTTAAGACTTGATTTTTGCCCCGAGTCCAGTATCTTTGCAATATAACCTTTATACAAAACAAATGTTCCAGTATATGCAGAAGACTAAAGGAATGAAGGAGGTACTCGGCTCTCCATTAATTTTGCATGTGTTTAATGTTATCTTAGAGAAATGTACCCATTTTCATTTTGAATCTCATCTACAAACTATGCTGGGTGATTGTGCAAAGAGCCAGCATGCTAGCTTGTTTAAAGAAAACGAAGTGGAGCTAGGAACAAGCACTGGATGTCCATCGGCACAACTCACCAGATAATAGGCAATGTTTGCTTACTGTCCAATGCTCTGTACCTTTGATTTTATTTGTCATATCCAGAGGATAAAAATCCAGAGGCAATCAGGCTGATGGTTTTTGTTTGGCTTCTTACACACAGAAACCAGCTAGGCACTTCTGATCTGAGTTCAGCCACCAAACTCATCTTCTAGTTGTGGGAGTGGAGATGAAAGCAGGATATTTCAATTAGGCTCGCTATAGAGATGATCTGGATCTGTGAATTAATTGAAGACCAAGAGGAACAGCTCCTGCATAACAGAGGCCATGGAATCTCACTCTGTAATTACAGTCAAGTTCAACTCCAAATCCAATAGAAACCAAAGGTGACCATTGCAGGCCCATCTCTAATCAGAAGTGATTCTTTCCCTCACCACAAAGTGTAAAAAATCTTACGTTCCTTTCTAGTTCAAAAAGCCATTTGGGTTGAAAATGAACCGGTGTGAAAGATCTTTATTCCTTCATGGACAGGAACAAATTTTCCACTGTTACATGAAAAGACCAGAACAATGAAAGTATTGGGAAGGGAAGTGGGGGGGGGGGGGAGGAAAACTGTGCCTTTTTGGCAGCACTTACAGAACATTACTTAGGCTAGGTGGAGTCCTGCTGGGTTTAACCAACTGCTCAGATCCCCCGTAACATTTTACTGGCCCCCAGCTTTTACAGTGTACATCTCGGAGCATGACGAAAAAGCTTATATATACATTTATTTTAAAAGACACAAAACTCTTGAGCACACATCCAAAGCAGATCAATTGCCTTTGCAATATTCTCAGAACAAAATGTTCCACCAGCAGATCTGATAAGAAGAGCCAAAAAATGGAAAACACTTGCTACCAATTTATTGCAGTCACCCATAAACTATTACTAGAACATTATGTATTGGGGTTCAAGCCAGAAAGCTATTAAAGCGGACTGCACTAGTGTCTTTTCACTATGCTACTGAAGCATTAATAAGTCCTTAGAGAATTGTGTTTATGTTGAAAGAATCATCTTATAATCAAATTTTCACACACAAAAAATGCAGCTCTTTTTAGAATTACTGTGTGCCTTTGCTCTCACCCCCACATTGGCTAGTGTCTCCACAAATACCATCATTTTCTATGTTTCTGTCTGGCCCAAACCCTGATGTACATACTTCGTGTTCCAAGCTGGACAAATTTCAAGATAAATGGTGCTAATTGACAGTGTTAATGGGTGCAGGATGTACCACATCCCTTCCCCTGTTGTCTCTGCCTAAGTGTCTTTCCTACTCCTTACAGTCATTCTTTGTGCAAGGAGAAGAAGAGTTAAAAGATAATGCTAAAAGGGTATCATTACTTTTCTTCTCTTTTTTTTTCCTTGACTTAGATACATAAATAATAAACATCCAGTGGTGTTCTATGGGACTGTGTTTCGAATCACTGTTACAGGAAAACCTCTAATGAATTACAGATCTCCTTTCCCATTTAAGAGAGAACACTGAAAACAGTGATATGCAGCAAGATGATGATTAACCCCATGACTTTTTTTTTTTTACCCTAACAATTATGGTTTTCGTTTGAAAAGGTGTATGCTCTCTTTTCAGTTACTTTCCTGTGATAGTGCACAGGTGGAAAGCACATAAAAGAGCAGACCAAGCAGAATGATGGCAGTTTCTCTATCACTGGAAGCTCCTTAAAACAGTAAGTCCTAAAAGTTAAAATGAACTAGGCCAGCACGACAGACAGACTTCAGCTTCTACTTGAATTAAGTATATAAAGACCTAAAGTTCAAAGGAGGCAAAGTTCCAAGTCCTTTGTATGCATTTGTTCATATTATCCTAAGCAACTAGTTTAGCCAAGAGTTGAAATTTGCAGTTATTTCTTCTCATTATTATTAGTAGTATCATCATCACATAACTATTTCACCTATATCTCCACTTACAGTCCCAGACAGTGTAGGCTGTGTTACGATAACAAAATACCTTCTGTGATTTCTCTCTTCAATCCCTGGCATATCCTTATGATTTGAGAGATCACTGGGGAAACTCTCCTGGCTGCTGACTAACTTGTAAACTGCTCTCACTGGGTACAAAAAGTTAAATTTCCATGCAAACAAGGAGAATCTTCAGCAATAAAATACCATTTTAGTGTCCATAACTACCTATTTTGTGAATTTGTTGGACAAATGTCATTGAATTTGATCAGACAGTACTGAGACAATTGACTTCAAACAGTCTGATTGGAAGAAATGTTAAGAACTTGCAGCTCTCACTGATGTCAATGGAAATCACAGAAACTTAGTAACTCCTTGACTTACAACAATAGTATACACACAGAAAAAGAAAAAAAGAAAAAAAAAAGGATAGCCTGTCAAATGTATCCCTCAAGTAACTTCACTTGATCCCATAGTGTTTTTTATCTCTTGATTAATGACTGTGGGATATATTGCTTTCTCAGGCAGCACATTTATGTGTGGAGCTTTTGTACTTGCTCGTGTAATTAGTTATATTCCAATCAAACTTACAACAAAAATAATAAGCAATCATTTCAACCTTCACTAGTGCACAGGACGCCAGAGAGTGATTTTGCAATAGATAAACAGACCAAATCTACAACTAAATCTCTCTCTGTAGTTTGCCTCTTCACAGCAGGCCTCAGGCTCTGCTGTCATCATGAGAGTCAATGAAATTTCCAGCTCAAGAGGTCCTTTTTGATTCTTCAAAGAACACAGAAACACGTGCTGGCATAACATGCCTGTGAGTTGTTTTAAGCGAGACCGTTAGCATAACGCTGAAACTGCCACTATGCCAGGGAGAGGAATGAAAAGGCATAAGCAGACAAATCTGCACCCCAGAAAGGCCTGGGAGGGTGCAGGTCTCAGGAGGAGATTTCATCTAGAGCCTATTCAGTGACTGAATTATTACACCTTCTACTTCAGCTCCATTAGTCCATATGCTTGCAAAAAAGTTGTCCACTGCTTCACTGAAAGGTTTACATTAAGGCAGAAGGTTGGTGCCCAAGAGAAATGTCCTAGATGGTGTCTACGCCTAAAAGCAAGATGTGCCTAATATGATTTTTCTGTAAAGGGAAACTGAAGTATGGTATTAATAAAAAATAAACGATGTTAACTTATGTTAAATCTTTCTTCTCCAAAAATACACAAATGAAAAAACCCTACCCATCAGTACTAATGCACAAGCAAGTCCTCTCCATCTGCCAAATATGTAGGTCATTTCAATGAGTGACAGAGACAAAAAGGCCTGATTTTAATTCACGAAATATTCCTGCTAATAGCAAAGTTATTGAGACATCTGTTAAAAGCCTGACCTGTTACAACAGGGGGATATCTAAAATGACTGAAATTTCTATTTAAACTAATGCTACACTGTTTTATTGGGCATTTTAAAGAGGTACTGCTATTAACGAAAACATTATATAAATTAGAAACAGGCCCACAATAATCCTCCAGATAAAATCTAGTGCTGTCTTCTATCGCTCCGGTATGAGCTTTTATTTGCATGTGCACTATTTGTATATATTACAATATAGCAGTTATAAAAAATATCTAAGAGTCATAGCAGCCCTGTTTAAAGTTTGGCAAGGAATAGTTGGCAGACTTTTAAAAAAAAAAAAAAAAAAAGAAGAAGAAGAAAATATGTTTCATACCCTGTATGTAATTGAACATTCTTCAAATTCCTCTAATGGAAATGTCAATACCATGGAAATCCTTGAAACACGGACACAGATAGATAAATGTGACTGAAGCCAAACACCTCCACCCAGAATGAATAATGAGCCTTCAAACAAACAAACAAACATACTTAATGATGAACTACCCACCCAATTACACTAACAAAATTAAGCTTTTGCTTTTGGGGTAGTGGTGAGGTAAACAGAGGGAGATGGAAGATGCAGAACAAAAGCTGTCGTGAGGACTGCTCAGCAGGTGTAAGGTACGGACAGGATCTCAGCATGGTCAGCACGCAAGGAAAGGGAGGACCCTCCAAGACAGGTCCTCTGAAATCGTGTACAGGACTGAGACCTGAGTCATAATGAAGATAATGACTATTCTGCTATTGCCTTCAACAGAACAGGACCAATGACTTGGTTTCTTTTTATATTAGATGATATATGAGAAGATGCATTACAAACGTGGCAATTATCTTGATCTCGGAGGCGGGATGCTGCTTCAGGAGCTCTCACTCAATGCTCTTCTTCACATTGTCTCGCTCCCAAAAGCCAGTGTCAGAAAAGATGAGCCACAGAGATAGGAGTTACAGTGAGGGGCAGAAGTTGCAAGTTTCCGTTGCACTTCCTAAGAAAACACTCAACACAACATTTCAACTCCAAAATAAAGTGAAACCTGAATATATATCAGCATTGCTTCTCTTTCTTCCCCATGTCCCGGTTACCCACAAGATGTGACGTGCCCACACAAAAGGAAGTTGTAGGACTTTCTGCAGGGCTCCTACTGCTACAGATGCCTTGTGGACTAATGAAATACTGAAGTGCACACCACCAAATGCATAAATAACCAAGTATAACTGAGTAACAGTTCCTCAAAAAGCTGCCAAAAGCCTTTGAATGATAATACAGGATAAAATACAGCTCTGAAAGTTTACCACTAGAACACTTCTATGTCTTTTATATTTAGTTCAAGCTTTCCTTTTTTCTGAATCTAAAAATGCTGGGTAGCAGATCAATATAATCTCATCAAAAATGCAATCCTGTTTATAAGAAAAAACTCAAACACATCATTATTTAAAAAGTGTGGGTCAGCCAAGATAAACTCAATACCTATGACAAAAATACTAGCATGTGCAGAAAATATAAGGTCTAATATATGCTCCTCCACCATTACAAGATATAACACATACCCTCAACATACATTTAAGTCATAACATACAGTGACTTGATGTACCACCCATGTAAAATCTAGTCCTTTTTAAATAAAATTAGCTAGGCAGAGATCTGGGTTTTGCTGCTGCTCCTAAGATGCTCTACGAATGTTCAGAGTTTTATAAACATGTCTTCATTTTTTCCCCTCTCACAGTCTTTATTTTACCACTTTTCTTATTGCTTTTTCCTTCTTCTGTAGCTGTGTGAGATATCAACATACAATGTGAAATACATATACCAGGGAGACAAAGTGCCTCAACCAAAGGCCTATCAAACATACAATATACAGATTTTTTTCTTCAGCATTCAGCTATGAAAGCACTACACACGGCTAACAATAGTAAGAAAGAAAAGTGATGATTTTAAGCTGCCACTCTCCCCTTGCAAACAACGTTCTTGACTTCTCCAGTCCCATAATTCTGAATTCTCAGTGCAATTCTAATAACCTCTTAATTGTACTTTTGAATGGAGTATAAACACACTTTAACAAAGCAAAAGAGCAGCAAACAGTGTCTAGATGAGTTACCTTCTACTTTGGTAAGGTCAAGGGATTTTTTTGCATTATTTAATTCCTCTTTCCAAATTCATGTTCTTTTGGTGCAGACAGTGGTTTCAGGGAAAATTCTTAAAATCCTACTTAACTAGGATCAAATAAATATCACTGAAGAAGCACAATGGTGCCTTTGCTTGTAGTCATTATGAAATGGACACTAGGAAAAGAAAATGATCTATTCAGAAGTGTGTAAATATCTCATCACTAATTTCAATACTGTAATATATACAGACATTCATACAATGCCAATCAACATTGCATGCTCTAAAACTAGTTACAGTTTTTATTCCTGTGTATTAAGTATTTTTTATTGTTTCTACTGGTAGGAGGGTCAGAGTAGGGAACAAGGTAACAGTATTACTTCTGAATGGTGGTCTAAAGAGAAGAGGTGAAAGTGCACTACAGACTTCACAAACTAATCCTCAGGCTAGGCTGAATATGAAGCAGACGTGGCACAGCACTGTTTGTGACTGGCCCAGTATCCCCCAGGTTGCCTGCTACAGCACTAGCACCATACCAACATTCCCAGCCCCAACCCCTGTATGTTAAATATGGGTCAGAGCATGGTTCACACAACACTGCATGCTCTAAAATTTTGATGCTTCAGCATCTTCTAGAACAGATCTAATTTCCCCCCTGTTCCATGAAACTTTACAGTTTCATTTTTTCCCATTCTGCGTCACAACAGAACAAAGATCTCCCGAGCCTTTCATGAAAAACTAAGAAAGATAAAAAAGATACAGGTTTTCACCTGAGACACATGAGGCTCAGAGAAAAGACCTTAGTCAAATAAAAGATTTCAACATGGTTGTTCTCCATCTGGGGCAAAGGGACTTGATCTAAGGCAGCTGACCATTCTGAAAGTATTCTCAAAGTTTCCATTACTTTGGCCAGGCAATTTTTTGATGAATGCTATAAAACCCAGGAAATTGTTAATAAAATTTGGTAAAACCTCTTAAAAACTCCAAAACCAAATGTAATCTCTACTAGTGTCAACATTACTGCATACGATGATTAAATATCACTTTCTCTGATGTATTTGCACACACTTGTTTGCAAGTCCTTTTGCTGTCTACTGAGCTTCACTGGAAAAGTGAATAAATTTCAAGGGAAGCATGATGATGATGATGATTATTATTATTATTTTTTAATAGGAAAGAAGCTCTAAATGGAGGAGAGAGGTCCAAGTGGATCTCCAGATGGTGTAGGAGCCCCCCAGCTGGCCTCAGTATAAATACATGGAGATTTAAGCAGAAACCTAAGAGGTGCCTAACCTTTAGGTACCTCTGAAATATTGCACGTTTATATTGGGCCTGATGTTATTAAGGGTAATTCAGAAGTTCTCACTTCTGCACCAAAAGTTGGAACAACACCAGGGCTTTGGAGGTGGATTTCCACCAGATCCAATTTCTCCCATGTGCATTCACTTCAGAGGGATTCAGTGGAGCAAAGCAGAGATCAAGTCCTCTGATTTAGGCTTCAAATAACAGGACTGAAATCTCAATTCTTTTCTGGCTTCTTGAAAATTAAAGCCTGGGGGTGCAGAGAGAAGATGGAGAAAATCAAGACCTTAAACTTTACATTCCCATTTTGCCTCACATCTTGGAGGAATTATGGGGCCTCCAGTAACCTGCATCCTGCCCTGACTTTTGCAGGTACTGGAGATTTCTTCCTATTTTCAGTATTTTTGTTTCAGAAAAGATAAGAAGACAAGTTTCAATTTCCTGTTTCCCCTCTTCTTTCACAGCCAAAAGATGATTCCAACAATAGTGCCTGACCATATCCCACTGCCCTCCAGATGTCACCTGGAAGGGAAATGACCATTCCTGGTCTGGATCTTTTCCCTTTTACACCAAGTTCATGGCATTTTTACTCAAGAAGGCCTTTTATTGGAAAGAACTCTTTTCAAGGTACAAAACAGACCAGTGAAGTTCAAATCTTTGTCAAGATGAGAATTCTTCTCAGGTTCCACTAGACAAACATGTGGTGCTTTAATGTATAAACACAGAAACCTCACTTCACTACAAACAAGACTTAAGATTTTATTTTATTTTTTTCCGTGAGAGAGAAGAGTATAAAAGATTTCCAAACTGGCTGTGATAGATCTCTCCACAACAGTGGAGTAATGCAGTATACGCTAATAGTTTGTCATAAGAAAAGAATGATCGATACTCGGGGCACCAGCCATAGGCTGTGGAGAATTGGGTTCATCCATAGACCCTGAACATATGCTGTTACGTTTAGCAAGTGGAAATCTTACCATGCTCCAGTTCCACATCTAAATTGAAGTTCTGATAGTAAACATGAGGCCAAGGGTTCCAGCTCGGCTGGTTTATTTATCTCTACTTGGATTATTCTAACACAGCTGGTTTATTCGCATTTTAAAAACATAGTTTTAGCTTAAAAGATAAGGTGATGGGTTTGGTTTTGTTTTTTTGTTTGTTTGGTTGTTTTTTGCTTAGTTTTTGTTTGTTTGGTTGGTTTTAGTTTTTTGTTTTCAGTTATATGGAATTAAATTTATGGCAGTATCCAGCAGCCTTCTGTTTAAAGTTACCCTCATTACAAAACCCATTTTCAGGTAATTTGGGGTGAGGGGATGGGGGAAGATACATCTGATGCTTTAAATTATGCAGGGATGGAATCTTCATACAATCTGTCAGACCTGATGAGTATTTTGAAATGCTTTTCGTGTTAAAAAATAGAGTAGTTTTGGATGATGTTTATGCTGTACTGAACAAAAGCTACAGGATATGTGCATAGAAGATATTTTTCTCATCTTTACCTCTCTCGGTGTTTTAGGGAACTGTAGGGCTAGAAATAAAGGGCTTAACACTGGTTTCATTGCCTCCAAAGTTGGAGAACTTTAAATACTGTGCTGATCATAAAATAAGCATTTCAACAGTTTCTTAAAGTAGAAAAGGCTTTCAGGGAATGGAATGCAAAGAGAAAACACAGGATGCTGGAAAGCAGCATGGAGAAAACCAGATTGAAAAGATTTAACCTGAAGTATTTCTACATTTATTTTTTTTATTTGCATTTTTGAGCCTTAATCTTCAGACCTAAAGCTTCCAAAACTTTCAGAGTACTTTAAGGTCTCTGGAATACAGTCTGCCAGCCTGAATCCACAGCTTTTGTCCTTTTCACCCGTTTTCCTTCCAACACCACTACTATCCCACACATAATAACTAAAACCAAACCCACCTAATCCATCAAGTTGGGTTTGATTTACACAGAAAAAAAAATAAAAAAAAAATCTCTGAGTATCAGACACTTCTATTTCCAAACTTCAGACCAAAAATACAAAGTTAGACCTTAATGTGGTCTTATTGTAGACTTAAAACTGGCTGGTTTTGGTTAAAAGCAACTACAATGAAATTTAAGATATTAGAAGAAGTTACATGATAGAAACCACTAGGGGTTGGATTGTGCTGAATTTTTACTTGCATTTATTAAATATTTCCAAAGAAAGAGAGCGTTATGCCTTCCAAAGGAAGCCATTAATGAACACTCAACCTAGTCTAAGAAACAGAAAGATGGCAAGTAAAAAAGCAACTATGATCATAGCATCAATCAAATTCTCTTTGCCCTTTCACAGGCGAGACCCAAGACCATAAACAAAAGTGATGTGCATGGGCCAGCACAGAAACCTCACATTTTGATTCAGCCCTACCAGGCAGTTTCTCAGCAAGCATAAATCATCACAGACAATGGGAGCATGCTGACAGCAAGCATCTGATTATTTGGCCATCTATTTTGTCCTGAACGATGCTGCAATCAGAGACTCCACAGAGGAAAGTACAGCTTCCATTTGCTCACAAACTCGCTAGTGCAGTATACTTTTTACAGTGAGCAGAGAAGTCTTCAAGTCTTCATTTAACTTCAGTGGAGAATCCAAAATGGTGGCAGAGTGCCTCAGTAACGTCAAAACGAATGTGCTCACAGGCATTTTTAAAGTTGATGAGATCTGCTGCTGTTATGCCTTCTTGATGAAGGAACACAACAAAGAACAGCGCACAAGAATGCCAATTCCAAGTTCACATTTGGCACAGAAGAGAACTAATTACTATTTTCACTTCAACAGGATCTTTAGTGTCATCAACCCAGTCTATACCATTCTTAGCTAAAACTACTTGAAGACAAGGGGAATATCCTACTCCCCTTCATCAGGCAATTAGTTTTGGGTCACAGAGACAGTGTCTGCACAATGACACAAAACAGTTTTAAAACAAAAGAACCCCAGACCAACCCTGGTTCCTAAGCTTACACAACAAAGACTAGCTCAAATCTACACAGTGCAGAGCTAATGTCTCTCTTTCCAGCAGTCTAGTCTTGGACAGAATTAGTTGAGAAAGTACAAAGCAGAGACAGGCGAAGAGCTAGCAGGTGAACTGCATGGATGACCATGAATCAGGTGTTTAAACTCACCTCCTTGCCCTCTCTCATTTAGGAGAACAAATCATCCGCAATATACAATTTCCAAAATTTGACTTAAAAAATGTTACTTAGGCATCAACAACTCATTTTCAAAAGCGACTTTGGGTAGTTCTGATCCTAAGGTAAACCAAGCCTCACAGAACTGCAGAGGACATTATGTCCTAATTGGATGATCCACTACTGAAACTGGATTGTAAGAACTTCAGGCATGATTGAATCTTTAATTGAAATACTGAGCTGACATTCGAGAAAGATAAAATAAATGTGTACAAATAGGAAACAATTACTGAGTTAAGCTTCTGGGAGAGAAAATGTAAGGAGGTTTCTAATGCAGGGTAGGCAGATACAGGTAAATAAGAGCCAACTGAGAAAACCCTTTCAAGCACAAACTTTATCTACTACCTGACAGATAATATTGTTCTTCTGGGACTACTGGAAAACCTTCACTTATTGAAAGTGGTAACGCTACTGAGCTTTCCATCTCAACTGCCCAATATCATGCCATCCTCAATCTATCTGTCACACAGAATTCAGTTACCAGTAAAGATCATCAAAAACTTCTAAAAAATACACTACTGAGTGCTGTGATTTTACAGTTCTGAGGCAGTCCGCAAACCCAAGCAGGCTGACAATGCTGTGTCCCCACTGATCAATGCTGGCAAAGCAAGTTGTAAGACAGAGCAAGTTGTAAGACAAAGTTCAGCTTCTGTCCCAAATAAACCTCTGCAGGTGAAAAAATTAACTAAATAAAAAAGTTTAAAGAGTATTTTGATCTGGAGTCATCATTCTGTATTCAATTCCGGTTTATGTAATGCCTTCTTCCCTCCACACCCCAACTTTCTTTTTTTTTTTTTTTTTTAATCTCTGGAAAATGGAGTTTAGGTATAGCTATCTATTATTCTTGCTCATCCATACCATCTATACCAAAAGACTATGGAGTTACAATGTCCAGAGAAGACACTGAAAGCTTTTAAAATTACCAAGAAATCAAGTGCAATGTACAGTTCTGTTGACTGGTCTGGATTAACTCCCCAAAGTGGCTGATAGAAAGACATGAGAATCCTTCCAAGAGGTTAAAACCTGTAGCTAATAAAAGTAGCTGCAATATGAAAAAGTGGGCTCTTCTCCCTTTAAATCACAGCCCATAGAGGCACTGAAGTAAATCCCTTAATCTCTTTTTAAGTAGCTATTTTATCCAGACTTCCTCTGTGGTTTATACCCTCAAAGCATCCACACCACAACTCAAGAACCGCCTGAGCAAGGAGCTACAAGTTCCTTTTCTTCAAAAACCATATATAACAATTAAAAAAAAAAAAAAAAAAAAAGAAAAGAGAGAAAGAGAGAGAGACAGAGAGAGACCCACTAAGATGAGTTTGGCCTTCCTGATCTTTTAACTCTTCATCCAAGACCATGCTTCAAAAGAAATATTCACCACTTTTAAAACCACCTTCACATACTCACTGAGGCATGACAATGATTAAAACACTTTATGATTTCATGTTGTACAAGTACATATCAGATCATGAATCTGTTCTGATCCTTGTACCAATTTATGGATGACAAATGCTGAACAGAGATTCTAAAGCCTCAAGTCTGTATCCATGGACAAGTTTCTGTATTCTTCACCACGATGTTCAGTAGAGCATTGGGCACATCCAAAGAGATTTGTCAAGAGTCAGTCTACAGGAACGAAACTGACTTGCTTTGGGATTTCTAGCAAGTTTAGGTGGATTGAGATGCAACCTTATAAGTCTAAATCTCCTAGCCATTTGCTCAAGTTGAATTGAAGGAAAACCTCAGAAAAAAACGTTCAGAAGAAAGGTTCAATAATGTGTTAAATGGTAACAATGTTCCTTGGGGAAAACCAGGAAGGTGTATTGAAGATGTTGGACCATGATTTCCTCAAACAAGCACAGTTCCACAACATCATGTTTTCATGTTCAGCTCATTGAACTATAACCTAAAAGGTGCTGGATTATGAAGGTGGAAGCATTCACTTACAGTCTTCAATTTACTGAGGACATCAAATGGAGGACATTAATGAGGACATCATTTTTCATTTGCTTATATATTTTTTATACAACACTTTGCATTTTCACAGACCCTTACAAACATTAACTAACGATCAAAATCCTCACCGGGAGGCAAGTGGCATTATCTACACATTACAGATGGGAGATGCCATGCAGAACAGTTGGGTAATGCATCTAAGACCACAGAGGAAGTCCTATTGATGCCAAGAGGAGCATATCCTTGCCCCCAAGACTCCCATTCACATCACACCTCTCCAATTACATACTAGACAATTACATACTAGACAGGTCTCTTCATCTGATAAAAAAGTCAGTCCTATCTTTCAGTTTTGATGAATAATAATTTGCTGTAGATGTTGACGGCATTTACCTTGCAAACTAGATGATTCCACTAACTCAGCACAGGAAACTCCACTGCAGTGTTGAAGGTTACAAACTGAAGTGTAAGATTTTAAGGAACATGCCAGAGAGGCAGATGGTTATACAGTAATGAAAGGAGAGCAATATAAACTAATACCACATTCTACAATCTCCTTCCTTGTTTAGACATATGCACCATGACTATTTACTAAACCCATCGCACATCTTTACATTTCATCATCTGCATCAGCTCTGAATTTTTTTGTGTTTGTTTTTGCTTAAATAAAGATAAACAGAAATCTTCACACCTGGTGCTCACATTTAAAGTCACAACACAGACAAAGAACCACTCATGAACTGGGAGAGAGACACTTGGTAGCTGAATTATGGGTTCCCATAACATTTCATTCGTTTGGTTAATGCATTTCTTTGAACTTTTCTGTCCTAAGTGCACAGGATATATGAGCATATCATCACTTTCATGACAGCCCAAATCACCCACTTTCCATAGCAGTAGATTGACATGTCACAGAGAGTGTGATTAGGAGGTCATCAGAGTACACAAAGCACCAGATTAAAGCTCAAAACCAAGACATATTTGTTCCTTTGGTTATTAAAAAAAAAGATCAGCAGAGGAAAAAAGCCCTGTTGTAATTGAAAAATATGAGGCTCGATATATTGTTGAAAATACTGTTGTGCAAGGCTCTTGGATTTTTTTAAGCCAATGGTATGGTTTTTATGAAAGCAAAAATATGCATTTATTATAAAGTGGCCTCTACTTGTATTGGTATCAACTTGTCAGGCCAGTAAGATCTTCTGCTGCACAAAACTCTTTAAAAAAATCAGCAGAAGGATGAGTACAAGTTTCTAGCTTTGAGATCTTTTTGATTCTGTCTGTAGATCACATTGCCAGCTACCTTACAAAAAAGCTGTTGATTCTTTGGATCCCCAAAATTCTCTCAACTATAGCCCAATATGATCCATCTTCTGCTTTTTTCATACAGGAATCTAAGTCTGCCAGCTTGCTATTCCTTTCTGAGAAAAGTCATAAGAAGGAAGGAAAGCAGGCAAGCCATCATAAAATACCACTGATGTCCAGGAAATGCCAGCCTAACAGCTGTCACAACAAATGGACTTCAAAGTCACGGCAAAAAAATTAACAATTGTCCTTTCTAACACTGTATCATTAATGAAAAACTTTATGAGAACCATAACCAACTTAAGAAGAAGAAGGAAGAAGTGAAAAGAAAGGGTAGGCCAGGAGTTATTTCTTTTTCTTTGTATGTTTTCGTTTGTTTTTTGTTACTTTGTTTTCCTATTTTTAAGGATAGATCCAAACGCCCACATTCTCCAGAATGTCCTTGATTAAAATCTTCAAGAAAGTTATCATTCATGCCACCTCTAACCTTATGTGTTCATGCTGCAAATTTTCAAGGAAAAATGCTTCCATCACGTCCTTGGTGCTAGTACTCAAGGATGCGCCTTTCTCATGAGCTCTGAAAATCTTAAAACCCCTTGTCTCCTTGAAGGAAGTAAACGGATGTCTGCTAAGCACTTAGGTTTACATAACATTTCTTCCCCCTTATTTATTGAAAACAAATCTTTTTTAAAAGCTCTCCACATTTTGAGAACACGGAATGCTTTCTTTCCTTTTTTTTTTCCCCTCTTTTTTTAAAAAGTATTTTTGGCAAAGTATGTTTTTGATTATTTAAAGATAATCTCTATTCTAAATTGCATCTGACTCACATAACCTCCATACTTTAGAAACCACAACAAAAGTGCCATATATTAGTTATAAATGAATAGGGAGTGAGTCAGTGAATAGTTAAGGACATTCCACGGAAATGCATGAGCTGCATACTAAGTTTTAAGAAAAATATTCAATTTCATTTTTAGAATTAACAGTATAGGTTACTTGGAACAAAGGAAAAACTCCTTTTTTAATTCCCAGATGCAATGTCTTTTGTTTTCCTTATGGATCTTTGTCTACTATATAAAGAGAACTTTAGTGAAGGGATAGAAACATTGATGTTTTCAGAGAAAGAATAAACACAACTCATACATACTAAAGGATTTCTTTAATTAAGACTTTTTTCTTTTTTTTTTTAACTCTTTCACCAGGAATAGCTCATTCTTTGGCTTTTGCAAGGCCATCTTACAATATTCTAGCTTAGATAAATGACTTTAAGGAAATTACATGCTTTTCTCTAGCTCCTAGTTCAAGTCTGCTTATGTTCAGTGCTTTAAGTAGTTAAAAAACAACATCAACAACAATAACAACAGTTGATACTTCTACTTGCCAAGGCTTGTATTCTAAGCAATGTCCTCACACTGAATACATGAAGAAGTTCATTAAATACTAACTGAAGTTTTCCATGCATTGTCATGTTTGCAGATCCACACTGGGGAGTCATGCCCCTTACTGAATGCATCCCAGATCCAGTAAGTGTGGTCTAAATAACTACACAGAAACCCTACATAGGGGACATGAGACAAACAGAATTCTTACAGCACAGGATTATGGCTATAAAAATCATAAGAACTCAAATTCTATCAAACCCATAGCTTTTGTCTGAAAAACCACTGCTTTCAGGATCAAAATCTGACAAATAAAACACTCACTACAGATGAACCTAAGAAAAAGGTTTGCCATTCCAACTTAAAGCCAGAAAAGTTGACTGGACCATAACACGAGCATAAACTTAAACGTGATGCGGGAACATATCTGGGATAGGGCTTTAGCATTTCTGACAGCCATAATTCATTTCCAGAAAAGCCACCAACCACGTGGGTGCTAAGCATGCTGGAGGATCCCAGCACAAAGCTAGGCGAGAAAACAACAACAACAACACGTGGTAGGGAATTTCTCGGTGGATCTATGTGTACGAAAACCAAAGGCTTGCAATAATCTTTCCCACTCCCTCCCCTGACCTGGCCTGCACTGGGTGTCTGGATGGAAAATGCAGGTCAAGTTCCAACACAATCATCCAGCCACGTCCTGGCCATTCCCTGCAGACTAGGGGTAGGCAGTCAATGAATCTCCAAAATACCAAAAGAGAACAGTATAAGTCAGTTATCAGGCTCACATTAAACAGCAGGGACTAAAAAGGCCGACGCTTGTAGCCAGTATTCTGCAGGCATATCCCAAGCTCAAGCACGGCTCTGGGACAGACGTGCCTTGACCCAAAGCTGCTGGTTGTGGACCCTTGTCTTTTTTCCAACCCGCTCATCTGTCAGTACCACACAGGAAAAGTTCAGGGTTCAAAAACAAGTCCACCCACCTATACCCTATACCTTTGGCTCACAGCAATAGTAAGCAATCTGCTCTGTGTATGACAGCTTGGGACAGCAGCTCTTGTAGCTGAGTACCTAAATAAAGAACCCCTGGGCAGGATACTAGTAACTAGTCTTAAATTAACAGATGTTTTCTATACGTGATAAAATAAGGATATCCACAAATGAGACAGGTGTGGGAGAGCCTAGACCCCTTCCCACTTAATCCCCATAGAAAATAAAATTTAAAAAAAGGCAAAAAAGTGTCCACCCACACAACCAATGCGGATCTTTTCGCCTCTTCTCAGATGGAGATATACACTCCCCTGATATCTCTGCCAATAAAACCACAAGGAGGAGCGAAACTTAATGAGATATAAAAATATAACTGGATTCCTTTTTGTATCATTTGCTGTTTTTATTTTTGGACTGTTTACACACTGAGGTGACATGATCTGTAGCAACACAGCACAACCCTAAAACCCAGCATCCCTCTCTGCAACACTTGCTCGAGAGTGTCCAGCCTGCCTACTGAAGCTAACAGTGGCTGATGTTGAAGAAGCAGACCATCCAAACTCTGAAAATGAAATGCAACAGATAAAAGGATAAAATAATTCTTATTCTTCAGGGCTTAGCCTCCAGCTGGCCACGTGTGCCAGAAAGGCAAGGATGGGAAGGGCACTTCCCAAGGGGATGACTGGGGCAGACAGCCCAGCATTTTCAATCGGAAAGATAACAGTTCTAGCAAGTCTGAGGAAAACAGCTATTGCTTTCTATCACATAACTTTAAGAGAACAGTTTTCAAAAGCCCAAGGACTAATCGGTCATGGCAAAACTTCACATGCTGCCCACAAAGTCTGTAATGGTTCTTTACTTCTATAATCAAAAATCAGCCCCCCTCCTAAACCTTCCCCGACTGTCTTTGTCTGTGGCCTCTGTCTGACCAACTGGTCTCAGTTTGCCCGGCCAGCTGCTTTTATACAAAGCAGAACAAAGTGCTTTTATCAAATCAAAAATCCCAGACTAGCAAACTAAATGACATTTTCAAATACATCTGGTTCACCTGGTGCAATTTCCCCCTCCGCTCCCAGTGATTTACAGACAATGTAGGATTACCAAAGTTGGGAATGCTCCCAGGTTTATATCTGGAGTATTTTAAAGAATGGCATTTGGTTTTCTTTCTTCTGTACACGCCAGTGAAGTAGGACCTTCTTAAACTGAGCCACGCCAGAACTGAAATATTCCAGCCCCCTAATATCACACAAGCTTAAAGGCCTATCCCCAGATGCGTGATCAGAGTTGTCCAGCAAATCTAAAGCCACAAATATAAAAGCCTTATATTACACGGAAAACCCTTTAATACAGTCAGCTACAGAACACATGCAACATGGGTACTGCTCTGAAGTTGGAAGCAAGCACTATTTATACTGCAACAGAGAGCAAGTTCGGTCTTAACAGGAGGGATGCCAGCTTCCCAAGCTGGCATGCATGATGGTTTTGCACACACAAAAATAAAAATGAGGAACAGAGGGCAGAGTGGGGAACAAGAGCTGTAGTCCTCACTCCTCCTGTCCATATCTATTAAGAGTGCAAAACGAGCTGTAAACAGTAAAGATGTTCCTATTAAACAAAAATACTGTCCAAATTAATCAGTGCTCAGGATGGTTAAATATTTTTAGGCTTAAAATAGTCCACTGCAATTCACTAGGACAATAAAAGACCTCCTAATTACAATAAGCCTACAGTGTAAACCGGCAGCCTTTATCAGAACGAATAAATAGGTGTTAAGGGTTCTTAAATTGTGGGAAAAAAATCTAAGTGAAAACAGTTTTTAATATGATTGCAACAAATAATAGAAATGAAAGAAGAGGGTAAAAGGAAAAGGAAAATGCTTAAGACGTCATTCCAGTCCTCTGCCAGGACACTATAAATGCTATTCTTCAGTACATTTCCTCGAGTCTTCTGCCTATTTGAGTCTTGTTTCTTAAGAACAGCTCTGTTCAGTGGTGTTCAGTTTCCTTCCTGGATGGGCCATTTGTTTTCTTCCAGTATTAGAGGGCTGCAAGTCCTTCTGACAACTACATGTCCAGATTTCCTACGGGCACACCTTTGTGTTACCTGTGAAACTGCTCTGCTTCCAGGTCAGGAGAGCGTGTGGGAAGACAGCTGCCAAGGGCAAACCATCACCAACAGACCAGTTCCTGCAGTGTCATCTCAGCCACCCTCTTCCCTGGGCACTTCTCACACCTCAGCAGGGAGCGAGCTGAAAATGAGATTAATTATTCCATTGGTGATAGCTTGATTCTGCCTACGCTTATCAGACGGATGGGTACACGTACAGCCATCTGATGGAAAAGGGCTGCTCCACAAAAATAGCAGCTGCAGGCAGGCTGCTGCCACCAGCACGCAGCCCCTGTGCTGCAGCTCACTCTTCAGGAGCCCTCAGAAAAGCACGATGTAAGAAGCAGGCGAACCCTGACCTGTGCAGTCAGACCCATGTCCTTGTGCGCGTGATCCCAGGGCGGTGCGAAATCGTAGGCTTTTTACCATCTTCTTGTAGACTCCAATCCACGAGTCCAGCACATGCAGCTCCTCAGGAAGTTTTTGTGGTTCACGCTGAAATTTTTCCTTGCCGAGTTTTACCCCTTTGAACATCTTAAAATAATTCTTTTTTTTTTTTGTCTTAATATTTTACACCCTTCAAATACTTGTGGATTGTTATCATATGTCTTAGTCATCATTTAGTCCAAACTGTACATAATAAATTCTTGTAATCTTTGCTCATATTTCAATCTCTTCAGCCTCTTAACTTCTGTTGCTCTTCTCTGAATTCTCCACTAATTTCTTGACAACTTTTTGGCAACAGAGTGGCCAGAATAATAGTGTCACGGACACCTTACGGCTGTACAGAGATAAAGAGGAAAGCTTGTGCAACACCAAAATGACATTAGCTCTTCCCAAAAAAACAACAAATATGTCTAATCTGTTGTCCAGGATCATTTATTTTTAGTGGCTACATCATGAAACGATCCAAAATACAAGTAAAAATAGTCACCTACAGGGATAACTTAGAGAGAGTTAGATATACTCAGAACTATGTGCAAACATTAATCTTCGTGTCACCTGTGAGGAAGGTAACATGGAATAGTATTTACCTGCAATGCTGGAGAGCAAATTGTTGACCCATCAAAAAGAAGCCACATCAAAATGATCAATCTGAACAGCTTCTTCACCACAAACAAAATTAAGGAGCAGGTTACAATCAAAAAGGCAAGGAGATAACTTGAGATTTAAAAAAGGGAAATCTTTTAAAAGGTCTATAACCCTTCCAAACTCTGGAAAATTCTAACATATAAAATCTCTCCAAAGCTAGACAAACCATGGTAGCTTTCTACAGAATAGAATAGAGGAAATATTCTTCAGAGAAATCTGATCAGGAGATCTAGGATGAAATCTGAAATCTGATCTAGGATGCATATAATCTAACTATTAACTTCCTAAAAGTTAGGTATCTAACTGAAGCCACCATAATCATCTTCAGTGAGCCATTAATCCCATCCCAAAACTCTAATATATTTAGGATGAATAGCTCTGTAGGGGTATTTCTCCTCCTCTGATAGCAGAGGGAGACTAAATTGCTGTCTTGACTGCATTTTCCTCTAAGTTGACTCAAGTTAAGAAACCTGTACTCAACTATCATTTTAAAATGTTGGTCTCTGAATGAACTAATGTAAGAAACTAGATTGTATAGATAATTTAAATATTATCTTCTCTGGAATTTTCCAATGGTTTGTTACTAAAAACAAAAAGAAAACAAACAAAAGGAAAAACTTGCAGATTCGTGTTCAGATGTCCTTCCATCTTTCCAAGTACTAAGTCAAGGGCTAATGAATATCTGCTGTGAAGAAAATTTCCTCTCAGGCAAACACTGCAAACGTTGCTGGCTCAATACTATGGAAATCTGTTGTTGCCTTAAGATGTACAGTTCAAACTCTCTGGAATTGCTATTAACTAACTAACCAAGGTTAAAGAAAGACCATCCAACCTTCACCTGGTTCACAACAGACTGAAACAGCAAATGAGAATGAACAGAGTTAGTCAATAGAGGAGACTTGCACAAAGCTGGGACAAAAATTGGACAAAGTAATTTTAGAGCACAATTATGGGGAACCATATGGTTGCAATGGCACTGATCTGCAAAACTTCCAAAAAAGCTACCAAGAAAAGCAAATTATGTACAAGGAGAACTGAGAGAAAAACAGCAAGTCTATTGGGACATAGCTGACATGAGAGAACAAAACCTTGCTGCAAGGAACTTGCAAACTAAGAGCAAGAAATAATTAAAAAAAAAAAAAAAGGAAGAAGAACAAATAAAGAAAAAAAGAAATAAGTGGAAGCCAAAAGTGTAGGAAAATAAATACAATATGTTGATACTATAAACCACTTTTTAAGTCAGTAAATGCAGATTGCAATAGAATTACGTGGCTTTTAAGTGAGGACAGGATAGTCTCCTGGACGTTCCAACTCAGAGAAGTAACAATGGAAGAGGGCACAACACAATAGAGAGGGCATAATGAATACCGAAGGATCTACAAAAACACTTTAGGGACATCAAGGTTCAAAAGTGACTACAATTTTCTAGAAGCAAAGTGGTGAAGGAATCAGTGTTCCTCCCAGTCCTCACAGCAGAAGCACGGATTGGGCAAGGACAAAAAGCATCTTCTATGTCCATATAATACGACAAGAAGTTTGGTGAATAGGAAAATAAACTAGAAACCGTAATGCATCATCAAGATCGATGCTTAATTAGTATGAGAGAAAACTGACAGACTTACTTATATGGCTGTAACATATATGGGTATGTAACCTGTGTGAGGATACCTAAAAGGAAAAAAAGGAAAGGCATATTGCCTTGGAAAACTGAGAAAGCACAAGCACGCTCTGAGGTCCAGAATGTGCAGAGCGTCAAACCTCGTGAAAAACCACAGGTAGTGATTAAAGGCAAAAATACCCAGGCTTCACCACGACGGGGAAATACCACAAACTACCAAACAGGAAGATGAGTCTGACTTTTCAGAACAATTTGTGAGATAACCTGAAGTGTCTGCATGAAAAAGTTGGTGAAAATGGGGATTAATTATGCACATTCTTTGGAGAAAACAGCAGATCACAGCTTTCCAGAAACTTCATGGAATGCACTGGCGAGAATTTTTTTCTTTCATTGGAAAGTAAAGAGAAGACCAAATGGGCATTTTTTCTAGACTGGGCTCTAGCCTGTATGGACAGACTGAGTGGGTAAGAGTGCAACGTGGACAGTAATGTTGTTGAGTGAAGTCTCAGGGAGAGTCTACAGGAAAAAAAAAAGGAGACATAACCGTTCTTTGAAGAAATTACAATAAAATCAACATTAAATTATGAGCTCTTTACTGCTATCAAATGGAAAAAAAAAAAAAAGCCCAAAGAAAACAGAAGGATATCAGAAAAGAAGACGATAATTATAAAAATAGTACAAACATGAAGGAGCAAAATCATTATGCTCAAAGCACAAAACTAACGAGGGATACCAAGAGTAACAAGAAGCCATTCTGTTAGTTCATTAGGTAGATGAAGATATGGATCTGTAAATCAGTGGAGAGGAAGATCAACTGACAGATGATGTGAGTAGGCTGAAGTGCTTAACACCTTTTTTTGTGTCACCTTTCATTCAAAATTTCCAGTGGAGAGACATGGATAATTTGCTTAATACTCATGAAGAGGGATATGTTCTTACTCCAGAAGAGCAAACAGATTAGAGTACTTAACTAAGTTAGGTATTTTTCAAGTCATTTGGGCCTGATGAATTTCATCCCAGTATCCTTAAAGAGCTGTCTGAAACAGTTTTGGAGACTTTGTGAGAGACAAGAAAAGTTTGGAAGAATAAATATAGTACCTACCATGAAAAGTGAGAGAAAAAGGAGAAAAGAAAGAACAAAGGAATTCTTGACCAATCAACTTAAGCTTAATTCCCAGAAAAAAAATCTTGATCAATGAAAACACCTAACTAAAAAAGATGAGTAGTAATCAACATTGATTTAAGAACAGATCATGTCAAAACAACCTAATTTCCTTCCAGAACAGGATAAGAAGCCCTGTAGAAAGCAGCAAGTGTCATTCATGTACCTTAACTTTATTTTAGCTTTTGGCAGTTTTATATAACATTCTTATAAACAAGCTTGGAGCAAAGCAAGCATAGTCAGAAGCAGATAACATAGATAGTCATAGATACAAAACTTCTTAGATAAGGGAATCCACACAGTAATTATCAAAATACAAGACTACAACTGGGTTGCTGCCCTGAGTTTTGTTCTATTAAACTTTCTCATTAATAAGCTAGATGATGGAATAGAAAACATGTTTGTTAAGCTTGCAGACCACAGGAACCTGGAAATGCACTGAGTGACTGAATAAAATTCAAAATGACCTTGGCAATAATAGAAATGGTGTAGAGGCGCTGGATGAGATTCAACGGGAGTATGCATGAAGTACCGTGCTTAGGCAGAAATAATTAACGACATAAATACAAGATGGGGTATAACTGAGAAGGCAGCAGTTTTTCAGAAAAGGATCTAGGGTTATTGTGAATTATAAGCTTGATATAAGTTTGCAGAATCTTGGTGAAACAAGGGAACAATCATCATTTGGAGCTTTCTATAAGCAGACATGCAGCCCTGAGGACACAGGAAGTGATCTTTCAGCTCTATGCAGTTTGGGGAAGTTTGAAGAGGCAAACCGTCCAGTTATGGACAGAGCTTTTCAAGAAACAGATGAAGAACATTCAGAAAAGAGCATGAATGATCATAAACGCAGATACCATACACAGAATGGAATTACTGCCAGAAATGACTACATTACCCAGATTACTAGTACATAAAGAAGATTCAGGTTAGGCAACAGGGAAGTCTGTCTAAGGGTAAGAATAATGAGGTACCAGAATAGATCACTTGAAGTGGGACTCATAACTTAACAGTCTGGACAAATACTTGTCAGGAATAACAAAACATACAGTCTATCCTCTTTTGGACAGGTAAGAGGACTTTGAGTGTTCCTTACACCTTTTTTTTTTTTTTTTTTTTGAGGGTTCTAGAACAGAACTGGCAAGGACTAAAGGAGAATCTCCCCCCCAAAAAAGCCACATACAAAGGACAAGAGTTACGAAGCATTACAAAATTATCATATACCTTAAGAAGACAAAATTTCATCCCAGAAAGGGTTTGTCTTCATGCTTGGATTTCAGTAAGACATATAGTTGAACAAATAATCCAGGACAGAAGTGGTGGTGTCCCTAACGATCCTTCAGGACAACCTCATTACAGCATGCCTGTCAATCCATTAGGCTTCAGTTAAGTGCTACATGATTACAAATAAATCCATCATGTCCTGAGATTAACAAAAACAGTACCTGCTAGGCCTTTCAACTGGTCTGATTCCAGCACCAAGTCATGGCAAAGTGGAGGCAGTAAATTTAACAATTTATTGTCATCTGCTTACTGTCAAGGGAAGAAAAAGGAACAATAGGAACACAACAAAAGAAGAAGTAAAGGTAGAGTGCTGAAAATAATTGTACCCAGGGCACAGTATTCAAGCATGATTTTGTTAATAATGTGTTGATCAAGACTGGACTATTATATTAAGAAGGAAGAGCTGACAATCCAATAAGGAGTGGGCCTCAACTATATTTAGTTTTAATATTTTCAAGCTTTTCCAAAAGCAAATAAGTTTCATGTGGTACCAACGCACTGGCAACAACATGTCCCAGTTCTGTGATGAACCCCCAACGTGCACAGGTGGCAGCATGCCTGTGTTGTTTCTTCTTGTGCTTCAAAACAGCTCTCTCTCCATTCTCTCACCTCCCCACCTTTCTAACACTGATTCTACTTAAAGAACATTTACACAATGCACTTTCCATGCCCTTCTATCACAGCCCACCCCATGGCACTGCCCCCTGCTTCATCCCCTCCCTGCTTTCCTCTCCGCCACAGAACCAGGGTCCAACCCCATCCTCTCACCCCTCCATCCCACTCCCTGCTCATCTTCCCCATGTTCCCCACCCTGTGTTGCCTTGGGCCTCCTCTCCAGTCTTGAACGGAAAGATCAGAGCCTGACACCAATGGTGTTTCAGCAGCTGGGAGCGGAGCAGGATGGTTTACCACCACAGGCAGAACAAGGCGGCACTCGCCACATGGCTTGCCTTAAGTGCTGTTGAGGTGACCAGGACAATTATCCAAGGAAAGACATTTATTGTGTGGTCAGGTAAGAATCCCCACGTGGGCAGGGCTGGGAGCTGCTAGGTATCTGAGCGGCTCATGCAGTTTGCAATTTTTCTTGAATAACTCATGCAGGCATAGATAAAAAGGCCTAGTCCTATTTACGTCAGTGGCAGAACTGTTTGGGGAATGGGAACAAGACTAACTTCTAACATTTTCCAAACAAATTGAACCATTACCCAAACTTACTCAAACACTTCTTGTACATTCTGACTCTTTCCAAATGCACTACTTGTAAATACAGGCATAAGCGTATGAGTTAGGACATACATAAACACATATAAACTATTTTCTATATTTCTGTGATGAATGCAGCCAATGTGAAGCCACTGGAATTCTGCTAATGACTGGAGACACATGCCCACCAGTGAAAAGAAATGAAATACCAAGAATTTATACTACAGTGACTACTGCTTCTAACTCCATCTAGTTGCTCAGTGCTGTCTGCCTTTACATTACCTGAAACTTCAAATTTCCAAAACTTCAGAAAAGTTAAGCCGTTCCTTTCATGTGTGAAACAACCTGTAGATCACATGATACCTGCTGCAAAGTGACACTGAGATCAAGAGCTTATTAAAAAAAAATAAAAAAAGGAAAAACTTGTATATGGATAGTAGGAATATCCATTACAACATCAAACAGACCTCTAATCGAGTAGAAAACCAGTACCTACTTTATTCAAAGACTTGGCCAATTATCCCATGGCAGAGTAAGGTAGGAGCTTCCTCCATCGCCAGTTTTTTCCATACTTGTTCATTGGAAGGCCTTCCCCATCTAGCTCAGAAGTTTCTGACACTTTCAGAAGCAGAGGTGACAGAGTATATGAACAACTTATTTAGTTTCTTCAACAGCTCCTGTCTTCCTATAGATAACTGTATGTTTTACTTTCATGTAAATACTGTATGCTACAATTATACAACTTTTTAAAATAAAGTTTTTGGTAGAAATGTGACACCATTTATCTGGAATTTCTAAGCTCATCTTGACCCACAAGTCCTCTGGCTAACAGCTTCAAAACTGGTACCTAAATTTGCTCTTCTAAATCCATGTTACTAAAAGTCCTGTGCATCCAGCACACTCAGCAGGGGTTTCTTGGCATTGAGCACTTTGGAAAACGTAGCTGCTTATTTAGAAGCATAAATATGGAATTGGGTTCTTTAAAACTTCAGTTTTGACAGTTTCAGAATATGTGTTCTCTGTCTCTGTATCATACAAAAAAAAAACAAAAAACAACACAACAAAAGAGAGATCAGCTAGCATACTTGAACAAACACACCCAATTTGAGCCTAGCAGATGACCACTTCCAATAAAGCCTTCAAGTTGATCACTTACTTTCTCTGCTGGCCTGGTAGAGGTAGAACCTACAGATATTTTTTTAAATCCCTCCATTTGCAGAAGTTTTCGCTGTGCAAATGATTGAAGAAATCTAATGTTGTTTAGCATGGAGATTCTACCAGCTAACTCACAGTTTGTCAATTATAAACTTTAATTAACAGCATTTTAACCTTATATGTGCACTTAGGAATAAAGTCAAATTAAATGAATGTAATACAAGTAAGGCTGGCAAACATACTTTAAAACATTCTTCAGGGCACAATCTGAACATACGCTTATGAGCTCCTACTTTCACACTGTGCATAGGCCTCTTTAAGAGAAAATGAGTTTCTCCCGAGATGGCTTGCCACTACTACGCTCCCAAGATATTCTGTTCTACCATTACAACCACATAAAAAACACAGATCCCTCTTTCTCACCTTTGAGCTAACCTTACACCAGAGTAGCCAAACGTAAGTATGGCAGCCAGTTGCAAAAGGGAAACAGAACTTGTGAATACACTTGTTTTTCTTCTAGTAATTCTAGAAGTCACTGAAAGTATATTGTACCTCTACCTTTGGTATGCTTTGTTCCCAAATACTGGGGCATAGGTGTGTACAAAGTGACTCTAACAGAAAGTCATCCTTATTAGCTGTGGACCCTCCAACAACTGCACAGGAAAACAATGGTGTCCAAGGACCGGCAGGGCAACTGATACTCTGACAAGAACAGTGCAATAATCAGTGGTATAATGTTTTCCACAGAGCAAAGGAGATATTGAAATTTGTTTTGTTCTGGATCCCCAATATCAAATGAATTGCTTGGGACAGCTTATCTGTCTCTAATGCCAAGTCTGCATGGAGGTGTTGAGAAAGTTAAGGCAAATCAACTAATGTCTGACTTCAATATGCACACATTTAATTGTCTTGAAGCTGTCAGTAGATGCTGTAATTCAACAGCAAAGCTCCCTGTAGTTCCTTATTCAGTTAAGCTACAGTGGCCTAAGACTAATTTACTCCTGAATTAAAGCAGTCCCCTAAAGATTCCATGCAACTCATTTTTGTGTACTGACTTCATGCATTTAGCCAATTTGCCTCAGCTCTTCCTGAGTTTCTCTTAAAGAGTTTTCAGTCCATAGCTGAAGGCAGCTCAGCTATTTCAACTCTGATATTTAGAGCATCAAACTTTTTTTTCCCATCTAGGACACAGAAAAACTAAAGAGAAGGTCCTTAGCTTAGCTGCTTCCTGCTCTAAGCTTGAAATTCGGGGGTATTGGAGTTTATTGTTACCTCATTCCTACTCTCACTCTCTAACTTTGTGGAAGCCAGTTTTGGGAACTGGTATGTTAATATAAAGGAAACAAGCAGAAACAAGCAATGAAAAAATTGCAAGAAGATACTAATACCAAAGTGGGATTTGAACTGTGAGATCATCTTTAGAAACTTCAAATTATGTCAAAGCTGTATCTACTGACGCTGGTTTTTGCTTACCAGGATTTGGTAATTGCAGTCATATCTCTACGTTCTACCAATTCTCATTGCAATCACTGTCGTAGTACCTCAGCATGTTCTGGAAATGAATCATATTCCATCAATTCAACATTAATTCAATTCAATGCTAATCCTAAACTGGGATTAACATTAGAATCATAGAATCCTATATTTTTCAAAAGATGTTAATAAAATTACCTATAGAAAGGATCTACGATTTTTAGAGCAAATGACTTGCTTCCTTACAGCTGTAGCTTAGAAGATCATTTTATTTAAGTCAAAATTTAAAGCACTTCTCAAACTATATAAGCACTTAGGTGAAGTAAAGGCTTCCGTGTTTCATCCAGGCTCATTAAAAATTACCTGGACACTGGCAGCAGTTGGGTAATACTTCGTTATGGCCTTAATGCAAGGAAGTTCAGGTTTCAGAGATGCTTTGAGTGCACTCGCACAGACACACTTAAGCGCACACATATGCAGATGATATATCCCAAGGTACCTTAGAAAATTAAAGTTCCTGTATTACGTTCCTTGATTGAGCTATCTGAATGATGAACTAGAGTTAGAGGCCCTACTGTATAGCAGCTGGCTGCATGGAGTGTTTAGAGGAATAAACAAATACACAAACTGCCTGATGTTTCCTTTCCCCAAAATAAATTCATTCATTATAAATGAACTGTCAGATCATCTTCTTTGGAGACTTCAAGTCATGTCAAAGTCGTATCTCCTGACGCTGGTTTTTGTTCATCACGATTTGGAAACTGCAATCATACCACCACGTTCCACCATTTCTCATCACAAGCACTGTTGTGGTACCTCGGCAGCTTCTGAAAATGAATCATACTACATGAATTCAAACACAGATCTAATATCTCTAAACACCAACCAAGCCAGGCACCACCAAAATAAAGAAGTGGGTAGCATGCAGCCAGGTGCATGGACTTTTTAAACATGCTTTTTAAATTGTAGATGGTTTTAAAACAGAATATATCATCTCTCAATATCAGTTAAAAAAAATATCTCAATGCCCAAACTATCAGGCAAGAACTTTTTAATATTTTTATACTTTTTTATTACTCAAAATAAAAACAATAATAAATATGCAAATGAAAGCAAAGCCCTCTGGACAATACTTTCACTGATTTGCTGGAGGGAAGGACCCCTAGTGTCTATCTGGATGCTAGCCAGCCTGGGGTCTGGTGACTACACAGCATCCGGGATGAAAGAACATCTTAGCTTGTAAAATATTTCCTGCAAACACTTTCCTCTCTCCCTTACTTGGATGCCGACTGATTAAAATTAAAAAAAATAAATGTATACGGTTCTGCTTTCTTAAACTAATTATTTCAAAATATTA
The DNA here is from genome assembly GCF_964034855.1 of Anser brachyrhynchus. Classification (NCBI taxonomy): domain Eukaryota; kingdom Metazoa; phylum Chordata; class Aves; order Anseriformes; family Anatidae; genus Anser; species Anser brachyrhynchus. The sequence goes on from NC_137694.1 coordinate 97,900,374, forward strand.
TCAAGGTATCATGTGATCATCTGGACTCTGAGGATTCATCATTACTGATGAACGGGAATGTGCCTTGGCACAATAGTTTCAGTGGTTGATTATGCATTGCAGACACCTATAGATAAACATCTCTATTTGTAAAAAATGAGCACTGTCTCTGAGAGCAGCTTCTGATGAGGCTTTAAAAGCAGCATCAAAAAAATGTAATGCTAGAAGGATGAGGGTGCCCAGCGCTGTCACATACCAGCATTGCTTTCTAAGAGGAAAAAAAAAAAAATCTGCACCATTCCTTATGATCAGGGTTTTACCCATTTATTTGGCTAATCATTCAAATGGCTAAACAGACCTCTAATTTGAAAATAAAAACCGATTGATGCAATCACAAACAAGTTCTGAAATTGTGATTTATAAAAAAAGAGGGGAAATCGTGTTCTAAGCCAAAACACACACACAGTTACCTTTTTCTAATCACAGCATTCATTTCTCCTCATTATGATCTCACAAGCACATTAAAATCTTATTAACATTAATTACTTCTGAGCGTCTATGCATGAGCAGCGACAGGCTTGCGTGCGCGCGCGTGTGTGTATGTGTGTGTGTCTCTGGATCATATCTACATTTATATACCTTGCTGCACTTTGCTTATAAAACATGTGAAAATATTGCTGCTAACACCAATTAGCTAATTTCACACACACAGATAGTAAGCTGCTGTCTCGCTGCACAGCTTATTATAGACCAGCAGACAGATGGACAGACAAACAGACGCAAAAAGCATCACGGCTCCTCCTAAATGCAAGAGCTGAAATGCCTGGCACCCCCAGGAGTGCGAGTTTTATCCTCGTAAGTCTGAGGGAACAAAATGACACAAATAAAAAAAAAAATAATAAAAAAAATACAAGACAGCCAAATATCCCATTTTCTACACAGATGGGTTCAATGATGAAGTGATAGAGACAAAGAAAAAACTGGCAGGCAGACAAGCAGCAGGCGCACAGAGAGATAGACGGAGACAGATAAACAAAGCAACAGAGAAAAGAGATGAAAGCATATTAATATATGTGATTTGGGGCTAAGCAATATAAACTTTATCCCACCAATAAGGTAAGGAAAGAAATGGCAGAGCCGAGAATCACAATAGGTCCAACTTCGCAAGCAAAATAAAATCCTGACTCTCTACAAAACTATTTATGGATTCTATTTATACTGAGAACGCTACACACGGCGCTGCCACTGAGGATATTCAGCTCCACCACAAACTCCAGAATAAACACAGGCACCCCAGCAGTTGCTGCTGGAGAACCGCACCTTCCCCTTCTTTCCAACCCTTTGTTTCCGATCCAATTCAGCTTCACCTCTACCCCGCTCCTAAATCCTGCCCTCCTGAACACTTCTCTCTGCCAGGAGTTAAGATACAAATGACACATCGGCATCGCTCATCGTGTCACAGCCACGTTTCTCCATTGCCCGGGGATTACCCTCTCAACTACAACTCCTTCAGTCATTCACACGACACCAGCAGACGCTCACTTCTTGTTCATGGCATTTTCCTCCCTACCCAGATACCCACCTCTGCTCATCCTCCGCTACCCAGATAGCTAACTGCAACCCGCAGCTGGAATTAAAACTTCCACTGGCATCGGCTGAACACGAGGTTTAGAAGTAGTCAAAATTTGCCTTTTAGCACTTCCCTCCTTTGTTTCACTTCTGTATTCTTCCCCTGATGACGTGATCAGGCAAAACACTATACAGAGGGAAAGGATTAAAGCTTCACAAGACAGGTCTGCGGAGAAATTTCCAGATGGCATGAAACGCTACCTTACTTGGAAAATTTCTGAAATGAGGGCATTTTCATTTCTCGTGGTAACACAAGTGTTTGGATTTTCTGCTCACTCCTCCCAGATCACAAGAAGGTAAATGGGGCAATAACCGCTGTCTTATTCCAAGCCTTTTCACCTAAAGATTTCTGTGCACTTGGCAAAAGGCTCGTTAAGCTTCAAGGCATGACAAAGTTACTTTTGTCACTCCATTTTAGAGCTAGGGAACAGAGGAGCAGAGGTGAAGTAACCAGATCAGTAAGACGGTCTGCAGCAGATCCAAAAAGGGCTTTTAGTTACGTTTTCAACATCTTCTCTTTTTACACGTACCCTACCTAAGGCCATTATAAACAGTATCTGAACCATAATAGTAATAATAATAATAATAATAGTAATAATAATAATAATAAACAGTGTTTGAGGGTTGTACTCAGGATGCTTGACCTTTGTTGTGTTTACACACAATTCATCTTGCTCATGACCTACTCCTGATGATGGTCATCCAGGAGGATGCGCTCCCTCGCAAGCACAGCACTACCATGGATGCAGTCAAGCAACTCTGCCACATGTCAGATGCACCTCAACCAACCAAATTAGTTCTGGTGCATTCACAGCAAACCCAGTGATTCCAGGAAGCTTTGGAGCTCCTGAGCACGGACATTACACCTCTATCCCACGTAAGCGGTACACTCGGTGCATGCACAGCAAATCGGGTCACGTGGCAGAGAAGGACCCACGGCATATGGCCCCTTCTGCCACAAGGAGCAGGTACATGACCTGCTCAGGCAGAAAATAAGCAAGCAAATTGAACACCACTGCATTTGCTCAGCTTACTATGCTGCTTTTTTTTAAATACACAGATGTTGAGAGTGAAGACAGAGAAGAGCAAAAGCTTTGTAAACGAAGCAATGAGCAAAAAAGATTTGAAGTCTTACAGTTTAAGGCATATGGCAAAGTGGACTCATGCCTGAATATTTCCTTAAAAATAGAGCATGGACCTTTAAAGTCCCTCTTGAATCATGCAGAATTGCATCTTGCCTGGTGTGTCCCCACAGAAGTACTTGGAGAACAACTCTGAGTAGGCAAGGAGTCTTACCCATTCTGGCTAACGCTGGTTCAGCCAGAAATTCAGCTTATGAACCCAGGCTTCCCGGACAGCCAAGAGAAATTCCCCACTAGGCTTTCTTCAGCCTCACCATCATGCTCTCACCTTCCTCTTGGCATGTTTGAAACTGGAAAACAACAGGGTCAAGGAGAACTTCCCCCTAAACACATCAGTTAATCCCGCTGTAATTGGAGGAAGGGCCACAAAAAGATGAGTTCAAAACAATAAAATAAAAAAAAAGTCAAGAAACAAGTATCCACTGGGCTTGCTGACTGAATGTTTACATAGCTGTTGACTCTTTAATCCTCCTTTGCCCCAACCCCATGTAGATATATATGGTTCACTGCACCCTGAAGGAAAAATGGAGTGCTACATAAAGCGCTCCTTTGGAATTCTGAAGACTCTGTGTGCCTTAATTACATGCAGCAAAAGTTGTACCTCTGCAAATTACAAAACAAAAACAAAAAGCGGAAGCTCATTTATGTAAGCAAATGTATAACAGTGAAAATGCTTAATGAGAAAAAAAAGAAGTTGCCAGCTTTTATTACCACGATAGCACGCAGAAGCAAATATGTAACCTGCAGAATTTTCCTACGTCTGAGTTTAGCGTGTAAACCGGATATAAGCATCTTAAAAAGTAGGAGTATTCAAATGCAACTGTCTTGAGGAACATCTCTCGTAGGACCAGTGCTTACCAGCAGAGGCAAACAAATCTCAGCGACCATTCAGTCTGTGAAACGGGTCATTATGCATAAATGAAAGGATAACAGGGAAAGATCTCTAGTGAGAGAAAACAAACAGCAAACAAACAAGGCATTTATTGGCTTTCCTGTACAAAGCAGCTTGATCTGCCTCTCTCGGGTGGGAGTTCTCCCTGCAAACCTGGTCTCTTCATCTCCTGTATGAACCTTATTGTACTGTGTCTACCAAAAGTTACAGCAGGCTGAGACAATATGAGAGTACTTAAGAGGTGCACTTGGCATCCAGACCAGCCTTGAGATCCAAAGCTCTTTGTGTCCTTCTGGAGGTTAATAAGATGAGATTTTACTGACTCCATCCCGGCTTTTACAAGCTTCTTGAGGATTACTGAAATTGGAGGTTGCATATGAAAAAGCTGGTTCACCCGTTTCCTAGAAGGGACGCTCATCCACTTTGCCCTTCGAGTCCTGAAATGTGAGACACGCCTGAGGAGTGTTCTTTGTTATAGTGTCTCACAAATATATCCAGCGATGGTGAGTCCATATGTCTCTGATAAAGAAAAAACCTTACTGTGCATTCCAGCCTTTTCTTTTGTAAACATACTAAACTAGACGAATTTGGCTCTCAAAGGAGAAAGTATTAATTGTGCTGGCTAATAAAACTTTCTGTTGCTCTCCTTCCAATCTGGTCTTCTAAGCATCAACAGACATTAAAACTGGCTTTTGGGAAGTGGGAATGTATCAGAAAGTAGTATAAAACCAAAACTTGCCTGTGAGTTTTCAGGAATTGAGATGAATCTCATTCCCAAGTAACAAAAAGTTAAACGCACCTACTCACTGCACAGCTTTCAAGTTGTACAAATAACGTACAAATAAGTCAGTTCCTCCTACTGTTCATTCTCTGACAGATGCCTCAGCAGTAATACATCTGTGCTCTGCCCAAATCCAGTACTCGCAGGCTTCCATTATTACTTGCATATGTTTGTTTCCACTGACAGTTTAAACAGACAAGTAACAATCCTCTTTAACTATGTGTCCAAAGAACCCTTAGGGGCTGTTTTCTCCTCTACATATTGCAACTCCCACTGAGCAGCTATGCAGACAAGCAGTTACACACACAAGAAGCCCAGAACAACGTAACTATTTGTAGGTACTTTTATATTCATGTGCGATACGGAGCTTCGGTCTTCTTTTGATGACTGTTTCAAGAAGCAAGCAACACCACTGTTTATTTCAGCCAAGTATAATCTTCCCCTATGATTATTATTGTACAAAAAGGGGTAAGAGACTGGTCCAGGTTTTGAACTTGTCTTTCTTGGACACAATGGACTCAAATCTAAGGCTGGACCTCACGGGGACATACCCAGCTGTGGGAAAGCCAATTGGAAAAAAAGTTACTTGTTGCTTACCAGCCTTTAAAGTTAACATTAACAGGGTTAAGAGAGCAATTATAAATAATAATAATAAAATAAGCAAACAAAATTTTAAAAATGAATAAAAAAATCTGCTATTAAAAATAAGACTGTTGACAAGTGGACATGTTAGATGTATTTGGCCTCAATTTTGAGTTATGGTAGGGTCTTTTTTATATAATTCTGAAACTAGAATAAGATTGTAATGGCAAAGAAGTTGCATATGTGTTTCAATACCACAGTGGTTAAAAAAAAAAAAAAAAAAAAAAAAAAAAAAAAAAAAGCTTTAACAGTTTTTAATATGGCCAGGAACCATTTGAGCTTCCGTTGTCCGTGGAACATGGTCTTGACTTTTCCAGGTCCCATCTGCTTGTACAATACACTGAGGAAGGAAGAAAGAAAGGCATCACTTCCTCTTTCTCTCTGTGCCTCGATTGTTCCTGATTTAAAAAATGGAAATAATAATGTTGATTCAGCTACTGGAGTTAAGCAAAACTAACTACTTTCATTAAACTCTATATTTGAGTAAGTTTCTTCAGAAAGGCAAAGTGCTATTTATTCGTATCAGCTGCTATCTCTGGCTAAACTGTCCTGGAATCTTTTGTGAGCGTTCCCTCCTCCGGCTGAACTCAGCTGATAACTGCACTCTGTTTTGAAGTACTTGTGTCACTCCTTTATCTAAAAAGCCTAGGAAAGACTTAAACAGAACGGGCACTTCTCTTTTGTGGGTAATGAGAACAAAGCAAAACAAAACAAATAAAAAATCATTCAGGGTCTCAGGATTAAGGCTTTGCAGATGATCAACCAAAAAAAAAAAAAAAAAGGCATCTCTTGGATGTTAAATTCTTTGCAGGCTTTGCCTGGATATGACGAGAATAATCACCAACACCTCCTGAAAGCAAGCCTTTTCATCAAACCTCCGAAGCTCAGATTTCAAGGAGAGATCTGGTAGGAATCTTATTAATACACCTATGCACACTGCCACAAGGGAAACAGTATCTAACACAGCAAAAATGAGGTCAAATTCAGCAGCACTGTCCTAGAGAAAACTGTATCCTGGTCACAAATCACTTGTGGAGTACCATGTATCATCTTTACTGCTTCAGATGTATGCCAGCTGCAGCCAGTAGGCTAGAAATACAAAGCTAAATTCATCTCTCAGTTCAATGTTGATTCTTTTAAATTTCATGGAATTACAACACTTTTATACAAACGTAACTTAGGGCAAAACACGACCTATAAACTTTTTAGCAGATACGCAGATATTCAGAAACTTCACGTGGAACTTCTTATCCCATGAGCATAGTCCTCTGATGATTATTGTATGATGATTATTCCAGCTCACTGCTCATGAGGGAAAAGGGAAGGGCTGTGGCCTCATCCCACCTCACTCTGGCCCTATTCAAACCAAGTCCTGCTGCTACGATTTTCTCCCTCTCCTGCCAGTGGGACCAAGTTAGCCCCTCTTTTTGCATGAAGTTCAGACTTTTTGTCCTCATTTTCTTTGAACAGCTCTGCCCCCTGCCTGCGTCTCAGCTTTTATTTCTTCTAGCTGCTCGCATTCTTCCCAAACCTCCCTCCTAAATGCTCCATTTGTATCCTTCTCCCACATCGAAGCCAATGTTCCATAGTAACATTACTCAACCAGATTTTAATAACTCTTTAAAACAGCCTACAGACGACTAAACCATGCTCCTGAACAAAGAGCCTTAACCAGGAAACTCCAGAAAAGTTGTTTCTATCTCATCTCCTTTTTGCTTTTCTTTTTTTTCCCTTGAAAAAGATACAAAATGAAAATTAACTCAACTTTGGTAGCAGAACAAATTTCCACACGCCTGGATATAGATGTGATCTAGACAAGACGGCTCCCACTCCACCATAAGAGACAACTTTACCTGGGCTAGCTCTGTCACCAATAGCAGTTTGTTCAAGGCAATCTAGGGCTGAATGCAGTGACAATACGTGGCTCAAGATGTGCAAAACTCACCTGAGATCCAACATAATACGGTCTGCATGATCAGGGCTGAGCAGATACTGCCACCTACACTACTGAAGTAAATGCTAGCTCTCATCTCCATGAGGTGAAAACTTCGTCCAAACAACAAGTAAGACCTCAGGTGTCGGTTCTGTTCAGACATACCAGAGAAAGACTACATATATTTCAAAACCTTGATCGGGAAGCTAAAGCAAACCCATTAGAGTAAAGAAAGAGATGGCAATGCACTTTCAGGGTGATAAGGCAAAAAAAAATGGGAGAGAAAGACTCTTACAGCAATAAAATTAGCTAATATAGCTATAGCTAATGCTCTCCCAACTGCTCTCAGGAACTGATAAACCTCATTAGTCCTATCTTGAAGACGAGCAACTGAGACACTGAGAAATGAAGTGACTTATTGAAAATTACAAAAGAAACTAGAAACGAACTAAGGCTCCTGCTTCCATAATCAGTGAGTTATCCTTTCTGGTACCTACGCACTTGCATATATCACTCTAGCTACTATACTTCAATCTCACTACAACTTCGGAGACCACACCATGGCTTTACGCTGACTAAAATATTTAAGAACTTTGTACAGAGGTTAAAAAAAATATCTAAAAGGCATCATGAAAAGCTCTGAATGGGATCCTGTCTCCTGTAAAAAGGGACTCAGAGATTAGCAGGGAAAAAAAAAAAAAAAAAAGGGTAAATTCCAGATTTCAGAAATGCCCTGCACCAGGGAAGAAGACTGAGCTTTCTCTTGCCCAGCACAAAGTACAGCACAGCCAAATGTACTACAAGAGCACAACTGGCTTTTAACCTCATTCAGGAGCAGCTGCTTTCACAGCAGTGAAACGTTTCAGGCTGAGCTTGACTGACTTAGTGGATAAATGATTTGAAGTTGATACAGCTCAGAAAGAAACAACTCATTTAGGAAACGTCAGTACCTTAAAAACATTCTTTTTCTATTCAATCAGAGCAAGTTTTGAAGCTTTCAAAACTTGGCCATGGCTTGGAGAGGAAAATGTAAGCAGTGTTTTTATGAAATGTTGGAAATTACAAAACGCTGCTTGGACTTCAAACGGTTCGCCCGTGAGTCAGCAGAGGCTGAGCCTTCACTGAAAACTTGTATTGGTCCTAACTATTTTATTAGTTTAGTGCTAGCAAAAGGTGCCAGATTGGTAGCCCCAGGCGCTGCATTCTCTATTTATCCCCAAAGCAGGTACAGCAGGAGGGCAAGCCATCTCCGTACCAACCCCTGCTACGATTCCTCATGTCAAGGGACTTGGTGACAGGAGGGTGATCTGGTCTCGGCGCTGCTCTGCTTTCCTGATGCCTCTGCTGTGGCTGCCCGCACGGGGGCCAATTCCCTGCATTGTGTTTCAGGAGGACGGGTTCCTAAACCGCAGGGCCTACGAAAGGGAAATAATGGAGAATCATCCTATGAGCATCCTAGGAGACATGTTGAGAAAGAAGAACCAGGGATTATTTTCTTTGTATTATATTCCAGCCGTCTCAAAATGAACGAATACTGGAGAGAGCAATGAGGCCAGAGAGAGTCAATGTACTGAGTACAAATGAGATTTATATGTGGCTTGAGTCACTCCAGCCAATTAGCTACCCACCAGGCTGTTTGGTTTATTGTCCCTACTGGGTAAAGATTTAATAAGCAGTCACCTAGATGGGAAGCATGAGACTTGCAGAAAGGAAACTTTTCACTACTCTACATTGAAAACTTGAGCCCAGTCCTGCAACAGCTCTGCAGAGCCGATTCCCACTGATCTGTGGATGGCTGCAAGATGAGGCGCTTTATTGTGACAGTCCACAAGGTGGAAAATATGGGAAATACAGGACCATCTTTCATTACATAATTTCCATGTCAGAAATCTTCCGCACATTCCAAATGTTCTAAGGGAGTTAAAAAAGCTTTCTTCATTTTTTAATCCAACACTCAGACTTATCCAGAACTTTGACATTTTCCATAGTATGAAAGTACAAAAGGCTGGATTTTAAAAGCAGATCTACTGGGGAAATGCGCTGTGTAGGGAACATGTTAAACAATCTGGCCTATGTTTGGAAAAGAAATACAGATGCATCACAACGAGGAAGAATGTTCAAGAGCATCCCGAAAAAACAGCAGCTATTCAAGCCAAAGGACAGGATGAAGTGGGCACAGCAGTATAAAGCTGACATGCAGATATAACTGACAGGGACAGAAAGATTGGAGGCAGCCAAAGCCTTAGCTACACTAGGGCTTCTTCAGATCCTACGTGTACTCTAATTGAATCTAAACGCACCAACGAAAATGTGTTTAAAACTCCTTCAGATGGGAAGAATCCTAGAAGCAGCAGCAGCAAAATGGAAAATTCAAACTTTGGGAAATGATAGAAAAATTAATGCCTATTGAATATAAGTAAGACTGGAAACAAAGCAAAAAGGCTAAATTAGTGGATCGGGCATTTCTTGACCTTACTTAGCAGTCATGCCTGGTATACAAGGCGTTAGCATACTTTGTAAGAAGGCTTCTTGTCCTGTTAATACTGCTTATTGCAAGACAGCTCAGAGCCATTCATTTAAATGCAATTTTTTGTAAGGCACTGTCCCAGCGGGTGTGGCCCGGTCTCCTGGGAATAGCATTTGTTAGTTTTAGAGAACCAGCAGAGGGAGCACATTAGCAATTAAACATGGTTTTGCTTGTGTTTGTGCCTAAACAATGAGTTTGGGGGGCTTTCTGTTTGTTTGTTTTTATTTTTATTGTCAGCATTCCTCCCTGTCACTAACACCAATGACTCACACAGCTATCAGATTGCTAGGGGTTGAGGAGCCAAAGCCACAGAGAATAACAGGCTCCACATCCACCCTGCATAACACGTTAGCGGACAGAGGCTTTTACCTAGGTGTCCTTCTTCTCTCTCCCCCCATATCAGCCTCCATCTTACCTGTTCCCAACCACCTGCCCATGAAATCTTGTGCTGCCACAAAACCACTACTCCCAAACTCCCGCACTGGGACCGCTAACTTTCTAGCCAGAAAGAATGGCTTATGGATCCCCAGGGAGGGAAGAGAAATCAATAATTAACTTTCAGTCAGCTGAAAGGACAACTCTGAAGTCCGCAAGGTAACTTTCCCAGTCCTACGTCAATATCCACAAGGGGCGGATCATACTTTCAGCTACTGATGATTTTAGAAGCAAGGTATTAGAAAGCCTGTCTTATAGTGAGGGGAAAAAAAAAAAAAAAAGTAATTTCACAGTAATTTCCACACTGTGTTTACCTCAGAATCAACTGGCACACCACACTTGCCTGCATTTTTAGCTCTACCACAATCCCAAGATAAATCTACTACGGAAGCATAACATTAAGAGGTCATCTCCAGACGTAGCTTACAGAATGGCAACACTACTGACCAGCAAAAGATTTCCCAGAGATGCTCTGCAGAGGGGGACATGCACTACCCAGTCGGGTTTCCTTGCCCCTTCACTACAGTTATCAGCTCCTGCTAATGCAAATTTATGTAATCACCGATTTGATACTAGCTCAAATATTGAGGAAGAACGTACTGGTTTTGGTTTGCCTTTTGTGCTGTCGTTTACACTTGTGCAAACCGGACAGAAAATGTTAGCTAAGGGTCTGTGTTCGCTCACTTCACCAAAGCGCAAGGAAAGGCACATGCCACAGGGCACCGACGAATGAAGTCCTGAAGATGCTGCCAGTGCCTGAATTCAGCGGCACTGGCTTCTTGTAGAACACCTTTTTTAACACGAGGTGTCGAGGAGCAGCGCCGGGTGCCAGCAGAGCAAGGGCAGCACAGGCCGTGGCACTATCCCTGGGGCTGGCGGGTGGGATATTCGCGGTGGGGAGAGACCCCTCCTTGGCACCACAAGCTTTCGGTCTTTGTGCTTGCACAGAGCATGGCCTTTCTTCGCGTGGTGCCACCTAGCGCCAGCTCCTTCAGCGGCTCTCTTTTTCCTGCGGTGAGCATCTGCCCCCCAGGCCTCAGGCTGGGACCCTAGGCGCCCACCTCACCCAAGCCAAACCCCAGCCATCAAGGTAACAGCATGTTTGTTCCTACAGACGGCTCTATCTGACCGGCTCCGTTTCCCACTGCTGTATTTTAACTGCTTCGCGATACAGGGGGCTGCTGCGTGTGGGGCAGAAGAACCTGGGCCCCCCTCGCACAGCTCTGAGGTGCGCAGCAGCCAGCAGCGTCCCACCGGCAGCCGTGTGGGGCTCGCCTCTCCACCAGCGACCTACCTGCCCGGGGGGAGCGCTTTTACGAGACCCGTTCCCGAACCCAATGTCCACCAAAGCCTGGCAGGCAAAATAACCTCCGTGGGACACGAAGAAACCGAAGGACTGAGGAAAAAAAAAAAAAAAAAAAAAGCATGAAAACGTCAAGTGCATAGGCGGTAAACATCCAGAAATGCCAGTTTCCTATTAAAAGAGGATTGGATCAGTGCTGTTAGAACTAAATATTAACTTTTGAGATAAATAATAACCAGGAATATAGCTGACGCTGTCAAAGCCAAAACCATCCCGGACAAAAGCCTTTGCCTTTATTCACTCCTCACTGAAATGTTGATAAATCAGTGAAAATCTGCCGAAGTTAAAGCTCTGTAGGCATTACAACGGCCCCTCTGAGTTTGGAGCACAGTTAAACACTACTCTTTTACCACGAGAAACTGGGATTATTGGAACGGATAGATTATTAAAAATCCAATTTATTTTTCACAGTTGATATGGTTTGTTTACTTTCTGAATCTTCTTGGGCCAAACTAACGCAATCAATGAAGTCAGTTTCACTTTGATTTGCCATCCTTTTCTCTCTGCAGCACGGTTTGAACTGCCGACCTTACAGAGGGAACAAGTTATTGTTTAAAAACAACTATTTCCAGTACATTGTTTCATTAAAAAAATCTTTAAAGCATATATAAAGGGCTCGGGTTTTCTAAAAGTTTTGCTTAAAAAAAAAAGAAAAAGTAACTTGAAGTTAAATTTCAGTATTTAATTCTCCATTAACATTTACAAATCTCTTTCAGTAGGAGCTCTTTACTATACAGACCACACTGTAAAACAGTCCTATAAAATGAGACAGGAGTGAAACCAAGTAAAATCTATAAGGCCACAGCATGCCATCAATTTCTAAACAGAACTCCTATTCAAATCGTTCTGCTTAAAACCTCATATGGCCAGCAAAAATGAACAGGGTTTTCTTGAAATGATTTAAATAACAATTTATCTAAGACTGTAATCTCTCTTGTATGGGATTTGTAAGCCATCCCACGGAATTCTCTAGCAGGGGACACTGTTCCCTATTTACATCAAAGTTTTATATAAATAATAATACTTTATTTTAATATTTTTTTAGATTTTCTGCAGCTGTTCTCCCTTATGAATAAGCTGGGCCTATGAAGAAAATGTGAAAATAGGAAAACTGTGAGTAATATTTATAATAATGATATATCCAACTCAGGAAATTGCTATAACTGTCTTTATCAAAATAAACAAGATTGGTATTTTTTCCTCCTGTAAGAGAAAAGCAAAATCCTCTACTATTAAAATTAATCTGACGTGGTATTTGTTTGGTATTTGGATTTGACCGTCTTATACCCCATTTTTGGTCCTGTTTAAAAAAAACAACAACAACAACAACCCAAACCAAAAACCACATGCACACAAAACCCAACTGCGTTGCTTTTCGTCTCGCAGGAGTGGAAGAGGCACATGCACACGCCATTCAGTCCAAAATTACTCTAGCTACAGGGCATGGCAAAGCATGAAATAACTGCTCCGGAGCACTTCCTCGTGTGGGTGTGTTAGATAACTGTCTGCTCCAGCACTAAAATAAAGCGTGCTGAGACCCAGCCGACACCGGGGAGCTCCGCTCTGGACCACCAAGTGGGCTGGGGGCACCTGAGCCCCAAGACCCCCCGGCAGCCTGGGCACCCGGCACCCTTTCAAGCTCTGCTGTGCCCCCTGGCCACGGGGCTTTTGGCTCGCTGGGTTCCAGCCACAGCATCATGCACTGGATTTAAGTTTACTTAGGCATACTTCACCCTTTGCTGTCATATCCAGATTGCAAACGGACTTTGTGCGGTCGGGAAAGGCTAAGACTTATTAATTTTTTTTATTATTATTATATAGAATATACTTAGGTTTCAAAGAAATGGAAATCCCTCTGATGGAAAAGTTTTCATGATTAAAAAGAGACCTTACTGCGTCACGAAAAACGTTTCTCCCACTCCGACTCTCTTTCTATGCTCACATTTTTCTTCCCTGGGGTCTTCACAAAAGGAAGAGATACGCCGCAGTCATTTTTAAAGTTTTCCTGAAACCTAAAGGTGAGGCTGGGTTTCCGCTCAGCGTGCGTGCGGGACTCCCAAGGACGGGTCCGCCGGCCTCCCTGCCGGAGGAAAGCCGAGCTGCTGAAGGACACAGACCTGCCGTGGCTTGGGACGGAGCGCCAGGTGCCCGACAGCACGCACACCCCTCCAGAGGGGCTGCTGCCGCGACCCTGGTACGGGCTCAGCACCAGCCCGGGCACCGGGAGCTCCGTCCGCCTTCAGGGCCCCCGCGCGCCTGGCGGGACTTGTGCATCCCCTCCGGGCCCAGGTCTGAGTGTCAGAGCTGGAGGTGGAAGCTATAGGAGGAGAGGCAGCACCTTGCTGCAGGAACAGGTCATTTGGAGCCCTGAGCACTGCTAGAGCCTACCGGCAAAACGCTGGTTTAGAAGCCTGAGTAAAAAGGAGGAAGGAAAAAAAAAAAAAAAAGAAAGAAAGAAAAAAGCAATGAATGTCATTCCCTAGCTAAGAGATGAGCCACCAATTCTTGGCACAGCGCTATGTAAAACCTTGAAAAGTTTCACTTGGGTTCTGGAATAAAGCTTCTAATAAAATGGAGCAAGTAGTTTCTGCAGTTGTCGTGCCAGTGAATAGATCTGCTGCTTTGGATTTCAATTAACTTAGTTTGTTCAGCGAGGAGGCACTTCGGTTGAAACTGGGGAGCTGCAAGTTAAAGGACAGCTAAAAAAAATAGCAAAACAACAGCAAAAAAAAAAAAAGCCAAACCTGTTGGCAGCAAAAGTTCTCGCTGGCTGTAAAATAATGAATTTTATTAAAACATTTCAAAGGATCTGAAGGTTTGGGAGAATCTATCAGGCAGTCCCAGGTGGGTTAGGAATATTGCATTATAGACTTCTTTGTGCTGAGAGGAAGGCCTAATGCATTTTTTTTAAGGAGTCCCTCCCTTGCTATTAAATAAATAATCTTCTATTAAAAAAGGTGATTGTTATTGTAGAGAGATCTCCACTGATCAGCGTCCATTTTATATAATTACTTAGGATTCTCCAGAACATTTTATGTAACTCACTTCCACTGACTGTCTTTTTTCTTTTCTCTCTTTTTTTTTTTTGTTTTGTTTTGTTACCAGCAGAGTAACAGTTTTACTCTCCAACAGAAATGACAGGAGCTCAGATAAAAAGACCATTTCAAATGGATCGATTTAAGCAGCCTTTAGAACCCACGATAAATCTGGGCTCCAAAAACTCGACAATGCTAGATGGGCTACGAAATACATCGCCAATCCCTCCCCAGGAAAAAATAAAAAAGAAAAAGGAAGGGAAAAAAAAAGAAAAAGAAAAAGAAAAGATTAATTCGGAGAAAAGCTTCGATGTTTGAAATTACAAATAAGCAGCGTATTTGTGCAAGGGAAAATGGTAAATAAATAGTTACTATTTCTGGACAAAATGGCTCGATAGATTTCATAATTTGCCACCACTGTAAAAAATATCTATTCCCTTCCCCCCCCCACCTTCCCCGCCAATACAGACGGAAACGCAAGCATAACCATGCAGAAAGTGGGAGGGTGGGGGGCAGCCAAGGATACGAACTCCCTCTTAGAAAGTTTGAATTCTTATTAACCCAGTGATGCCTCCATAATGTGACGTTTGATCAGCAACACGAAAGTTGCAATATATGTCTCCTTTCTTCCCGGGAAAGGAAACTGGAAAAATACTAATAATGAAAAAGAGATGTTAAAAATACCCAAGAGGGAAAAAAAAAAAAGAAAAAAGTGCACGTACAATAACCCAAATTAACCCCCTCCGCCCCCGCACCAAAACAGACAAACAACGAGATCTCCGGATAAAAATCCTGTCGGAAGGAGTGGAACCTGCTTTCTCTTTTCTGCTGTTATTTGATGTATGGGTAGGCATGGACTTTAAACTTATAGTGTATACATAGACACAAAACAAAGGACGAGAGTCACCGTTAGCCCCGGCATTACAGTCGGGAGTCGTCGGCAAATAGTAATAAAAGCCCGTTTAGCAGTAAATAAGGAGAGCATGATATATGGACGGACAGATGGAACTGCATAAACAGAAAAGAAAAAGCAGAGGGACCCGCAAACAGGCGGAGAGGGCTGTTTTACAAGAGTGAAAGATATTGATTTACTTGGAACTAGTGTTGGAAAACAAACGTATTTGTTTCCTTTGCGATTAGGGGGGGGGAGGAAGAAAAAAAAGAAAAAGTAATTAAAGTGAATCATAAGGGGGCACACCCTGCAATAAGTCCGGGGGGGGGGGGGGGAAGAAAAAAAAAAAAAAAACATTTCTAGAGGGTAAGGCCTTCTATAGATGTTCCCAATTTCCAGCGGGCGGCTAGGGTTGCCAAACTTACACCTCCAAATTAAAACCCGGGGGGGGGGAGGAAGGAGGGGAGGCTGGCTGGCCGGGTTCGGGGGAGCGGAGGCTTCGTGTCGTGTGTACCCCCCTTGCCCCCCCCTTTGCCCCCCCCCAACCCGGGCTCGCTTCCTTCCCAAAGTTGGCCGGCCTACCTTGTTCCCCCGTCCTCCGCTCGCCTCCTCATAGCCGCTGCCTCCCCGGGAGCGCGCAGCGTGCGCGGCTAACGCCTGCCTGCCTCCCTAAGGGGTCCATTTTCCTGCTCGGGGCGGTGTGTACACACACGCGCTGCAACCTACCTTCCGCACCGCGCCGCGGCGACGGGAGAGGGAGAGCGAGAGCGAGGGAGCGGGCGGCGGCGGCGGCGGCGGCGGCGGAGGCAGGGGAGGCAAGGGGGGAGCCGAGACAAAGCCCTCCCTCCGCCCGGGCAGCCTCCCCTCCTTCCCCGCCGCTGCAACAGGTCGCGCCCCGGCCGGCACCGACGGGGGGGACCCCCGGGCGGGATGGGAGGGGGCGGGGGGGGGACACCCCGGGCGGGAGGGGACCCCCAGAGAGGGGAACCCTCAGGAGGGGACACCCTGAGGGGACCCCCGGAGAGGGGACCCCCAAAGGGGACACCTGGAGAGGAGGGGACCCCCCGAGAGGAGGGGTCCCCCAGAGGTGAGGGGATCTCCAGAAGCGATCCCCGGAGAGAGGACACATGGAGAGGGGACCCACGGAGAGGAGGGGAGCCCCCGGAGAGGAGGGGACCCCCAGAGGTGTGTGGACCCCCAGAGTTGTGCGGACACCCAGAGGTGATGGGATCCCCGGAGAGAGAACCCCTGGAGAGGGGACACCTGGAGGAGGGACCCCCAGAGAGAGGACCCCCGGGGAGGGGACACCTGGAGAGGGGACCCCCAGGGAGGTGGGGACCCCCAGAGAAGGGGACGCCGGCGTTTCCCCCACTGCCACCTTGCCCCGCTAGGCAGCGGGAGGGGAAGGTGTAAAGGCAGCTCCGCCGGGGCTGGGGGCTTGGGATGGGGGGAACAGCTGGCCCCACACAATAGGGGGGCCCCCAGACAATAGGGGAGCAGTGTGGGGGGGGTGAAGGCTCCGCTGAGGTGGCTGCGAGCAGAGGGAGGGGGCTGCTGGCCCCAGCACCCCCAAACACACACACGCCGAAACGGGTATCGGGAGGCTTCAGCCCCTACAGCTATAATAATGCGCCGTGCTTATGGCTGAACAGGTGCAATGCATATAGTACACGGCGTTACGAGGACGGAAATAAATCTCTCAAGTAAAAAAAAAAAAAAAAGAAAGAAAACAACCAAACAAAACATTTTTCCCGGTTGCAAACAGGCCGAGGTTATTTAAAATAGGGGTCTGGTTTGGAAAATGTGCTCCCTGCTCCCTGCATTTTTTGGCTGGGGGGGGTAAGGGGGGGGGGGGCACAGACAGAAAGAAGGTGCAAAAGGGAGACAACAAAGCCAGGAAACCCAGCACACGTAAGCGGTTACTAGATTTTTATTTTTACAACATTCTCTCATGGCTGAAGAAGATCGACGCTGCTACTAAAATAATTTTCACTCGGCCCTGCCTCCCCTCGCACACAAACTTATGCTGTTCACAAAAATTCTGATGATTTTAATGACAGCCACAGCCATGTGAAAGTAGCAAGAGCAGGAAAACAAGATTTTGCACCTGTATTTCATCCTCAGACAAAGGTCCTCCAAGAACTTTATCAGCCGGGTATCTTTATTTTAGCTGGAGAAACTGGGTCCAAAAAAAAAAAAAAAAAAAAGTTAAGTGATATTCCCAAGGCTATGCTGTAAATCAGTGGATAAAGCGATGAGAACCCAAATCTCTTGGTGCTTAGCACGGAATTGGCTTCGAATAACTCATGGCCGTGTAAAAGTTAAGTGTCCCGTCTGAACCAGTCGCGTAGGCTCCCCCTGTTGCCAGTGGAGGGACAGGCACCTCCACAAAGCCACCCATCCCACTTCCCCCACCCCCCAAAAAGAGGAGTGAGCCTGTACAGCTGGATTAGGCCAGGCAGCTAGCTTTTAGTTGGCTAAAATTAAGTAAAATGAATCTCATTTGGATCCAAAGTCCTATTCCAACATCCTGCTTCCCAAAGTACATTTTTATGCCACATTCATTATTAGGCAATATATGCCTAACTTGTACCGATTGAAAAGGGACAGCCTACTGACTAAAAGAGACAGGTAAACCCCCTAGATTCATGGATTTGTACCCTTTGGCTGGCTGGATGTTCACAATTCACACACAGTCTTCATAATATTAACCAGCCTGGTGACTGATGAATTTGATTAGTTTTATTCACTGGTAGCTGCTACACATTTTTGTATTTTGCTCATAAACATCATATTTTCATACAGATGTACAGGAAATACAGAAAGATTAATCTTTTCTCAAAAGGTTAATTTTCACTACTGCCTTCATCATCAAAACATGACCTTTCTTACCTTAGGGTAAAATACAAAGAATAGAAAGCTCTACTAGGTGACTTAGTTCAACTCCTTCAGTAATATTTAGAAAAATGCACACCTGCAGTACATAGAGGTAGCTCTACAAGTTGAAGTACTCCAAATATATACAGCAAAATCCAGATGTTATATATTTGCTTCTCCGAACTTTATGACCATATTCAACTTATTGAAGGGTATGTAACGTTAAAAAACTAAAAGTGATCTAAGAGACTATTTCTAACTGTGGTTCTTTATATGGCCGTCTACGTGCCAAATGACCACACTCTGCCTCAGTTTTTCCATCTGTAAAATGGACCTGACTGTAGTTCCGTGAGCAAATAGTACTAAAAATATATGAAGTGCTTTGTTTTCCTATCTCAGCCTAGCATCTCTCAGACTTTTATGATGGAGAATATCATGTGAAAAATACAGATAACAAATCAAAGGTGATCTGTATTAAAGCCAGCTGATGAAAATCACAAGATTTTACATACTGCTATTCAGTTTAAATATGAGTAGTCTCAGAATTTCAAATTTAAAAAATAGATCTACACCAAAATGAGGGTATCAGATATAAGAACTTCTTAGTATTCTGGCACACTTGACCCAAAACTGACATTCACACCTCAGTCCTCCTACCTTATAGATTCAAATCTGAAGAGAGTCAAAACTTAACAAGTTTCAATAAAATACAGATTTGAACATTTTCAAATTAATTTTGACATTTAGGTTACACTAATTTGGAACCATGTAAGTTTGAACGATGTTCAAATTTGCCCTTGATCCAGATCCAAAAACTTTAAGTTGGGAGGCATCTAGAGCCTTACTTCCTGTAACTTTCTCGAAATTTTATACACATATCTAAACCAGGATCACAGGGTAAATTTACTCATATTCTCAGAAAGTCTGAATCTCAGTAAGGACCCTAAAACTGAACCTGATTCCACCCAGATATGGAGACACTTAGAACCAAACCTCAAATGACACCTGAAGCAAAGCACATTCAGAGTTGTGCAGGGTTTGGCTGCATATCAAGCAGATCCCAATGTAAGCTAGTTTTGGCCCTTAATCAGAAATGAATGCAATTAGCCATAACCTTTATAAAATCCAAGTATCTATCTGACCTCAACGATAAACCTCTCAAGTTGTGATCTGCACAACTGGTTCCTCGCCCGTGAGCCTTTCTGTATGGATACAAACCATCAACGGTTTGATTCTCTGTTGTCTTATAAATCAGTCAGCCTACCTAAACCACACAAAAAGTGTCCACCAGAACTGGTACGGCTGTGCAAGTCTTTGTTGCACATGACAAGATTCTGGATGACAGACTGAGAGGGAAGGAATGCGCTTTGGTGCCAAATAACATACTCTGTACTGCTCTGCTCTCTCCTCTCCTTTTTATGTTCCCAGGCTCACCAGCTTAGTGAGTTTAGACCTATCTTGTAGGCAACCACTAGAAGAGGAGTCATTGCATCCTATAACCATATCTGAGGTTACAACTGACTTCATTTAAAAAGATTTTGGCCTTTTAGCAGCTATATATTGGGTGATTCTCAAGTTCTAAAGAAATTTAAATAGGACTGACTCCATGGGCTGGTTGGGTATCCTGCCCATCATTGTGATGGGTTAACACACTATTTTGCTATATTGCTTCCAGCTGGACCAGAAACAGCAGCTCAGAACCCCAGTGTGAGGTCCTCACAGACCTTACAGACCTTACAGAGCAGTTGTTCAGCTGATCCCAAGTGCATCTTGTCCCATGCATTGCAATAAGCAAAATGGTGCTGAGGCTTAGCATATGGATACCACACTGATGTTAAAAATTTCAGGCAAATATCTGTTGCAGTTCTCTTTCAGATAATACCGTCAGGACCTAGAAACACTCCGCAACATGTCTGAACTTGATTACTTCCACTTAGTCCCCTTCACCACATACTCAGATCTCCTAGACTCCCCTGGTATATCATACCGTCATGTTGCCAGCCCGACAGGAACGGTGATTCAGTTGTCTCTATTCATGTCCTGCGGTGTCTCTGCAACTTTGTTCAAATGTAATGAGAAAGATGCCAATTAAGAAGGCACAAGAGCCCTGCAGCTTGGCAGGCTGATTCAAATTAGATACCTGTATGAAGTGATTAAAATAGGTTTTTCTAAATCTGAAGATAACAGGAGGACAGTGTGTTTGATTTACATCAGCAGGGGTCAACAAAAATGTAGAAGAACCACACAGATGCTCTTTACCTCTGCAGATTTACTGGTGAAGATGATGAGGACAGAAGGAAAAAAATACAGTGTGCTCCTGGTGTCTTTCAATACACAAAGAATCTCAACTGTTGCCCCACCTCAGCAGTCATTACTTACTGCCAGACCTCCAAATCAGTAATATTTTCTTTTAATTTAGTAGCTTTGATCCATTCTGCTGCACATACGTATTAAAAAAAAATAAAAAAAATCTCAAAACTTCATTTGGTAAATAGCTACTGTCATTTCCATTTCACAGACAGTAAAAACTAAGTGGAAAGAGTTAACCACTTGATTGAGAGTAGAAGTGGGATTGGGATGTTAGGCTTTCCTGACCAGGAGTTCAGGCTGTGCTGCCTCTATAGATCAGGATCTCAGACAGTCCAATTGATTGGAAAGACTGGGGCACACTTGCTGAACCAGAACTGTCTTTTCTATTTATTTATTTATTTGTTTTTAATTTTAAATCCAGGAATGTTGTGAATAATAGATCAGATGGAAAGATGAGATGTCTCCAACTGTTTCAATGGATTTGTGAAAATCTGCCTCCCAGTCAAAAGTACCATGTACCATAAATGCTCACTTTCTTTTATGATGACAATATCAGCACTTTGGTAAAGGAACGCTTTGCACAGTGGCTGTTCCCTTACAGCACTTAAGCCACCTTGCACAAAAGATGCAAAGTGGTGTTTCCCATGCCAGACGCAATAGTACTGTGTTAGGTAAGTACTGCTGCTATGCTACATCAGTGAGTCGTGACAGTGAGGTATCTGTGATGGAAGAAATTTTGCCCTACCATAGCCAATCCCTTGCTATTTATACCCATCAATACTGGTGTGTATCATCATCATTCTTATCATCAATCATCATCTACAAGGACTGAGAGTCCTAATAAAACAAAGTCCAGAAGACTGGTATCATAGCACCATACTTTTTTGCAATTCGAGAACCAAAAACATAAAAAATCCTCAAACTCCCACATGGTCTATCTTCATCTCTTCATTATGCACACATGCACACACACTTGGCATGTTTATGTGTGAACTTTACCTCTTGAACGTACAGAACGTGTTGTAATTATTTAACACAAAACAACCTGTAGCTAAGTATACGGCCTCGGCTACATCTGTGTTCGTCCTCTCCATTTGCAGAGTGTTGGGATATTACCTTTATTTGCATCAGCAAGCAATTTGTGACCAATTTAGCTGTTGAGCTAATGTGTAAGGCCCTCACCCAAGCTGTGGAGTTACAATGGAATCGGATCTTATTACATAGCCTACTGAATTGTATGGTGCACCCTCTATTATATAACTATATGCTTCCCAAAGGTTACCTATAATTTGATTATAAAGAATCACATTGCAGTTCAGTCAGCATTTAAAGGATGAGAAATTTGATGATTTACTTATGGAAATCCTTTAGAAACTGATCAACAAATGGTTGTTGAAAAACGTAGTTTTGCCATTTGAAAGGAATTATGGTAACAAACAAGCCAGGATGCACATCCATCACTCTCTTCTACTGGATAACTAGAATGACTATCAAAGATTTCTATTTTTGTCCCAGAAAGTTAGGGAGCATGCAGGAGGATTTGATTTCTGTCATAATAATTACAGGCAGTCATGTGGTTATGACATGAACCACTGTGAAAATGCTGAAGCTCTAGGTGGTCATCAGTTCACTTTTACCCTCTTTATATAGTAGGAAAAAAAAAAGAAAGAAAAAAACCATACCACATACTTCTGCAATTCTAGTGATTGTCACATCAGATCAGATGCGCTGATTTTATTTTGCATGGAGATGATCTAGATGAGGAAAAATATAAGTATTGCTACCAATGTTTTGGAAGCTTGTGAATTGAGTGTATTTGCACAAGCTTATCAACATGAATCCATTCTACCTGGAAAATATTTATGTCAGCATTTTCAGAGATGGTACTCCTCCAAGATGTAATTATCTTTCTGTTTAGAATATTGCATATGTGATTATTGCCCCCAAATAAACAGACACTTCTAGGAAAAAGGAACAGGCAAAAAGAAAAGGAAATAAGAAAAAAAATGAAATTTGTATGTATTACATGGACAAAAACTTTTATTTGATTGACTATAAATAAAGTAGATGAAACCCAGCTCTACAGAAAAGAGACAGATAACATTGAAACTTCAAACATTCAAAACCCTCGAGTAGGCCCTAAAAGTTATGCAATTGTCTTAAAAGTTACGGGATTATTGTTTTTAATCTCTATTGTACTCATTTTTACTTTTTTTCTGCACAATTATGAAAACTAGAAACTTATTTACTTTCTTAAAGCTAGCGTTGTATGACCAACACCAAAAAAATCACAGGTACAATAATGCTGTAAGTTTTGAAAGGACCAGTGCTAATGCCATTACTCATCTAACACTTCACCACAAAATTCCTGCAGCTGATGTAGGATTCTTGTCCTCAAATATAGGCACTCTGTGAAAGTTCCTATATAAGATCTTTTTCCATGTATTCTAGGCAAGGGGAAACCAATGCATTTACCAAGCAGACTGGAAGTGTAAGTTATGGAAAATGCTAGACTCACAGGGTTGTGGCTTTATCACACTTTCAAGGAGCTCAGCACAAAATTTACCCTAGGACCCAGATTCAGATGGCCCAAATTCCTGCTAAGCCACCATGCTTAAGAATTCTGGATATATGCCCCTAAAATCCCACATCCAAACAATAGAAAGTATCAGGTTCAGGGCCTTCAGGGGTGTTTAGGGTAATTGACTCTGACATGGGGAGTGTATAGAGAAGTACCTGATTCTGTTTCTATTCTCCCTAGGCAAGCTAAATACTACAGAGACCAAAAGAAAATGGAAATGAGTAAAACATCAAACAAAGCTTTGTCCTTTTTTGTCCAAAAAATCAACTCCAAGACTCAACTGGTGACTTTTGTACCAAAAGCAGGGGAAACTCTAGAAAGGATGCAACCATTTCACCAGGGCTAATAACATCAATCTTCAGTATAAAAGTTTCCCTTCGACACAACTTGATTATCTGTGATCTATAGACCACCTCTGTGGGATTATTTTTGTGTGCAGGTGGGCAGGATTTAGTATTCATTGCCTTTGAAGTTTTTAGTCTATGTTCTTGAGGGATAAAAAACCCTAGATGTACTAGATGTAATAGAGAAAAGGAATGTCCTTGTCTGGATATTTTTTAATTTTACATAAAATAAATTCACTTACAAAAAATAGGCAAGATTGGCTACAATTAGTCCTTCAGTTTTAGCCTAAAGAATATTTTTGGATAATCAGAACACAGTTTGCTCAGCTCTTTTAAAGGATACATTTTGAGGTGCATTTCTTTCTTCTTTTTTAATACTAATTGAAAATAATTTTGGATGGAAAATACAATTTTTTTTTTTTTATTTTTTAAAGCCAGAGAAATTACAAGCAAAAAGTTGTATTAACTAAAATTAAGCCTCAGGTCTAATTTACACATGAAGAGAGATAAGAGCCTTTCTTTCAACCAGACCTACCAAAAATTGGAAGATCTGGTGAGGTTGGTAGCGGTGTAAGCCTGTAAACCCAACAGAAATGAAATTACAGAATCACAGTATCCTATGGGCAAACAACTCTTTTATTTTACCTGTATTTGAACGAAAGGGTCTTTCATTACAGAACTAGGGCACACAGAACAAGGTGACAAAATATTTCCAAAATAATATAATGGAAATGAAGTGTACCAACTTCAACGCTAAGCTTCAGTCAGGTTTTGTGAAGAGCTTGAGTTAGATATTATCTTATGGTCAAAGGGTTCCTTTTCTATAACTTTCTTTGCAATTATTAGCAAGGACTATAATATTTGGTATTGCTACAAAGACAGTCTATGATCATGTAATGAGATCCCCATTGTAATATCTGTGCAATTACACATAATTAAGTTTGCCAGGGGAACTTTAATTTCCTGATTTTTGAGTAAATAAAGAATCAATGTTAATATTCCACTAATCAGTACTAACTAACATTTAATTTGTTTTGTTTCAAAATCAGAGGTCACGTTGTGAAACCATTTGATAGTATGCAACAACAACAACAACAAAGCATGAACAAAATAAACAGAGGTTGGGCTAAGGATAACTTTGTATTAACTGGTACTTTGCTGTCCCAGTGTTCCATTTGTTCAGCTGTCCTGAAGCCAACAAAAAATCAGTAAGAATCAGAATGCAAATATGACTTTAAGCACTCCCTGTTGTGGTCTTGAAATGAATCAACGTTTGTTTTTACCACACCATGATAACATCACAGATGTGAGAATCATAAATGTCAGTAAACCTTAAAGATTTCTGTTTCAGAAACAAATTTGCTACCACTACAGTTACATGAAAGTTTCAGCTAGCTTCAGTGGACCATTTGTGGGCCAAACACCAAACAAGAATGAAAAATTACATCTGATAGAAATACCAGATGGAATATCAAACTATACATCACGCATCCATCCCACTGAGTAAGAAAAGCAGAGTTTCAGTCTGGAATTCGTAGAGATTCATATAGTAAAGCTGTAACACACCACAGAAATTCACGAGGGGTTATCAGATACAGGTTTTTGGGGCAGGGGGACAGCTGGAAGCGCCCTCTTAAGAGCTACCTGATGCAACACACATCCTCAGTCATCAGAACTGGGGCTGGCTCCTCAGGCACCACATCCCACTCAAGCATACATCTAGTGTTGATGGTCATTCGGTTTAAAAACTGCTATGAGAAAAGTAGACACAGAGTTATAATAGACAGAATTTATGGGGTATTTGTCTCCCAACCTGCTGTTTCAATCCAGACACTACTCCGGGCTCGAAGTATCAAAGTGTGACGATAATGCGCAAGGTGCATAACGGAATTATCTAATTTCTTTTCCTGCCTTACTTCTTGAAAAACAGTAGAATAATAAATAATGTTATCATTTAAATGACTGTCAATAGTTTTCAAAGTCAACACTGCTTCAAACATCTGAGACTTCTCGTATTAGGAAGCTGACTGCAAATAACCAAGTGTCAGCTCACATCTAGTGCAATCTTTAATTAGAACCTCAGAGTCAGGCAGGCTACAAGCTTTTCAGCTCCTAAATTAAAGCTGTAATTTTGGAGCACAGGAAGTAAACCACCAGGGAAAAAAGCACCGGTTTACCATACTGCCAAAAGTCAGCTCAATCTGACCTCTGTTTCAAAATAAGAAGGACACAAATTATACCATTTTCTGGAGGAGCCACAATATAACACTGTCTACGTGTTTTTGATGTTAGGTACTTAATGATGTAGTTAATTCTTTAGGACCACTTTACAGACTACTCCTCTGAGAAAAAGAAAAGTTATGCACAAGACAAATGAAACCAAAAAGTTGACTTACAGGCTCCCAGCACTATCCACAGGTCTCAAAGCTCAAGATTATCCATCCTCATCACCAGCAAGGGTTCCCTTTCAGAAGAAGAAGAACATTTGCTTCACAATAGCTCAAAGGTGTTCAAATCCCTGCAAGATACTAACACTATATTCCATTCATTTTAATGGAAAATAGATGTCCGAATTCCCAAAGACAGCCCTTTTACCATTGGGCCCAAAGAAACAGATTACATGAAAATATCTTTTTATCACAAGAGAAGACAGGAAAAAAATTCCAATTAAAATTGATGGAATTGATCGAAGAATGAAAGCCATCAAGGAACAGACAGGCAAAATGGGGAATAAAATAAGGGAAAAGTGCATAAAGTTATTTCATTCCCCTTAAGGAGTATAATAAAACCTCCCTACAAGAGTAAAGAAAGATATTTCCAATTTGTTTCCTAACAGCTAACTGAAGTATAGATTAGAGAGTAGGAAGAGTGCTGAAAATTGTAACAAATGCGGACTCTAAAAGTTGGGAGTAAAGCATCGTAACTTGAACTACTCCATTGTCACAATTCAATGATCAAAAAGCATTCCCATGTTGCAGTAGGCATGACCACCCTTACCTTCATGGATTTGAATTCCAGCTGAAGCCCTTTCAGCTCCAAAAACATTGCTTGGGCTAAAAATGAGTTTCCTACAGCTGCAAACTGTCAGCATACCATAGGTATCTGTGTGTGTCCGGAAAGAGTTGTTAATTTGGTATGTAGTCACCAAAACTACAGTAAAAATACTTTGTTGCTTTGAAGCCTTAATCCTGCTCCTCTTTGCATAGCTTTATACTTCAGACACCTGCATACGCTCTCCTGCCAACTTAGCTCCTTTCGGTACTCAATTGTCTCATGTTCACTCGAGACTAGATCAGACCCCAGGAATTTCTGAGTCAAGTCCTGGAGCTATGACCATCTGTGTGGGGTCAAGGAAGGGAGTACTTGGTAGATGAAGAGCAGACCATCCCACACTGTTACATTCTCCCACTCTGGCCAGGCTCTCAAACCCCAGAAAGCTGCTTGGGACTCCTCACAGTACCTCACGAGCTCTTCTCATTCATAAGGTGGTATGTGTACCCCTGACTTCGAGAAAATGTCAATAAGCAATTACATGGAGTGTTACCTGTGCAACTGATAGGTGGACTTATATTCAACAGCACTGTGTCTGAGATTGCACAGAGAAGGCAACACTGGCATGTAGGTGCATACTACTTTGCAGCCAATAAAGAGAGTTAAAGAAAAAGAAAAAGAGAAAAGAGAAAGAGAAAGAGAAAGAGAAAAAAAAGAAAAAGAAGAAAAAGAAAAAGAAAAAGAAAAAGAAAAAGAAAAAGAAAAAGAAAAAGAAAAAGAAAAAGAAAAAGAAAAAGAAAAAGAAAAAGAAAAAGAAAAAGAAAAAGAAAAAGAAAAAGAAAAAGAAAAAGAAAAAGAAAAAGAAAAAGAAAAAGAAAAAGAAAAAGAAAAAGAAAAAGAAAAAGAAAAAAAAGAAAAAGAAAAAGAAAAAGAAAAAGAAAAAGAAAAAGAAAAAGAAAAAGAAAAAGAAAAAGAAAAGGAAAAAGAAAAAGAAAAGGAAAAAGAAAAAGAAAAGGAAAAAGAAAAAGAAAAGGAAAAAGAAAAAGAAAAGGAAAAAGAAAAAGAAAAGGAAAAAGAAAAAGAAAAGGAAAAGGAAAAAGAAAAAGAAAAAGAAAAAGAAAAAGAAAAAGAAAAAGAAAAAGAAAAAGAAAAAGAAAAGGAAAAAGAAAAAGAAAAAGAAAAAGAAAAAGAAAAAGAAAAAGAAAAAGAAAAAGAAAAAGAAAAAGAAAAAGAAAAAGAAAAAGAAAAAGAAAAAGAAAAAGAAAAAGAAAAAGAAAAAGAAAAAGAAAAAGAAAAAGAAAAAGAAAAAGAAAAAGAAAAAGAAAAAGAAAAGAAAAAGAAAAGGAAAAGGAAAAAGAAAAAGAAAAAGGAAAAGGAAAAGGAAAAGGAAAAGGAAAAGGAAAAGGAAAAGGAAAAGGAAAAGGAAAAGGAAAAGGAAAAGGAAAAGGAAAAGGAAAAGGAAAAGGAAAAGGAAAAGGAAAAGGAAAAGGAAAAGGAAGAAAAGAGTAAGCTATAGAGGACCACTAAATATGCCAATGACAAATACGGACAAAAAAAGCACAAAGTGTGTGGTACTGGTAAATTAGCGTATTTCTCTCTTTTCAGCAACTGAGAGCATCTGAGGAACACTAGCTTCTAGAGAGATGCTCCTTTTGCCCTCTCTGCTTTAAACAGCAAAGCTCACAGAGGTGGGTTTGATGGATGAGATGGGGCCCAATAGACGAATCTACAGATGGTCTCAAAAGCAGAAATATATTTGCCCCAAGATACCAGGCCTGCATCTAATTTTTCAAGAGCACAAACTGTAGAGGAGTGCTGAAAACGCAGACAACACAAGTTACAGCAGAACACTCCTCAAGCACCACACAATGGTCTCAGGGGAAATGTTATTACATTTTGCTGCTGCTGCTTATATCGAGTTTGGCCAAGAGTCCATGAGTCATGATACCTATATGTACGATGTCAGGTGCAGGAACAATCTGGTAGCATTTTTCTATTAGTGCTGAATGCTTGGGATCTGCCACTTAGAAATGCTTAAATGAAAATAACACAGAAGAGTAACATGCAATGCTTGAAACATTAGGCTCTAATTTCAATCTGCAAATGAAAAATGTAAACATTCTAAAACTTAATAGGGAAGTGACAACAGTGCTATGATTTTTGTCCCTTGTAAAAGACAACAAAAGATGTTTACTTTAGCCTACCTACTTACATGGGGAATAAGGAATGCTATCAGGGCCTGATGAGAGAGATGCTGCTCGTTGATGGAGTCATTTGTCATCAGATACTAAAAAGAAAGTAATAAATGGGTCCGGTTTTGAACATGATCTTATGATATTTTTAGGATCTAAAAACTGCCATTAAGTCGTCAGAGTATTCTATAACAAGGTTCTAAGGATAGCTAGCTATCTCACCCAGGTTTTCAATACCAACTATTAAATGCAGAGAGTGGGTTTCGTGTTCTACAGTTAATATTAAAGATAGCAGTGTTAAAAACTGGAGCTTAATGGCTAAAACACATAGGAAAAATCATTTATTTGACTTCTCTTAACGTTGAAGAAAGCAACAGGAAACAAGTGTGTGCATGTACCAAAGTAATACGAAACCTGAGATAATTCTTTGATAGTATACTGCAGCCACTATCAAAAATTGTTTTCAAGAAGCTGGGATGAATTCACATCTATTTCAAAAAGCGCAGACAATTCATTTCTGCAGACCCTTTAAGATGAGATGCTCTTTTAAGTGAAACTAATGAAGCAGAACTCTGATGAGTTTGATGATCCTGAAAGTGAGATGTTTTTAGTGCTGACATTATCATTATTAAACGTAGCTGCAATGACAATTTAAATCTGTTCCAAACCTCCTAGATGCTCTTCAACATTAGACACCTTTGTGTCTTGAAGACCCAAAAATGAGCTTACTAGTTGATTATGCTTTAAAGAAAAGCTCTACTTAGCAAGACAGATGCAACCTTCTTTTATCTTAATGATATTGCCTTCCGTGGAACACAAAAGGAGCAACTGATAGCAATGATTGAAACATTTCTTTTAAAGATTTCTAATTTTAGCCGTCCACTAGAAGAAACTCCAAGTGAAGAAACAGGGAGAAAGAGAAATAAAATAAAGAAAATAAAGAAAAAGAAAGAGAAAGAGAGGGAGGGAAGGAGAGAGAGAGAGAGAGAGAGAGAGAAAGAAAGAAAGAAAGAAAGAAAGAAAGAGAAAGAAAGAAAGAAAGAATGAAAGAAAGAAAGAAAGAAATGAACCAGCATTGAACAGTGACATTAGTGCAGGATAGCTAGCTGACCATGACAAATGACCTCCTGATGGCCACAAGCACGCAGACAATGAAATGTATGTCCTCGTGTGCTGCTATCAATTCTGTATCAAAATGAAAAACACAAATATTGGTGCAATGTTACCAAAGATACCATCCAAGACCAACTAGAACAACATGAGAAAGATGGCTTTACTTTTTGGTTAGGCAACAAAAACAAACTTGAAACAAGATCGTTTAAAACAATTCTTCTGCTGCTATGTGTGGCTGCTCAATGCTGTATTTCAACCACGCTGAGTTACAAAGCAGCAACCAAACTTTCCCAAAACTGTACTGTAGAGCCTATGGACAAAAATTGCTCCACAATTGCCCACAGCCTGGCTAACTTGAGTGAAAAAGGAAGACTGATGTCCCTGGTTTCCAGTGACACTTCGTGCTGCTCTCACGAACATGCACCTCTATCTATGTTTGCATCAGCAAGTACGCTGAAATCGGCAGTGAGAACAAGAAGGACTTTTTGTCAAAAAATAGTAAATGTTTTCCTCTGCGAGGAACTTTACAGAGAGGTACTAAATTTACAAAAGCAGTTGAAGCAGGTTTCAGTGGGACTTGACAGATTACAGGCTGATGACACTACCGTTACACCCTCAGTGGAAATGTGGTTTGATCTAATTAACAGCAAAGAACTAGAACCACTGAAGAACAAAATTAAAAAACTATTCAAAGACGCTTGGAAGCTTTCCATTTGATAGCCACCAGGACTGATTCCAAACACAGACGGATGGGATTAAACACAAAATAGGATGCAGAGTTTGGGGCAGGAATGGAACATATTCTGGATATCTCAAATCTTCTACGATTAAAAAATGAAGGTCCACATTTTTGCCCCAAACCTACAATTACAAAGTGGATTTGACTGAGCACAATTAATTTAATCATGTGAGTGGAAAATACAGATGTTATGTTAGACAAGACGGCTGACTTAGAAATGCTGGGTTTTAGAACAGATGTGTTGCTGTCCAGCCAACTCAGCATCACTTTTTACACGTTTTCAGTTTATTCATATCGGTTTGATTGAAAATGTGTAACATTGTAGGCGCTAAAATGAAAGAATCTGGTATGCAGAGTTAGATGTAAAACCTCCTAGACCTAACTTTTCTACAGACTATGCAGACCAGGAGTATGTTCTTAAGTTTTAATTAGGGAATCACACTCTTTGTACTTTAGATAACGGGTCTTTTTGTGTTTAAGGATTAAATATGCCCACAAAATGAATCACATCACATGAGCAATGTTTGAGCAAATAAAATACTACATTTGAGTGTTTTCTCCAAGAGGCTTTTGCAGAAATAGCCAAAAAAAGTCATGCTGAGGAGAAAAATCAACCCTGATATGTTGGCTGCTGTTGCCACATACAAATTTTCTCTCCACACCCAATAGAGAACACATACCTCAGCCGAACAATTGTGAGCATATGTTAGCTATGCCAATATCCTGTGGAAAGTAACAAAAGGCTTTAACTTATTTTTAACTGAGAGAAGGGCATAACTAAGAAAGTTTGCACTTTATAATTT
Source organism: Anser brachyrhynchus (assembly GCF_964034855.1). Classification (NCBI taxonomy): domain Eukaryota; kingdom Metazoa; phylum Chordata; class Aves; order Anseriformes; family Anatidae; genus Anser; species Anser brachyrhynchus. Next base: position 97,931,574 of record NC_137694.1, read on the forward strand.
CAAGTCAGATTTGGGATTACTGTATTTCCCTCTTCGGGAAGTTGTATGATTACTAATTTTATAATTAAAAAAGTAAAAGTTAATGAGGAAACATGTTAACGTCAGATGATTTATGTGCCTATTAATATTACAAGTGTATTGGGAAAAAAAAGGGGGAAAAGGAAAAACCCATTGTGTAATCCAGTTCTGATGAAATGCCGGACAATTTTGAGACTGATAAAATGAGTCACTGCCAACTGACTCAGCATGACAACAGGAGTTCATTGTTGCATTTTGACTGAAGGAAACAAGCAGCCAGTTGGTTTAAACTGGATTCTTTCTTTCACTAAAATGTGATATTTCCACCATCTTCTTTCCCCATCTTCCACCAGCCCCTCTGGTGTCTCCAGTACATACTGCTTTTATTAAGTCCCGTGCTAGTCGGCTAGCACCGCATACAACACACATTAAGCCCTCGGATGCAGCATGTTATAAAATTAACTTAAAAGGCTGGAATACAGCTCTGTTTTTAAGTCCCAGTATATTTATATTTCACATATGGTTTTTGCTAGGCTATTCACAGGGGGGACTATAAAGCATCTCAACATGTGAGGTACTCTTATAAATTCCACGTTGTCCTTAGTTGCACTCGCTGTCCTCAGGCATGGGGGCCGTTGTACTGGAAGCACTGATACTGATATACGTGCTGCTTCTTACATCCACATCTCCCCCTCCCTGCTCAGAGGTTTGGCAGCAGCAGGACGGCTGAATTCAGCTCAAAAACTGGAATTCCTGCTCCTCTCCCAGGCCTTCTGGAGATTGCCTTCTGCCACCCACTGCAACTTCCCTCTGAAGTTAACAAAACAAGGAGAGCTCAGCAAGCGCCAAGGGGCTCAGGACCCTGTAGAGCCCGGGCAACACACCCACGCAAGATATACTGTCCCCATCCCTGAGCTCTCTGAGGACTGGAGCTGTGCCCAAGTGCTTTTAAATACAGTAATGATGTGGATTTATGCTGTTAATACACAGGAGGAACCAAGAGGAAGGCTCACCTGTTGCATAGCACTGTATAAAGTGTGCGCTGTGATGCTGCAAAATCTGGTTTGTGTCTCTTCTCCCTCAATATGCTCAGATCTCTCAGTCTTATCGTTCATTATTTTCTGCTTTTTTGCCCTTAAACTGCTTCTCCTGTAGTTGTCCAGAAACGTGAAGAAACCCTTTTTCTGAAGGAGATTATCCGAGTCTGAAAAGTTTATTAACTGCAGCTTATGAGAGAATCCTGAAAATAAATTATTTTTGAGAAGAAACAAGCATCAAGAAAGGTGCATACTTTTTCAGGCAGCTAAAACATCTCCTGTCATTATAACTTTTTAAAAAGCATATTTTGCCAAAAGCAACTATGCCATGCCAAAAATTATCATGCCAGGAGAAAGAAACTACTCACAACAGAAACACCGGTAGTCAACAAACTGGGTTATATTCCTGATAATTTACCAGGTGACTTTGACTAAGTCAGTCAGTGTCTCTAAATTTGAGTTTATCCATCAGTGCAAGAGGTTACTAATGCCTCCCTATTTCAGGAGGGTGTCTTAAAGCTTAATTAATTGATGTTCATAAAGAACTCACATTCTCAGATGAGAGGCATCAGAGAACACCAAAGTATTATTAATCTCAGGTGCCAAAAAATTATCCCTGCTCTTGCAAGAAACAGCTCTGAAATATTTGTAATTTCTATGGTAGCAATATCCCCAGTTCAGTTTGCAAATGATGAGAGTTATCCAAATAAAATAAATGTCTGGTCATCAGAGTAAACAAAGACATCATTTTAAGAGTCCAATCTAAATTGTAGAGATAATCAATATGAGAATAGCAGTGCCCACAATGAAACCTGTATTAATTATGAAGAGAGTTTATGAAAGAAATTAATCATTATTATGGAGTTCACTGTAGGAATTTAATAGCATGAGCCAATTCTACATGACTCTTATGATGCTTGAGGTCAAATATGCTGAGTTTGAAATAAACTTTAATCTACTCTGAACTAACTTTGTATAAAAAAAGAAAGCTTCTCATAAGTTCCACAGTACTGCCCAAAATAACAAATCTACTCTACCCCATAAGTGCGTGTGGTCTGATATGCCATCCTGAAAATAGATTCTAATGTCTCTCCTCCCCAACTTTTTTTTAATCAGTGCTATAGAAAAACTACATACAGTGATTACAAGAGAAAATTAGATATCAGAGGTAACCAATATGTTTTTATGATATTTTTTTTAACTAACCACTCATCCAAAATAAACACAGCAATGTTTATGGAAATAAAGAAATAAATTATAGCAATTTTAGGTAGCATACCGCAGTCAAATAAATACCGTTTTCTAATAAAACAAACTGGGAGAAACCCTAACAGAACTTAACCCATAGTAACCAAAAGAAAAACTCAGGAGACTTTCTGTTCCAAAATCAGAGTTGTTCTTGAAAGCAAAAGATTAATATCCATTGGTCAACTTGAGAGCTAATCAATTAATCCTTTTTGTTAGATCATAAATTCTCTGGGGAGATACTATGACTGGAGTTGTTGAAAATGCTCAGGGTTGGCTTAATTCCATCTCCAGTCAAGTCAAGTCCCCACTGTCTTCAAAGGGAGAAGAGCTAGACTGATGCTGAGAGCTTTTGAAAAGCCTATCCTTTGCATTTATTTGCTTTTGTGAAGTACTCCATAAAACAAATAAAAGCAGGATGACATAAGTAATGAGCCCATCCTACCTCTGAGGTCCACACGCAGCAAGTACTTTGTGGTCAGAAGCTGACAGAGAATTCTGGGGGAGTTTTGTCCGGGGAAATTTTGTGGGGGTTTGTGAGGGGGAGGAGGTTGTGATGCAGCCAGGTCAAAAAGGCTGGCTTCCCCTACAGGTGCACAGGGAGGCACAGCAGAAATAATACCTTGTTCTTTTCCAAAATATGGGACTATCCGTTTTGGAGGCTACTCATAATGAACACGGAGCTTGCAATACTGTCAGTACTAATTAGATGTGCAAAAGGAAGAATGAACCCTTAAAATATTGCAAGAACAAATGGTCCAATTAAAATAGTCCGAAAGAACTCAGTGGGAATATTTCTCTTAGCTTCCTTTGTTGATGCTGTAGGATTTCTTTGTAGTTGTACAATTCTGCTCACTCAAATTCTCTTGGCAACTACAGACTTCCTTACGTCTGATCTCATCACACACAGATGGCTCATGCTTGTAAAATATTATTTGGGGACGTGTTGGAGTGGCCTGAACATGGGTCACTCCAGCAGCGTAATCTGACTCTAACAGTTTCTCTGGACTCGGATAACCTTGAGTTCAGCCATTGTTTCCCAAACTGTAAAATGGGGAGAGCGTCAACCTGCTCACAAAGCAATGAGAATGTGTGAGCCAATATTCGTACAGCTCTGGAAAAAAAAAAAAAAAAAAAGGAAAAGTGTTATTGCTATTTGGGGAGAATATGAGAGGGTCATGTGGGCTTCAGTTTTATTCTCTTCTCTGAAACAAACACCGACACAGATATAAATAGTGCCTGCAGGAAAGCAAGGGTGAACTGCTTGCTTTTTAAAAAAATAAAATTGTAGCTTTTGCATGTGAAGTCTGTTTAGAAGAGTTTTGAATATTTTAATAATTAAAAAAATTCTTTACTTCTAATAGTGTTAACATTTACCAAAGTAGATTTTTTTTTCAGTGGTTTCATAAATTCGCAGTATTTATCCACCAGTTCTGGTTTTCATAACAAGACTGTGGTTTTTATTTTGATCACTGGTTAATTTATTGCTGCAGCACATCATTTTCCTTTTCTTTTGGAGGTTCTGAGGAAAAGTAATTCTTTACAGACACTGTTCAGATGGTATTTTTCAATTAAAACCACTTAAAGCAGAAAAGAACGGTTGTCTGGTGGGGGACTGAAGATCAGAGTTCAATGCTTGGCTCTACAATAGACTCCCTGGGGAAATTTTCAAAGGCACAAATGGCAGGTTGGCACATCACTCCCATGCTTGCTTTAGTGGGAGTTAGTTGCCTCTGAAAACCTCTCTTTCCTTTCCCTGGATTATCCTGATCAAGTCACTAAATCTTTCTGTGTCTTAGTCTGCAGTCACTATAGTGGGAATTACAATATTTTGTTCCCTTCACCTTTTGCTTGACTTGCTCATTTAACTATACGCTTCCTGAGGCAGCGATTCTATTTTACAGTATGTAAAACACCCACACCAGCGGATGGGGCGCTGATCTCATCTGGGACTTGCCTAGTTCTATTGCAATACACAAATGATGTTAATAGTGATCTGGGAATCTGGATAGCATTAATTTAAACTGTTTTCTCGAAGCCCAGGTTATTGTGCCTTCTAGGAGCAGTACTGAACTGGAAATAAAACTGCCAGGATAACGCCATCCATAGAGCAGGTGCAGGACAGGCAAGATGGGGCAAACATCTCTGATATGGCACCAGCAACATGACCCATTCACCAAAAAGTGGGATGAGTAACCCTCTTCATCTCAATCCCTGATTTCTGGTAACTTTCCTTCAGGCCAACCAGAACCACACAAGTCTACATTCTTTGACTGAAACATTACATTTTACAGGAACAAATGTCTGTGCGAGGCGAGTGTGCACAAGGCACAGAAGTTTGTTTCAGCAAACAAATTGTGAATCTGAGTATGTTTTGACACCACAAGAGTACATGTACTGAGCCACCGCAGCAGCAAAAGCAGTTCTGTTTCATTTATCCTGCAAGTCAGGACTAGGCAACACAATTTTTATTTTCAAATGGCAAATGCAAAAATCTCAAAAATGTAACACATGCAACCAATTAAAGGGCAAGAATGACAATACAGTGAACAAATGTGCATGGCACGTAAATTCAAGGCAATTTTGAGCTGCATTTGTTTACCCAAAAAGTGGACTGCCCCAAAGAATTATGTAGGTGAAAATGAGAATTATTTTATCTCCTGAACTTAAATGCAATGTGGCTACAAGTAAAGAAAAATAAATAAATAAATAAACAAATAAACAAATAAATAAATAAATTTCCAGGCACATGCATTAATTACCTAGTAGCCTACCAGGAATTACCAAATTTGCCAGCTGTGATGAGGATAGAGCTCAGTATGTTCCAGAGCTTCGCCACTGAATGACGACGTATTTCAGACACCCAGTAGTAGTTAAACTGGCCTTTGTACTTTTGCCCTACTGTTTAAATGATTCTCTAAGCCATTCAACTTTCTCAATGACTTCTTTATGGCCATAACCAACATAAGTTTTGTGGGCAAATTTTTTTCCACAAGTAAACTCTGCTGAAGCCAGCAGCATTACAGTAGAATTATTTTGATACAATGTATGCATAAAACTTACAGGTATCTTTATGTGCCATAGGCACATTCCCTGCTTCCTTCTCCGTCATCCAGCTTGCATCGTCCGCACACTCAGCCCAGGATGCAATACAAGGCAGAGTTCCTACAGTAGATGTAAATAATTCAAGAAAGTTTGTAACTCCTCAGGGAGATTTACTCACAGATCACCTGCTCACAGAGCTTACAGAGATGTCAGAAAAGTTCCAGAATTATTAAAGATCAACAATGGGAAATAGCATAAGAGAATATCAGTATTATTTCTGCACAGAGCTGAAACTGGTTTTGATATTTTTCTTTTTGGATAAATTAACAAACTTCAAAGGGAGCGGTTTAAATTTGCCAGAGAAGAAATGTTGTTTGATTGCTTCATGTACTGGGGTGCTGCTGCAGTCAGATCCAGGAAGAATGACGCACCACAGTCTGACATGGCTTTGATAATAGATAAGTAAACCATAGGATTGCCAAATCAAGAGGTCAAAAAAAAAAACAAAAAACAAAACCACCCAACAACCCACCACCAAAAAGAAAAAACAAAACCAGGAAACAACAAAAACAAAAAGAGCTGCTAAAGCAAATCACACCAACAGAATATGCAGTGCAACATGAACAAAGGAAACCCAAGGAAACCCAAACAACCCCCTTCCCTATTACTGATGGCATGCCCCGTGTCCCACATGGCATCATCGCAAATGGATTCTGCACAGAGGGAGAAAGACATAAGCAAACAGTTCTGCAGCAACAGCAGCCCAGGCAGAACACCACCACTTGCCAACCGAGAAGCCTTGACTTACTGGCCACGTGCCTCCACTTCTGTTCTGCTGATCCACTTCCACTACATCAGTGGCACCTTGAGGTGGGTTTACAAGCACTGGTGACAGAAGCGTTGTGAACGTGACTTCCCGTTTGTGACAATCTTTGTATTTTCCTCCCAAAGGCAAAGCGTACTAAGGACATTCTTTACGTGTCCTGAGGCCAACAGGCTGTCACTTCCTTTACACAACATACCACATATATCTAGGACACAGAAAGGGTTATTTCAGACTTTAGAGGGGACATCTATACCCAGAACGTTTCCAAAATAAGGATGGCAAGTTGCTGAAATAACTTATTTAAAACTTTTTCTCAAGTACAGAGCGATAGAATTGGAGTAAAATCATCTAGAAGGGGTTGGAAACACTTCCTCTTGAAGCCTTAAACATCACTTCTAGTGACATTAACTTGAGCTACATATCCCATCGGAGAGCAAGTGTCAGCAAAGTAAATGCATTAGTTAAAGCTTAATAGTAGTTTGGTGTTCAATATCCTGAAATATTTAATATGTTTTTTCCCAAAGTAAACTGTTATTCAGTTTTAATGAAGACATTAACCTGCTTGATTTGTAAGCTCCTGTGGGAAGTCAGTCTAAAACACTGTCACAAGAGGTAGGCAGAAGTAACAAGAGCTATGACAGGAAATCAAGCACATTTTAAATGTTAAAAAAGCAGCCAGAAAACGAGTCTCAATATGCTCTTGTTTTCTTTTAGTTTTGTTTATTTTTTGGTAATATGATTTCTGCCCTTTAAAAGATGCCAATTAAGGCTGGTTATAACGTCGTCTGCACGTAACTGTGGGTATTGAAATCTATGTGAGTTTTCACCAACTATTTTGTAAACAAGAAGCGGTAGAGCACAGGCTCAAAAAAAAAAAGTTTGGGTCCAAATCTGAACTTTGAGACACTTTTCGGTTGCCAGCATTGCAGAATGACAGCTTTGAACCGGAACCCACTGCGACATTTTAGTCACAGTTTGCATGTCCTGGACCGACTCAGGATACAGGCTGCGCTTCATGGGAACAGCCATTCTCGGGAGTTTTCTGCTTGAAGTGAGAGTGATAAAACAAGATGAGCAAAAACGGTGAGACCCCGAGCAATTAAAGTGGGTGTGTACTCTTCCTGAAATGCATATTGGTGGTTTGACAAGGGAGACAAGCTGGCTGCCTTGTTTCACAGTAGCTGCGTTCAGTTCATGCTGTCAAGCGTGGATTCTGACACTTAACAGTATTAATATTGCTATTTCTATTGATATAATTAGCGCTTCTATAAATAATAGCTAAAGCTGCCATAGCTAAGTATATTACTGCAATCAGCACCATCAGGCCCTTCTTGGTTACACCCCCTCCTGGAAATACAAGCTGATTGATCTAAACGAGGAGACAGCCACCGAGCAGGGCTGCTGTTTCTCGTGGCCCAGCTCGGAGCAGCTTCCACCACGCAGAAGACTCTTCCCAACAACCACTTTGGATGTGTGAGACTAAAGTTTCTCACCAGTCTTGCACCTGCCAATGTTTGAATGCTATAAATAGGGGCGCCTCTTTTCAGCCACATGATGCAAAAACCTCGCGTTGAGCTCGGCGGTTGTTATTCACACGCCACAATGGGGGAGAAGTCCTGCGAGAGTTTTGGAGAGAAGCTGGACCCAACCTCTAAATTCCACCTAAAGAGCACAAATGGTTCTATGTATTTATTTTACAGCTACGAAACGGGAAACTGCCTAACAAAACAGGCATTGCTGCTTGTACAGAATAATAACAGCGCCTGCTCTTTCAGCCCCAAATTTCATTCTATTGCGCTTAAAACTACCAAAGAACAGCTTTTCTAGTGGCCTGAACACCAAACTCCAGGCACTCCCAGTCTGTTTTAAAGAACTTTGCTGCTGTTTCACTATTCCTGAAAGCCCCAACTTCTACCATAGGGTAAAGCACAGATCGAGCAGCACTCGTCGTGGAAATAAAACCTCAGTGCCTCGACAGATGCTTGCAAAAAATACAAACAGTTAAAAGTTATCACCCATTTTTGAAACAGTGGGGATTTTCTGCTTTCTTCTTCCATAAAGTGATGTGTGACACAAAGGCTTGCTGAAGGCCAGTGTTTACAGCGTCTGGAAATATAAAGTGCTACGTGTAAGAAAAACAGCCAGCGTTTCTGACCGCAGTTTGTCACAAAAAACCTTTAAAAGTTGGAAATCCTTAAGCTTTAGACCTATGGATGTGCCAAAGGTAGTAAGGGGATTAAGTCATTTGTGTACAGGCGCATTTTTAAACCCTGTAGGTTCTTGCAGCAACGCTACTTGCTAGCTGCAGTACTTGAAAACTTAAAATGGTAAAGAGGATACTACAACTCAGAAGAAGCTTTGAACTCCTGTAATGCTAAGACAGCTCGCTTTGTATGAGGCCAAAGCACTCAGCACTGTGTCTGGCAGTAATATCAATGCCAAAATCATTCCTGTATAATTCCACTGATGTCACTTCAGTTATTTCAAAGAGGAAATTCATGTCTAAGCCACGTTCTGTTTTCTGATGCAAACCCAGAATAACTACAGTGAAGTTTATGAAGTTACTAACACTGGCACTCACTGTCAAACCAAATAGCCAATGGAATAATTGGCACCGAGTCTCTGAAATTACTACTGAGATATTCTACATAACCATAACAACGGCATTTCAGAATTCTCTGTGTATATACCTTTGCAAATATCTGTGATGACAGCACATGAGCATTATTCCTGTTACACAGATAGGAAACAAAGACGGAGCAATTTTCCCTAAAGTCAAATATGCTATTCGTGGCAGAGCTGAGAGCTTCAGGGTTCCAAGTCTTAAGCCAGGAACCAAAACCAGTAAACAAGCACTCAGTCTTCAGTGTGCTTTTATGAAAATATAAGAAGCAATAATTGGGTTGGACCCCATATATGATAGAAAGAAAGAAAGAAAGAAAGAAAGAAAGAAAGAAAGAAAGAAAGAAAGAAAGAAAGAAAGAGAGAGAGAGAGAGAGAGAGAAAGAAAGAAAGAAAGAAAGAAAGAAAGAAAGAAAGAAAGAAAGAAAGAAAGAAAGAAAGAAAGAAAGAAAGAAAGAAAGAAAGAAAGAAAGAAAGAAAGAAAGAAAGAAAGAAAGAAAGAAAGAAAGAAAGAAAGAAAGAAAGAAAGAAAGAAAGAAAGAAAGAAAGAAAGAAAGAAAGAAAGAAAGGAGAAAGCAGAAGGAATAATTATTTTTTGAGTAAACAGCAAAACAATCAGAACTATCCCCGATGAGAAAATTTGATAACAAAGGGTTATATTTAGGCATTTCTTGAGGCATCTTTCAGGACTATCTGGTAAAATCAGAGTAGAATCTAGTATTTACTAGTATTGATAAGAGCAAGATAATCTACACCCTGAACTCTTTTTTTATTCCGCTCACACTGCTGGAGATACAAAATGTTGGACTTCACAAAGCAGTGCAAAGGTTCCAGAAATCACCTCTGGTTGTGAAAACCTGTCAATGACAACTATTTTGTTCTGCTTCGGGATCGCTCAGTGATTCATCTCGGAGTACACTGCTCATGAAAATTAAAGAACTGGATTTTGTTTTGTTTGTGTTGCTCTGATACCTACGATCAAGGGTCAGCATGACTATGGGAGGATAAACAAACAAAGTTTACTAAAAGCTGCCAGTTTGAGACATTGTATTGTTTTTGTTTTGTTTTTAATACCATAATAATTTGTGCATACTTTCGACAATAGCTTGCCTCTTCGGAGAGTTTAAACTGCTGGTAAGATTACTTGGGCTACTATGCATGCAATTACAGATGAATTTTGATTATTTAACATTAAGTTGGTACTTTGAACAAATTAAAAATAATTATTTTTCTCCCTAGCATCTTCTATATTAGTAATTCCAGTTGCTCTGGAATCTCAATTAACTAAGCATCCTAAATTCTGTCCACGCTTGGCCAGAGGACAGCCTTTTCCTTCATGGTACAGGTGTGATTATTTGGGAACAGTTTGCAAATCTAAAACCCCACCTTGCTTGAAGGGATTTACAGCCTCACATGACAAACTGTACTGAACAATACTGAGGTCCTGTGAAAAATAAACAAAGAGAACACATTTATTTTCTAATACCGAGATGGAAATCACAAGTCTTAAGAGGCACCTGGAATTTGACCAGAGTTACCCAGCAAGGATCAAATCCTATTTGTCTTAGTCAGGCAGTCCTGCTGAAATCAAATAAGCCTACAGCACGGATCAGTCTACTAGGGCTATGGTTTAACCTCTGAGGCATGCCATAAATCCTGTACCATAAAATAGGTGCTATGGATTAATTTCTAATCCCAAATTATAACTCCTCGTTGAAGAACTGAAAACCCAATTCGCCTCAAAGATTTAAACGAGGATAGAACCACGCTGAGACCTTTCAAGACTTTACTTTTAAAACATCGAACACAAATATTTTCCAGTATACTAAATTAATGCATTGACAATTAAACCGTGCTGTTCGAAGTAACTGAACAAATCATTCACTATGACACAGCATCTTTTTTTTTTTTTCCCAAATTTGCCTGCACATGTAGTCACTAATTTACCCAATAAATTAGTCCCACAAGTGGCTCTCCGAGTCATCAGTTTGAATTATCAAGTTTCTGCTGTATTTCCAAAACAATGCCAGGCATGCATGTGCGTGGGAGGGATGGGACAATGAAGCCAATAGGTGCAGCTGTGGCCTGGGAGGCAGAGGGGTCTGTGCAAACTCTGTCACTGCCTGCTCTTTGACATTGGCGAGTCGTTTCACTGCTGTTTAATTCAGGGTCTTTCTAGCATATAATATTTTAGCTGTGAAGTCACCCCCCAAACATTTGGAAAGCAAAGAAGAGCCTTCGTGAGCTTCACAGAGTCCTTTTCCACTCTCAAACAGAAACGTGGGGAGGCAGTCTGGGTTCGTTGCTTTTTTATCTTCCCCACGTGTAAATCAGAAAAAGAATCCAACCTTTACAAAGCACATTTATGCAAGCACAGGTGAAAAACAGCCTCTGTAAATGCAGAATATTGAACGAACTAGCTGGCACTTTGTGCACCTGGCCTCACTGCTGCACAGGATCTGAGCTGCTCTCTTCTTTAGGTCGAATGCTAGAAGCCCCCTGATTTTAAAGCAGGGGGCTTTGGATGCCATTCCTAACATTACAGCGTTACCATGATATCCTTGGCCAGAAAGATTCCTTTATTTGCTAGCACAACAAACAAGCCAAGTTTTATTTTAAGACTACAAACCATTTTATTTTGGAAGCCACAAGACATCCATACCTTTAACAACTGACTAGTCGCAGATTCTACGTGCTATCAGAAAGTTTTCTTCAGCTAGAAATGAGGATTTTTTTTTAAACACCTACAGATTAAATGATGAGATTTAAAATAATGCTAAAAATCTTCTGTAATGTTCTTCCTGCATTACAAATGGACTATTAAATCAGTGAAGTGCCAATCAAATGCTTTTGTACTTTGAAAGAAAGGTTTAAATAACAAAAGCAGTTTTTCAGGCCTCTCTCTCCCTCGGTAGTCAGTGTCACCTATGCACTAATTACAACATATTTACTCTCTTTTCTAGTAAGATCACAATTGAATAGATTTTCAAAGCACGATTTTTAAGAAAAGTTGCAATCAGAGTCTCGTGGATTCTGGCTCTTATTAATCCAGCTTGTCTAAGAAAAATACAATGTTGTGCAGTAAACTTCAAGATATATGACAGGACTGAATAATAACAGCTCTGGATTCGGTTCCCAGCTTTAAAATCAACTCACTGCACGACCTCGGGTGAACCATTAATTAACTAGGGCCAAATCCTCTGTGGACTAAACACAATGGAGCTAGCCAGTTTGTACAAGCCAAAGATCTGGCCCCAAGTTTCCAGAAGTTTTGATTCAGGCTGGCCAAACACTGGAATTTTCATCCTATGAAAAAAATGCTCAGTTGTGTTTCAGGACAAAAAGTAAAGCTCTCACATCCTTTGTGGAATAAAAAGTCTAAGCAATTCCTTGTGTGTGTGTGTTGGGGGGGGGACACGAAGCTCTCTCACAGGGGAAGGTTTTGTTCACCGTGCTTTCTCCCCGCGAGCAGAAAGTAGAATTGACAGAGGTTGTCAAGGCAGGTAGCCACGAACCATCACTTTAATTTTCTGGTCAGAAAAATCTATTTTTTTTTTTCCAGTAAAACTGGAACTTTCCTGCAGAAAACTGCAAGTTTACAAACACCACATTTTCCACTGGGGTGGGAAGGCTCCTTCCAGTCAACTCCGTGCGCTCGGAGCATCCACCGACGGCAGCCCAGCTGCTAAAAACACTCTCGCCTCGGAGTTCCTTACAGAAGGGTGACATTACTTTCCTACCATGGGGTTATTTTTGTTTTAAGTTACTTTTTGTTGCAAAGCGCCCCGGGATCCTCAGATGCTAAAGGGGACGGCGTTTCCACGTTAGCTCCAGCATTTCAGGGACAGGATTTCTATATGGGAGGTGATTTCTCTATGGGATGTAATTTCTATGTGGGACTTAATTTCCACGCGGGACTTAATTTCGTGTGAGCGCACCTCCCCAGCGCTCAGGAAGGCTGGAAGGTATTCAGACTTCAGGACTGTTGTGCAGTTGCAGCGTTTACGTAGATACTTTTCCACCCCAAGCGTTTACTTTGACCCGCGAGCCTCTCTCCGGGCTCTGTGTACCACGGCACCGGCCCCCTTCTCTCACTTCATTAACATTTATCCCTCGCACCTCAGCCCCGGGGCTGCCCCCCCGCGCCCCCCCTCACAGGCGGCGGTTGGAGCCCAACGGCTCGCAGCGCGCTCCCAACGGCTGCACCCCCCCCCCAGCGCTCCCCCCTCCTCCCCGTGGCCCCGCCCCCTCGGTGGGCGTGGCCTCGGCGGCGGCCCCGCCCCTACCCGCCCGCTGACCCCGGAAGCGCGGTACCTCTCTCATCTTCCCCCTCAGCGCACCGGCTCGGCGCTTTTCACAGGCGGCCCCCCTCATTGGCCCCCGCACACCCCCGCTGCCCTGCCCCCATTGGCTCCGAGCCCCGCCACTCCCCACCTGGGCCACGCCCCCCGATCCGGGCCCGCCCCCTCCCTGGCGACTAGCGGGGGGATTTTCTATAGGCGAAGCCGCGCTCGCCGGCCCGCTATGCGCGCCTCCTATTGGACCGCACAAACGTCGGTCAAAAGCGTGACGCCTCTCATTGGCCGGCGCGGGAATGATAACAGCCGCCTGGCTCTCTGATTGGCTCCGCCGAGGCGTCACTCTCTGCCGGCAGCTGAGCGCCGATTGGCCACCGCGGGCGCCTCCGCCCTCGAGCAGCAGGTTAGGTTGCGCTCCCCCCCCTTCTACGCATTTCTATTTCCCGCTTTATTTATTTATTTCCCCCCATAAACTTAAATGACCCCGGGGGGGCGGGGCCCGGCCGGCACGGCCGGCCAATGGGAGAGAAGGAAGGTGGGCGGGGGCGCTCTCCCTCCCCTTGGCCAATAGGAGGCGAGCGAGCGGGCCGCGCTTGGCTGCCCGCCGGCCAATCGCGCCGCGCCCTCCGCCCCCGCCCTGGCACGCGGGGGTCGGCGGCGCGAGGCGGGGGGGGGGCGGTTAACGGCCGCGGGGGGCGCGAGGCGCGGCCGTTGGGCGAGGCGGGAACGGGACGGGGGGTTGCCAGGATCGCCTCAGGCTGCGGCGCCGCGTCCCGGGCGGGCGGGGTGCGTGAGGAAGGGACGCGGGGTTGTTTCCTTCCTGCGGCTGGGCGAGCCCGGCCCCGGCCCTGCAGGCAGGGAGAGAGGCGAGGAGAAGCTTGTCGCCTCGGTGGGGGCTAGTCAGGTATGCAGGGCTCGGTCTGAGACGCTCCGGGCCAGCAGTGGTGGTGGTTTTACTGTGAAGTAATGGTTCGCATACATTGGCCAAAAGCAACCTCACAAAAAGCACCGTCGCCACAAGCACCACGAGGATTCACTCTCTGAGTCTCCAAGAAGGCTTGGACTGCTAGTTCCTTCACAAGGGACCTGAGTGAGGAAAACGTGCAAAAAAGACACTTGATTGCCTAAACCGGATTAAAGTCATCATTCAGTCCACCCCCTCAAAGGGAAGGCCAAGACCTTAATATTTTTACCCCATTAATATAAGCACAATAGCAGTAACCCTTGGTGTGTTAGCCGGCACAATCCCCCACACAACCCACATCAGAATAAAGAAAACCTGCTTAGTAACTTTGGTTATTGAGTTTTTGAAGTATCACATGAACATATTTATAAAGTTTTTACTGTCCTTAAAAACCTCTTACGCTTTGTTTCTGTCAGTTTTTGATTGTAATCCTGTATGCCCATACTGTTTTTTCTGAATTCTGTTACTCTGACCTACCTTCCTCTTTCTGCCTTTTCTTTTTTTGAGGTCAAAGGAGGTTTCATGCTTTAGCCAAACTCGCCTCAGTATATTTCTTCTTTCCTTCCTGTGCACTAGGTTAGTTTAATTTGGCTATTATCATCCCTTTGAAGAACCCCGAGCTTCTTATCTCCTTTTTCTCTTGCAGTCTGGTCTTGTGCAAGGCAGCATAATTCTCCAGTTTCCTCATCCTTGCAGTCAGCTGTTTGCTCTTCTGTCCTTCCTTTTGCATGGACCACCAAATCTGAGGTTATCACCTTAACCCAAGATGCCTCCCACATTTGTATTCGTATCCCGCTGTGGGAGCCATGTGGGGAAGAGCCCCCCCTTCCAGCTGGTTTCTCCATCTCTCACATCAGAGTTTGCCACCAGTGTTTTCCAGGAAATGACCCCGTTGGGTTCCTTCCTGCACAACTGAGCCTCCTGGTGCCATCAGCTCGGGCGATTCTGCTGCCTGTCTGCACATCTCCTGCCTGGATGGTTGATTCTGTACCAGATGCTGGGAGGGTGCCCAGCTCCTTTTCTCCTTTCATCACGCCCAGGACTTCAGCAGCTCACACTCCCTTAGAGCATTATTTTACACCATTTCTGAACACCAGACAAGGCCACTTCTCTTCCCCAGCCCCTCACTATACTCCCTGAACAAAGGATTGCCTTTTTATTTATGTTCTGGTCATGTGGGTCACCCCACATGAACCTTCGCTCCACTTAGAGCCCACCCTTTATTTTTTAGCCCATGTAACCCTTTTTTATTCTGCAGGGGGGTTACTTATTTATTTATTGTAACAGGAGTAATTAGTAAGCAAATTACAAGTGGCATTTAAAGAAGGGAAGGAGCCCCATCAAACTCAGCTCGGTATTTTACTGAAGTACTTGGGTTTTAAACACTAGCATAATCTGACTATATAACTACTTAAATGTAAGCATACGCCAGAGTTCTTTGCTGAATCAAAGCTTTAATTTTCTTCCCATTTTCCTGTGGCCTGTTCTGCATATTTAAGCTGAGAGTGTGTGGAGTAAAACTCTCAGAAAAATAATTTCTCTAGGGCATATTCTGTTTGATAATGTCATACCTGGAACTTCATCTGGGCTGTCAAAACAATGGCGCATGACAGTAAAACTGAGCACACTTCATATACATAAATCTTTCACAGTCTGTAACTAAGTGTCTAGAATGAGCTGAAGGCTCCTCTAGCTGAGTTATTTTTCTAAATGAGAAATTATGTGACCGTTACAGCAGATAACCTCCCAGCTAGTAACTTGAGGTAACAACAGGTATAGGTGATAATATGTGGACACATGATGAGAGGGCATACTGCAGAAAGATAGGTAATTCTACAGAGGCATGGAGGAACAGATTCCTCTCCTTGGACAGCATTTGTTGCCCACCTCAGATCACAAGGCTCTGTTTCTGGTAGGAATAAGATCTGTTTCAGATGCCCAGCAAGGTATTGGTGATTTGCTGACACAAGTGGGGAGGAATGTTTCTAGGGGTGATGCAAGTCTGCTTCTATTTAATGCTGTCCTTAATGACTGTGGGATAGCACAATTAAGTTTTGATTGAAAAATTATGCTCGAAAATGTTACAAACCTCTCCGAGAACATCGTTATAATGCAAGCCGACTGCATTAAACAGATGAAGTGTTGCAACCAACAGCAATTCTACTAAATACCAGACTAAGCATGATATAGAAACAAAACTATAGGAACAGCTGAGGAATTTCCTCCTGAAACAGGGATAACTACGGAGGCAGAAATATTCCCGAGGAGGATCCAAAAGGTCAGGCTAGACCACAACTGAAATACAAAGCAAAGGTTAAAAGAGCAAATCTCATTCTAGGGTATACAAACAGGAGTCAAACTAAGCCCAGGAAGAAGTAGTTCCTCTATACTCAGTGCCAAGGAAGCCTCAGCTGGAACTCCGTGTTCGGTTTCAGACACTGCATTTAGAAGAGACTCTGAAGATCAGAGACAAAAAAAGGTTTGAAGGAAGAACAGTAAGAGACTTAGAAAACGGGACCTATGAAAAAAGGACAGAGGAACAGGATTTGTTTAGTCTGGAAAAGAATGAAGAGGGGAACATCACAAAGTTCTTGCATTAAGTAAAATTACTGAAGATAAGTTGTTCTCCAAATCCACTGGGTCAATACAAAAAGTAACCGCTCTCATTTGTGGCAGCAT
Organism: Anser brachyrhynchus; assembly: GCF_964034855.1. Lineage (NCBI taxonomy): Eukaryota > Metazoa > Chordata > Aves > Anseriformes > Anatidae > Anser > Anser brachyrhynchus. The sequence continues at coordinate 97,948,308 of NC_137694.1, forward strand.
TTTTGCTCAGATGTTGGGAAAACCTCCTAAGGGTTCCGCACTGTAATGGCATCCTTGGAGGCCGTAGTTTCCCCAGTACTGAATGCTTTAAAAATTACATCAGACTGGGGCCAGCCACTTTGTCTGAACAATTGTCCAAGTCAAGGAGGGAAGATCTCAAGTGGCACACTGCCTTGGTGGGAACTGCACCACTGGGAGAAAGCAAACCAAAAATCCACGTCTTTTGGCAACAGCCAGCAACTTCTGCTTTACCTAGGGACAGGATGGTGTCAGGCAGCTCAAGGGGAGCACAGTGCTGCTCCAAGCAGCAGCAATTTCCGTCCTCTGCTTAGTTTAGGTAGTAAATAGTCAGGGCACCACCTCTGGGAGGCTACCAGGCAGCAGCTGTCAGATACTGTCAGCTATTGTTCCTGCAAGATCTTTCAGGTTTTTCCTAGCATTGCAGTTTTATGAGCAGGGGTTTCACCAGAGGAGCGTTACAACAAGAGGCCAGTTTCCCACCTGTAGCTTTCCCTGGGGCTAAGGCTCTACAGAGCAAGCCAATAGAGTTGCACGCAAATCCCTCTATTTATGGAGTCATTTAAAACAGATCTTAAAAATAAGTTTTCTGGTCACACAGTACAAAGATCGGCAGGCTTAGAATCTTGTAAGCAGCAACATCAGAACAGGTTGCATTTTTGTAGTAAATGTGTGTGAATATCAAATTCTATATAGTTGCTTACCACGTTTAAGTTTTGGGGCCCAAATTTCTTACCTTCATTGACAGGAATGAAGAAGTAATCTCTCGTCAGGCAGAACTCACAGTAAAAGCATAAGAAGTTTAATTTATTACATTCTTACAATATGACTTCATTCTTGAGCATTCTGTGACAATCTGGCCTAATATTGCACTGATTCAGACAATAGAGCTGTTCTATTGTACTTTAATGACTGGAAATGTAATTTGCTTCCTGTTTAATATTTAAGCCAGCAATAATACCAAAAAGGCTTATTGCTCCTAAGAAAAGATGAAAGGGGCATAACTCTTTAGCTTTTTTGTGTTCAAAATCTGACCTACTTTAAAAATACTAGAAACTCATGGGAATGGCCTTCAGAATTAAAAATACCAATATAAGATTGTTGCTTGGGAATTTTAAGATACATCACTTCCAGCTCATTGAAAAGCAGAATTTCCCTCCCAAGGGAAATCCAGATGATTCAAAATTAATTTTTGTCTTGAATTACTGAATTAGCAGAGTGTTTTTCCACAGAAAGCAGACTTAAAAGAAAAAAGATCTTGAACTTTAGAAATATTTAATTCAGGCTTGATGACTAACCCGAAATCTTCCAGTCTGGCTCATTTTCAGATCAACCTATGCCTGCTCTAGCAACCCTTACATTATCAGTGCTTTGGGGGGCTTTCTGTTGTCCTGACAGAGAAGAACTCTACCTCTAGTCCACACTGCCCATAAAACTCTTGAGTGGTAAAGAAGGAAGACGGATTTTGGTGAACACATGAGGAAGACAACTCAGGAAAGCTAATCTGTGGAGGACAACAGCACGATCGTGCATTGTGTGAACTGCTACAACAGCGACAGATGCAGTGGCTCAGATAGGGATGCAAAATCAGAAATAAAACAACTTGAATGCAGACCAAAGTGACTAAAACATGATTGTTACATGAGGTTCAGCTGCAAGCCTGCCCCAACCATTTCAACCTTAAAGGACCATTGCCTTTTCATTTGGTGCCACCGCACATCCCGTTACACTGTTGGACAATACCGCACGCATAGCTCTGCCACATCTCTCCTCTTCCTCTGCCCCTTGTCTCCTGCGTGAGTCCTCACCTTGAGGGCCACGTTCCTCCTTGCTGGCTGACACCTTCTGGCTGTCCCCATGGCAGGACCCAGCAGGTCGTGTCAAACACCTACAAGGCAAAAGAGAAACCAGAGTGATCTGAAGCTTCCTGAAATACCTTAGGGACAGAGTCATTGCTAGTACTTCACCAGTTAGGAGCAGTACCACCATGCAACTCTAAAGCAGATAAACGTACTGCGTTAAGCCACTGTCATGCTTCCACCTGACAGTTGGAAAAGTGGATCTTTTTGTGAAAGTGTTTTTTTTTTTTTTTAAAACATCCGCTTGGAATGAATATTGGTAAATGTATGTAAAATACAACAAACCTTTCACAAGTAATTCTGTGCAAGCATCTATCATCAGGCCCCACTAACATCAGGTATCACTGGAAGGAAGATGGAAAGAAGATATTTTTGAATGTTTTTTTCACTTAGTTTTATAAATAAGAGGGTGGCATCTCTTTTTAAGCCATGACATTTTGACAAACAATGATGCTTTGTGTTACCCTCTGGTGAGAAGAAATGTGAGCAGAATGGTTTCAGGCTATCTGAAAAGCAGCTTGGGAAGGAAGACTGCTGTGTACTATTCCCAGATCAGTCATTTACTTGCTCCATGTATTTGGATAAGATATTTAGTCCTTATCTATATGCCAAGGTTGTACTGCTTTGCTTTAACTGTACCAGATCAGTAAAGCTGTACAAACTCTAGTATTAACACAACTATATTGGTATTAAAGTACTTTTATCAGAATAATGTGTTCATGTGGGCAAAGGGAATAATCTTACCACTATAATGTACCTTTGTACCATTATAACTGCTGGCACAGCGGGGAGTGGACTGTTATAATGCCAAGATAAAAAGATCTCAGCCCTCACCAAAATACTTACACCTAGTGCTAATATTGTGCATAGACCACCTCTGGTGTCTCAGCTTCCCCAGCTGTAAGAGACTTGTAGTTTGTGCCTTACAGGGCCGATGAGCCTTAATTTATATCTGTAACAAGGCTTCAAAAGTCTGCATGAAAGGTGACAGGGTTTTTTAGCCACTCAATACTTTTTTTTTTTTAAAAATCAAATTTCTAAGAAGTGTTTGCAAGAGATAGCTGTGCCCCCAAAACATGTCATAGCAGAGCAGTTTAGCGGGGCTTGCCTCATTTTTCTGTGAACATTCACATTACATTTAACTCAGACTTCTGACAGCTATTTCATGACATATTGATTGTGAAACCATCCCTATTATTTCGTGTATTAATAGGGAAATCCACTCCTCTACTTCTCCGGCCTTCAGGGACTGGCTTTTCCCTCCCACTGCCATTAGCCTGACAAGCAATAGTTAAATCAAGGGGTACAAAAGAAAAAAAAAAATCTTTCTCGAGACAAACATACAATAAGGGTGTTTTCTGTGCTGCTTTTAGCCAAAAAATCCGGGAGGGGGAAAAAAGTCAAGAGGCTGCCACCTGTTGGGAGAAAGGAGGGAGAACATGAGAGCCTCAAACCCTGGCAGCACCTGACAGGAGTTGAGCAATGTTGGGCTAATTGTTGGTGTAAATGACATCAGCATTTGGCCTGCGATCAGTAGCTTCTCTCCGAATAATTTAGTAAGTACAAATATTAAAAAATACTTGGAGTTAGACATTAACCAGATTAAATGTTTAGACAGCAATAGTAAAATGCATTTGATCAAACTTTATGGACTGAAACTCAAACAGTTTTATTTAGTAATAATAATGGGGATACTGATGCAATTCTTAGTTAATCAAAAGGGAAAACTCAGAAGCAACAGTCTTTTGAAATGGAAGAAATATCATTTCAAGGGCAACTCCAAATTCGTTCACGAAAGATTTCCTAATCCATGAGCCCATTCTAATCGCTCCTTTCCCACAGGCACTCGTTCTGAGTGCCAGGGCCACTGATGTTTTCTCCAGGTTCACTGTCCATTTGAAAGCCGTGGAGCTGGATGCTTTGCAGCAGACTTTCCAGTGCATCTTGCATCCCACACAGCTGCTCAGCCCTGCATTGACTCAGCTGTCTGCTACAGTGAATGTGAGGCTCTGACCAAACATTAATGGGAAAACCTTGGACCTTCAAGGGTCCCAGGAGATGCCTACACAGAAATGGATGCAGAAGACCAGGATCCTCTTTATTGTCACGCTCTAAAGACTTATACGCCTTTGTTTTCCAAACATCCAAGTAGAACATAACCCATACCATATACGTAAATGCCCCCATCTACTTTCTTCCAAAACATATAGTGTTAAAGCAAAGTTCAAGGACATTACAACAGAGTCCCCCTTTTTAGGACAGAGCTTGGGTCCAGGAATTCTGTTAAGCTGTAGGAAAAGCGAGGCCTTAGAGGGTTCCCCTGGATTTCAAGTGCTGGAGCCTTCCCACCAGGCCTGCTTTCCAAATCACCTCCACCAGCATGGAGCTCCAGCCCAAAGCTGCTTGCTTGTGTCTAGGGAGGGGATCACATCTGGCTTGAATTTAGCATTTGCTGTTTGTTAGCACTCCAAAGGCTGTTTAATTTATGTGCAGCCTGCATGTGTGCACACATGTGTGTATGTATGTATTAAAGAAGACAGCTGGTTGTATGCAGGCAAGGTTGACTGTCACCCCGAGGCAAGAGGCCCATGGAAAGCAGGGTGGCCGGTGTTGCATTATTGCCCTTTACAATTCTTTGACCTCTGCTTGATATATTTTTCCATAACCCTAGGCAGTGAGCTCTCTGTGGGTGGGAACTATCTGTGTGTTATTGTCTGTTAAATGAGGCCCTTGTTGTGGAACAGTTTCTGAACATCACTGCTAGGCAAATAATGCCAACAGGCAAGGTGGCCAGCATCTGTCTTTTCTGGTCCACCCCAGGCAGGGTGGGTATCGCCTGATCCAGGGGAAGCTGGCCTGCAACAGGAGCAAAAAGCTGTTCCTTTAGAAATATGCTGACACCAGCAAAGCACGAAAGCCACAAGTCCCAAGAGCAAGAATGATACACAACACGTGAAGCAATAACTAGGGTAGCAGCTCACAAAGGTGACCCACAGACCTTCTGAGATGGACAGTTGGGAGCCAAGGCAAGCACAGCCTCGTGCAACAGCATGAGATAGCACTCTGCCCAGGCATAGCAGAAGCACATGGAGTCATTGGAGTTAGCCCTTTCAGTTGCTGCTGAGCTTATTGCTAAAAAGGAGCAGTGCTAGCACATCAAGGTGATGCCCAGGAGACTCATACCTACATTTCTGACCCTGTAATATTTCTTTGTCCTGCAGGAATTGAAGTGTCTTTAATACACTGAGAGAACTCAGCGCTTTTCAATGGAGTTTGCACTGTGGGGCAGAAAATAAGTGTAGAACAGAGGAGATTTTGCCTTCTTCACAGTATCCAGTATGTGACAGCGCTGTCAGGATGTTTATACACAGGTGCTACTGTTGTTCAAGTGAGTGACAGTGGTTGCAACATGCACCATGAATGACAACTGAAATTCAAAGCTATACCAGTATAAAGTTGAGAGGCCCTTAGCTCAAAGTAGATGTGACAGAGGGCCCGCAGTATTCCCTGATTCTCTGGGAATAACATTTATATTTTGCCATGAAACTGTGCTTCAGAATGCAAGTCCTTAGGGTTACTAGGGAGGCACTGAAAGCATCAGCTGAATGTACCTGATGCAGTATTGCCTGACTGCTTTTTTGGCCTCTGAGGCTTTAGACTGGGGGGAATTACAAATATTGAGTTCCTCTCCAGGGGACATTAACTCTGGAATATAACGCTAGGCATTAAATTACAAAGCATACAATCACTTCACTGCTAACCAACTCATGCTTGTACCAGAAACCTCACTTAATCCTCACACCTTCCCCAGTCCCACAAACTCCTGTTGCCTTCTACTCAACCATCCAGTTTAGTTTGGCAATACATGAACCCTTTTTTAAGTGGTGTCAGGACAAAAAAACGTTTGTCATTCTGAAAATTGAAAGTAAAAAGATTAAAATATTGAACACTAAGTTGTGTATTATATTTTTATAAACAAGACTTGATTTTCACATTTCATTAAAAATGTACCTTAAAAATTAGATTCAAGACAATCAATGTCTAGTCTACTGCACCATCAAGATAAGAACCCAAGACGTTTTTAAAGGGTCTGTCTGGCGTCCTGTAAAGTTTAATGTGATTGAAGGGCCCTGATCATGTAGAATCTTGTTCAAGAAGCTGGAAATCATGAGATACAGGTACTGCTTTGTTGTGCTGTCAACTTGCTGAGAGTCCTTGGACAACTGGCTCATGTTGTCTTTTTCCATCAGAAAGCAGTAATATTTAAAACTTCTGCCTACAGTTAAGAGCACGAAGCAAGTAGAATAGAGCTGTTAACTCATATGCTATTTGCTAGCATTACTCTGGGATAAACAATGAGAATTGCAATTACGGGCAGGGTGAACATTACCATACTTGCAATAATGGAATAAGATTGCACCGAGTATTAAAGCTAGAGACCTATAAGTGTTAGCTCTCTTACCACTTCCCAGAACAAGCTCATCTCCGTTCTCTGGACAGCTAACAGCACACACTGCATATAGTGACAACGCAGAAGTGACAGCTCTCAGCCTCTGCTCACTGCCTCACTTACGTTCACATTAGGATATGACCTACAGGGTTGCAGGGGCATCGTGTTGCCTGACTGCTGGATGATGTCAGCCCCAGTCATCTATGTATCATGGCTCTGGGGCACTGAATCATTTCCTTTTTTGTGCCCTTTCTGATGGAGAGGATCTGGAAGTAAGTGCTTTCACCTTTCATAGCCCCTGGCTAGCTGTGTCTGGCACGGGAACCCATCATACTGAGCAGGCTGTGCTGGAACTTCCCATTTTAACCGTAAGAGCTTAGAAATTATGGTGCTGCCATCCCATCTAGTGGAGGGATCAGATTAATTCATCAGCTGCTTGTTGCTAAGTAAGCACATACTTCTGCTGTGACTAGGAGCAGAGCCACCAGCCTGGTCAGGATATAAGCAATCCACACAATGTGCTCACACATTGTTGAGTGACCTGGTGTGGGACAAATTGGGTGCACTTTCTGGCAAGAAAAAAAAAGTCTGAAAGTTTACACTGACATCCAGTAGCAATACCTGTGTCAGAAGACCAAGTCAGGAAGTCAATCTAATAGTTTGGGAGGGATCACCAACAGAAATCCAGCTCTGCAGCAACGCTTCACTAACCAAGAGCAATGGGGAAGTGAGGAATCTATTACTTGACCTAGGTCTTTGTAGCTTCTCTCCTTGCCCCCACACAAATGCAGCTGTTTTCAACACATCTTCCTGTCAGCTCAAGAAAAAATGTGAGCCTCAGCCCTTTCCATGGCTGTGGAAAAACTGGCTGAAGCCATTTGCACCGGGAAGGAACAGCTAGCTACCCCTGACTGCAGGCAACAGCTTTGCTGCTGCAGGGCAGGAACATGAGAAACAGCTGTAGTTTCTGAGCTGCTGCCAAGAATTAAAACTAATTAGCCATTTCGAGGCTAGCATAAACACTGGTTCTCTTTGAATCCTCCTACAACCTCCGTAAGGGTCATGATCCACCATGGAGGAACTTTCACCTACTTCACAGGCAGGATGGGGAGGGAGAGATCACTCCTTCCTACACGGAAGAGACTGTAGAGCCAAGAACTGTTGTGTTTTCCTTCCCTGAGCAAGGGAACTGTCTCCTATCAGGTCAGATGAGCAGGGCACATTACAAAAAATCTAGCACTAGAAGAGTAAGCCGTCCCTGTACCTGTACAGAACATTATTTCGCCTGGCACTAAGGAAACAGAGTGGGGGAATATCTGTAATGCATCTGATAGAATGAGCCTGCATGACTCCTCGTTGAGGATCACCTCTGCCAGCCTGTGGCCTCATTCCCCACCACGGACCCCCCCCGTGCAGCCACACAGTGCAGAGCTCTGTGCAGCTGCCCTGGGGCAGGCAGCTGCTATAGGGTGACACAGGCTGGATTTTGCCATCCTGCAACTTCGCATGTGCTAGGATGAGAGGTAGTCGGTTTTGAACAAGAAGTCTGCAGAGTCTTTCTAATCCATCATTCATTTGATGAGATCCCTTCAGGTTTCCTCTTTTAGAGGTCTGTGCGCTCTAGCCCAGCTTTTCAGACAAGAGGAGTCCTTAGAGCCATCACTCTTGCTGGGGAACAGCTTTGGGGCAAGTGGGCACACAAGATAGGGGAGGGTGCCCCCATCCTGGCAGGTTATACACTGCAGGTAAGGATCAGACATCACTAAGGCAGCATAGGACTAACTTACTTCCACAAAGCACGTGGAAACAGGTTTTGTAGATCACCCACAGATGCCAGCTAAAGGTTTGCTAATGCAAAATAAGCAGCATCTGATTTTGTTCTTTCCCCTCACCCTCATCATAATTAGATCACCAGTGAGTTAAATCATCATTTCTTTACACAACAAGAATACAATGCCTTCTGCTATTGATCAGTGCCTCCAGCTCGTGCACGCACAGCCCCATATCCCATTATTTCCAGTGGTACAAAAGTGCTGTCTTCAAAGTGCACTAGATGGCAGTGTTCCTTTTGAATCACTGCAGAGCCACCGATCCACCATGATCACTCAGAAAGCAAGGCCCTAACATGTTGGCATTGTCAATTCCAGGGTATTCTTCCAAAATTTGGGCTGCCAACCCTTGTGCCATTCTGAAATGGAAGATTGCCTCCTCGACTCCCTTCTGCTGTCACCTCTGGGCAAGCCTTCTTCACATTTAGTTGTCCACTATTGCTTCTTGCTGTTGAGCCCTCAGAGGTAGGGCTGAGGGCAAGGATGAGTTGTGTTTCTGCAGCACAGGGCTCATAGGTAGCTTAACCTTATTCAGGCTGAGCTTAAAAGTCACAGCAACTCCCCCATTGCAAGCTTTGATCTGTTGTCTGCATCGATCCTTGGGATTCTTTGGAACAGACCGTGCTTCCTTCAGGTATCAGTATGAATTTAGAACATTAAAAGAAACACATTTGGCTTTCAGGTATGAAGTGAAGGGTATTTTTGCTCTGAGATGCTGGAGGTGCTCTGAATCAACACACCTCACCAGGGCAATACCACATCAAGACACATGTTGGGAGAGTCATTTTGATAGCATCATCTCAGGTTTGAACTTGCTGCCCACTCACAGGGGGTTCTTGACACATTCATTAGCATTACCTCTAGTGAGAAATTTAATTTTAGCCAGCTGTCTCCACTGTGCAGCTCTGCCCCCTTTTGTGCCGAAAGGGAAGCTTCAAGCCATTCTGCAGCTGTGCTTTTAGGAGAGGAAGCAGCTCCAAAGGAAAGTGTACTCTTCATCTGATCTTGAAGGGACAAGGGTGGAGAGCAGCCCAGCAGAGGAAACAGAAGATGAGCAAAGCAGTGCTCAAACTGCCTGGGCTGAATTCTACCCCTCATAAAGCAGGGAAGTTGTGGAAGGCAATTTAGGAGGGAAATTTGATAAGTGTTAAACAAATCCCAAGTGGCTGAATGACAGAAGTCCTGTCACCCTCGGACTCTGCTGGGGAGTTGAAGGTAAAATTGCTCCCCTGGTGATCAACCCTTGAGAAGCCCCAACACTGCATTTGCTGGGTGCCATACCCTGCCAGCAGCCCTGTGCTACGCTCCAGATAAACCTCACCACTCTGGAGCTGGCAGTCTACATCCTGATGCTACGCCTCCGGCTCCCTGCCAGTTGCCATCTCCTGCAGCCTGGGGTTACGGTGTCATTTTGGTGGCCAAACATACCGGCCCCTGGGGGGTAGTTTCTGGTGGCAAACCTCGCTCGTCTCCTTAGCCAAGAGAGGGCAGCATTCTCCCTCGGCTGGGAAGGCAGGGGAGGAGGGAGCCGGCTGGCCACAGACTTTCCAGGAAAAGGCATGCTTTATCAGATGGCATTTTAGAACAGACATTCATTTCAAGACTTCGTGCATCTGTTTAGAGAGATGCCAACTGATTTACACCTTGGGGTCACCAAGGACACTATCCTACCCATAAACAAAATCTGAGCCCATCCTAGGCTTGCCACCCCCAGCTACCCATGCCTGCCTTTATCCCAGCAAGGTGTGGCAGTCTCCTGGAAGCGAGCATCCCTGCCCAGGTGGTGGCACAGCACCAAAGGGAGCAACACCTCTATTTCAGACTGGAAAGTAATGCTTTTAGCTTCACCCTGCAAGGTGGTGCTGGAGGGGAGGCATGAGAGGAGTAGTGGGCAGGTACTCCACATTTCTTACTGTCTTATATTTGTATGTAAGCAATGCTAAAACTGGATTTAGGAAGCAGACAGTGGATGGAAATAGAGGAGTCCAGCATCTAGCAAGTGACTTGCATACCAAATGGAGACCTCTGCTTCCCAGAGCTGCATCTCCTTCAAACAGCCATCTACATGATCTACTGAGGATGCCCATGGAGGCTCTCATTGGTGCCTGCAGTTTATTTCTGGCAGTCTTCAGGCACTGAGCTTCTGATGAGCTCAGAGGAAGTGTGGTGCTGTTGAAAAATCCTGCTGTTTGACTTGTGCTGCAGCAAGGGAGAAAGACACAAAAGCATTTCCCTGCTCAGGTTCCACCTGCAACAGGTGAGAACTCAAGAGGAAATGCAGATAGCTACTGCTGCACCATTTCTCTAAGCAAGGGAAGTGACTGATCACAGAAGGGTTCCCCATTCAGAGAACTAGCACTCACTTGTAGAGTTGGGGGAGAAAAAAAGAACAAGCCCATGCTGACAGATGTGCCACCAGCATTTCACTTCAGAGCTGCTGTGGTATGCTTATTATTGGTCTAATTAATGAGCTTGAAAGACTAGGAGTCACAAGGTTCATATGTAAAACAGATGGTAGACAGGACATCAATACAGCTTTTAGATTGTGCTGGAAAAAAAAAGCAGAAGCTTTCTCTTGAAATAATTTCTGAGCAGCATTTGATTTACAGTTCTAATGCAGCACACTACTTATACTGTTGCAAACATTTAAGAATGAGGTTCTCACTGAAGTTGAATTTAACTACAGCAGTAGATGAGGGTGGCTTGAATCAAACGCTGAGAACATTACAGCGCTGTGCAAGATAAGTAGGTCTTATTGCTAGCTCCACTACTGACCCGACAAGCCATTTCACCCCTGCCCTTCTGCCAGCCTTATTTAAAAAGGGAAATACCTTCTCTTTATAATTCCTGGTGATACTTTTAAACTACATGTTATTAACTATCCTAGCAGACAGAGGGAAAATTGAGGACTGTTAGAAGTTCACATCCTTCAAATTCTGAGCACTGCAATATTTAAGCTGATAAGTACTTTTCACCAACTTCAGTAGAATAATTTCAAAGAAAAGTTAAACTGAGCCACCATGGACTGGTGCACTCAGACACTGCATAGTTCAAGTCACCTCTGACTCAGTCTGGTCCTTCCATAAGCCACAGGGAAGGAGAGAGACCCTGAAGACACAGTGAAAGCCAACAAGTTGGCATTTGTCAGACTATAGCTGACCAATCCTTGTCTAAACATACTTGGGGACAGTGCCTAGTGGATAAATGGAAGATGAGCAGAACTCATGCCACCATACCCATGGGAGTCAAATCTAAACAGCTGGATGGATCCAAAGAGCACTGAAGATATGTTATAGATAGACACGTCCTAGCCACTAGACCATGTGCCCAAAGGCCAAGCACCAGTTTGTGCTCTGGCTGTTGGCTCATAGTCACATCTCCATCACAGCTGGACACTCCTACTCCTGAAAGTGTGTGAACCCCAGGGTGGGAGAACATGCTACACTTCCACTTCCATTTAGTGTAACAGGCTTGGCTGTCAGCTTCACCATCACCGTGACACTGGTTGCTGGGTTTAAGGATGAAGAGAAAAATGTGCTCTCCAGGACAGAGGCCAACTGCAGTCAGTGTTCCACAAGCCCAGCACTGAGCTGGAAACCACGTAGTGAGAGTTTAGCAAAAGCTTAGTGTGATCCATTGACCAGAGCTATTGAAGGGGTGACTGCTGACTGAAAAGCAGCCAGGGACATTCAGAGCTCGGTCTCATAAGAAACCGGGCAGGAGCAGAATAGCAGAGTGCTGTTCATGTAGCCTGTGCCTGCCAGGGCCACAGGGGATGCTGGATGTGCTCTGCACTCCCGGTGAGGAGGGGGAAAACCCCATGCTCAGCCATTTGTCTTTACCTAAAGCTCTGATCATGACTGATTTTAGCAGAAAGATTGAAGAGACTCTCCACACCCAGCAATTAACTTCTGTACCATTTGTTGCAATGGTCAGAGCAGAGGTCATCTGACATGCTCACCTCTGGTGAAGCATTGAGAGTAGCATGAGGATTTGCAGCTCTCAGACTTATTTCTGTGGGAAGCAGAGACATTTGGCATGCTAAAAGCAAATGGGATCAGTGGTTTTCCTGTATTTCTTTAAAGTACTAAAGGGACCAGGTTCATTCAAGCCACAGGAAGGCACATTAATATCCAATAAGCTTTTGGCAGAACGCAGAAGAGCAGTGAACACTTGCCAGAAGGCTTGCAATGCAGAGACTTGGGACTAGGCAGATCCAGTAATAGGCTGGAGCACCTACAATGGTAATTAGGCAGAAGTGCACCGCTCAATACCCCTTCTCCTTTCTCACCAGCCCTCCCCAGTCTCTTTGCTTTCCTCGAGAGAAAAGGAGGATATCTTTACATACCTTTAGCCCAATTCCGCAAACCAGAGATCTTCACAGTGCTGCTTGTATGAAGCCATGTGCAAAAATAAACCCCTCCAAAGACAAATCTGTCCTACTGCCTTTTCCACAGGAGGGATGAAGAATGAGAATAACACAACTGCATCCCTATGTGGGTGACACTTGAACTTGCACATTATGGATTTCCAAGCTTGATTTTGCTACTTTGTGTACCTGATTGAAGCACTTCTGTGCTGTGTTCCTGCCTCACCCTGACCAAGGCAAAAGTAGTAAGCTTTCCTCAAAGTACCCTTCAAGTCTGAATCCCCCTATGTCATGGGAAACTACTGTGACCACAAGATATTCTTTTAGGGAGAATCATCTCTGGCTACATTGAAGGAGAACAATTGCTTGCATACTTCATGTAGAGATAACACACACCTGCATTCAGCAGAGTATCTAACAGCAGTGCATGTGTAGGATGGGATCCATCCTTCTGTGGGATCATGTTGGGACCCAGATGAAGAAATTGTCCACATTTCTTTTAAAGTCTCTCTTTCACTGCATTTCTTTCCATGTCTCCCACCTCCTGACATCTTTTGGTTTCCTGACCTGAGACAAACCAGCCCAACCCTTGAGCCAACACACCTGCAGGAGCCTCATGCTCAGCTCAGTGGTGGGAACAAGCTGCCAGGGAGGGGCAGCACACAGCATCACTGATGGTACCCCCACACAGGGGAACCCCAGTTCTCAGAGCAGAATAGAAGATAGACCTGACTAAACACGGTGACTGCGCAGGCAGGGCAGAGGGCTCACTCACCCCAGTGCTTCCTAATTGCCAGGATTTCAGCAGCTCCTTCCTGACCCTCGCTCAACAAGCTGGTTTCTGTAGATTTCATTCTGTGCCCTTTGTCTCCCCCCTCAGATGCTGCACAGGGAGGCTAAATCTAGCCCAGGTGCCTGGGCTGTGCCCTAAGGGCCACAGCAGCTGAGCACTGCAGCACCCAGCTCCCCTCCTGCATCTTGATCTGCACAGCAGGGAGCCACAGAGTCTGGTGACTAAAGCACAGGCTCGGGCATGGCTTTCTGCTGCCAATTTCAACATTGACATCTTGTGTTATTAACTAATGCTCACAAACAAAAAGGACATCGATGGTTTACTGCTTAAGCACACTTAGCACTTAAAAGAGAAGGTTATTCTCTCAATGAGTGCTCCTGGCATTTAACATATCAGCCCTCTGCAGTCTCTTATTTAGAGAGATTTCCTTACACTTTGTTTTCACTGCCTCATCTTTCATTGTAATTACACAAGCTCGCATTAAAAATAGGGTATCTGTTTTTATAGAGGTTCAACAATTGCAAGCAGGAATGCTCCTGCTATTCTTCAGGAGATATTTCCAGTGAATAATTACTGTTTCTGCAGTGCCATCCTTCCCACCCTCCCACCCCTCAATTCTCCATGAACTTCTATAGGAAGCCATGTTGCTCACCTTACAGCACAGATTATTTCTGAGGCAGAGCACAATTAACAGTGCTCAGAACCATAAATCTTCAGACAGAAGCTGACAAATAACTTGATATCCAGATGAAGCGGAAGGGAAAAAATGCAGCTAGACATCAGATTTTGGAGTGCCCGTGCTTTATGAGGATGCTCCAGGAATCACAATGACTATAAATGGTCAGAAAACTCCATTTTAGGTTTCATGCAAGAGATGGCACTGTTAGTACCAGCAATTAATTTAGAAGCAGGAGGGGGTGTACGTGGGAGGGCACAGATGTATTTTTAAAGGTAGATTATAAACATTAATATTAGAAGAGGTATTTTTGTTTCTGTTTTGATTAACAGAAGGATATTAATTTTTAACTTCAGGAAAAACTCATGCACTCCATTGCAAACAGATTGATATTTCACTAGGACACAGGAAACAGAAAATAGAGTCAGCTGGGAAAGGAAACCCAGAAATCCAATGCCAACCAAGCTAGATATGTTTCCTCTTTAACCCAGAATTGATTTTATTTTTTTCTTATCCCAATGAAAAAAAATGGGAATACTCATGTGCCTGACCAGCATCACAAGCAGGAAAAGGTGAAGAGCTTATATCTCTCTAGGCAAGCATCGTGTGAACATTTACTTGCTGGATGCCACAGGTAGTAGCCAAACATTTCTAGTTTTAAAAATCCCAAAGTAGAGTTAACAATCTCAGCAAAGCAAGCAATACTCACAGAGTCAACTTCCATGCCTTAATTCACTACTCAGCTCTCATTTCTTTCTGCCCTTGCACTTACCTTACCTGCTTGACCTGCCAGTGAAGTCTCACCAGCACTGAACCTCCACCACCTAGCACATACAGCCAAAAGCACTGAACTGGTCAATGCCTCTTTTAAACCTTGGCCCTGGACTGGGATTACAAATGAGTTAACAATCAGCTGGTGGATCCTGACCTGGCAGGTGTCCCTAAACCCCCACAGAGCTAACACAGTGCAGCTGAGTGAGGTGGTGCCATTGCTCTTATAGGCAGAAGTACCCAGTACTTGGTGTATTTACTGTGGTGTGAGGCATCCAGTCTCCCTTCTTAACTAGGGAAGCAAGCAGACGCTATGCTGGGATGTGCTTTTTGGTATTTAATACAAGTTTCTTTCAAAAAAGTTGGTTTTGGAACAGAAGCTCTTCCTCCACGCTACCCTGGCAGCGTGTTCCTAGCCCTTTCTCATGCGAATATGAGCATCCATGCAGCTGTGCATCCAGCTTTTGTATGTGGTTGGGCTGACTTTCAGTTCTGTGATCCAGCTTACCTTGTGCTTTGTGAACGTTTGTGACGACAAAGGAAAAATGGGGAAAAGGGGCTAGATGTGCCCCTTTTCTCCTCAGCCTGCTTTTGGAGCAACTGAAACCATTTACTACATTACCAGCTACAGCATTGCTGTGATGCTCTTTCTGAAAGGCATCTGGTGCAGGGGTTGAATGCACCTTCTTACAGAGGGCCTAAATGCT
Source organism: Anser brachyrhynchus (assembly GCF_964034855.1). Classification (NCBI taxonomy): domain Eukaryota; kingdom Metazoa; phylum Chordata; class Aves; order Anseriformes; family Anatidae; genus Anser; species Anser brachyrhynchus. The sequence continues at coordinate 97,963,780 of NC_137694.1, forward strand.
CTCGGCAATTATCTATGGTTTTTTTTTTGTTGTTTGTTTGTTTGTTTTTCAAACAAATCAGTCTTGAAGTCTTAATATGAAAGTGTCCAAAGCAATGAATATACTTACTGTGCAAGGAAGAAAATAATTTGTAAGTGAGAGAAATACAAGATGATCTTGCTGACCAGTTAAGTTATTGAAAACTGTCAGTCTGATGATGCTTCAGCGTTAGGAAGCCAGAAAAGCATAATAAGAGTTGTAATATGTGATGTCTGTCTAAATCATTTATTTTTAATAAAGGAAAGAAAGAGAGCTTGAAGTTTTCTACCATCAACCCACCAGCAGTTACGTTCAGCTGTTGAAATCCAAACCCACCCAGCTCTGCCATAAAGCACCTCTGCTTGGGATGTTTGGCATTTTCCTGGAGTAAGAAATCCCATAACTGTAATATAATGGGATGGCACCAAATACACTGTGAGGCCCTTCTACTGCCTTTCAGAAAAAAAAATCGTAACACTGACACAAAACACACCCCAGCAGGTTGGTATTGTGCTGTTTTGCTTTTTCAGCAAGAGTACAAAAGGAGAGAGAAAACATATAGTGCCCAGATTTTTCCCTCAGTGCCATCCACAGACTTGGAGGGGAAATGAGCAGGACCATCACACTGCATACACATCTGGACATCCTGGTTCCCCATCCTTCACTTAAATCTCTTAGGAGGATGGGAACATCACACGCAATTTAGAAAAAGCAACATCGGAAGTTAGAGGATGCTGCTGGTGTGCTGGCCACCCTGTGCAGGCTAACCTGAGAGTTTATATTTGTCTGGAGATGCCATTTGGGCAAGCTTGTCCCCACAAAATACTGTTTGTACTTCATACTGTGCTGGAAGAATTCGTATTTCTGACTGCAAGGTAATTGGGAGTCTGTTCAGGTACTGAAGGATAGAGCTCTGTGCTCAACTTGTGGGTAGAGGGAAGCTAAGCTCTGCTGATTTGGCTGAAAAAAAGGTGTTAGAAGATGGTGCTGCATCCCCACCACAGAAGCTCGATTAAATAAGCTGATCAAAATACAGTACATACAAACCTGTTGGCTCCGTGGTCTAATGAAGCTAAGGCAGGACAGTTTCTGCAGCCAGTAACACCAAGGGACAGGTGTGTCTGGTTGCTTTTAAAAAGGCAATCTGAATTATAAGGTACTCGTTTACCTTTGGGCACATGGGGGTGGCACTGTGGAGGAAGTGTCAAACACAGGCATCTGGAGAAGAAGCTTGAATGACAGTCATCACACCCCTGAGGGGCTGAGCGTTCGTCACAGGCAGAGGCTGAGCAAAGCTGCCAGCTCTTTGATAGCTTCTCCTGTCCTCAGCTTAATGGAGTACTCCATCACGGCTCACAGCACGAAGGAGTCTCGAGGGATGCCCTAGCATCCTGTCATATCATCTATCTTCAAGGTGTTTGGAGTTATGAAGACATCAGGATCCAGGTAGAAGTATTTGCCTTGGTTCTCCAGACAAGCTGGGGGAAACCTCTACATTGGGATGCTGGATCTCAAGCATTTTCCACCGATATGCAAACTCTGACCTCACTAAAGAACAGGGACATGGTCTTCCCACTTCTACGTGCTTAAGTCAGCTCTGGAGGAGAGCACTGCACTTTCCACACCAAGGCAGCATTCTTTGCAATACACTTTGTTTCTTCACCTGAGCATTTCACCAGAGGATTGAAGAAGAATTGGAAAGCAACTGGGGCTTGGTGCCGTGGTTTGTTCAAAAAAAACAAAACAAAACAAAAAAACACAACAACAACAGCAACAAAAGCTGGTTGGAGAACTGAATGTTTCTCCCCGAAAAGCTCCATCATCTTCAGTTTCTGCAGCACAGGACCCAGATGGGACCAAGGCAACAATCTTCTTTCATTGCTTCTGGTACATGTCATTAATTTAGCACAAGAGATGTTGTTGATAGACACCAGTTTCGCAGACTTCCAGTGTCATTAGCGATGTGGAATCTGCTGCGGAGTCTGCTACAATGTCTTGCTTGCAGTCGCTTTGCTGCACAAAAAGAGAAAGTCCAGCTACTGCAGTGACAGGCACATGTGAAACACTTGTCCTTTAGCATGACTGCTAATGCAGAACCTCGTTCAGACGTGCCCGAGCTGTCACAGTAACCTACATTACAAAGAAACATCGGCTCAGCTGTACAAATGGTGGGTTTTGTTCAGCTGGGAAATTTACGTTCTTCCACATTTGCTATTTTGCTGCGGCTTTCGAGGAGCTAGGACATCGATGTATATTAAATACAGAAGTCAGACACCATCAGGACTGGTAATGGAAAAGATCTGAGACCCTTCTCCTGTGGGGCTGATGTGGGCCAGTGACCGAAAAATGAAAAGGCCAGGCCACCTGTTCTCTGGTTTTGGATGTAGAAGCGTGTGACAAACCTGGCAAGAAAGAAATGTTATTTTCACTGCTGGAAAACAGACCTCCCTTGGTTTCCAGGGCTGAAATCACAATACCTCTAGCCGCTCCTGACACACCGGCTGTTGCACGCCCTGCCTTGCAGGCAGCGCTGTGCCAGCCCCATCCCTTGCCACATTGTGTGGCCATGCCAAGCCCAGGTACTCAGCTGTGTCCATCACCTTGCCCTCTGTCTGCTTCCCAAAACAGTATAAAAGGATTGGTGCCTCTCAGCATGGATGCCTGCTCTGCTAACGTCGGTTTCGTGCATGCTAATGAGAAGAGCGGCAAGAACAGATTTATGTTAGGCTCAGCCCAGCAGTAACACGCATGAAAACGCTGACACAAATGCTGAATAAAAGGGATTTGAAAATCAACATCCCCTACTGTTACCAGCTACAGTGTAATCCTTTTCCAGGCCTGTTGGGAAATGTCCTCGGAGAAGCTCTGACATCAGCGCAGCTGCTTCTCTCTTTAGCATTTCGGCTTGCTTTCGGATTTTCGACCGAGGCAAAAAGACATGGCAGGGAGCGAGCGGGTGAGAGAGACAGATTATCTTCCTTTCTTAATCATAGATTTGGAGATAACATTGTTTACACTTCTGAGAATTAAATGGGCAACTGAAGAGGGTAAGGGTGTCTGGATGGAAGCACCTAGCTCCTAGGTGCTCTTTTTGCCTTCTCGGGCGCTAAGTACCTCCCAGCTGAACCTCATCTCATCCCGTACAGATACTCGTACAGCCACAGCTCTGCTGTCTGTCAGTCAAGGAACAGACAACGTGCAGAAATGCACCATATCTGTTTTGAGTCCCCTGAGGTGTCTGTGTGCTGCACCTAGCCCAAGATATGGCTCCGTCTTCCCCCTCGAAAAAAGGATGTCTACCTGGCAATGTCAGCACTGGCTGTCAGCCGAGGAAGTGAATGAAACGTGAAGAAGACTGGATGCATCTCCAAAAGCCCAAGTCCAGGGCTGCAGTCCTTTGTCTTGATCAGTGCAGCTTGTGCTTTGACCAGGGTGAAGCAGGTAGGCTGGGATCCTTAGTACCTGTGGCTGAATGCCATCCAAGTAACCCATCCCTACCATGTAGGTTTTTGGAGGCCCTCTGTACCATAGTCCTTTTGCATTTGTCTTTGCCAACAATACCACTAAGAGTGGACTATAAATGGGCAAATCTTACCTAGCTTCAGCCACCTAAAAGGACACCTAAGTGAGCCATCGAGGCTTCCCTTAGGATGAACAGAAAGTATTGATCCCTTTCTGTTGATCCCTTGGGATCAACAGATCAACAGAAAGAGTTGGGAGTTGGGAGAGCCCACCCTGACTAATGCTCCCCATTTCTCCTACAAGAGGGTGAATTACCATCAAGAGATGCTTTTTTTCATCTTTGTTGTCTATAGCAGATATACCTAGGGGATAGCTTAGATCTGTCTTGCTTCCAGGCTGTATCCCCTCCAGGGGGAAGAGGATTGAGCGTTGTGACAAGCGCCATATCTCTGCTAGAGGGATGGCCAGCAGGAGCCCCGATGCTCAGCATTGCTGAACCCCCTTAGAGGGCAGTCTCATTCCTTTGCCTCACTGAAAATCCCACTAACTGTCTACATGCAGTAAGCATGTTTTGGACACTGGAAGGCAAGTGTTAGGTAATAACTCTTAGCAGATTACTTAAAATTTATAAGTGGTTATAAATAATGAATGGGTACACTTCAGCTTTTAGAGCTAGCCATGTACTCTGAAATTTAAAGCTTCCATTCAGCAAGAGTGTTTATTTAGTTTCGGAGAACTGCACTCGTTTTTTTCTTTAGCTTAACAGATAACCTATTAAAAATTGAATGAATATTTTAGGAGCTGTAACAGCCCTACAGTAAATAGAAAGCTTACTCTATAATATTACACCCAATTTTTGTTGTTGTTGTCTATCACTGCATGTGACATGGTTCATCGACCGTGCCTCTCTGGCCAACATGAGAATAAGGAGGCATTTGTGTCCATAGAGATGGACATCCAGTCATGTATGATTCAGATGACCTTGGAAGTATCACCTGAAAAAACAAGTAAATTACTCGTTGCCTGTCATAGTGGATCTGGAGCCCCTCTGGAGATGCTGACTGTTGACATTTCAGTGAGAATTGGGGGCAATCAGAGCTAGTTAGTACTTAATAGTATTTACCTGGTGGGTTTTGATCAAAAGCATGTTAAAGCCAATGGAAGGAATGACCATCCTCAATCGGCTCTTGCTCAGTTTGCTAGAAAGAAACCCATAGATATATAGCAAAGAAACCATGCTGAAGTAAAGCCATTAGCACAGCCCTGGCTCTGTCAGCATCCTCTATGGTGATTTCAATACATACAATTGGAAAAAAGACCGGAAAAGGAACTATCCACCCCAGCCATTTCCCTTGCCTGGGGGGTCTTTTTCTGCATATCTTTAGGTATTGAGCTCCATATTAGAATTAATCTGCACCTAATGTTTCTCTACCAGTTGCCAATGCGAGGGGATTCAATATGATTCGGTACTGATTTGTGGTGCAAGCTGAGCCCACGTTATCTCCTCCTGGGATCAACAGGAGTTAAGTACTATCCAGGTTGTGCTTAGTGAGCCGCAGCTGGAAATCAACACCCACACAGATTGGGGAAGAATGAGGATGTGTTTATATATATTGTTAGCATGTTTTGAAGTAAATATTGATTCATTCCACTAAGTTGATAAATAGGGATTAGTTTCTTTTCTGGTGTAGCTTTTTTTTTTTTCCTCTTTTTCTTTTTTTCTCTTTTTTTTTTTTCCCTTCTTTTTAAGGAACTTTCAGTGCTTTCTAGTTTGCAAAAGAAGTACTGAAATAAAAATGAATGAATGAAGGTATCCCTAACTGGCTTTAATTTTCACTCCCCGTCTGGCTTGCTTCGCACAATAAAGGAGACCTGGAAGTTGCAAAGAATTTTGTCAGACCTGTAAATAACGCCATTATATAATTGTCTCCTCTCTGTCTCCATCTGTATCCTTAAATGGATGGATCTGCGTGCCTTACATAACCCACTCCCATTTTCCTCCTGTTTTCCCCTCTCTTCTGCTTGGAGTCTCAGGACAGGGCCTGCTCCTTGTGTTTCCCTGTGTTTGGGACAAGTTTCCTTCTCGCTTGTCCATTGCATCCTGTGGTCAAGGAGGAACCTCTGCTGCCTGCAATGCCTGCTTGATCACCCCTCTGGCAGGCTGTGAGCACCAGAGCTTGGGCTCTGTGCTCTGTTCCTCTTGTACTTTTGGCCTGAAACCATAAACACCACTGTCAACAAATACTGGAGGGCAGGGGCCTGCTGCACTGAGCGTGGCACCTCAAGCTCAGCACCTCACATAGCAAGTTAAGACAGCACTGTTATTGCCAGTCCTGAGAAAGGATGGCCTGAGTAACCAGAATACTGACCCTGTCAGTGTTTATTGGGGTTACCCGTCACCAAACACACCCTCCACCACCAAAAATATTCCCACTACTTCATATTTGCCTGTGCCTCTTGGGGCTGATGTTGAAATCCACAGAAGTGGTGGGTTGGACCTGGCGCCTATGGTAAAGCCCACATGGTAAAGGCCAGCTCTTATCAACAGTATCCTTAGGGTAAAGATAAGGGCTGCCCTGGATGCTAAGAGCCTGAGGAGTCACACATTGACCACTCTACTCAGAAGAGTGTCACATGCCACCATTTTCTCCCAGGTCTTTTTCGACATTAAGCTGCTTCTCTTCACTCTGCTAAGGAAGAGAGCAGGGGGAGGAGGCACTCTGGACTGGAGGATTTTACATTAACAGCTTGGGTGAACCTTGTTGAGCATCTTAAGTCCAGGTGTGGCAGTCTGTGACTACTGGGTGGGCTCTGCAGCAACCCTAGGGTCCCTACCAAGGAGCCGTGCAGGATATATGAAGCTCCTGCTTCTTCTGTCCCAATCTGTCCTGGCCCAGGGGAGGGTCTGCAATGCATCCTCCAGGCTCTGCTTCTCTCTCCTTTACTGCTCCAAAGAGAAGTCAACAGTCTAGAGGGAATACATCTGCAGGATATTACAAGCCACTCACACAGGCTCCAATAGAAGCAGGGTATTGTAGTAAAATGATTCTTTATGGTCTCAAGGGTATTAAAAAATCTACCAGTGAGAGTATTTTGACAAATACCTCATTAAAAGCCCCAGAATCTCACACTGCACCAGTTTATGTAAATCCCAAGGACAAAGGAATATTTAACTTTTCACGTACCATAAATAAACCTGTTAAACTAATACATCTCTGAGGAATAATAAAATAGGCAAATACAGTAAATACGTTAGTTCTGCTCCACTTTTATGTGAGAGGTGCTTTCCTTTGTCTGCTATTCAGGCGTTTATTTCTGGAGGGTAAAAAAAAAAGGAAATTGTTATTGATGAAAGGTGGCAGCCTGTTTGAATCTCAGCAAAGTAATGGCCTTCAATTGAAGGAGTGGCCAGCACACGCAGCATACATAGGAGATAATGGAAAAATCAAAGGGAAAGGAGGGAAGCCTAGTGGCTGAAAAGGAGCAGGAGGTAGATGCCAAGCGCAGTGCCTGGAATGAGATTTGTGGCTGTTTAGAGGAATCTATAAAGTCAGCGTGTGCTGCCTCTGTTCTCAGCAAATGGGGGAGAGGGCTTTGGCCTTACAGTTTTAAAAAAGGTCTCTCTTCTCTCCATTTCTGGTTACAGCCTCATTCGTCAACATAAAAGAAGGTTTTGAGACCTGAGTCACAAATGAGAGGATGTAGGAACACCGAGCATTTTGATCCTGACCTGCTGTATGTACAAAAAAGAGGAAGGGGGCTGGGTGCTAGTTTCCACAAAGGCTGTGCCTGGGTGCAAGAAGGGTGCTGGGAGCACAGACACGCCTAGGATAGGACCACCGTGCCTTAAGGGTCTTGTCTGGAAGACTTTACACAACATCTACTCCTCTCAAAATGATGAGATAAATCCCTATACCTTTACAACAAACTTATCACCTATCACGATACCAAAAGCTAGCTAAAAAGTTCCATGGAAGAGGACAGGGGAGACAGGTCACCATGGTTAACATGCTACATCACTGATATAGTAGGGTATTTACATATGTACAAAAACACTTACAGGAAATTTATGGGAAAGAAAGAAACAAACAAAAAAACCACCATACCAAGTGGTTTTCAGCGGTCTGACCAGTGGAAAATATTCCCTATTCTTAAATGCAGAGACCAGTTTAACCCTGAGTGCATGTGCAGAAAACAAGCAGGTAACTGAGAAGATGCAGTGCCAGTAGGAATGCCAGCGTGCCCTTTCTGCACTGGCTCACTAGCTGTCGGCAGTGTTGATGCTTCTCTCACCCTAAAGATGAGTCAGGTATCAAAGTGTGGGGAAAATTCCTATACTTGGCCCAGACAGGCCACCAGAGGAAGACAGGTGCATGAAATTAATACAAAGTAAATGTGATGCAAACACTATTGAACCACTTTCCTCTCAGCCCTTCAGAAGTCCCAAAACGTGGGGCTCCCAAGGGTTTTATCACAGCCTGGCTTTCCTAGCTCCAGGGATCCTTCCATCGAGCTGTAGATTTCTTTCCAGATGCTTTCAGGTCCTGTTACTCCCATGGAGCTGTAACTAAAGTTGCTCCAATTAAAAGCATGTGCTTTTCTGTGATATGGATGCTTATCCTCTTCCTTTCCAGACAAAAATGAAGCTTTTTTTTTTTTTTTTCTTTTTAAAGAACAGCAGTACTGGGTCAGAGCAATGTTTTAACTGGCCCAGTATGCAGTCTCTGCTGTTGGCCAAAAGTGGATGCCTAGCAAAGCGTGTCAGAACAATGTGTAATACTTCCTCTGCGTATGCTTCCAACACTGCTTCCAACTGAGGGACATCCTGAACCGGGAGTTGTTTTGGTACATCTGAATTTCTTTATTCATTAGCTCATTCAACCTCCCTCTGAATCTACCTAAGTTCATAGCAATACCTTGTGGCAAGGAGCTCCCCTGTTCAGCTGTGTGTTGTGAGAAACAATTCCTCCTTTGTCTGCTTTTAACCAGCTTCTACTAGCTTCATTTGGTGCTCAAGGTTCTTGTTTCACAGAAGACAGGTAACAGTCAGTGCGTGCCCACCATCTTCATGGCACTTGCTGCTTTACAGTCCTGTCTCATTTCTAGGCTGAAGAGTCCTAGAGGGCTTGATCTTCCCTGGTATGTGAGTTTTTCCACATATCCTCATTGTCTTTGAACCTCTTCCAGCTCTGCTGTGTCCCTTCCCGAGAAGGGGAGGCCAGACCTGAGGTCTCCAAGATGTGGGCAGGCTATGAGATTTTACAGTAGCCTGAGGATGGTTTGCATTTTCTGCTTGCTTATTTCCTAGGGAGTCCTAATATTTTGAACCATAGCAGGCTGCCAGTCTCTGGAGTAAAATTTCCAGAAGAAATGTATATTAATGAATCAGTTTTGAAAGGTAAGGGCCATGTGCGCACACTTGATGCCATGTGTTCTCTTACTTTTGTCCCGTGAATCCTACTGGAAGAATCATCTGAGAGCAGCTGCTAGCTGACAGGAGTAACAGTCTGCAAATGGAGATGAATGGTGATCTCAAAGGTTAACAGGTACAAAAGACGATACCGAAAATCTGTGGATTTGCAAGGTGAAATTTCAGGCATGGATTGCCAGAAAGCACAGGGTCTTCAGATGACACGAACACATCCTATGAACCAGGCATCAGAGCTCCCCTCTCTGTGGGCCCTATAACACCAAAGTGAGACAATTACTCTGGAGAAAGCACTAAACTTTCCAATTAAATATATATATATATTTTCTGCAACCATTAGAACCCTTGTTTTTCAGCCAGCTGGAAATGCATCGTTTCCTTCTTCATCCCTGACAAATCTAAGAGCACTCAACTTTTCTCTCTATGCTTTCTGACCAAGTTCTTTCATTCCTGATTTTCCAAAAGAGACCAGCTGCTCAGGTCCTTGAAGAGGGAGCGGGTGCAGCCATGCTTTCCACAGGGATGCTAGCTGAAGGTGTTGATCCAAAAAGGATATGGTGCAGCATAAGAAATCACTTGTCAGAGGCCAGGCTCCATCTTCAGTGAGCTGGAACTTCAGATTTCTTGGAACCATTGATCAGTGTAAGTGCAGGTCAATAGAGGCGTTTAAATGTTAATCGATCACATTTTATTAGAAGTTTAGAGGGACTGTGAGTGTGTGTGTGTGTGTGCAGCAGGTGGGTAGTAAAGCCTGGCAATGTCAGATGAGGCAGCAGAGGGCCCATCTTGTCACTGGACAGTGGAGCTTCAGTGCTACAGCAAAGCAGAATGGCACCTCCTGAGCTTCAGCGTAAGGGGGCAAGAGGGTAAGAGGTAGGGAAGGTACACGGATGGTGCTCAGTGCTTTGAAGCATGCCCCAGCACACAGCAAGTTGCCTGCGGTAATCCTGACTTGCACTGGTAGCCTCCATCTGTCCCAGGGGCCTTGGGTGGCATCAAGTGGCCTGCATCAAAGCAGAGGAGCAGATTGGGATGCTTCATGGACAGTGAGAGCAGACGCGAGGGCAGCTCAGGTCCATGCTGATCAGCGAAATGTGAACAAGAGGTCCCAGGCTGTGTGGAAAGGCTTTAGAGAGTCACGGGATCTGCTAAGTGTAGATGTGGCCAGTGCCTCTTCATCCCAGCATTGGGCTGGTAGCGCTTGGTATGGTCCTCAATAGCTTCGTATCTCTTCGCTGAGGTATATCTTGCATAAACCAGGAGCGGGATAAAAGCTGATCCAGAACTAAAGTGTCTGGCCATGGGTTACAAACCAGGGCTATAAAGGGCTGTTTTCCTGGTTGCCACATTCCCTCTCTTCAATCACAAGCAAACTACTCGCTGAGAGGTGGTGCCTGACTGCTGCTGCACCACGTTTTGAGGCAGCTGGGCACACGGGGCTGTGAGGCTGCCTGCTAACTGTGAGCGGGATCAGTCTGGAGTGATTGGGCAGTTCTCATAGTCCTCATTGCTTCTGCTGATCAATACCGGAGTGAAACCTGAAGCACAAGCTGATGAATCAAAACAGCAAAGTAGGGGGCAGAAAGCTCTGGTAATAGGTAGATGACAAGCTTGAACAAATTGATAGGAAGAGGAAGACAGACATCCAGGAGAGGCAGGCAAGAAGGCAGAGCATAAATCCGGAGGCTCAGTGAGGGACTAGTGAATTGCAGAAAAGCTCTGGAGTATATATAAAATAGGCCTTTTATTATGACTTCCAGTGACATCTGGAACAATGAATGAATGAACAAAACAGAGATAAAAATCTCTAGAAAGAAGCATATGCATCCTTCCCTCTATATAAATGTAAAAGCCTTCTTGGAAACCTGTGCTGAACTCTTTTTGTTATTCTATCCCTCCTATAAGAGCACAGGGAAATTATCACCGGGAAAGGCCAAGGCACTATTTCAGTATCACATTTCCCAAAGAAAACGAGAGCGAAATACAACTGTGGATGTAGTTTTACTGCCTTATGCAAGCAGTCAGACATATGCTCATGATTATTTTAATTGTAAAAGGATGGCCGCTTCTCTCGTGTTAAGGAGAAAGGGAATTCTTTTTACTCCTGATTGTTTTCAAGGGCGGGTTCACGTCAATAAAGGTCCACAGCACTTCCAAAAATCAGGTCAGACGTGCTCTGATGGGCAGCTGGTTTGCCCACCACTTTCCCTAAGAGCTGGTGTGACAGCTGTGGCTGAAGGGGACACTTCACGTTCCCAGCAAGTCTCTGTCAGGGGCTTTAGCTGCCACGGTGAAAGGCTCACGTCTGAGATCTGGCTTCTCCCGGAGATCAACCTTAAGCTTGCAACTGTCAGAGCGCAGAACAGGGATCATGTCTGAAGGAAAACATCTTCCTAGGTAGGAAAAGCGTCACGCCTTCATTTGTCATATTCTTTAGATAATTCTAGCTGTCTGCTTAGAGGTATGCGCTGGATAAGTACAGTATCTATGCACACAGAGAACTTGCTTCTGACAGCTCACAGTCAAACCATGTTTCCTGCCTTTGAAACGACTGTAAGGAGCACTGGATACCACCCTGATGTGTATTTCTGGCGTACCCATCAAAGAAGGAAAATAAATGACAGGACAGTAAGGGTGAATAATACCTTCTAAGTCATGTTTGGAATAATATGCAACATTTCCTGGGCAATATTTCAGATGGTGTGGGGTCCTAGAACTCTAGAAAGTTTCCTGAGCTTAATTCAGCTTATAGCCTTGCTTTGAGCCATAAAGGAGATCAACATCAGCTAGTATCACTGAATGTCCCTAAAGTATACAGGCTCACCCGAACCTGAAACTCTCAGAGAAACTCTGAGCTGTAAAACTTTGCAGAACTAACTGATGTAAAAAGCCTGCACATCCTTTTGACTGCATTGAAGAAGTCTTGGCTCTCACATACAGAACTGTAAGTCATGTTACCCCGTTCTTTTCCAATTTTCTGTCTTTAAATTCTCAAATAGCTCTGGGAAAGTTGCTGATTATCTCCATGCCTTTGGTTTTCTAAAACATAAATTAAAATAATGGTTGCCATCACTGTGATGAGGTCCTGATTTTTCATTCATTAGTGTTTTCAAAGTTTGGGAACCAGAGTAGAAAGTATAGAGAATGCCACAGTGATTGTTTATACACAGCGAGAAAGTATATTTTAGCTAGAGGCAGGAGGCATAGGTGGAATAAAGTCAGAGGTAGATGAAATGACTCAGACCTTTGGATTTGAAAAGTCATTAGTCTATCTGAGGACCTGGGGTCGACTGGTGAACATTTTGCCGGCGGTTCTCCTAAGGACCGACTCTCTGACACGGAGAAGATTCAACGATCTGCTGTTAACTGGAGTTCCCAGCGAGCTGAAGCTCTCAGATGCCATCAAGACATCAGCATGTCATAGATGGGCAGCTGGATTTCAGGAGGCCCTGCTTAGTTACAGGCATGCTCTCCTTCACAGCACTTGTCTGTGCGTTTGGATCCGGCACACCAAAGAGCAGATGTAAGCGATGCAGGGATCTAGCACAGAACAGCTTGGGTGACATCAGAGTGACTGTGTGCTTCTGATGGGAAATGGTAGTATCAGGGCAGAGCAGGTGTGAGTCATCCCCCAGGGGAGACAGGCAGAAAAAAAGGAGATGGGGAGGGGAGGAGGAAAGCAAGAAACAGATTAGCTCATACAGATATATTCCCCTTGCCTGGCTTCCCCACCCTTTGCGCACTCCCCTCTCCCTACACAACGCGCATACATAAGCATGGAGATTTGGCTGTTCGGGCTCAGTTCCAAAGCCGCATCAGACAGATAATTCACTGCTTTGTTTTCCTCCCTTGCCCATCTCTGCCCCAAATTCAAGATCATTTAATATGTGGCTAGATAAAACTTGAGCAGTTCTTCAGTACGCATTTACTTTCTGCTATGCATTAGTCCAGTTCAATACTTCCCATGGCAAGGACTCAAATAAAAGTGGAGTGGGGACCCGGACAGAGTTGGCTGCAGCAGGCTTGCTGTATTTCTTGTGTGATCAGCTTTCACCATATCCCCACTGTGTTCCAAGTGCCTTGCTGTAATGACTTAAATACAGAGGGTCACGATCAGGGCAGGAGGTGCTTTGAGTGTGTTGGGTAAGACAGATGAGCAGTATACGAGGTGAATGGGTGGGAGGGACAATTATCAACATATGGGAAAGGACATTGCACTTTGGTGGCAATCTGACTAGTGCTGCAAACGTTCCTAACCACCATTAAGCTCTCAAAGAGGTACATGTGCTCTCTGTAGCAGGCAATGAAACACAACTTCCAAATGAAAGCACAATCTCACTTGCCAGCCCTGTGAATCATTCTGAGACTGTAACACCACTATTTAGGACAATGGAGCAAATAATCTCTCCAGAAATGGAATGGTACTCAAAATATTTGTGAGATAAAAAGCTAAAGCTGCAGAAGAGTTCCTGGGAAGAACAGATTAAAAACAAACAAGACAGCCACAGATCCCCGTAGAGAATCCCTGCTCTACCAAATGACCTCATACCAGTGTAGTGTGCCAAATTCTGCCAGATTGTTACCAAATACAGAATCAGTGATCTTAAACTGCATTTAGAGATGACTGTGCACCTTGAGTAACAATGGAGAAGAAAAAAATAAAAAGTAGGGTGATGCTTTCTCATTTAAGTCCCAAAAGAAGAATATTTCGTTTAATGATGAGAAGAGACACAAGATGTTCTGTTAAAAGACAACAGTGGAAAAGTGCCTGGCAAGGAAAGAAAGGTGGCAATGCAGAATAACCATCACTAGAGAGTATTAGTGAATATATAGAAGGGGTCAAGCTAAACACGTTGGAAAGCATTAGCCTGGGCAGGTACTTGTACTATTGTATATACCTATAACAAAGCCCAAAGTTTTTTCTCCTTCTGTATGTTGACAACATTTTCCTCATCTGTAATGCTAGTAGGTTTTATATTTGGGAGTGGGGTCTTGTGTCGGTATGTCATGGAGCAAGTGTTACTAAGTGAAATGAGAATGCCTGGTGAAATTTGACCATGCTCACCAGTCCTGAGAGAACCCCTTTTTTTTCTGCAAGTGCTGAATGCATTCCATTCGCATTATCTGAGGTGACGGGGAGAAGTAATTAAGACAAAAATAAAGAGAATCAAACCACTGTGAAAGTCTTGTAACGCCAAAGGTTGTGTTCAACAGCAGACTGAGATGACTCATATCTGTAAGCACTCTAAAATCCTTCTGCATGTTGACACAAGCCCATTGTCCTGCTGTTCGGTGTCTGTGTTCCAGTTGTCACAGAAAATGAAAGGACAATAGCTATTGTTATGTTGCAGCTGTATATTGTGACTGATTCATAGTTTCCCTTTTGGGGAGGAACACATGCTGGTCTTGCATGTTCTCATGCATTTGCAACACACACGTGTAAATCTCACATATCTGAGGATGGTAAGCCAGCATTAATGGACAGTGGGTATAAGCTGTTGTGGACAGCCTATATGAGTGTTTAAAGGTGTAAGTGAGGCAAGGTTTTTAGGCTGGAAAATCTCTTTATTAGGTGAACCGACACATTTTTTTTTCTGGAGGGGTGAGGGGGAACACAACAGAAAAGCCTTTGGGAACCCAAGACCTTCTTCAGGCTGAATGCTTTCCAGCAGAACCTGAAACAGCAACTGCGTCGCCAAATGGAAATTCTGTTTTCACAACAACTTTACATTCATCGTTAAGAAGAAAAAAAAAAAAAAAAAAAAAAAGCTTTTGTGGTTTTTTGTTTAACCGAAGCCCCAATATTTCAAAACAAATGTGACATCTGTCTGTCTGCCTTTCAACTGATATTTTTGTGGAGAAATCCTTTCTAGATGAACTCTAGCCTGACATAACATTGAAGTGCATGCTCTCTCTCTCTCTCTCGTTTACATAAATACATCTTTTATTAACTGTCGGTACAGGAACTATTCATCATGTAAGACATAAACAGCTAATAAGCAAACAAGTTGGATGCTTTGCTGGCATAAGTCAGCAGAACTCTGTGAGTTCAATGGGTCTCCATCACTTTACATCATCTCAAGGTCCAGTCCAGAGACACAGGCAGGAACACGGGCCAAATCCTGACTGAATCTCCATTATATTTTCCTCAGCTGTTGCTAAAGCTGATTTGGATGACAGACAGCGGAAAGCAAGCAGGAGCAAGCCCATACACAGAGGCAGTGCATGTGAGGCTAAGTATGCAGAATATTTTCTTCATTAAGCCATTAATAAGTATGGATACAGATGAAAGGCAGGTACTTGGGGTGAAACGCATGTGGTCATAGACACTGCTCCTCGGACTTCCTCTCTTACTGTTCATCTCTGTGTGCTAGGGTGGCAGACACACAACCGCGTGCCTTTCAATAATTCAGGATCAGTTTGCATGCATGGCCAATCCTGCTTGTCACATTTTCTCGCCCGATCACAGGTTCATCTCTCCATAAATGAAGCAAGGGCTGTAAGGAGTTGCAATATTTTTTATTAGACTGACTGATGTATTTGCAGGGGGAGGGAAGGACAAGAAGGAGAGCTCGTGTGCCTGAAATCTTTATCATTTTTTTCTAACCATATCAACTGGTCTAACAAAAGATATTACTTCTCCCAACAGCTTGTCTTGCTGATTTCCTTAGACTGCCATGACTACCTTCTGTTACTGCAATGACTTTACGTTAAGCTTGTGTGGAAGCAGAGCATTCCTACTAAGTGCACACCTCCATTGACATCTCTGTGCCACTTTACTATTATGAATGGTTATACTGCAGTTTACAGGTTTATGGGAATAAACAAGATTTGTTAATGTTTGAGTAAAGATGATTAATAATGGTTTGTCACTTCAGGATGAGTGAGAACCACTGATTTGCCCATGTAGACATGAAGATTTTAGCATCAGGACTGTTAAAAAATGCACATTGGTAACAAAATTGAACTCAACACTGAAATAACTCAGTCTGAGTCTCAGACATGTTTTCTTAGTGTCACGTGGAATACTCCACTGATGGACACTGTTCTTTGCATTCTGAAGTAGGAGAGCTTACGTTAGAAAGCTCAATAGCTGAACCACTTTTAACCCATGCCAAGACATTTTTTGCTTAAAAAATATGCTTTGCTTCTTCCTATTCTGCTCTGTAAATGAGAGTTTAAAAGATTTCGCCTTCACAAAGTCAAGTAATAACAGTAAGAAGTTCAATAACAAGTCAGTCTTTGCTTAAGTTACTATAGAAATGGTATGGTATTGAATGTAATGCATGTAGAGGCTTCTGAATAGTGACACAATGTGCAATATCATATGAACATATAGACATAACCTATTACAGATCTTTTGCAGGGTATGATCTCATGCTGTGCAGAAGGGAGAAGAAAATACAGCAAAGAGCCAAAGCAAAGTTGAAGGATGTTGCGAATATCACAAACACCTGACTCATGTCTGTCCTCTTCATCTTTTCTTCTCCTTTTCACTTGGTCTAGGTGGTGTGCTGAAAGAAGCCTTCCTTTCCCCTCCTCTAAGCAGCTCTTTTGCAGTCCTAAGCATTCACAAAACAGGAGACTGTCCCCACGGAGATCAGTCCTGAGAGTTTTAAGCTAATTGTGTATTTTGAAATAACAAGGTTTGAGTTCATTTCACTTGCCTTTAGGGTGCAATTGCTTTGTGTTTCCAAGCTTTCATCTACAACCGAGCGCTGGGCGTCTCCTTTAATCTCTCAATTTAAGTAGTGTGAGGCAGAGAACTCTGATTTCTGGAGTTGTGGCTCCCACTCCTTTCTCTACCTACTGTGCTAATATTCAGCAGAAGCGAAGGTGCCAGTTACAATTTCTGTATCTGTCCCATTAGCAACTCTGAGAAATCTTTTGGATTATACTTGAGGCTTGCTATGGTTTATTCTTCTATTCCAATCCCAGCTTTTATTATATACAAACATTTATACATCCATTTAGTCTGTTTTGCTCCCCTGTCTTGCCTTGGGTTATATTTCTGACTTGGTGCTTTCCATTTTGATTGAAGTGGTGTCTAGGTGGGTCTCATCTTCTTCTTGGTTCAAAGAACAATTCATTATTTGTTTGTGTCCAGGGAATGAATGCCTCTGTACAACATGGTGCGAGACAGACGGATAAACATCCCTCCCGGCTGATTGATAGTCTTATTAAAGATTGCAGTACCTGAAATAATCCCCTGTAGCTTAATAAGGGTAAGAGCCCTTTCTCTTTTCCTCTCAGATTGGCTCTAGGGCATGCTTGGGACTCGGCTTATGCTCTGTCCAATCTTGTAGCGTTACTTAATTAGCCTTTATTGAAAGACATTAGCATTGATCAACTGTTGGACACGTTTTTATTGGGGGAGATGACCAAAGTGAACAGTTTATCTACAAAAAATGCAAATTCATTCAGTCCAAAACTGAATCAAAATTTGCAAATTTGAGTTCAGTAATCTTTTGCTATACTTGTATTGTTGCTATAATTTTATAATTGGTTTAATTGGTATGCAAGGGTTTTGAGCCCTTAGTTGCCATACATAATATGCAAAAGGAGGAAGAAATAGCGGGGACAGCTTGATTCCCTGGTCACACAATTCCTTCTTTGAGTTTCATATTTTATTTTAGTATTGAACTTCTTGCCCTCCTCTTAAAGGGCTTCTTTGCACTGTTTCCCACCCTGTGGTCCATCACCAGTCACTATTGACACTGTTAATGCATTCATCCTTGCTGTCTTCCTCCTGCTTCCCTCTTACTTTTTCCCTCTGTACCCTGTCTGCTGGAGACAACCCTCTGGACACTGTCCCCCTCGTTCCATAGATCCCTCATTGTTCCTTTTTTTTTATTTTTTTTTTCCAGGCAGCTCCCAGGGACATTTATCACCTGACTGAATGTCCTTTCTAAATTAATAATTAGAGAGCAAACAAAATGTGTGCATAGCCAACACTGTGTTCAACTGTTGTAGCTTGCTGATCCAAAGGATGTGAAAATCAGCGTGCACCCCTCCTTTTTTGATCAGGGTTTGCTGCTACATTTCTGATCCTTGCTATGATTTTTTTTCTTTGTAATGTGCTGCTGCAACCCATATAATAAATTAGATTATAATCCCTGATGGGCAAGGACCTGTCTTTTTGATGTGCCTGTGCATTGTTGATCTTACAGTACATACGCGCGTTTGCACATTCTCGCCCCCTGCCTCTAGCACGCCAGCATTTAAGAATGAAATGAGAAAAGAGGTGGACAGTAATTTTTTAATTATTAGCATGCAGATGAGCCCCTTTAATTAAAGAAATGATACACGCTAAAAAAAAAGAAAGTTCCTCTGTCAGATGGCAGTCTTGTAATGGCTTTGTGTTTGTGCAATTAGGACCAAATCCTGAAGCCACCAAAGTCAATGGTGACCCTTAATGGGATTAATTCTTCATTTGTGGGGTGATGGGCTAGATGATCTAAGAGGCTTTTCGCGTCTTGTGCTTCTCCAATCTCTCTCAGGGTAAATGACACATAATGGAAAAGACAGCTGTTTTCAAATAAACTGCATTAAGCGTCCACATATAATTCTTAATGCAGGTTAAAAAAAAAATACAAAAAATAACCAACCCTGCCTCTCTGCTGCATGCGTGCCCCTCTTACAGAGCAGGTCTCTTCCGTACTGCAGATACCGTATGAACTCGTCAATACCCTGCAGGTTTCTGGGGGGTATGTATCTCTGCATTTCCCGCGATCCTCTGGGAAAACTCTGCAGCGAGCTCTAATCAAATTGAACCGCTGTCAAGACTTCCTGTGAAGCTTCGAGGAAACATTTCTGAATATTAGAGGTAAAGGAGAGGAGAGTAAAGGCTGGGGGAGGGAGGCAGGACAGTTTTAGAGCTTAAGTGGATTACATAGCTCCATAACCCAGTTATGGGTCCATGGACTCGAGTGAGCTGTTTTTTCCCCTCCTCTGGCTGTCTGCCTGTCAGATCGCTCCCCTGACAGGCAGGCGTTATTAGCCTCCCCCAGCTGCCTCTCTCAGCATTTCTTCTTTCCCAGTGCTCACATCCCCTGGCTGCTCGCCTCAGCCCTTCTGGTATCTCCAGGTTCCCCAGGGTCCTTCCTGCAGCTGCACCGGCTGCCCGCACCCACTGAGGTCTCCTCCTACCAGTGCTGGTGGCAGGTCTCTGATCCCAGGCAGCGTGCAAAGGGTGCACGGATTAGCCCTGTGTCTGAAAGGTTATCCACTTCTGACTGCCCTATTTTAGATAGCTAAGAGAGATAGTTTAAAAACTGATGAACACCTGAGCTCTGGTGCGATAAATGTGGCGTGAGGGAGCAGCGACTGCTCAGCACATCCAGATCCATTCATATTTCTGCGCTGTGCAGAAATGTTGGGTGAGCACGAGTTAACCACCAGCCTGGTCGTTCAGCCTGAGCCTTGAAATTTCCCCTCAAGACTGAGGTGTGAGCCTGACATCTGCTGGGGACTGCACCACTGCTGCAGAAAAAGCCAGGCCGTCCTTTCTCAAAGCTCCTCGGCCCTCAGGAAGGCTGGTGGCTGGGGCAGCACAGAGGGGCAGAGCAGGGCTGCACCGCCAGGCTTTGGTTTTGCTGACAGCTGGATATCTGGGGCTTGCCTGGGTCTCGTCTGGCCCTCTGGGCTGTGCAGGCAGAGATGCCTCAGGAGACTTACCTGCATATGGAGGAAGCGGGGCCACGGCTTGGTGCCCACCTTCTGTGCACCTCTGTGCCTCCTTTCCATCCCCCCTTCCCACATTGCTGCTATGTTATCTCCAGATGGGACTTTTGCTGGGTCTTGCTGGAAAAGCTGGTTTCCAGGGCTGGCCATGGATAGGGGAAGCACGGAAGAGTGGCTCAAGGAGTGGCGGATGGTAGAAGCAAGTGCCCCTTGGTCTGATTAAATATGTCCAGATGCCTTCAGACAGTGCTAGAGGGTGCTGTGCTGCTGTATGGCTCTCCTAGAGGAAAATGCTCCGCTGTTGGTGGCTCGGCAGCATCCCTGGGCATTGCTTGGCTGGAGCTGAGGTATCGGGTCTCCTGCTCCAAGCAGGTCACGGTGCTCCTACGCTCCTTGGGTCCTCGCAGCAGGCTGTGCAGGCTGATGATGGCACTGGAAAAATCTCCATCGCTGTTGCTCTAAAGCAACACTATCCTCATTAATCATCCTTTGGACACGGCTGGGGAGATGCATGCACAGCGCAGCTTCTGCCCTGCAACGCTGGGCGTTCGCACAGCGTGAGCGAGCCCTGCACTCGTGCTGGGGGACCGGTGTGTCTTCTGGGCACAATGCAGCAGGCACCCTGGCGTGGTGGTGCGGGTCCTAAAAAGTCCCTAAAAAGTGAGGGTTGGTCGTATTAGGGGCTGTGCACCTCTGTGACTGGAGCCGAGGTCGTAATCGGTTGGGTCTGCTTCAAAAGGCTGGTCCTTAAGCAACGTGCAGGCAATATGGCAGCTTGGAAGTTTGTTGATAGCTGGCTTATCAGCGATGTCTTCGGGCTTTTGGCCAGCCCCTAAATAACTGGGAAGCGTTACTTTCTCCTAAAACTAAACCTGGCCTTTGTGCAGCTTAGTCACCGAACGTATTTGTTGCTGGCAGAAATGAGCAGATAAAACACGGATTTGAAAACCTTGAGGAGAAGAAAGAAGCTGGCAGGTCTCGTGGTTTTAGCAGGGATCGTATGACAGAGCTTTTTTTCTTTTCGTGAAGATTCATATTCTGGAGGAACATGACTAGTCAAGGATCTTGGGTTTTATTAATATTTTTAGAGCAAGTTTTTAGAGCTTTTGGCATGGAAGAATGCTAAGAGCTTGATGCCAGTTTAACCTAATGATTCAGAAACCATAAAGCAAATAATAATAAGCCAACACATCTATTTTTAAACCCATGATTTAAACCACTGTCATGGTTTTGATGGGGCCTGACATGTGATTTTCCAGCATTTGGGACTGGTAATAAAGCTTTTGTGTACTGATTTGAATGGAAAATCCTTTTAAAATCCTCCAGCTTGCTTGCCTTAGTCAATACTTAACCAGAACTCAGTCGCAGCAGCAAAAAATATCCAGCAGTCAGGACGTTTTCCTTGCCTCTCTCCTTCTCTTCCCACATAGAAGAAAAAACCCTGGTACACAAGGGTCGTGGTTCATCCCCGTCCAAGGGCTGGGTTAGCTGAACTGCTGCACGGGAATCCCGGTGCTTGGGAATCCTGGAGCTGCTGACAGCCTCCCAGGGTGTCTGATCGTAAGACCGGAGCATCCCTCTGCAAGAGGGGTTTTCTGCAGGGCTGAGCATGGGCCACAGAGGACAGAGCTGGGCCAGGGCCACACGGCCAGCTTGGACTTGTGCTATGGTTATTTTGTGTCCCTGTAGAGTTGCCTGACACTGAAGCAGGGGGTGAGGTGGGTTTCAGAGATGAGAAGAGGGGCGCAGAGCCCCTCTGCAGGCTCCTGCTGTCCCTGCGTGGGCACACGAAATCGCTTTTCAAGTGGCTGTGGCCATGGAAGAGTGGGAGAGTGCCAGCTGGTCCCTGTGGTTTCATCTCTCGTTGGGAGCTGAGTGAGGCAAACGTTTGTGGAGAGAAACCTCTGAAAGCAGGAAAGCTGAGCTGCCGTTCCTACTGCCCCCAGCCCCTTGTGCCCTTGCAGTCTGAGTCCAGATGTGGACCTTGGTGTGAGACAACCTCTTTTGCTGCTCCTAGACACAACCCAACTTTTTCCAGCTTGTCGAAAGGCCCTGGGACCAACGGGAGGAGCAGCAGGGCTCTGAGCGAGCCAGACCCATCTCGGTGCTGCGGTGAGGCACTTAGCTTTCTGGCCAGCGGGCATGCTGTTATTCCTCTAATACAGAGGAGTAAACACATGAGGAATATGTTTGAAAAAACAGGTGACTCATACATGAGAATAGCCTAATTCTGTCATTAGCAGAGGGTAATTTGCCATGTGTTTATATCAATATTACACAGGTCTGGCACAAGGCTTCCCTCCCTTTGGGCTGTGCGTGCGGTCACAGCTGCCTGCAGCAGGGCAGCAGGGGAGGGGGCGCAGCCAGCCGCTGCCCCCGCCTCTCCTCTTCGCCTGGAGAAGAGAAGAGGGAAAAACCTGCTGCTTGGCCCTAAATCTGCTGGGAACTGACCTGAGACTTTGGGCAGAGCTTAGCTTCTTCCTCCTCCTATTAAAAAGTAAGAAGATGGTGTTTTATAGATCCATTATGGCAGCGCGTATGTGCTGATCCGGAGAGAACGGCGCGAAGAGCCTTGTGGGTTACTGCTGGGCACAGCGCTGTCAGCAGAAAGAGCACTTGAAATGAAATCTTGGAGAAAGAATGAATTGTGAACGGCCTTGGGTCAACATAATAGGTGTGTTCACTCTGAGGACTAATGATAACAGTTCAATGAAAAAAAAAAAACACACCTCCTTATCTAGAAGACATCTCCCACCACTGCCCTGCTGAAGGGAAGCTGATACATGAAGTTTTTTTTTCTGAAATGACTTAGGAGTCTCAGATACATTTTAAAAATCTACTTATAAAAATCTCTTCATAGAGATTTTTTTTTTTCCGTAGTTTTTGAGGCAGAGATTTCAGTTTGGGTCTGGTTTAAATCAGACCTAAACCCAGGTACCAGCACATTCCCAGAAAATACCAGCTCTACAGCCCGTGGCATGCACACCATCTATTAATGATAAAATGAATGGACTGAATGTGAAGAAGCAGGATGGGGAAGGACTGCAAACTCCTACACCAAGCCCAGGTCGAGCCCTGCCAGCATGACCGCAGAAACAGAAGGGACAGCACACTTCCCTGCTCAGTTTGGCGGCAGCAAGGTACTGCTGCTGGGGTCAAGAAGGGGGCATTGTCTTTTCATCATCGCTCTACCTCTCTGATTGTAAAGAAAAATATATATATATATATTTTTGGAGACAGGAGAGCAGGGCAAGCTTTACCTTGGCAATATTTTTCAGAAGGACGATCCCATTGTTTCTGGCAAAAGCAATTGGCAATTTCCACCCTGCTTTGTTTGGTCCACAGCAGTGAGAAAACTCGCACAGAAATGGTGTGGAAGATGGAAATCCCCCGGCGCCTTGGTGGCTGCTGCTGCCACGTTGCTTCTTCCTAAAGCTTGTCTTGAGGAAAGCCAGCTGCAGTCTTTCAAGGACCGTAAAGACCCGCTTCCTATCCATTTAGGTAGCAATTGTGATTGCGTGTAACCACTCATCCATTTTCAAAGTCCCAAGTGGGAAGGGAGTCTTCCTGCTTGTAGGTGAGTGTTTGCCGCTGGTCTCTCCCATCAGCCTCTGATCCGCAGCGGATATGGCTTTGTCACTGCCCCGTTAATTTAGTTACCATGATATAAAAATATTTCAAAAGACTGGCTCACTCAAATTGCAATAGCTCCAGGCAAGCAGGCTGCCAGCAGGGAGCTGCGTTACGGCTCAGCTTGAAAGAGCTCAGAGGTAAAGGCAGGTTCAGCGGTGACAAACAGGGAGCAACAAGCACCTCGCTCTGCCTCATGGCTCCCAAAGCCCCATGTTTTTGCTAAACAACAACAAAAAAAGCTTTTCCAGTGGAGTGGGTTTGTCTGGGCTGGTTAGGGTGGTGTGAGTCATGGAAAAGAAATGACACCAGAAGTGCCAGCGTCACAAAGCCCTGTCCTGTGGAAAGCAGTATGCCTCCTGCTCGCTGGCATGCCCTGGGCTGTGCTTGTCCCAGTGGCTTAGGATGAAATCAGAGATGACCTGGCACAGTCCCAGGTGTTAGGGACCCACGTTAGGGTCTCTGGCATCTCCAGGTCAGACGGTGTCTCCTTTCCTGGGAGCTGGTGGTGGCCGGAGGACGCGGGGAGTCCTTTGTCAGGGTTTGCCAACAGGTGCCTGCTTGAACAAGGGCTGGAGGGCTGCAGGGCCATGCAGGTGCTCCTGCCAGCCTATCAAGCTGGTGTGAGACCCCACGTATCCAGCAGCCCTCGTCAAGCAAAACTATGCCTCCTCTGCCCTTCAAATATCTGTGCATTTTTCAGCAAGCACTCCCTAGTGTTAAGGTGCCATGCGGGGTAGTTTGTGAGCAAGAATGGCAAGTGAGCCAAAGTCCCAGCACCTAGAGGTGCTTAATGCCTTGCACGGGGTAAGGAACTTGAGATTCCCATGCATTTTCTGTGGGAGATGTGTTGCCAGCATCTCAGACAGTCCTGCTTTGGACATTTTTGGGAAGAGAACTGCAAAGTGGACATGCTGGGGATGCTTTCCTTCCCCCCCCACGGCAGGCCAGAGGCCTTGCTCTCTGCACCTAAGTCCCCACAGGAAAATATGGTGGTGCTAAAAGCTTTGCATGCGTCTCCAGTGTGCCTCGTTGCATTGCGTGTGTGAGCCTGAGCCTCCAGCCTGTGCAGCAGTGATACCCGCCGCGCCGTGCAAAATGCAGAGCCATGCTCCGCACGGGCATGTGTGTCTGACTTCATGGGCAGGGCACATGTGGAGGAGGTCTGGCCTGGCACGCAGACCCCCTGCTACGTGCGGTCTGGTAGGTGCAGGACCCGGGGCACCTGCCTTCGGACAGCGCGGACATCTTGACCACAAAGGCAGCGCCTGGTCCTTCCCCACAGAGGAGGAGAGAGAAAGGAGCAATTTCAGACTCCGCAGCGAGTGCGTGCCTAGTGCACGTATTGGTAACAGCATCGTGCTGGGGGCTCGGTGTGCTCTTCCTGTTGCTCATTTGCTGGCGAGTGTGAAATGCAAATCCCTCGGGGGCTTCTGTCTCCGCTCAATATTCACAGGAGCATGAAGGCTCCTGTGAGGAGGGGAGGGCGAGAGCCGGCAGACAGCAGAGAGCTTTGTCTCCTCCTTTGTCTGGAGTTTACAGGTTAAAAAATCTGCTTGTTCCTGAGGCTTTGCAGGGAGTCCCAGGGCTGTGGCACCAGGGCTGCGGCTCCATCCAGCCTGGCAGACGCGGGCGAGGCGGCACGGTGCGGTGGTTTTACCTGCAGGAATGGCATGGAGTGGGTTTGCCCCAGAGGGTTGGGTGCCCATCCCTGCCCTGTGATGGTTGCAGCCCAAACCCGGCAGCTTTCTGGAAATGGCAATGAGACACTTGTTGCCATGGAGATCCCTAATACTTCTGACTCAGATGTAGCGTTGCTGTGGCAACTGCATCCGAAGCCCTCGGGAGGCAGCGCCGGCGCTATTTATTTTTCTCTCGTAGCAGAAAAGGGCTCCGAGAGCCCCATTGCGCTCCCTCATCGCTGCAGCGCGGTGACGAAGGCTGTCTCGTTGTTCTCCCACTGACCGATGGTTTTGATCCTTCACCAAAAGGGTCTGCTACTCAGCAGGGTAAAAACGCTCCGGAGCACCTCGCTACGGGCGCATCGCCTGCACCGTAAGGCGTTCCCAGCCTCTGCCTTGTAGTGGCTCACCAGAAAAGAAATATATATATATATACACATATTTATTTTTCACAAGGAGCAAGCAGTGGCATTGCTTCCTAGGTAGGAACCAGCTCCTTCCATCTCGGGAGCTCAAGGCCAGACCCAGCTGGGGTGTGCGCACATGGTTTTAGGAGGACGAGTTTCCGTGGCTGGGAAAGGAGAGACAAAGGGAGCGGAGTGCGAGGGGTGGGTGTGCCCGGGAGAAAAAGACAGGCTCTGTGTGCAGAAAGCGTGGCCGTGGGCACGGCTGCGGCTGTGAATGGGAGCGGAGCTGCCGGGAGAGGGGAGAGGCAGAGCAGAGGGTGGGTGTGCCGCGTGTGCCACGGGAGCAGGGATGCTCGGCGGCTGGCGTGAGCGCTTTTGTGTGCGACAGAGAGCACGGGCACGGGGAGAGCAGGTTCACGTCATGCGGATATGCTCGCACACTCATTCAGTCCGCTCCTCTGTCATCTTTGGGTAGTACAAAGAGAGCCACCGGTACACGTAATGCCTGAAAGGCACTCGAGTCCCTACAGGGCTGATAAGCTCGGGCGCGGGGGATGTATGCTAAGTCTGCTGTTACAAATCTTGCTGTTGCAGACTTCAGCAGCGCTGAATAAGCCAGCCAAAACCGTTTCACAATATCCTCCTTGGGCAGAGGCAGGTGAGAATGAGGAGGCATGTGAATTCTTCATGTGGGCTCCTTTGGACGTACGCCCCAGCCAAAGCCCCAGCCCTGAGAGCCCTGGGCATGGCTCCCAGGGGATGTGGTCAGTGTTTTTCCTGAGTCAAACACCTGACGGCTCAGTCAGGCAGCAGGAGTCACCAGAGAGATGGATAAAGCTGCCCTGATGTCCCAGGAGGTTCATAAACTTTCTCTATGGTTTTTCAAGCTTGGCAAAGAATCACACCAGCCTCTCTAGTGCCTGACATCCTGGCTCTTTCAGCCACCATCTTGCACTGGTAGGGCATGGCAGGATGCCCCAGAGCAGACCTTCAGACAAACTGGAGTGACTGGAAGGATGAAAAACATGAGGAAATCACCATCAAGGTGGGAGATAATTTTTACTGCTGGTAAGGTGTTGGCGTGGCTGCTGGGAGGGATGTGAAAGCAGCAAATGCAAAAGAAAGAAGGATGGTGCTGAAGAAATCAGCCACTTTCCGCAATGGGGAAGGGTTGAGGGCGGCTGCCAAGTGTCAGGTTCAGACGACGTGAGCACAGAAGCCTTTTTAGCAAAAGTAAGTAACACAAATAGTGGAGAGTATAGCCCCAAGATTTTGGGGGTGGAGCCTGATGAATATGAGACAACCTTAAAGAGGTGCTGGGGAACAAACACATGAGAATGAAGATCATGGGAAGGTCCAGGATAGAGAAGGATATTTCAGAGTCCCTGGAATGGGGCCATGTGCATGCATGAAGGTCTTATGCAGATTAGGTTAAAAGGGGGAAAAAAAGCAGAATGAAGGTCTGAGCTCTGAGGGTTCCAGCAGAGAGAAGGTATCAGGAAGGGAATGAACAGCAGCACCTGGGGTAGCAGCAAGGTTTCAGGGAGAAACTAGGTGTGAGTCAGGAAATACCCAGTGTAAGATTTCTGGATGAGGATGGAAAGGGAGGAAAGCCAGATGGAGGGGCTCTAGGAGTGAGTCTGAGGAGCTCAGGAGCTTAATAGCTGCTTGTTCAAAGAGTTTAGGGAGGCGCAGAGATGGGAAGGTAATTGAAGAGACATGGTCAAAGGAAAGTTTTAAACATGTGCAATGACATGCTTGGTATGCAGGGAGAAATTCATCCCTAGTGTACGCCTAATGAAATCAGTAGCTTTGGCTTTAGCTCTATCTGTTAATTCCACATGACAGAGGAAGAAGGAAGGGAATTGTTTGTTCTTCACAAAGCGATGATATCAAACAGCTTTGAGTGCTCTTTTTTTACCCATCAAAAAATATACCCCAAAATATTACAATGATATGTTTTTTTCTCTTCCTTCGCTCTGCACTCTGCCTGCTTCCTTAGAGGAAACCTCTCCCTGCTCATCATCAGGTGTGCTTGTGATGGGATACAGCAACGCCTGCACTGGACCTGTGCTGTCACACGTGGACCTTTGTCACATACGGCGGGCACAGTAGTACCTCTGCCCTGTCACTGCACACGTACTGGCCGCAGAGCTGGGGCCCTGTGTGGTGAGGTGCCTACATCTTGCCACCACCCCTACAGTACAAACTGGGGCTGGATGGGGTTCTTCATTGCCCCTTGGAAACCGCAGCTCCCTCCTCCACACGTGCTGGTTCTTGTGTAGGATATGGCTTTAAACTAAAAGGGAGTAGATTCAAGATATACGAAAGAAATTCTTTACTCAGAGGGTGGTGACGCACTGGCACAGACTGCCCAGAGAAGCTGTGGATGCCCCATCCCTGGAGGTGTTCAAGGCCAGGTTGGATGGGGCTTTGGGCAACCTGGTCTGGTGGTTGGAAGTAGATGAACCCTTAAGGTCCCTTCCAACCCAAACCATTCCGTGATTCTATGATTTTGTCTCTGACACCTGCTGGAATCAAAGTGAGGGGCAAGTGGGATCATGCTGGGGGAGCAAAGGCTGCTGGAAGTCCCTTGGAGCTAAAACTAAATGAAATCTAAGACTAAATATTGCAACATTTTAATCCCTGCTTTGGCATGATTAATTACAGACTTTGCTGAACACAATTTCTTGCTCAAGACATGCAGAAATAGAAAAGTAAAGCTGAACTACTATGGCCTTTTTATTGTTATTTGTTTTGTTTGTTTGTTCTGACAGAAAATTAGGGGAATTGGAGGGGGCAACCCAATTAATGTATTGTTTATTTAACCTGACATGATCTAAGCTGCTACCCTCTGCTCTCTGCGCTCCCATCTAAGCCAAGTGAGAACACCTCTGTAAGGACTGTGTTGGCAGGAAAGATTTTGCTTCCTTGTTTGTCTTTGGGACAGTTCAGTCTCTCTCACAGAGCAGCATTTTTATTAAACAAGAATTACTGTGAAGTAGCTGCACATGAAAAAAAGATTTTTTTTTGTTGAAACACTGCACTAGGGATCTCCGGCAACTACCAGGTGCATCACAAGTATTTCAAAGAGAAAAACATGCACCTGCTGGGAGAGTGCTTGGAGGCTGGCTGGGGAGAAGGGAAGAAGAGACTGAAATACTGCAGCTGTCTTACCTGTTGTTTCTTACACGTAAAAGAAATGTTGTGGTATTGCCATGCAGGTTCAGCTTGACCTGAGCTGCAGACCTTCTAGCAGTGTTTGAATTCATCAGAGAGGAAAAATGGGCAACATTGGTAAGGGCAAGAGGGTGGGAGGGTGCATGCGTGCTGGGGGGGTGGAAGGGGAGAGGGAGGTTGTAGGGCAAAGAGCAAGGGAATGAGGGGTGCAAAGGAGAAAAGAGGGCAGTTGTGTGGCCTGAATGTTAAACAGAGTCTTGGGACAATATCCGCCTACTCTTGTTGATGAAAATTTTGGTTTTGTTGCTGTTGTTGTTGATTTTTAACAGAACCCTTTATTCACAATAAAACTCCCCCTAAAGCAAACAAACAAACAAACAAAAAAGTACAACCAGGCAGTCAGAAACCTTGATACTTCCTGTTCCATGTGCAGCTGAGCTTTCTTGCTTTGAGGAATTACACTGTAGTGAGAGGTCAAAGCACAAGAGCCATGAAGGTTTTGTTATTTTTTTCTCCTCGTGCTTCTTAAGCAGTGATGCCCATGAGATTAGTATTTACCTTGATTTAATGTCTCATCAGAAGCATGACATCCCCAGAAACCCTGCTGCGGTGCTACTAAATGAAGCATGCCTTGTTTCCTCAGCTGGGATTTAAACCTCTGCCCTTAGAGACCTGAGGGGTGGGGAAGAAGGATGGGGAGAGAGTGATAGATATTGACCCACCTAGCATGTAGGCTAAATTAAATAACCAGGCTTTATTTTTTAACCTATTTAAAACAGTTACCGTTCTCTGCACAATTGATGTTTGTGTTTGTGGAGGTTACCGAGGTGGCAGCTGCTGCAGCGTGAGCTTCCCCTGCTCTGTACCTTTCCCCTGACTAACATGCTGTGGGTGACCTTCGTGTGTAAGGACAGCCACTGTCTTAAGGAAAGAGAGAGAGAGAGAAAAGCATTTTTTCTGCCAGTTAATTGAATCCAGGCCTTCCTTTCAAGGTGGGCAGGGAAAGCTTTATTTTCCTCGAGCAGCAGGGAAACAGTTGCTTGCGGGGGAACTGAGGAAATGAAACCTTCTAAAGTCTCTTCACTAAAGATGTCAAACTGAATTTGAAGTGCATCCACTCTTAAACCAGAACTGACCATGGTCTACAGAAGTGCTCTACTGATTTTAGTACAGTACTGCTTTATACTAAGCAGCAATATGGCTTAGTGTCTATCTAGTTGGATGACCAGTTTCTCATTGTATCCTATATTTTCCTCTTTCCTGCTCTTTTCAGCACATCTGCCCCATACTGAGTCCCTAAGAAATATGACTCATTATAAAACCCTCCTTTGATGGCCTGTTGTGACAACTCTTTGAACTTTTGTGCTGGGAGAGCACAATGCACAGGACAGAATTATGGGCAGCTAAATTGCCTCATTAAGAGAATATTATCGGGTCCTATTTGGTCTTTTCCTATCAAGCACTTTTGAATACTTTATCCAAGACAGTTTTATGTTACAGGATATCCCCCCATCTCCCCTGAGAGACTTTCCCTTTGCTCTTTCCTCTTCATGTCTGTGCTCTTACAAGGACTGGATCCTACCATGATGTGGAGAGGGTGCATCATAGCTATTCCCTTGCCACAGGTTATCCAAGAAGAGCTATCAGGGGAGGATTGTCAACAGTCCTTCACTCCCAGTACAGTCATATTCTTCTGCACCAGAACTTCCAGTGTCTGCAGATTCCAAAAAACATCTTTCTACTTACAGCTAAAATTGTAGTATTGTTTTTCGTTTTTAATCTCATAGATGTGTGTCCCCCACAGTGTTTAGTTTGGTTTAGCATTGCACCTCCAGCTAGAACCCACAGGATCGTCATGATTCCACTACTTAGTCCTTTGCTACAGTGACTTGCCCCACTGAAATCTTGCAGGCTGTACCTTTACTGTCCTGACTATTGCACATTTCTGTCTTATGGAGTCCCAGCTATGCAGACTTTTCAGAAACAGTATGCTAACACTTCACAAGTATTCTGAAATCTTCTCTTACTTACAGTTCTGTGCTTGTGGTTCAGAATTGCCCCTGTAGCTTCAAGAGCCTTTTTCACAATATTCCTGTCATTCTCTGACTCAGGCCTCTTCCTTGGCCCTTACTCACACCTTTCTGCAGCTAGCAGTGCCCTACAAGCATGTGCTGTTTCACCCATTGCAATCCTTCACTGACCCCTACATGATGGTTTGCCTTTTAACACCACCTTAGCCTGTAGGACAGCAGCTTACCCCAGACCAGAAACGTGTGTGTGCTTGTGTGCTTCTGACCTAATTGGGAAGACTTTCATTTACAACTTTGCATGTTCCCTGCAGTGTGCCCTGCAGTACTGCTTAACATCACCCCACCAGGCTGGGAGCTCTGCTGGCTTGCCTGCATCGAGGAAGCCACCAACTGTGCTTGCAGGAAAGGTGCCTCAGCTGCAGGAGCTGGGGTGGGAGATGGGGGGTGTTTTACCACATGAGGTGACACAGGGTTTTAATTTTCCCTGGCACTGTGTTTCTCAATGCACACTGAAATTGTACTGCCTGGATTAGGTTCTGCTGCTTCCCTCCAGCCCAAAAGCCATGTTTGACCCCTGGTCAGCTCGAAAATCATGCTTTTGTGCTGTTTGCTGAAACACACACAGTAACCTATGGCGAGGATAAGAATCAGATCCTCAGCCAGGGTAAATTGCTTCAGCTTCAGCAGAGTCAGTAAAGCTAATCCATTTTCTTCCAGCTGAGATTCGGGGAGCATGGATTAACTATACTGTCTGGAGTCAGCCTTGATTACAAATCCAGGCATAATGAAGGATGTGGCTTCACTCACCCCGTTGTTCTGCAACGTTTTGAGCGTCTCCTTCGTGCAGCGGGGCTTTGAGGCTCATATCTCCTGCCGTCCTACAGTGTGTGGTAGAACAACCTGGCCGCTCATTCACGAAGAGGACAAAAGACACAAGGGGAAAGGACTTTCTGTTCCAGTGCTGAAACACAAGGCAAGGCAGTCTGAATCCACGGAGACCCTCTGATTGATGTGACAGGGAGGGCATGACAAGCCTGCTGATGTGCGAACAGCATTTTACTCCAGCTGATCTTGCCAAAAAAAATAAAACACCCATGACAAAAACTAAACTAGCTGGCTTACTTAGAGCATAAATGTCCAGGAATGGAGAACTGCCACCTGGTGTGAGTTATGAAGCCCTGTCTTCCTCTGTGAAGATGACCATGACAAATAGCGGCAGGTTGGGCCCAGGGCACCCTGTGCTCTGGTCTAGGCAGAGTTGGCTTTGCCTGTCTCTGAAGGGCTGCCACCCTGCGATCTGCAGTTCAGCCCTAACTGCAGGCCATGAGATGAAGGGTACACGTGTGAGCCTGCACATATATGAACAAGTGTATGGCTTCTTGTATACAGCTTGAAGTAGCAGGGGCTGGGGTTTCCATAAGGAAATCTGAATTTTCCTTGTCAGTTTTACCACAGAAGAATTTTGCTTGGACTGGGAGGGGAGGTCATGCTGCATTTTGGTGGTAGGCCACGATAGCTGGAGGAAAGCCTGGCCATTTACCTCTGTGTAGGAGGAGTACAAAGCATTCATTCCATGTCTTGTTCCTCAAGCCTTATGGCAGCTGTCTCCTGCACCACCCCATGCCACCAGGGCTCATGGTGTGAGGGGGCAAGGCAACTGCTGGACATGCAGTTTTCTGTCATCATCTTCTCCAGATTCCTCTGGCTTTTCCTCATCATTCCCATGCTAAACTGTAAAACTAGTAAGGCAGACCATGGTGTCCATACTGGCTTAGATTGTGATCTGTCTTCTGCCTGACTCAGAATAAGGCTTCCCCCCCCTGAGCTGGAGGAAAGCAAGAGTACCAAAAGTTCTTGTTGTCACACAGTTTTGTCACATGAGGACCAAGTAACAAAATATTCATTTCCTCCTTCTCAGTATGTGAGAGTGAACTGGGAGAGCCAAAACTGGAAAGACTGGCAGTGGCCTAGTTTGGAGGATTACGGCCTGGTGGCTCAGCCATGTTCTTCAGGAGTAGGAATGATGCGGGTTCAAACTCCTCATGCTGGGACTGAACTCATCTCCCTGCTGACACCAACAGCCTCTTTCCTCTCCTTAGTCT
Source organism: Anser brachyrhynchus (assembly GCF_964034855.1). Classification (NCBI taxonomy): domain Eukaryota; kingdom Metazoa; phylum Chordata; class Aves; order Anseriformes; family Anatidae; genus Anser; species Anser brachyrhynchus. Next base: position 97,996,402 of record NC_137694.1, read on the forward strand.
CATTTCATGTGAAATTATTTGGCAAATTCAGCTTGAATTCACCAAACATTTTGGTGTCCCAGAAAGTGCAGCTCACAGGAAACAAATGATGCAGCAGAATCAGAGAAAAAAATTCACCTGTCTCATTGCTGTCACACTTGCTTTAACTCAGCTCCTAATGGATCTGCAGCAAATTCTTCCTGTCTGTGACAAGCTTAGACGTAAAACAAAAACTGCCATCTGCCTTAGGAATCCTGAGGGAGTTTTCGTAGGGTTTTCCCTAATTTCACCAATGTCAGACAAGGACTTCTTGGTGACCTCGGCAGCCCTCATGAGGGCAGAGCGAGGAGCAGCAGCGGGCCATTTAAATTGGGCGTAGCCGCCATTTTACAGTCACTCGCTGAGGTGATCTGCTTGGGAGGAGGGAAGGGGGGGAGGCACAACCTCCCCAGCAGATGCCTACCCCCAAACAGACTTCCTGAGGATCGAAAGAGCGGCCCAGACCACATGAAGTTGGCTCAGTGTCCCACCTGCATCAGAACCAGTGCCACAAAAAAGGCATGAAGGGTGTTTGTCATTGGAGACTCCTCCCTGAGAGGCACTGAGGCACACATTTGCCATCCAGACAATTTCTCCAGAGAGGTTTGCTGCCTGCCTGGGGCCCATATTCATGACATTATGAGGAGGTTACCATGTCTGATGAGTCCCAAAGACTACCACCCCTTCCTACTTTTTCACATAGGATCAAGCGATGCTGCGACAAGGAAACTCCGAAATATCAAAAAGCAGTTTAAGTCCCTTGGAAAGATGTTGAAGGGATTGGGGCACAAGTGATTTTCTCCTTTGTCCTCCCAGTTGGTGACAGGGGCCTAAGAAGAAGATGAACGGATCAAGTGAGTGGTTGGCTGCAAGACTGGTGCCATGCTCAAGGTTTTGGGTTCTACAGTATTGGATGCACTTTTGAGAGACCAGGCATGCTGGCACCTGGAGGTGTTCAAGACCAGGTTGGATGATGCCCTGGGCAACCTGATCTAATGGGTGGCATCCCTGCCCATGGCAGTGGGGTTGGAAGTGAGTGGTCTTTCCCTTGATATATAAATAATCTATAGATTTTCTTCTTTGAAAACAGGAATGGTATTTCTTGGATAAAATATTCCAGTTCTGATTGCTCCAGTGACCTTTCCCTTGCTGTCCACCAACTATTTTTTGTGTCCAGTATGGCTTCAAATTCTGCAAGCAGTGGGGCTTCCATCACTTTTTATGAAAATTATTCCTCTGCCTAATAGATCCCATTCTCTGCCAGGTTACACTGAAATGGTGTTTTCATTAATTTTATGTCAATGCATTTGCTTATGACCATCTGCTTCCTGTCCTTCAATACTCAAAACCATTGCACTGTTTGTGCTTCCATCCTTGAGGTTTGTTTAAATCTGTAATCCTCCCATGAAATTATCACTTGATTAAATTGTAGAGAATTACTTTTTGTTGCTTTTCTCTCTATAAGTTCTTGATCATTTTTGCTGTCCTTCTATGAATTTCTCTTTGATGCTGTCAATCTCTCTCTGGCTTTCAGCATCCAAAATACAATGCAGCATTCAAAATCCAATCCACTGTTCTAGTAGTGCCAGAAAATTGTACAAGGAAATGATCATTCCTCCAGATCAAAACATAAGTCTGTAAGCTCTGCCTTTTTTCCTTCTTGGCCACTGTACCTAGTCACCTCTTCCTCTTAAAGTGTTAACTATTTGTCCCATTTAATAAGTCCCTAGTAAGACTTGAAGATCCCTATGCATATTCTGGAAATGCCACACTGTCATAAAACAAAACAAAACAAAACAGCAACAACAACAAAAACCACGCCACCACCACCAAAAAAAACCAGACATCAGACATTATATCAGGCTATACAAGTCATGTAACATAATAGGTCATATTCTGCTCTGAGCAGGTAAAGCCTAGCTGAAACACTGCCTCCAGTTTTGCATGCTGCACGTGAAGATATATGCAGGCTATCTGGTGAGGACAGCAGAAAAGAGGAATAAAAACGATCTGTGGTCTAGAAAACACAACCTGTGAGGGAAGACTGAAAGATTTGTGGTTGTTGGAGCTAAAGAAGAGAAGACTGCGGCTAGAGAGAAGGAATAGCAAAACATAGATCTTAAAATATATAGGAAAATGCTACTAAGAGAAGGAGTAAACTAGTTTCTTCTTTTCCAGTGAGGATAAAACAAGAAGTATTGATCTTAAATTTCAGTAAAGGAGGCCTAGGCTAAATACTAGAACAAATTTTAAGGCTAAAGAAAGTGCATGTGAGGTCAGGAATAGATGGCCTAGGGAAACTGTGGGAATTGCCAGCATTGGATATTTTTTAGGATGGGTAAAACAATTGTCTATTAGGTGGAGTTTATACAAATAGTGGTCCTGACCTGACAAGCTGTATTTTCTGTGGCTCTGAGGGCAAAAAAATGACTACAGGTAGCTGACATTTTCAAACAGCTCCCTTCCTTTAAGTAGATTCTGTGTGTGTGTATGTGTATGTGAGTGCATGTGGATGCTGCTGGTGTTTGTGTGAGAGAAGCTGGCAGATAACACCCAGAGAATGTTGTTTAATTCCCTTTTCCAACAAACAATTGCCTTATACTATTTATTTTAACCTTAGGTTACCGGGAGAGAAGTGATAAGGGAGAATAAGCTGAGCTCCACAGGCTAAGGTTTGTATTGCTTGTTCAGCACATCTGATCATAGCTCTTCCTGCATCACACCTGAAATTAGGTATGGGATTATCCCAGAACGGTAAATATTGTATACTTGTTGGGCTGATCCGTGAATAGAGATGGACAGAGATGCTTAATGCTCGGCCCTCAGCTCAGCTTACTTGGCCTCAGAGCCAACTGAAACATTTGCCACATCCTTCTTGTTATATACTCATGTGGGATGTGTCCTGCTCACCCTGCCTTTCCCAGTCTAGCTGCATGCCTCTCCCCTTGGCTCTCGGTGAGCATCATCTGGTGCAACTGAAGAGCATGCTGGAGCTGAAAGGAGACACAAGGCAAAGACAAAGATCCTTGCGGCCTTTGACTTCAAAGAATACTATAGAGGAAAGAGGTGCTTTTGATTTGTAACTACCAGAGAGTGGCTTGCACCAGCATCTCTCATGATAGAGACACCCTTGGATCCTGGGCTCCTGCAGGGCGTAGGTAGCCTGCCAAAGTGGGTTAAAGAAGCAGGTATCAACCCACAAGGGCTGCCAAGAATTGCAATGAACTAGTCCAGCAATGAGGAGCTAGATATTCTGAAGGGTATCCTGACTACACCCTTTCATTATGTCCACATTTCTTGGGCCTGGCTTTGATTTAGTGCTTAAGTGAGCTCCTGGGTTTGGGGTGAGTGTGTCCAGTCAAGGGGCTTTCTGCACCTACTGGGACAGATGTGTCCAGTGGTGAGCCAGGGCCCTTTCTGCCTTCTCACAAATGGCATGGAGTGTGGTTGCTTTCTGGTATGAGAACAGGGGAGCAGTGAATTACACTACAAGCTGAAACACTCAAAGTCTTCTTCAAATGCATCATTCATGTGTGGAGATCTTAGCTGCAGATGTTGTGGATGTGATATGCTTTCTTACATGGGCTTAACTGGGGTCTGGACTGGTTTAGGGAAAGGGAATCTGCTGAGGTCAATAAAGATATCAATGGATCAAGAAATCTCAATCCTGCTGGAGATGTCAGAGTATTCTGGATGTTACAGATATACATGTGACTTGTGCTCTCTTAAGAAGAAGCACTCTCCAAGTATTTTCTTCCATTTACCGCTGGATGCATGTTCCTGGCTAGATGAACCATTTTTGTAACCCAGGAAAGCTGAGTAAGTTCTTATGTCAGCCTGATCTGTAATTATTTTATTGGAAATGCTGAGATAATTTAATACTTTGGGTAAAAATTGACACTATTGGGTTTAGCCAAGTGAAAGCTTCAACAAAGATTTCTAAACAGGGGCTGCAAATGTCTGCTCCCAATACAAAATCCCACATGTAAAATGTGTTAAAATTCTTATCCACAACTCAGCTAGTCTTTGGTGATTTTAATCTTTTCAGTTGTTACAGGCAGCAGTTTATAAAAGGTGTCTTCACAATATATTACAAATCCCACTGTGGGCTATTGCAAGAGTAGGGAAAAGTATGTTAATTCATAGTAGTAAGTTCAGGATCACACAAGCACATGCTTCCTTTTTGAGGATGCCAGTTGTACATGTAGCTGCAAGAGACTCACTAAGAGCTGTTTTTCACTGAACATTGTTTCCTCCCCCGACAGATAGCGTTGTTGAAGACCTTTGCACTTGCTAGTGACAACCAGGTGTGAACAGAGCTGACAGAAGACTTGGATAGTGCTTGACCCTCTTCTGAAGTGTGATTAGACAATATCCAGCCAAAATAGGACATTGCCTATATCTGTAGGGCAGTTTAATCTTTTCTTGAACTCTAAAAAGTTCCTTAAAGGCCTATATAAAAATCTCCAGCTCTCTTTAAAATTGGAGCCTGGTCCTTAAAAACTGACTGCCAACATACGGCCAATGCTCCATAAGACCTGATGCTCCACATAAAATTGTGGGGCTACAGAAAGCAGGCAGCACTAATGTTGGTAGGAAGAGTGTCTTCAGACTGGGCTTTGCCTACTTTGGGACAAAGTTTTTCAGATGCAGCTTTGTATCTCGGGCAAATAGCTCTTGCCAAGCTGTTTCTCAGAAGGTGAGAATCAAGCTGTTCCCTTCCTGACCCCCTCAGCTATCTCCCTTCAAGTCAAGGCTGGCAAAGGCAGTGACCTAAAACACTCACAAACAGTATAGTTTTGCATCAGTTGGATCCATGCTGTGCAATATTACTCATAAGAGTTTTCAGTATTTATTTCATTTTTATGTGGTATTATTTATCTTTGTATTTGATCTCCTGATCTTTTTAAATACACACCGTTAAAAGCTGGGTTAAGGTGCAGGTCTGTGATGTGTGATCCCAAGGCATGCTCCTGTAGACAAAACCACTTTGCTGTTAGTCTTGCATACAGCACTGCTGGGAACTGAGGGAGTGCACGTGTGCTTCTTAGCTGGTCTGATTGTTCACTGTTCTGTGTGAGCACAGTGCATAGATGTAATAACCAGCTTACTGTGCTTGAAGGTCTGGGATCTGTCAGGGTGCTGAAAATTTCTGGAGTGATTATCTGTAGCAGCCAATAAGCATATATATATTTTTCTGCAAACTCTTGTTCTCCCTGAATCCCCATGTCTAGCGGTGCAGCTTATCACTTTTCCACTGCTGCGTATAGATATAACCTTGGACAGTATTCTGGAGCATTTTTGTTCATTTCCTCTCACCACTAAATATGACCACTTTTGCCAGCTTTCTGGAAGAAAAACTCCATTTCCAAGGGGATTTCTCAGAATTGTATGTACCTGTATCAAATTTGGACAGGTTTCTGAATGCACCAAATCCAAGCTGTACTAAACCAGGCCTGGACCTGGGGTCTGCTTTTCTGTTGCTTTTCTATGCAAGCTTATTTTAAAAAGCAGGAAAATAAAGCCTGGATAAAGACAAGCAGGAACATCTGATTCACAGCTTCTTCGCAGAATATGCAGCTATTCAATTCTTTTCCTGTGCTTTCTTGTAACACCGCAGGAACCGGACTGCTTTCATAAGCACTTGATTATATCCCACCAGCACTCTCATGCCCCATGAGGTAGTGAGTTTTCTCTTCTAGACTGATGAGAAATGAGAACTACTAGCAACGGTGGAGAAGAAGCCTCCTTAAATCTTAATCTGAGCCACTGCCTCCTAGCAGTATTCAGGAATCTTGTTTTGTCCCTGATTTCCCTACTGATCAATATCTTTCACGGCAACATTTGCTGGGGGACAGAGGAGATAAATGGGAGGAGATTGGTAAATGATTTGAGTTTTCAGCTAAGGAAGAAAGGAGCTGGACTGATGCTCACAGCAGAAATGAAGGGGGCAATAGTGAAGAGAATAGTTTGAAAATTAGGGAAGTGTTCCTCAGGGTGAGATCTCAGGGGCTGGAGAACAACCTTCTCAGGCAAGGTGTAGCAAAATAAGCCCTTGGAATTGTGTTTCACAGGGTGTGAGCAGTTCTGACACTTGAAGGACCTGTACCACAGGAAAATGGGAAAGGAAGTGAGCATTGCTCTATGGCTTTTGCATACTTTCCTTGCATAGCTGTATTACCAGGAAACCCCACACTGAAAAGGATAAACAGAGGTGGCAAGATGAATGTCCGCTGGTACCTGCCTATGAAAAAAAATGACAACTATTAAGTGATTGTGCCAGTCTAGGAAAAAAATTGCTCCTAAATCCTACTACATGATCTGGGGCACAAGCACTGTTATGCGTTACTGAGATACCTCCCAGAGTACTAATTAATGAAAGTCCATGCCTAGGAACATCTTTGAGCTTTTGGATACAGATGCTGGACAAGGTATCCCATACTAATGTTATCCCGGTAATGTTATTACTATACATGCAACATGGAGAAAGAAAGTTCACACAGGCCATTACTCCAGAGTGGTTGATGCTCTCTGCAGGCTCTCACATAGCTTATTCTGGGATAACTTTTCTGTGTACTGGTATTCACAGATTCCCAGGAAAGGACTGTTGAGTATGAGCAATGAGAAGCACGTGGAAAAGCTGCAGAAATGGAGAAAAAAGCACAGTGTGTTTACAAACTAAAGCTGGCTCTGAAGAGAGGGGACCAGGGAGTTATACCGGGACAGCACAGAGCAGAACTGCTGTTGTCTTGGAAACTCAAAGAGAAAAATTAGCATACAGAAGGATTTTATTTTTCAGAGGTGATCTACAGACACGCATGCATGCACATGCACACACACACACTATATGTATATATATATTCATGTTCCTCTGCTGCTTTGCTGATGACTTTCTTGCCCAAAGCCAGTTGACATAAGAATTCATTGTGTCTAATATTAAAAGTGAGAATAGGAAAGAGAAGCTTTCTGTTCAGTGTAATGAGAACTGATCTTGTGCTAGCAATTCAGAGAAACAGCTATTACATATATAAATGAATTAAAGTTAGAGATAGCAACAGTTTAGTTTTCTGCTCCCCCCAGAGAAGAAAAGGAAGGAGACCTATGTTAGATTATGAAGATGGAGAGCTGTGGGCATAGTTTAAGGGCTCCCTCATGCATCAAACTGAATTTCGAAGACAGCCAGGAAGACTCGCTTCCCTCAAGTAGCTGCAATCACAGATATGATGGACATTAGTGATGGAGAAGGCTTGTGACCTTAGCTATGTCTTCCTGGTCAGTGAAGCAATTTTCCCTCAGCGGGAGGCTGAATGGAAGAAGGGACCTGCAGAAGACTCTGAAGCCATCTTTCAGCACATTGGAAGTACAGCCCCTTGCCAACAGGGACAAACTTGTTGCTGCCTGAGGCTGGGGTTGGTGACAGTATGTGTGTACACCAGTACATGCACAGTGAGGCACACTACTTGGACTGAAGGCAGCTTAAGCTCACATACCTCTTGTCCTCCTCATGTACAGCTGAAATGAGGTGATATGAAGAGGAACCAGTGGTGGACTTGGCCCCTCAGCTCAGCTTTATGAACCTCTGGTACAGCCTGCCAGAGGCAGGCCCTGGCACTGCGAGGAGGAAGACATACGGTCCATGTGAGAAAAGAATGCTGTCTCTTTTGGTTCTGTGACTTACTGAATGGGTAAGAAAACATGCTGGCCTCTCCCTTCTGAGCAAAAATGTATGTCCATTTTGTCTGCCCTCGCCAGAATCTTGGTGAAATAGATTTGTAATTTCCCTCTTGCCCTGTTGTGCACTGGTTTGGGAAGGCAGCCAGTAGCACAGATCCAGGCTCTGGCATATGCATGCACTCTTGCATGGGCAATGAATTCCTTTCATAAAGATTTATTTTACTGTTTCCCATGCCACCTCTCTTTGCCCACAGCTATACATTATCACAGCACCCATAACAACATGTAAGTAGCTCCTTTAATTACTAGCCTGTATTTGCTATCCCTCTTCCTAATGGCCTGGAATTCACACTCCCATCCTTACTGTTCCCATCTCCCCCACTATCAACAAGGAGCCACGTTGTGGTTTTGTCTGAATTAAGTCTTTTGGCACCCTGCACTGCTCTCCATGGGCATCTGTATCTGCCCTGGTCTATACGGCGTTGGTCTGTTAGGACCTGGAAATTCAGGGTCTACTTTGATAGTCCATAGCAGCTCCAGTGCTTGGTATGCCACTTAGCTGTGATCTCCTGTGTGACTCACAGGTTGGTTTTTTTTGGAGACACAGCTGTTCTCAAACTGCAGTCCTTTCCTGGCTAGCTGGTTGAAACAACTTCCAGCATTACGGTCACTTCCACCCCCTTGCTCCAGGTTAGGGCTTGTTTTCTCCTGAGCAGTCTGAGCCTGGCAGACTTTGCAGACAGGGATGTTGTGAAATGAGGAGGCCTGTTATCAGAAGGGAATATGCAGCCTGCTTGGAGTGTAATCTATCCTCAAAAAATAACTTGGCAGAAACAATGCAGTTGGTAGTTTGGAGCATATACGCTGGTGTCATGAGTAACACGGTCCTTGTGGCTGAGCCTCCCCTAGCGCCTCCCACCAAGAGATGCGAACGGAGGTTGCCCTTCTATTAATTTAAACCAGCAGCAGCCGGCTCTCCCTAAACCACTGCTGATATCTTTCTGACAGTCTCCTTATCTGGGAAGAAAGGCGCTGATAAAAGACACATTAAAGCAGTCTGTCATCAAACATAACTATCTTGCCACTGTAAGTCAAAGCCACTGATTTACTTGTGATCGTTTATGAAGGAGCATCAGCTGTCACAGGCATGACCTCAATAAGGAGTGGCTGTAATAACACTCGGGGCATGGTTAGTCCCTTTCAACAAAGGACACCGAAATATGTATTCAGAGTCTTGTGTGGGGGAAACCAAGGTGGTGTTGCCCTAAGGGCATCCCAGCAGTGAGGTAGCCGGGTTCACTCTCCAAACCGCTGCTCCTTTGCCCTGGCTGCTGCCTCTTGAACAGCTTGAGGAGCAGCCCTCCAACCAGCCAACACTGCAACAAATTGCATTATGTACCTAAGACTACTCTTTTTTTCTTTTCCATACCATTTTATCCCCAACTATTTTATACCAAAGGGCTATCATCATAATGACTACAAAATGAATGAGGAGATGGGGGATGTCTTGGCATCAACAATTTAGTACTGGGTTAGACAGCATTTTCATGTAGAGTTTGCCAATATGAATCCAGCCCACACCAGCAGGGACTGCAAATTTCTATCAAGTGCTGACTGGCTGTCAGCCGATAGGAAACGAACTCAGTCTCAGTCCAGTTCCTACTCAATCAGTGAAAGTCAGAAATACCTCCACTGCTGGAAACTGTCTCCCTCTTTCACTGGCAAGCCTGGCAGAGAGGCTAGAAACTGAACAAGCTGCAAGCTACTCTCTCATCTCTGGGGAAAATATCTGAGACATATTAACATCAGGAGCTGTAAGGAAAAAGCTTACCCAAGCATTGCTGGTATTAAACCTGCTCTGTGTTGATGCTTGTTGCTGTTACTTCAATACTTTTCACCAGCCTCATATTTAGCACAAGCACAAAGAGGTTCTCAAGAAGAAAGAGGAAAATTGCAGGTGGTGTTTCAATTGCAAAGGCACTAAAGGAGTAGTCTAGGCAGTTTTAACAGGTGAATAAGCTTTCACCCAAGAGCTTGAAGATGTCCCGAATGCAACAGCTTTGTATTCTGAAGCTGTGTCAAGGAGAGGCAGGACTGCTCAGATGTCACAGCCAGGCCTGCTTGGGAATTTTTCAGTTGCACTGATTTTATTGAAATAGTGCTAGCTCACTAAAAGCCAAAGTTTCTTGGTAGTTCTGATTAAACAGCAGTTAGGAAGGATTTTTCCAAATTAATAATTGAATTCCTATGCAGTGTGATTTTCTGTCTTCCCCTAAATGGAGACCACTAGCCAAAAGCTTTCTCGTGCTAGACACAATTTCACATCACAGAAATGCACACAAGGAACTGCGGCAGAAAAGGAGAAAAGAGCCAGATGAGAGCACTGACACTGTGCCACCCCATTGGCACAAAGACAGCTTGCTTTGCCTTTCACACCTGCACTGTTGCAATGGCCCTAAGAAACACAAGCTCATATTTCACCTGCATTTTCTCACCACATCCCTGTCTGTAGGAACAGGTCTGGAAGATCCCTCCAGACTTCCTTTCAGCATTGCTTTAGCTTCTAGTTTAGGAATTCTTGGAAAAATTCTTAGGAATTTTGGTACCTGTTCTGGCTTTATTTATTTATTTATTTTTTCACTGAATAATTTCTCACCAGATTCATCACTTTGACAAATGGAAAAGACAAGAATGGTGATAGATGGGTTCATTTGCCAACCAGTTTGAGATTGCATTAATTGTAGCATGATGCTTCAGAGTGCTGGTAAGAGTTGCTGCATCTATCCTGCAGCTAGGGGAGCCGAGGCACGGTCTTGTCCACAGCCATCAGAGACAGCAGAGCCGGGCCAGAATTCAGAACTCCTGGTACCTTGTGCACTGCACTAACTGCTCAGATGCTGCTTACTCACTGAGCTTACAGTCACATATCCTGCTTTCACTGCCGCTTTCGCATTCCTGTTGATCAGAGCTCTCCCTTTAGCTATGCCTTTCAAGTCTTAGAAGCTGTAATGAATATGTATCAACATTTCAAAGCCGTAGATCCTGTGGTGGTGAAACAGAAAGGGGACGGTAGAGACAGACACACATACGATCTAACTCATTTTTAAATGTCTGTAATTCATCCAAGAGCATTATCAATAATTACTAGAAGAAAGCGATAACTTGCATCATGAAAAATCCGTGCTTTGGCGAAAAGCTGGCAGAAGGCCTTACAGATATCTTACACATCCAAAACCTTTCCTGAGCATGCTAATCAGCTGGAGGTGTTGGGGGAAGGAGACCTGGCTGTCTGTTCACTGCTCTGGTGGCCTCGCCAGGGAACCCTGCTGTTCTGTCAGCGCTGTGCCTACGTCAGGCACTTCGTATCCTGCTGCAGACAAACTAGGTGGATGAATACTAGATCTAGACTTAGCCAGTAGTTATGGGATTTCAGGGGAGCTCTGTGGGAGCTGGATGCATTATTCTCTTAGTTCTCCCTTGAAAGTTCAAGCCTGGATGCTCACTGGATATCCTCTTGGAGTTTCGCCACTGCTTCCTCTCAACTGTGCTATGCTTGTGACAGGGCAATGGGCATCTCTGGTAATCTGTTACACCTTTTTTAAGATCTTTCCCCTTAAAGTGGTGTCTGCAGGTGGCAAAGCAGAGGAAATGGGTCCAGAAATGGTTTCAATTTGCAATCCCCAGCAGCTACCTCCCACCTGCAGACCAGAATCTCCAATATAGACAAAGCCAGGGAAGGGAGAACAGATGGGGGAAAGGGCACTCAGGGAAGGGAGACTGTGTTGGAACTTGAGTATCTTGATCATCTGAAGCCACTCACAGCTGCCCAGTTCCTGCACGTGATGCTACCAGAGCTGTGGCATTTGGATCTGCTTCCCTCTCTTCCCATCCATTCCCTTACTGCTTCCCTCAGTCCCATTTTTATGGGCTACCAAAACTTGCTTCAAGCACAGGGCCCTGAGAGGATTGGGGTTGGGATGTGAGGATGCTGTGCCACTTTGTAGACCTTTGTGTTATTCTGTGGAGGATGAACAAACCTCTCCCTCCTTCCCACCACAACACCATAACCCATGTGATGCACCCCTACTTTGGGGCAGGGGTGGCTCAGGGGCTGTGAGCCTTTGCTACAGCCCCCATCCTTCCTTCCTCCTGGGCTCACCAGCACCACGGTGGTGGCAGAGATGCTGGCACAGGTCCCATGGGGCATCCCTGAGGTCATATCAGACACTAGGCACAAAGACAGCTGGGGCCACATTGTCCTAAACCTAACAGCTAGTTCAGCCGTAGCTCATCAGTTTGAGATTTCAGCCACCTCCACAGCTAGGGCTGACCAAAATCTCGTTGCAGCACAGACAGTCACAGCATTTCAGTCACCTCTGGTAGAGACCTCTGTGCTGGGGTAAAAGTGAGGAACATTTGGCAGTTTCAGGTAATATAACAGCAGCTGCTGACTCTGTGGTGTGCGTCCCATGAAACCGCCAAACACCTGTACTCTGCAGTCGGCATCTAGTTAATTAATGGATAAAATTCAAGAGATTAGCTTTCTGCCTAAAGACCTATATTCTTCAAATCCTGCAGGTGCATCTGGCACCGCAACTGGGAGGAAACTATCTGGGCTGGCAGCCTCTGGGCCACAGGTATGGTAGAAGACCCTCTGGTCTGGAGCCACCTGCCTCGGTGGTCTGAGAGGGCAAGGATAGCTCTTGGTCCACTGGTGGACAAGCAGCTTTCCGACCATGCAAGGATGTTTAAAGAAGATAGCATCCTTTTCTTCTAGATGCTGTTGCTGGAGTCTTTATTTGAGCCTTGCCCATATGTTAGAAGACAGTCTTCTTATATACTTGGCATGATCTCATACTTTTATATGCACCTTAGGGGCTTGATAAACGCATTTCATTTAATCACAGAAACCAAATGTTTTTTAGTGGCCCTTGCTGTTTCTCGTGTCATAAATGGGTCATTTTGCGCCAGCCTGTAACTCAGGAGTCCATAAGCTATACAGACACTCTTTGTCTTAAGCCTTGAGGCATCAGTTCCCTTTCAAAACAGGACATTTTTCTCATTGACAAAGTGACCTCAAGTAAATGCACTCATATAGTTCAGATAAAAATGTTCCTCAGTTAGAAAGTGGGAGTTTACCACAGTGAGGATTTTCAGCAGGAAAACACCTCACTTTCTCTCTTACATAAATAAATAAATAAATAAATACATCAGAAAGGGTTGGGCCAACTCCATCTTCCCCCATCCTCAGCTTTCATTTCATTGTCCTTGTTCTGTGTGTCCCCCTGCACAGGAGCAGCATCTCATGGGAAACACAAATGCCCATCTTCTTTCAGCTCCTTCCCCCCCCCCCTACCATTTGTGCAGTGTGCTGTGCTCTCTTTGCATCTCAGGAAATGAAAACATGCAGAAATACATGTTTCCTATGAAGTGTGAAGTCCTTTGCAGATGATCAGTTGCTTGGACAGACTGGACTGGAAGCTCTACCCAGAAAACAGAAACCCAGGGTTTGTTATTTCAGCCCTAAAGTTGTGGCTCAAATACCACAATAAAGGCAGTGAAATTCTATGTGAAATTCGGTGTTAGAAAACCAGGCCAGAGCTCTGCCTGCTTCCTCTGCTTTGTAAGCGCAGTGGGTAATGGTTGGAGCTATAGATTGGCCAGTAAACGACTACTCAACTGGTATGTCATGGTACTGTCATTCCTGTATCCATTCCACAGAGCAGTATATGTAAGGTTATAATATTGTCTGCATAATCAGTGGGTGTTGCTGCTATTTTTTGCCTTAAGCATATGGTGGACAAACAACTTCTCCACTGTACATTTAAACCACTGTCATTGTTTCTATTCATCTATCCAGGATAAATTATATGGGGGAAGATGTGTAGGTGATGAAATTGCCCTCCATTTTTATCTTCTTTTTTTTTTTTAACTGACAAAGGAGAGACAACAGATGAGGTGTGTGTTGACACAGAGGTGGGTGGAAAGCATAAATAACTTGTGTCACAAGAAGTAAACCCTAAAAGCCAGCTTGGCTGTTTGGGGCTAGCGGCAGTCTGTGCGATAAGACGGTGTTCTTGTCTTCTTAAATCTTTCTATCTAGCCTTGCAATCTCTCAGCTATATTTTTTTGTGGGTTTCTTAAAAACAGAAACAAACAAAGATCCCATTTCACAGGGATTAGAGTTTCCATGGAGAGCTGTAGCCCTTGGCGCCTGTGGTAGGTTGCGGCCTGGCAGTAATGATAGCCCTTGCTTGGTCCCATCAGCCCTGAGACACCAGCGTACACACCAACGTGCACATGGAGGAACACACACATGCACACACAGACACCTTGTCCTTAATGGAGTTTTAAACATTAATTTTGGGCACATGGGAAGTGCCGGGTAACAACTCTGTAAGCAGGAGTTGACTGACCACAGATCAGGTACGTGATTTGAGGCGGCATGAACAAGGAAGGCCTTGGTGGCCTTGCCAGTCCGCCTGTGACGTCTGTGTCTCCACAGCGTGGTTATTCCTTGGCCTTTTCAGGAAAGTGACCAACAAGAAGGCCTTTGAGGACCAACAGTGCGAGCGTTTTTTCTGATGTGGAGGTTGACCACTAGAAAATTAGAAAAACACCCTCTTCAAACTTCCTGACGTTTCTTTCCCTGCCCTTTCTGCATCCTGATCTCCAAGGCCTCTGGCCAAAATGAGCCTGGACTAGAAGGATCAGCAGCTGAACAAAATCAGAAGGCTTTTAGAGATCTTGACTAGTTGTGACAAAAGAACAGGGATTTTGCAAGGAGCAGGGTGCAAGGGGAAGAGGAGAGGAGCTCAGATTGGCAGGAAGGAGGCTGAGGTGGAGACCCAGGGATGGGGAAGGAGAGGGACCGATGCAGGAGGTGGACAGGGTGGCCAGAAGGATGCAGCTCCTTGCTTTTCTAAAACCTTGGTTTGTCACACTCATGAATCAAAAGGAGTAAAGATTTCACAAAGAAGCACCACAAAGTTAAACATTACCTGGGCAACATTCATTAGGCTCTGTAGCACATCCACGCTAAAATATCATGTCCAGTTACGTGCTCGCCTGTGATTTTACTTATGTGGTAGGCTTTGTCTTGCAGCAGTCCAGGCAGACCTTGCTGCCTGTGCTGCAGACAGACGCCCTCCTTCTGAAAGACATTGAAGGCAAACGCTCAGCGCAGGTCTGCGGCTGACTTCTGCTGCAGCAATGGTCTCTGCTCACGTGAGAAGGGCACTCAAGTGAGAGGAAGGCCTCATGGTGTTATTTTGCCAGCTCTATAGCTCTAGCGTGTTGTAAAGCTAACCAAAATACTCTGTTAAAGTTTGGACACTCCTTTCTGGCCATGCTGTCTCCAGAGAGATTAAACAAGAGGCCAGCAGAGAAGGGATGGGGTGGTGTGGGAAGCAGAAAAGAGGCACTTGCTATTCAAGTCCAGATAATGAGAACTGGCAAAGTTTTTTCACATGTGCTGGCAGCACTGTTTGGAGGGAGCATGAGTGGGGTGCAGCCTCCCTGATATCAAGGGAGGGTGGCCAAACACAGAACCAGGCTGGGGGGATAGGAGAAAAACATGGTTTTACCCAGCCTCAGCTGAGTGTGAGATTTGTGGAACAAAGTGACTGAACCCATAATAGCAGACTAGTGATCAAATTAGCTGTACTGGGCTATGCTACGCTGTGCTGTGCTATTCTGTTCATTCCTCCTCTTCTCTATGTAGGATTTTCACAGCTGCAGCATTACTGAATTTACTCATTTTAGAAGATACGCGTATTATCCCCATGACACCTGTAGACTGTTGTTCTCCTGCTGTACTGGCTCTCTGCTTACTGGCATACCTCACTGCTGGTAGGAGGCAATGGGGACTCTGACAGAAGGGACAAAAGCCAGCTTGAGGCTTATTTTGAAGCACTGAGTGAATATCAGGAGGCATCATTTTGCAGCACAACAGCAGTATGTAACTCTTGCACTGCAGGCTAGGAGCGTGTACTGGGCAGCTGGAACAGCAGGAAAATTAAGACTTGATCTGTTCCTGTTTATGGCAAACGGGATTTCAGTCATTGCCTTCAGATGGAGCAGGACTGGGACCTGAGAACAGAGTCAGCCTGGCAGCTTGTTGTTTGCCTACTGACCTCATGCCAGTATCGTCTGCGCTGGTGCAGGGGACTGCAGAAGCCCGGTTGGAGGCAGGGGGGAATAATTAGCAGCGCTTATTAAAAGCTCTGGCGATTATTCATTACTGCTGCTGCTGTTGGCCACCCTGTTTCTACAGCGTGAGCTCTGAGGTAGGAGGCGGGGGGAGGGGGAAGGAGAAGCAAATGGGGGCCTTCTTCACCCTGGTGTTGCAGCGGACGTCTCTTTTCCAGAAGACGGATGTTGCGCGCTGAGTACCTCTCCAGAGAGCTAATGGCCGACATGGCATTATTACCAGCCTGCAATGAGCTCCATTTTTTTTTTTATGATAGTAATTTGTTACACCGGTTTGCCACACGCCCGCTGCTTCCTTGTTAATCCAATAATCTATATGAGAAAAGCAATTTGACATTCCTCCTTCCCATCTGCCACCCATCACCCAATCTATATCTTAACTATCAGTGATTTATTAATGGTGTCTGCATTAAGCACATCTCCGCTTCATTGGCGCCCCCATTCCCTCCCTCCTCTCTGGATACATTTAGAGAGCAGAGTCAGCATGGAGATGAAAAGCAGCAACAAAAGCAGCCAAGCCAGGGGACTTTGGGTGCTTAGGTCAAATAATCCACGTGCTCCCAAGTGAGGGCATCTAACAGCCCGAAACCCCTTCACCTGAGACTCAAGTGCACGCTCAGCCCTGCCGCTCCTCCCGATACCTGGCACACTAGGAAATGTAGGAAAATACCACGTTTGTGTCTATACTCCCTTTGCCAGCATCAGTTCCATCCAGCATGGGTCAGTGGTCAGGGGCTGTTAGGATGGCCGTCTGCTTTTGATGGGGCTCAGTCCGGTGGTTGTTGGACAATGCTTCAACAAGGTGAAACAACCACATCCGTGAACTGCAACAATAAAGAAGCGTGGTATCCAGGATCCTGGGTTCCTCGAAGTCTGAAAAGGGTGAGTTTGTTAGCCTTTCTGTCAGTGGCAGGATGAACAGCACATCCTTTGTGCCAGCAGCTATTTCCATGACACTTGTAAGAATACCGTACCTTCAATACCACATCCTTCAGCAGGGATGGTTTGAGATCGGCCAATGAGCTCAAAAGCTATCGGAGGTGAAGGGCATCTGAGAGGCTAACGTACACGCACATGGACACACGCGCTCCTGTGTGCTCACAAAAGCCTCGTTTCCTTAGAAACCCAGCTAAAATCTACTGCCAATATTTCAGCCTGCTTGCCAGTATCAGTAAGGAGCTCAGGGAGCACTTGAGTTCTGCAAAATGAAATTCTCTTTTCCTTTCGAAGGAATTCTCTGCTTGAGATTAGATTTGGGAAGCGCTGATTCTTGCACTGCTTGAAGCTTGCACTGCTCTACCTGTGCGGGTCGTGGGACTGGCATTCCCAGTCATTCACCTTTCGTTCTCAAAATTCAGCTAATGTCCTTGCGTATGCCGGCTGGGCGTTGCAAACAGGTTTCATCGATTCAATTATTCCCCATACAGCAATCTCATACACGCTTACCATACAGCTCTGCATCTTGCAGTGTTTCCTTGTATGCAAAAAGCATGCTTAATGACTTTTAATTTTAATTTTCCTATGGGAAAAACAAAAAAGAACATTCAAGTGTACATCAAAGTTTGCCATGCACATCTTTCCTGTTGTACTACTGGAGATTTAAGGGTGTAGAGTGTAATAGGCAGATCTTCAGTGTTACATAATTTAACATGACCAGATTTTGTCATGTTAAAATCTCTGCTATACAGAAAGTTCATACCGCTGGTTGGATACAACAGGGGGTGTGGGCATTGTGGCAGAAGATATCTTTATTTCATTTTTGCCAACAGCTTTTTTTAAAGGGACTTCATTCATTTGGAACAGCCTAGCAGGACCTTTTCTGTAGTTATTATTACTTTTAAATTCCAGGAAAAAAAAAAAAAAAGACATTAAAGAACAAAGTGCTGTAAGGAGAGCCAGATTCCCAGGGAACAATGGCAATGTGAAAATGAACCATTTATAAGCAAAATTGAAACGGAGTTCAGTGCTTTCTGCAGCCTGACTGAAAAGGATGCAAAGACTGGGTCCAGATGTGGAGAGGCAGGGGATGAAAAATGCTGGGTGCAACCAGCACTGCCCAGTTGTCTTCTGAGGTGCCTGGCGCAACCTGGATGGCTCCTGCACAGACTGGGTCCTGGCACAAGAAGGGTAGATGGGGAAAATTTAGATTCATATGGGTCTGTGGTGACTGAATTGGAGGTCCCACAAGCTGTTCCCAGCTAGCCTTGCAGTCTTGCTATACTGAGCAGTGTTTCATTTACTTTTTTTTGGGTTTTTGCCCCTTGGTCACTGGTGAACTGTGGTTGAGATGCTGCTCTTACTGCTCACCTCCCCAGCCACTTTCAGTGCCTCAGGATGCCAGTCTTAATACTGCTGAAGACTCCCAAGGTGAAAATTGTTGCTTATCCCTTCCCTCAAGGCTGAGATTTTCATTGGAGATTTAGGGAATGAGTTAAACCACATTTAACAGATGTCAGTATCATTTGGACTAATAACTCTTTTAGGCATATTGAAAAATCTTGGGATAAACAGACTGGGAAGAACTTGGCTCTAGACACATTTTTAAGAACTGGGTCATTTGGTTTGGGGTTTTTCTTTTTTTTTTTTTTTTTTTTTTCTTTTTTTTCCCACTGTTAGATGTGTCTGTACGGTGTTAATAGACCCTGAGGAAGTTTCAGGTTTTAGCGTGCCACTGTGCAATGACTGTACTGAATGTCCCAAGTGCCATCCCTGATTCAAAGAGCATAGCACACAATTCAGAATGAGACAAAAAGAAATGTTTTTGGTAAACAGTCTCTTCATAATCATGAAATCAGTCATGGCCATACAGTAATTACATCTAAATCTGCTGAATAGCCAAAAAAGTGTTTTATTTCCCCCCTTCCAAGCTTCCTAAACTAGAAGCTGATGAGGAAGGGCCCATATTAACACAGCCGTCTGCTCCAGGCATCCACCCACACTGATGGAGAGACAGACTTTATCCCTGCCTCTGCCTCATTGGCTTGAAATTATATTTCAACCCTAGATATTCTGGGGTAAATCTCTTTTATTCACTCCTGCTGGCGCTGCTCCACTTTCCTATAACATATTTAAATCCTTTTTGTGCTGGATTTCTAAAGAGGTTGGCTACATGCACTGCATGTGTAGTACAAAGCAGAACGATGTGAAGATTGACCTTAAATTGCATAAGAACCTCTACAGCAGAGGAGGTAGACCTAAAATGGGGAGACCTGAGTATTTCATAGTCCCCTCAGATGGCAAATGCTGTCCATCTGTGCTTTGTGTGTTTTAGCACTGCACTGCTGAATAAAGCAATGTCTGCCTCCAGTCATTTATTCCCATCATTTGTTTCTGTTAAACTTACTGAAAATGAAAAGGAAACATTTCCTTTTGAACTGAATGAAATGTTTTCTTTGAGCCAAAATAAGAAAAAAAAAAAAAGAGTTTGTTTGTTTGTTTGTTCATTGATTTGGCAAAGAAAGTCCCCTAAGCATTTGAATTTTGGCTCAGATCACAGTTACTACAATGTTTTGTCTTTATCTTGTTCATCTGTCAAACAGCAACAATAGTTCTCTACATAGGCATGGTGGAAACGTGATGCAATGGCTCAGGGTACCGAAAGATAGATAAAGGAGGGTGAGGTTGCGTGGTAGGATGGTTATGGCTATTCAGACGTGGGGTGTGTGGGACACAAAGGTGTCAGTTCAGCTGAAGAGAGTAAGGCTGGGTTGTGTGGAAGCAGAGTGCATGAGCAAATCTGCTCCTCTCCCTTCTCTTCCCCAGAGTCGTTGCTTGTAGTCCCTGCTGCTCTCCCTTCTGGGAACACAAATATTTTGAGAACTGCACGATGCTGGCTTCTCCAGCTCACTTCCTCCGCATGAGAAGAACAAAACCCCAGAAAAAAAAGACAACACAGGAATAATCCTGGAAACCATTTTCATAAAGGGTCCTATAGGCAAAGATGGGAAGCATATCTTTGGTTTATGATCCTGAAAAAATGTATTGTACATTGTAGTAGGAAGAAACTGTATATATGCTTCGGGCATTCCCTCAGGCTGCTGTGCCTTAATGGCACAATGTTAAAGAAAGCTAATGCAAGAAAAAAAAAACACAACAGAGGATATGGAGAGCAGGGAGGGAGCTCAGGCTGAAGTTAGATCCTCATTTCATGTATCCCCTCCTACTCCAGATAACACCAGTTTGCTTCATCGGTAACTCTTACAAATTGAGGCTTTTGATAAACCATTGTCTCAGAACCTGGGGTTACCCAGGATTTTTCCTCTACCAGCATAGCTCTTTAGCAAATACTGCAAAGAAATGACTTTAACCTTTATATCATCATCTACATCTACGGCCTTATGTTAGGAAAAAAATAAAAAGTCAGCATTTTGCATTGTAAGACTGTCTGGTGCCGAGTCTTTCATGAGTTGCATAGGGGCCAGGTGATGGATTATTTGCCCTTGCTACTGTATGTTGAAGAGCTCATTTGGCAGTACCATAGGAAGAAAGATTTCGTTAATGGCTGCAGAGAACACAAGTGAAAGCTGAGAATTACTGGGGGGGGAGCGTGGTGAATGAGAGGAAGAAGGTTGATGTCATGGTATTTGTAGCTTTGTAGATCTCTGCAATAACCTTTTCAGCTACAAAGTTATTTTCTCCTGGTAATCTGCTTCTGTTTTGTTTTGCTTGCTTGTTTGTTTGTTTGTTTTCTTTTTTTCCCAAGGAATACTAAGCATGCATGAAATTCTTATCAAAAAAATCAAATGTGAAATAGCAATGCTGGAAGGATAATGGTGTGACAACAGCCAAGCATAAGGTGTCTGAAACTTTTTTCAGTGGAAGATATTACTGTAATCATATAATTAATATTTTCCTTTATATTTTCTTAAGACAAATAGAAGAAACAGAAAAATCGTAAAAAGGTATTTACCCGTTTGTACTGAAAATGTTTTGTGCTTGATGAAAGCTCTTAGTTTTACAGTGAGCCTTTAGGAAACAAACAAACAACAACAACAACAAAACAACAACTAGCAATTCATATTTTAGGAAGAAAAATACAGAGAAAAAAATAATAGTTTCTGACTAGCTTTAGTTATCATGTATTTTTTTTATTAAAACCTCCATCTCTTTGCATTCCTGCTGCTTATTTGACAGTCTCTGCTTGTCTTTCCTGTATTCACTCGTCATCGTTTCACAATCTCTTTTTGTACTCTACACTTCCTCTTTTTAATTGGAATTTTCTTCTTTCCAAGTCCTTCACCCTTTTTGTTTCAGAACTCTTAGATGGTAGATGATCATAATAATATCCGAGTTAGAGCTGAACTTTAGACCCATGGTATAGCTGAATTGTTTTGAGATAGCTAAAAAATATTAACAGAAAAAAGGTAGACAGAAGACATAAAAGAATATTTTTGACCTGATTTGTAGAAGCAGAAAGGAGATGCAACAGCTTCAGCTAAAATAGAGTTCACATTTCTCTTCTGTTAGAGCTAATAAAGACTAAGATTTGTTAGATGGGAGAAGATATCTATTATTGATAAATATATCTACTTATGTATTTATATTTTTAAAATGAACACTTCCCATTCCAATTCTCTTCTTGCCCAAAAATATGTCATCCAAACAACTTGAAAGATGACTGAATCAGTGAATAATGGAGGTGGGAACAGACCCCTGGAAGTCTCTCGTCCCACCTGCTCAAAGCAGGGCCAGTCAGACCAGGTTGCTCAAGGCTCCATCCAGGGAAATTTTGAATATCTCCATGGAGGGAGATTACACCACTTCTCTTTGTGCACCTGCTCTGATCTATTGCAAAAAGCAGAAGACAGCTCGGTTTGCAAATGTTGTTGAGGTGGGAAGACTGAAGCTGCATTGGGCAAAGCCTTGGCCTCTCATTTTTTTGCGTCGTGCCCATGCTCTCTCCATCCATCAGCTTGAAGCAAATTGGAGAGGCAGTTCTAGTTTCTACCTCTCTTCACTACATAACTGTAATTCAGGCTTCAGTGAAACACATTCAGCCTGCTCAAGTGATCCAGTGCAACAGCCTCCAGGAAGAGAGAAAGAGATGAAGAAATACTCTGGTTCAACCTGTCAGAGGTAGTCCAGAAAGCTGGACTATAAGGGACTCATACTACTAGAAAGTGGCATAAGGCAAAGGAGAGATAAAGGGAGAAAAGACCTTTTGGCCTTTTCATGCTTTTTGTGGGCCAGGAAGAATAGCTGCACCCAGGAAGGACGGATGGTTGGGATACTAGCATCAGACAACCTTGCTCCCCTCACCTTGGGAGTGCAAGCCCTTGGGCTCTTTCCCTTTTGGAAGGCCACGAGCAAATAAGATCAGTCTTTTATGATGCACTAGAAACTCATACACCACTCTGTAGAAACACAGGCTCTCAGGGGGTGGATGTGCAGCTGCCCATGAAGCAGTGTGTTTTGCTGTGTCCGGCAGAAGACAGTGAAACCAGAAGTCTTGCCCCATGGCTGGCCCCAGCACTTGTGGGCACCTAGAGCAACCTCCATCAAGCCAAGGGCCCTCCAAACGTGTGAACCTTCAGGATGAAGGCACAGCTGAGACAGCCTTACAACACAGACATCTGTAGCTTCTTCTTTAACTCCAAGTGGAATAACCTCAGTGTATTATGGGAAAAAAAAATGGCCTTGTCAAAGTGCAGCAATCGAGAAGAGAATTAACAGTCCAGCCATCTTCTTTTGTGATAGGATTTATGTCTACTCTTTAAATCAGGAGTAATAACCAAATTATGTATATTGAAAATGGTGGGGTCTAGAAGTATATGAAACATTTGAAATGAAACCTGAAATGGACTGAAATTTGACTGGCTTCAGCTGTCACTACAAGCGTAAAACTCAGGTAGGGCTCATTAAGAAGTTCACCTGACCTTTTTGACTGAACCCAAGACCGATTTTCTGTCTAATCCATACAGAACATCTTCTTTCTTTCTTTCTTCATTTTTTTCCCCTTTTTATTTTCCCACTAAATGAAATCTCACTGATTATGACTAGAAGCTCCTAAGTTTGCTCAGACCCAAAGTACAAAGCTAGTTCAAAATACAGGAAGCATGTACCCATGAAAATGGGAATATTTGAGTTCTGAATCCGTAAGATCAGAGCAGCAGGAATTTGCACTTTGCTGAAGCTGCCTGAGCCAGAGTGCTCTGAAAAGATGAGCATTAAATCCTGATGAATAGAGAAGGATGAAGAGGCCCTGGCTTTGGCCTTGATCTTAGGCAAAGATGGTTTGCTTTCTTAAATGCTTTTGCAATGCAGATGAATCCTATCAACTAAATATTTTGGTAAAGACTGATGTGAAATACACTAGAAATGGGTAAATTGGTGCATAGGAGAAAGATGAGAAAAAACGTCTTTCATGCTTAGCTGTTGAGTAGAAAAATAGTATGTCTAGGAGAGATCTAACTCCACAGAATGACTAGTTTAGTCAGGACTAGTCATCTTAGTAGAAGTCTAAGCAGTGCTATTCATGATCTGCCATAAAGCATTCAGGCTCACCCTAGGGAGTGGTGAAGACATCAAGAAATTGCATTGCTAAGCTGAAGATAAAGGCAGAAAACATGCATCACCCTTGCTAGGGAGTGTAGGTAAAGCACGTGCAAGACTGCTCACATTTGGGGAGTTACAGAAACAAGCAGAAAGAGAAGGACAAGTCTTACGTTTATTTTTTCCCCTTTTCTAAAAATGGATAGAATTTATACATTCTCTAGTACAAAGTATTTACCGCAGAAGCTTCAGCATTGCATCCTGCCGCTCCCTCTGCCATACCATGGTTCAGGTTGAAGTTCCCTGCTTAGTTCTTATGAATTCTTCTGGAACGGGACAGTACTGGAAAATGGAGCTGGGACATAGTGGCATTGATATGTCTGCTTCTTGTCACCATCAGTTTGTCCTGAGAAAGATTCATAGGAAAGAGATGCATGCAGTGCTGACTGAAGACACCCATTGCAAAAATAATGGACAGCAGCAAGTCCTGTCAGAAACAAAACAAAAACAAAATAAAAAAACCCAACAAGAACAAAAAGGGAGGAATAAAGAGTGAGAAAGAAATGGACCTGTCGAAGATTCAATTCTGAAGGCTGGAAAGATCCACCTGTATCATCTTGCCTGATCTCCTTCCCAACATCAGGCAAGAAGCTACATCCCACAGCCCCCCTTCCTGATACAGAATATGCATTAGAACAAAAGGGTGTGATTTTAAAGGTCTGTATCATCCAGTTTAGCACTGGCTTGGTGCTGACAATCCCTAGCTCTGGCTCTATCATCACAGATAAGGGACAGGACTGTACTGCAAACTAATGTGACGTACTGATCTACTACATTACCTCATCCTCTCAAGGGATTAGAGCAAAGAGCTAAGTCACAGTGGTCTCCTAGCACACTTCAGTACCTAATTCTGGGTTGGTCTCAGGAGCCCCTTGCAACTCATAAAAAAATTCAACTGTCTCATATGCTTTGGAATAATGCACTGGCTCTGTCTTTGCCTGTAATGTGGAAAGTTATGAATGCTTTGAAGGCGGTAGAACAGGGATGTGGACACAAGCATAGAAAGGTTGTTTTCAGTACCCTGGGCAAAGGTTTTCTTACTGTAAGCTGCTGCTCCCCCTGGTTTGAGTCGTGTATGCCTGCCAAATGGTATGGGTGTCAGCCATCCAGCACTTGCTGATTCTTCTGGTCCTGCTGTAATTCAGTCAGGGAGGTGCTCTTTCTCCTGCCCCAGGGGCAAAGCGTTCACTCTGGAGTGAAGAAGAATAATGCTGGCTCTTCTCTTGCTTGCACCCTGCCTCCATTTCCCTCCTGCTGCTACTGAACCCTCTGACCCTTTCACAGGCAGCTCAGCAGCCTGCTCCACCTTTTATTGAATTGAATTGCAAATCTGAGAAGGCCGCAGTGGGAGCAAGCCATCCATTTCAATTCCGTGTCCCTGTTCTCCCTCCCATGGGACCAGGGCAGACCCTGAGGAAATGCAGCCAGCCTTTGTTGAACGGGTCCTCTGATGAGATTAACTCCTTGTTTAGTAAGAAGTCAGTCATACGATCCCAGCTGTGTTTGGTCCAGCCAAGGCTCAGTCATAAGATGGAACAAAATTTCTGGAGCTCTGCATACCCTAAGCGACTCACGGGCAGTGTCTCACATTTTCAGCAGTGTTAATGGAGTAGTAGACTTGCAAAGCCTGACTCACCATCTCTGCCACCCATTAGGAAAAACGAAGCAATAGCAGAGATCCAAGTTAAACAGGACAATCTACCTACCTACTGTATGACAAGAACAATTCTGACACGAGCACCCTTCAGCAAATTGCCTTTCTGCTGAGGAACCATGGAAGATAGATGACCAACAGGAGGAGCACCATGACCTGCAGCACATGCTGCAGGGAATTACAGTGCCCTGATCCTGAGGAAACGAGCACAGGCTACAGTCCCAGGGCCTGTGTCTTTACCTAGGGTGACTAATTCCCCCCCCCGACTGCCAGAGGTGAGGGGTCAGAGGGAGAGGTCAGAGTAGGTCACAGGTCAGTGGAGAGAATACAAATCAAAAAGAAACCCTTGGCCTTTCAGCTTCGTTGTATTAGCGGTCGGATCTATCTTTGTGGTTTTTTTTGTGTGTTTTTTTTTTTTTTTTTTTTTTTTAGCTCCAGTCTTGCAGCAAACTGCTTTCCTCTGAGCACCTGCAGAAAAGCAGTTCAGAAGATGGCAGCCACAATCACAAGGCTGATGCTCGACACCTCTTTGTGGTGACCCTGTGACAACAGGATTTCACTGCCAGGCTCCCTGGGGCTGCCCTCACCGCCGTTGGCTTCAGTGACAAAGCTCCTAGCCTTCTGGAGCCGTGCAAGGCTTGCAATGAATTGCAGCATGTCATTGCAGCTGGAAGCTCAGACAAAGCTTTCCTCTGTGGTGTGCTGGGTGGCACATTGGCCCTTGTGTGGCCTGCTCGGTGCCCTGCGTTCGCCTTGCGTAAGCCACCAATGCCCCCTTCAGCGTGCTGTGGTTATGGTGTTACTTGAGACCGTTCCCTTTCCCCCTTCCTGGGCTCCCAAGGGTGCTCATTACTGACTCAGGGATGGGGTGTGGAGAACACAGGGAGAAGGAATTACCTCCTCGCTTTCTGTCTCGGCCTTTGTGTGTCTATGTGTGTTTGTTTTTCTTTCAGTGACGACAGCAAATAAGCCTGCAATCCTGTTTCAAAATTAGGAGGTTTTCTTTCTTTTTTATTTTTATTTTTTTGACGTTTGGAAGGTCTTTCTCAAGCAGAACCCTTTCAATCTCAGGTTCTCCTGTGTCACCCCTGCAGCCCGTGTTATTGCTTTCAAGACAGCAATAGCCCCATTTTGCAGAAGATTTGGAGTCCTTAAAATCAAGTTTGTTTCCGAAACAGAGAACTGAAAGGAGCCTTCTGGCTATTTCTTGAGACAGAGTGCTTTCATCTCCAGGTGACAGTAGCCCAGTGGGACTGGCATGCCCTGATGGCATGGAAGTACCAGGTAACGCGGAGTCAGGCCCTGAACTTCTGCTCCTCTGTGTAGGTGGCTGCTCCCTGGTCACTGCACTCGTGGCAGGCGCTGGCTGGAAGCTGCAAGGAGAGAATGTGCTGCCTCATTTTGCTTTTCTCGGTAGCATTTCTTTCTGAGGAGATGGCAGCTCTTTCTCCCCTTCCCTCCTGCCAGGTTTGGTTGATTTGGCAGGTTTCACAGATGCTGTCTGGGGGTTTTCCAGTCCCTTGGGCTAAGATGTCTGGCCCTGGGGGACAAAACTGTCAGCGCACTGCACATTCAGAGACTTTGATGGAGAGTAGGAGTTGCAGGTTTTGCCTTAGCAGGGGGACATGTTCTAGCTGTAAAAGACATAGGGTACATCTCTGTGTGAGCAAGGCAGTTGTTACATTGATAAACTCAGCCTTGTCGACAAAATGTCTATGGAGCATATAACTGTAGGCGGTATTTTTTATCCTGTTATATCTCTCCCTGTACCTACTATTAGAAGTTGTTGTCTTTACTGTCTCTCTGGGTCCAGGCCTGGTGAGAAACAGTAAGGTCAACAATCCTACAAGGCATCCATGTCTCAGCAGGCCCACTCTTTTTTATCCTGACAATGGCCAATAAATCTCAGAACATTTCCGTGAAATGCAGGAGACAGGAATGTGTTTATAGCCTGTATGTTGTTACTTAGAATATTACCCGCTTTTGTCATGGGAATAATCACTTCTAGTTGAGCTGGAAGAAAACCAGACTGTCCCAGGCAAAGGTGGCCTTGTGCCCAGGAATGTGGTGGTTTCCATGGAGAGAGCTTTAAGATGGGCTGTGTAGGGCCAAATTGGATCCCAGCAAGCCCCAAAGGTATCCGGGGCGTTGGTGCCCATTACAGCCTGCGAGCACCAGCACTGTGGTTTCCAAGGCTCTTTGCTTAGCTGTTAAATAGCAGCCGACTCTGCAGCTTGCTAGGGCTTAACCAAACTGGTCAATATTGTTAGAAAAAAGCAGTGGTGAAACAAGTGGTGCTTTCATACGGGGAAGAGGAAAGAGCTCGGCCTTAAGTCGTGGCAGCTCCTCTCTGTCCTGCCTTTAAAGTCTGGTCATGACTGTCAGCATGGGAATGTGGGAGAAGGAGTTTGGGGATTATTTGGTCCCATATGCTTTGGATACAGGGACTGGATTTTTAATCCTTTTGGTGCTGGTAAGGTTTTGCATGAGACTTACAGGAAACTTGAGATAGACGCATCAGGTTGGGCATGTCAGTCTGTTTTCCTTAGACATGTGTCTGTGTTGGACATCTGAAAATAGAAGTATCTCCAATAATGGACAGACAAATCACGTGAGCTTTTTAGGAGCAGTAACAGGAGGAATTGCTTATTTGGAGATATTTTAGCATGCTGGATGACATCCATCTTTTTTTCTGATTGTAGGTTGTTGAGATGAGTGATTCTCTGCATAGGACGAAAACTTTTTTTTTTTTTTTAAGAAGAAGAAATCTGGTTCTAGTTTGACTACTTATTCAGTATCTAAGTGGATATTCCTTTTCTGTACAGCTTCACACAGAAGACTGTTGCAGTCTCCGGCATAAGTCTCACTCATGTCTTTAATGAAAGCATGAGGCTTGCCATCGCCTTCCTTGACAGGCTGCTTTGGTTGTTGTCCAGAAAGCAACTCCAAACTATGTATTAGCAGCTTGGGCTATTTTTGAACAACAACATACTTTTTAAAATTAATAATTTATGCGCCTAAAAATTTCCCTGTCATTCTTCCCCTCAGAATGGAATTTCTTTTATTAGCTTCCTATTAAGCAGATTATGTTTTGATTTGGGGAGAGATTGTAGCTACTCCTTGATGAGAGCAGAGAGAGGAATTATTGGGAACATACTGCATTTCTTACCGTCAGTTGGCTGCATTTGACTGAACTGATGCTGGATGACATTTTCACTCCAGTGTAACACAGCACACGTCGTTGAGTGCTGGTGCCCTGCTGTGTGGCAGTTCATAGCCTAAAAACTGACATCTCACCACTGGGCAGTAAGATTGCCTTGTTC
Source organism: Anser brachyrhynchus (assembly GCF_964034855.1). Lineage (NCBI taxonomy): Eukaryota > Metazoa > Chordata > Aves > Anseriformes > Anatidae > Anser > Anser brachyrhynchus. The sequence continues at coordinate 98,024,833 of NC_137694.1, forward strand.
ATTTTTAGGTTTTCAACGTGGCCGGTTGGAAGTGCTTAGGGAAGACTACAGGGAAGAGAACAAATAGTGACCAATCTTTGCTAAGCATATCTTTCCCAGCTCCCAGCTGTTGGCAGGTAAGGAAATTGAAACGTGGCAGATAGACTATAAAGTTGCATCCTCACATGCATTCCCTTTCTGGATCCATTTCAATCCCTGCCCTGCACTACTTCATATAACATGAAGATATACATTTATTTAAGCACTATCTGAAAGAACTACTTTTATCTAAACCTGACAATTCTGGTGATTCTTTATCTGGTGAACAATAACTCATTGTTCTTTAAGTGTCCCTGGCTCGTAGGATTTGTTGATAGTCATGTCTGGTTATCTATACAATGACTTCAACCATAAGCTATTGTTTAGTCTTTTGATCAACACTATGTTATTTTCATGGACTTGTTGATGGTCCCAGTTCAGTGAGGTCAGTCTTTGGCTGCAAACTCACTCATCAAAAAACAAAACAATATGCAAGCCTCCAGCTCTAAAGATTGTGACTGGAAGGATCTTTCAATGTATTTCTGCACCTGTCTTTTCCATTCATTTTCCTTTTTGTGAGAAAGCTGGAGGCTGTCTCGTTTCCCTTAAGAGCCAAACACCCCTGCCAGACATCATGGCTGGTGGTGCACTGCAGCACACAGCCGCAACAGCGATGAAGTCCATTGACATTGGTGGGCCTTGTGGGAGACACAGTCCACTTGAAGACCCCAGCAGGTAACGTGAAATAGGAGTCGTTTCATACAGGGATTCCTACAAAACACCAAAACAGCACTGCAAACTCAAAATTACATTATTGTCAACCAGACTATTTTTGTTCTGGGATGAAATAGTTTGGTTTGCAGTAATCAATAAGGAACACTCAACTTGCTTCACAGAAAATTTTGATTAATTATTTTATTTTTCTCTTTTCACTGAGATCTTCTCTTAAAACACCTGACAGCAATTTTCTGACATTGCTAGGTTGAATCTCTGTGCAGGTGTTTCCACCTTCCCATAGCAATTTCTCATATACTGAATTGAAACTTTTGGCCAACTCCAGCGATATTGACTTTCCTGGCTCCCTTGCCCCATTGTCTCCTTGTCTGTCACAGTTGGAAGAGAAATACAGGCTAACAATTTCCAAAGCAGCCAAGTCCCCTGAGCCTAAGCTTTATTCCAGGCTGGCGTGATTAGTGCCAGCTTTACAGGCAGCTGAAGCAGGCAGTTGCCTAGGGCAGCAGACTGCTGGTGGCAGCAAAGCAGTCCCCATCCCTCTGCCTACTTTTCTGTCTCGGATCCATGGAGAAGGAGGCTGCCTGCTATTGCCAAGCCCATGGGCCAAGCTGTGAGAGCCAGTGGCTGGTCCTGGGTGTGCACTGTCTCCTCGGGAGCAGAAATCCCTGCTTGTCCTCCTGCCACCCCAGAGGATGGCAGCTCTCGCAGCCCCAGTTCTTCCCCCCGCTCTCCCTCCCCAGGCAGTGAGTGCTCACCCTTGTTGCCTCTCCATGAGGTGACAAAACTGAACTTCATCTACACTGACAAAGGGCTTTGAGAAGGCTCTGCAGGAGGTTCAGCCACGTAAGCTCTGCCTTATTTATACAAATAAGACTTAGGCTCTTTGGTCACTCATATACTTTGGAAAACTTTACTGTCAGACACGTTATTCCTACCACTGAATTTTCCATAATGACAGACGGGTAGTTTGAATGGTTGTGAGGCATGACTTGTTTTTCACCAACTGACCTTGGCACCTCCAGAGAACTTTTACTTGTCTGTGCCCTTTGTTTCCACTTGGATCCACGTGTACGTTTGTGTGTGTGAGGAATAAATGTTTGAGTGGAGATTCCCCCTCTTCCAAGAGACTCTTGAGGTGGACATTTGCACCCAGAGTATTATTATTTGTGCCACCTTTGTGCAGCAGTATTTCAGTGCTGCAAAAAGATGCCCTCGTGTCTCTATGTTGTTCAGGTGGGGGACCATGAGCGTGCACATGGTGGGCACAGCATGCATGGGGACAGGATCAGGCCATATTTTTATTTGCGCTGCTCTGTGGGGTGGGCCATGCTTTGTGTGTGTGTGTGTGCTGGCAGCGTGAGCATGGACACGGCTCCTGTAAAGCACTAATCTGGGCAGTAGGTGGATTACATGCTTGGTGTCATTTGGGTTGCATGCATTGTGCAGTGTGTTGGGCCTCGGCAAAGGACAATAGCAAGTCAAATGGAAATGCTGTCACTGTGAACACAGCACAAGGCAGAGCTGTCTCACCACTCCAGTCCTTCTCACTTCCCTCCATGGCTTTCTCCCTTTCATTTTTTTGAGGGCAGGGAGATCTTCCCTTCATTTGCCGAGTGACCTCCCCATCCCCTGCCTGCAGCGCTGGAGAGAGATTAGCACAGATGATAAAACACAGAATAAACCTGCCGGAGCCAATATGTGAGAGTCTGTGATGGGAGGAGTGAGCAGCAAGGTGTCTGAGCATGGCCTGGTTGTCCCTAGGGGACACAGATGCAGGATGGTTTCAGGCCCTGGCGCCACTGCTCCAGTGGGGAATTGCGAGCACTTTAATTAGGAGCTGGCTTTAGTATTTCTCCAGGGCAGCGGGACAGGGGGAGACAAGGCCCTAGAGAGGAGGGGGAAGCTGGGAACAAGGAGCCAAGAGCACAAACTGGAATAGATTTTCTAAAGGAGGTATCCCTGTTACCTCCATGGATACCGGGCACCTGGAGATCTTCTAGAAGGCCATCAAGAAAAAAAAGAGTGGTTGTGATCAATGAAAGAAGAGCTGGTGGGGAAAGATTTTCTATTTCCAAATATCAAGAGTTCCCAAGTCTGTGTGGTTTGTCACATGCTTAAAGCAAGGTTGCCTTTACACTATGAGGCCTACATGCTGATTACCTCGCTCATCTTCATTTGCTGTGCAGCGCCTGAGAAATCACTTGAGGGCCTCCCCTTGTCAGTATCAGACTGAGGTGGAAAATAGGGCTGGAGGAGCTGGCATATTACCAGAGCCTGCAGTGAGAGACCTGAAGTGAGGACTGAGACCACAATTTCTCATGAAAGACCAAAATTTCTGATGAAAGAACCAGCTGCAGGCTTGCAGGCTACAACCGCAGGTATGGGCAGGAGAAATTGGATCGTGCTGGGTGCAGAGGGATCTCTGGCAGTGTATGGGGGATATGACTAAACTTCTCCCTGCAACCAAATCTTGTCTTTCTATTGCTGGGCATAACTTGCGCAGAAATGGCTATTCCCTGGGCCCTAGACAATATATTAAGGGTTAATGCACTGTGTAGTGGCAATAAATTTTGCTTGTATGACAGATGAGTGAGCCGGAAATGTTTGCTGAGGAGAAGCTGCTGTCAGCATCATGCCTTTCATTAGCCTGTACATTCCTCCCTTCCCTCTAATGAAATGCCCATTGACATTTATGGTCTTGTCACCTGGTGAGAAAGCCATTGTCACCTCCACACTGCCACTTCTCCCATCACAGCAGGTCTGGTTCTTGCACTTGAAAGTCATCACCGTCTTCTTTCTAAATGGACAAACCTTTCCTGGATGGGTTTTCTTGCTCTTTGAGCAAGCAAACATTACTGCATAAAGCTCAAGACAGCAGCAGAATGGGCCTGTATGGCATTACTTTCTGTGAACTGCACCTGCACTCTTCCAGAGACACCCAAGGAGGTTGTCTTCATGGACAATGGCCATTTTGTTCCCTTAAGTCCTGTAGACAGTTATAAAGATTTCATCTTCTCCCTGCTTTCTACTTACTTTTGGTCTTTCTCACCACTTTCTTTTGGCTGCTTTTACTTCCATATAGCTTTTGCTGACTCTTTTCGTGACGAGTGCAGGTCTCAAAGACAATCTTTGTACAGTGGCCAAGCAGATGAGAGAGACCATCTCAGTGTCTCACCAAGGGAAGGACAGAGATGTGGGCTCACCCCTGATTAGGCATCAGGAACTCTACACCAGAGAGAGCCCTTGAAGGCATCTCAGATGCCGAGAAAGCTTCTCAGTTTTCACCCAATCACAGGATGCAAACTGTCACAGATGGGTAGCAAACTATGCTTCAATGGTTGTGGTATTTATGGACCTACTTGCTTTATCCCGAGGTAATAATCATTTTACACTGAAGTTACATGTCTGTATGTGTACTGACAAACAGTTGCACGTTCATTTGTAATGGGTCTTGGTCAGACATACACTCATGGCATTTAAAAAAAAAAAATAAATCAACCCATACCTCCCATCACTGAAGAGGTAAATAACTAAACTTTAGTCTTTGCTCTGTTGTCTTCAGTGTCTTTCATTTTCCCTTGTTTGTTTGTTTGGTTTTGGTGTTTGTTTTGTTTGTTTTTGGTGTCTTCAGCTTTTTATTTCAGTATTTCTTGTTAAACCCCTTGGCATAACTGGGCATCCATTTCCACTGCTGGGACAATGAAATTGCAGAAATTCTTTCATGGTCTCTCAGAGGAGTTCCCGGGTCACTGGTAGGAGTCTATGAGTGAAGAAGGCTTGGTGCTAGTTACATCCCCTCCTGCATGTGCAACTCGAACCATCACATTGTTCACAGTCATGGGGGAAGGTGCTTGATTTTTTGGTCCAAGTCTGGTACCCAGGCAGCTGTTGTTCACCTCCTCAGGGGAGACATGGTGGGTTGAAAGGAGGGGTGGCTCTTGTCTTTGGGCTGCCAGCTGGACCTCTCTGGTATCGTGTTTACATCTGGACAAAGTACAACTCATGTACGTTCTCTTCTGATGATGTATTTCTGAGTATGAAGATGAACAGGAAGGACACTTCCTATGTCTCAGGTTGCACAGGTCTCCCTGTTTCAAAGGGAATCTGAATTTAAAGAAAAATAAATCTTTACTCTTCCATATCACTCCTTGAAGCAAAGGCGAGAAGTTTCCTATGAATTTAAAGGCATGATATGCAAGGAGGAGAATTGCTTCATCTCCTTTCAGTTAATAACATGCATATACTACACTTACGAAAACAGGCTTTTATTGATTTAATCTTCTGGCAGATCGGTATTTATGTTGTGGCTAAAACTGTCTGCCAGAAAGGACTGTTCCTCATCTCTGTCCTGATTCTGGTTTCAACAGTAGCGTATTCACTTACATCTTCCTTAGGCCACTAAAGAGCAGGATCATTTAATTATTTTCTTTCCAGTAATTCAGGCCCTTTCCCCTCTCTGGACCTTTGTCTTATGATAGCTGAACTGTGGGTCATCATTATTTTTTCTTTCAGCCTTTTCTAAGTATAACGCTGGCTGTATACCTTTTGAGAACACCTTATTTTTCTCTTCTTTCTCTCTTTTGTTATTCCATAACTAACTTTCTGGTCTAGACGTAAAATCCTAGGAGACACGTATTGTGGTTTATTTACTCTAAATAACTTTTTCTTCCAACTCTTTTGTTAAATCCCATACAAGTAAATCAAAATGAATCTGTAAAACAGTGGTTTAAAAATAATGCAGTCATTTTTTTCTGCAGGGTCAATGGTAGCAGAAACTTTGAAGGTAGTGTACATAAAACAGGTTTTACGTACAGACTATCCTTGAAGACTATCCTATCTTTGAAGGACTTGCACAAAATTTTCTGCTACTCCACCTGATGTTAGGCAGGAAGGGCACTGCTGAATTTCAAGAATAGTTTGAAGTTTCCTAGAAGGTAACAGGCAATTGCTGGCAGAGGAACCTGTTTAAAACCCATCTGAAAAACCCATACTGAAGTTAAAGGCATAATTCCCACTGAATTCTCAATGGCAAGAAGGTTTACCTAGAGTATATAGGCTGCCACAGGCAAGAAAACATGTTCCCTAGAATCTTTTCACAGAAGGTTTTATTTTTGGATAAGGTCTCTATAGTCAAACAATGCAGTGTTTTACATCTGCACAAATAAGTAATTTCTTCTTCACAAACTTACAGTTTTGGAGACAGAAGGGACTAGTATACTACCATCTAATCTGACACAGGCCAGACATTTATACAGCTGTTTTAGTAATGAGTCCAATAACTTGTGTGTAGTTAAAATGCACCATCCAGTAGAGCATCTGATCTTGATTTGAAAACTTCATAAATCCGCCAAAGTCAACATATTATCTGTACATCATTTTAGTACTTTGTTCTTTTGTTTGGGCCCCTCCACTGTTAAAAAAACAGGTCTCATTTCTTGTTTGAATGTGTCTGTGTCTAGCTTCCTATTAGTTCATGGTCTGTACTTTCTCTGCCATACTAAAGATTCATTAAGGGCACTTCTCTTAAATTATTTACAAAGGTATGTTAGACATCTCTTGGTCTCCTCTTTGTTATGAGGAAGAGACTGAGCTTTTGATAAGTTACTCTCCCCATCTTTGAGATGTGTGAGCTGCCTCATAGCATGCTGTCTTCTTAGCCCAGTTTTTACACTATGGTTGTGTACAGAAAAAAATGGGCAGCACAAAATTCCTGTGCTTTGCCGATACCACCTCTTTTGTCTGTGCCTTCCTCACTTGAGACTGGGCCTCCCATTCTACCCGTGAGATGTGCTTTTTTGGAGTTGTTCAATTTTGGCTTGCATCCACATCTTTTTTTTTTTTTTTCCTGGGGGAGTTCCTTCACTTAACTGAGCCCAGAAGTCTCTGTATGTTCGAGTTTCCTTATGCAAACAATCTGCATCTTTTTCCAAGAGAAGGTTGTATGTAGCAGCAGGTTCTGGAAAACTCTTTCTCACAGCTATAAATTTGAAGAGATTTTATATTTCTCTGGGTAAAATCTTTGAAAACAGCTGTTGTCTCCATTTGAAAGAAAAGAGCATAGATAAGCCATCCATAAAAATGCATAAGCATGGAAAGTCAAAATAACATTTCCAGACATTAAGAAACAAATTATAACATTTGGACCGTGCTCGGTGTGAAGTTCCATGAGGGATGAGGAGGTCCTTACTTTGTTCAGAGCTATTCATCAGTCCCAAAATACTGCCCTCAACTTACCCATCAGAAGAGGACACCCCTGTAGTAGCCTTCATCTGTACTGCAAATGAAGACTACCTGAGGCAGATCTTGGATTCTGGCCCATTTATTGTACATTTAGAGGACCTAAAGAGGATCTTTAGAAGATCTTCAACTGTCTAACTATCAGAAACACTTTCTAAGGCATCCCTCTTTGCAAGTCCCATTGTGCAATCTCTTTCTTCACTTTCTGAGTTTCCTCATAGGAATTCCTGAACATGTTTGTCTTCATTTTTACCAATAAGTGATGCCCTTTGGGATCCCCTGTGGAGCTGTGAAGCTCAGGGTAAGTACCTGCTAGAGAAATAGAGGCATCCCTGGAGCAAAGGACATTGGGAAGAAGGCCAGGCAACTCAAATGTGATGCATTTATTACTATGGGGCTGTAGGAAAAGCCCTCTTCCCTTTACCCATCCCAATTTTCTTTTTCATTAGCCTCTTGACGCTAACCTCTGAATAACTTCTAAAGTAAACAGCCCATAAATATTGCACGAGTCTCCAATACTAAAAGCTGATAAAGTTTATAGCACTTATAAAATAAATAGAAGGAAATGCTTTTCAGTTTCCTATTTATAGGTCTCAGGAGGAATCTCAGGTATGATTTATCACTTCAATTTTAACTGTATTAGTCCCCCCCATCACATACACACAACTCTTTTCCTTGGTCATTCTTTTTTTTTCTCATACACAGCTGCTTCCTCTTTTCCCTGTAGACGTGCTCACACCCGCACAGCCATTTGCCCTCCACATCCTTTGCTAACAGGCAGGAGACTGTGTGCTCTTTTACAGAGTGTTGAGTGCCATCAGTTTTCACCAGAGTCAGCAGGCGTTGAGGGTTCTCAGCATCACACAAGGGGCTCTCAGCAACACATAATGCAAAGGAAAAAAAAAAAAAAAGCTACTTTTTTCAAGTAAATGTGGCACGAGGCCAAAGAAGGATTAAAAAAGAGGGAGGCAACATTTTGGATGTGGGTGGATCATTAAAGCACAGAGAATATAGTTAACATAGGGTATGTTTCTTTTTAGGGCATTCCTATACACTTTCCAAGTGTTAATGTTTCTAAATATGCAGTATTCATTCTCAATTGCTAGGGGATTGCACTTGAGCATATAAGTGGACTCTGGCTGATAATACCCTTTTTCTTGGGGGAAAGGAACAGCATTTCTTCTATTTTATAGAAGGGGAGGGAGGCATACTTAGGGCCACATTTCACGTGTCTAAATAATTTTATTTTGTTCCAAAGGTGCACTTCTTAAGTGAATCTCTTGGTTGTTCCCCATTTACTTTCCCATTTAAATGGAAAAACCTGTTTCAGGAACATATCTGCTTCTGGGCACTCAGCCCATGGAACCAGACTACAGCTAGACCAACCTAAACCCTCCAAAATGTGTACAATGTAGACATCAGATCCTCAGTACTAGCTGTTTTGCTTTAGAGCTCCACTCCTATTACATTGCAGTATTTGCTAATGTGGCAAGCCACACAACCACCACAGCTTTTGACACCACTGCATCCTAACTGCATCTTCCTTTCCTGGTTCTGTCTTAAAAACAAACAAAAATGCCTTTCATGATTGCGATTGAAATAAATATGTTTGAAAATCCCCCAGGGTGCACCTCCCGTGTTTTTCTCCCCAGGAGGTTGTATTGATACTAGAACAGGAAGAAAGGTAAAAGGGTGACTGCCAAAAACAGGAGCCCACGGAGCTGGAATCTAATTTACCTAAGGAAATTAAAACTGCTGCTTCTGATACTGCTGATGTGAAGCTGCCATCTCCTCATCACAGGAGAGGGGAACTGCGGTTTCAGTGATACGAAACTGCTTGCTAGAAGTGACCAAAATGAATGAGGAAGGCGAGGGGGAATGGATCACAGCAGAAAGGTTCAACAGTGCAGGGAAAGAAAATGAGAGCTGCAAACTTCTGGGTGTGGGGAAAGAGGAATTCTTCAAGACACACACACACAGAAAACTGGTGTAGGGTGGAGAGGATGCTGCAGTCACAGAGCGTTTCTATTCCCGTGTGTCAAGAAGTGCTGCTTCTGTTTGGAACTTGTAAGGCCCTTCTTACAACTTCTTCCTGTGTCTTCTGGTATCAGTCTTTCCTGCCACTTATGAAATATTGCCTTGTCAGCACTGCCATTCTCCAGGGCCTGTCCCCTTCCTTCTCCAGCCTCCATTGCTCTGGTGAGGGCTACAGAGCTCTCCCCTTAACCACATCTGGTCAAACCATCACCCTTTTGTTATTCAGGCTATCAGGCAGTGTGAATAAACCTTTAATTGTTTGCTGCTTTATACCCCACTGACCACGCTGTTGTCTCCTATTGACAGCAGCTACGGATGCACTTTTCTATCTGCTCAGGGCAAAGGCAATTAGTCAATTAATATCAACTCAGTTCCTTTCCAGTTCAAAGCTTACACAAACATTGTGGTCCCAGGGAACCACTTCTGGACACAAAGTGTCATATTCTGGTTTCACTTGTCTTTTACCTTATTTAATAAATTTGACCTGCTGTGGAATATTGGTATACATTCATTGCTTTCAGGAAACATTGAAGCTTTAAGAAGGCAACCATAACTTCAGATGATTTGTACTTCCACCATTTAAATCATCCTGTTGTTATTTTGAGACTGCTGAGCATGAGGCTTGTTTCAGCTGAGCTTAGACATCTAAAAACCAGGTATCTGATATGCACATGAATTCAGGTTCTCTTTGTTATCAGTGGGGATACACAAGTGGCTACAAATAATGTTCCTTCCATCTGTTAGAGAAATCTCCCAGAATCAGACAAATGCTCCGTAGGTTAGGAAGCTTGTCTGGCCATGTTGCCCATATCATTAATGCAATGTGTGGGCTCCTTCAGAGGGATGATTTAAAGAACACTTTGCTGCTTCAGGATGTAGGAAGAGATCTGGAGAAGGCACCGAGAAACCTGGTCTGTAGCCACAGGTTTGGCATGGAGCTAGCTTTCTGTGCAGATGCCTCTCTTACTAAAGGATCCCACTGGGCATCAGCAGGGCGGTGCCTTTTGGTTGCAGTCCAGCATCTGGCACATGAGTTATTCAGGATTTGCATGACAACAGGGAATTCCTGAGCTTCTTACACGATAGCTGCTGGGTGATCCTTTTCTCCCAGCCTCGCTGACCAGGGCTCACTCTCCATCTTCACAAGGCCTTTCTACAGTGCATCTCTCTTACATCAGCGAAGAGGTTAATGAAAAAGCCACCTACTGCAGTCTGCCTAGGATAATAGCAGTCTCAGATGTTGAAATGCCTGGCAGATACTGCAAGGCCGAGCGGCAAATAAATATAGGAGCAAAGGAGAAGATGTGTGTGCTTGCTGAGGGGAATGAACAGGGTCTGGAGATGGCTGGGGGAAGCAGCCTGACAGGCAGCCATCAAAACCCAGGTGGATTTATTAGCCTGCCAAGAAGCAACAGGAGGAGGGAGATGCAGCGAAAGCAGTATGTTAAATTTAAATGTCAGTCAGAAACATGAGCTATGGAGCACTGTGAATAGCCTCTAAAGACCAAGCCCGATGTGCCAAAGAGGCTTGCTTTCCAGCGGTCAGTTCTCCTGCCTGTCACTGAGCTGGGAGAATGGAGAGAGCCTTCCAAGTCCGGAAAATGACACGGTTCCTATTCAGCCATTTTATTCTCTGCATCCTTAGGGTGACTCATGCTTCCTGATAACCATATCTCTGGCCATGAAGAACTGCAGGCATCACAGAAGAGCCCAGTCAAGACCAGGACTCATTTGGTGCCGCAGAGGAGATCACTAAAGATCAAACCAGACAGAATTTCCCTTCCTAACAAGTTGGGAAGAAGAGACCAGGTGCCAGTGTAGGGCTTGCATCCTCCCTGGTTTTGATCCTGGAAGAATGGGCTTCTGCAAGCTCAGTGATCTTCCTCTATGCCCCTTGGTCCAAAAGCTGAAAGATGCTTTCTTGCTCTGTCCTCAGAAAAGATAGAAGAGCAGGCCACTGAGCCCTATGTTATGTGACTGTACCTCAGCATGGGACTGGTAGAGCTCCTCTGCAGGAAGAAATACCAGCATGGAAACTGCTCCACGCTCCATTCAGCAGTGAGCCTCGGCACTGAGGTTGCCAATGAGAGCGAATGCAGCTAGCTCCAAACGAGCTGTGGTTTTAGTGGTATGGGCACCTGTCCACTAGGAAGTGTGCTGAAACCTCCGATGCATTTCACGGGTTGTGCCAAAGACCCATCAAACACTAATAACATTCAATCACTGCTAACCAAGGCTGATTTTGGACCAGATGCTTGGAAGTGAAATACTACCTATCCCACGACCAGCCCCTGCCATAAGTCAATTATACATTGCAGTATTTGAAACCAATAAAACAGAGCTTTTTATTATATCCCATGGCTTTCTTTGGAAGGTATTGCAACCACAGTTGAGCTAGGAAACTTCACACATAGCTTATTTTGTTTTCCTTAATGACTTTATGTATATGTCTCTTGTTACCAACCCTTTTATCCATGGGATGTTATTTTTTTAAATTGCAAAGAATATATTGTTTCCTTCTATTTCTGTCCAGCAATGAACTTCATGATCTTATTCTTTATTTAGATGCATTTGTTCGCCATTCAGACAGCATTAGTACTGCCCACAATTAGGATTCACTCTAATTCAAATGCCATCACTTACCACGCTCCCACCCACACAATAGGCAGCGAGGTCGCTGAGACCTTGGAGCATCTCGTGTGTAATGCTGGAGTCAGAACTGGGGTTTGGATCCACACAGAGATCTGTTCCAGCTCTAATGGGGTCCGGTCACTTTGCTGGGCAGTCAGATGTCACGGGATGCAAATGTTAGCCACATCTCTCACATATGAGCTATGGGTTAAAAGTGATTTTTAGTGCTTGAGCAGACTTAATCCAGAACTAGTTTATGTGAGGGCAACCCGCTGCTGGGTTCAGCTGGCTTTGAAAAAAGCCTTTCAGATGGACAAAGCACATCTTGTCTGGAGCTTAGGTATCTCTGTATGGTGAATAACTGTATACACCTGATACTTACAGAGATCACCTGTCAACACGCAAGAAGGAGGAAAACTCCTGGAAGAAGGAAAATTTGGAGCACAAATACAAAAAAAAAAAAAAATAACCACAAACCTGTTGTTTTGGTTTAATCTGAATTTATAAAATGAGGTGTGTCCGCAGTTTCAGTGCCACAGTGGAAAAGAATAACAAAGCTTAACAATGAAGAAAAGGTGAAAATAACACTTTTTTTTTTTTTTAATTACAAGAGGAAACTGATGGAAGGAGGGGTGATAAATTGAATACAACGTATGATGTGAAAGCACACTAAATGAAAAGAGAGAGACTTTCCCTCTCTCCCTGCCATATTAATAAAATAAATAATAAAAAAATAAAATAAAATAAAATCAAGGGAATCTGCATTAAGAAAAGGCAGGCCTGCAAGGGGCAGGGAGATGCTGCTCCGTGGCAAGGTGAGAACTAATTCCCACCCCACGCCCTGCTCCTTCTTCTCCCCTGGACCTCTCGCCTCCCTCCCCCTTTCCCTTCCCCATCCGCCAGCCTCCAGCCTGCCATCCTTCAGCGGCTGCTCCCCTCTCATCCTGCGCTGTCTTTTTGACTTTAAGCAGTTCCCTAGCAACAGCTGGCTGCAGCAGAGAGGCAGAGCAGTGGACATTTTGCAGGCGCAGCGATGGGCAGGGCTCGGCTGGGCTGCAGGGTGCTGGGTGTCCCCAGGACAGGGCGCGAGGTGGCACCAGCCTGCGACAGGAGGGTGGCACCTAACACCTAGGCTTGCCCCGTTCTTCTTCTTGCTTGAGAAAATGTTGCTCATTCTGCTTCATTGGAAATGTTTATTTGTCCTGACCGAAATAACAGCACTGATTTTTACAGATAATAGTGGACAGCCAAGGACCCAGGCACGCATCCCCTTCCACCAGCCCTGCTTCTGCAGATGCTTTGGCAGAGGGGAGGGTGGATCTCATCCAACATCCTTCCAACCTCACTGTTATTACTGACGTTGTTGTTGCTCTTATTGTTTTTATCATCACTGTATTCCCCTTCTAATTTGCCCCAGAGAAACCAAACCTAACCTGCCCTGTGTTACTTCATGCCAGTCCTTCACCACCCACAGACTTCTCCCATCCAAGACTTCTCTCCCTCCGAGTCTTCCTCAGTCTTAACTTAGCTATAATGCCTCTGAAATATAAAACAACATTTTTAAAGCACAGAGAGTGATTTGGGAGCCCAACTGAAATAGACATTTAATAAAATTTAATCTCCTAAGTGCTGAAGTTACTCTGGCAAATATAATGCAAGCTTTTAAGCCATTTGGAGCAGCTTTTGAATATTGGACCTGAACTCAGCACTGCGATATTCAGTTACTCCAGAAGACGTTAGTACAATAGTTAAATCTGTAAAGTGGGCATATACTTGTAGAAATCTATAAAGCCAAGTGATCAAAGCGTCTGACAACACCCACAGTGTAAACAACACAGTTTAAAACAAAAGAAGAAAAAAGGCACAAGCGGGAAATGTTTTTCATCAGGGTGACCCCTGATGTTTGAACTCTGTGATGTTGGCGCGATCCAAGGTTTATTTCTCCTGCTTATTTCCAGGTTTTTTAACTCATACATTGAATAAAGGTGCAGAACTGTCTCTAAGAAATTATACATCTGCGTTGTGAATCCGACCTCACCCTCAGCCTTGTCTCTCTTCACGGCAGTGTTTTGTCCGTGCTTTGCTCAGCCCAGCACAGCCCAGCACTGGCAGCCCTGCCAGCTGGTGTACCTCCTGTGTGAACCACATCACTTACCCGCTGCTTCGCCCCACCTCCTGCCACCTGGCACAGCGGCTGCGTCTCCCACCTTGCCTGCTCAGCACTCCTAGCACCGTCCCCTCTGCACCCGGTGTGTCTGGCAGCCAGCTGTGTGCTGGGCTGGGGGTCCCACAGCACGAGGGGGGTGGCAGCCCTGCGCAGCTGCTGCAGAAATTGTGTCTGCTAAGGAGATCCCACACTCAGACATGCCCCATGGAGGTGCACTGTCTGTAAGAAAAGACCTTTTCTTGCCAACTGCCGTGCCGCCTGACATATTACAGTGGTTTAAGTCTGCTGTAAGGTAGGTAGTAGTATTAAGGTGAAGCCTTGCAAAGGATAACTATGTGCCTGGGCTCTCCTAGCCTGAAGAGGCACTATCTGTATGCTGCCTTTGCTGTCCTCTACATCAGCAGCAATCATCACTTGTGCTTGCATCCCCCTCACCTTCCACCACCATTCCCGCCTTCCTAGCTCTGCCCCCGTGCCTCCACCCCTGTGACACCAGTCTCTGTCATAGGAGCCATTGCGCTCAGTAGGACAGGACAGGGATGGGTAGGATGGAGGAAGTACGTATGAGCAGAGGGATGCTCAGGTAGAGAGAAGGGTTTGTGGGATTTAGGAAATAGGGCAAGTTGTAAACAGAGCCCGTGTACTCCGAGGAACAAGGAAGGAGAGGTGGTGAGTGAAGTGGAGGAGAGAAAACAGGCCCCACTGCTTGCTTGTGATCTCTCATAGATCCCCAGCCCCACTGCCATCCGCTCTTGCACACACTCCTCCTGAAATCTACTGTCCTTTCCATCACGCTGATGCTGCCCAAAGCACCACTAATCCTTCCCCTGCTGCCCCTCTTTTCAGCCTTTGGGACCTGCTCCCTTGTCCTTCTGCAATGCTGCAGAGCTCACTTTTCTCACCCCGTAATGTGCTGACAGCAGGAAAATTCCCTGAGGCTGAAAACCCTTGAGCTGCTGGGGCTGCGACCCAATGGCCAGGAATTTACCTGCCAGGCAGCCTCACACCAGCCATGCCTGCTGTCACACCTCTGTCAGCTGCAAATAGCAGCTCCCTCCTTGATCCCAACACTCCACCGAGGCTTCCGTGGGGATGAAAACATGCCCACGTCCTATGATCACACTTTTTTGCCTTTTTTAATCCCTTCCAAACCTCTGTTATTATTATTATTTTCCTATTCCCTGCTCCTCTGTATGTCTCTGGTCCTTTCTCTTCTGCATTTCCTTCTTTTGGCAATATTCATTTTTCACCTTATCTCCAGTCCTAGATTTGCTTTTTGTCAACCACTAGGGCTTGGCAGCAAGCTAGTTAATTCTGACTAAGTGCCCTCATTGGACTTAAGATGTGATTAATAGTGGAGCACAGGAGTTTGCACATCTCAGGCATTGTTTTAAGCTATCCATTGTCTCAGGCAGGGACCACTGCTTTATTTATACCAGCTTGCACTCGATAGGTTGTCTCCCAAACCAGAGGCAAGACTTCTTTTGTTTCCAAAGGAATTCTTATGTACTTCAGAAGTTAAGTATGCCATTTGGGCCACATAAACGTATGTTGGCCAGATGTTTAATACGCCCGTTTCAATGTGTTTTGCTGACAATAAAAGAATAATGAATGTTCCTGCAGGACAGTTTGATGTAGATTAGGATACAACCAAACGCATTTTGACATACGAGTTTGACAACAGAGCCAAAAAAAAAAAAAAAAAGAAATGTAAATACTGTTCTTATTTTTCCTCTGTGAGCTTGATGTTTTATCCATAGCTCTAAGCATAGCATACGTTATGAGTTGACCAGCAATATACCGTAAAAACAAGACAAGCAAACACCCCAAACCCAGCACAATAAATGTCACATAAATCATCTCAAATAATGGGTGTGAAGAATTTGTTCTTCCTGGCTATACTCAGTGAGTATCAGTCGCATTCCAGCAAGACTGAACTTGGTTGAGTAAGTAATAATCTGGAGTGTGTATATGTTCTACCTATAGAAATGATGACCTTAAAATATACCGAGACTACGATCGATCAAATTATGCTGTAATTTATATATCTCAAAATGCTATGGGAATTACTGGTTCTGTGTTGGTGTAACTGAAAGCAGCATTAGGCCTAAGATTTATGGTAGCAGTTTAGTACAGCAATAAGAGATTAACACGCACACAAACACAGTTTCTGCACTCAGTAAACCTCTACCAATCCCCAGTACTGCCACCAAAAGAAAATAGGATCTTCTCATCTGCAATAAAATATATTCTTTCTAAATTTGGTACTAGAAATGTTTATTCCTTGCACAGCTCAACCATATGAATAAAGAACTGAGAACGACTAGATCGATTCCAACACAAATCTGTTGGTATGCAGCGTATTGTATGTCATATGGAGTACTTCAAGTTACATGCTCAAATATGACACCAGTCAACATATTGGGAACTTGGAGTATGAAATCTTGGTTCTGCTAAAATCTTGGTGTAGTAGTCCCACGGTTTCCAATGGTTTGTTTCTGGACAGGTCTCACTTGTATCAGTGCTGGCATCCTTTTGCAGAGAATGGGCTACAGATGAAACTGGTGGGTGTGCTTGAAAATTGTTTTGCAGATAGAGCTGGTCGCTAGTGGTGTATTATCTTCTACATATTTAGCTCCTGTGGCCCTTAATGGCATTGTAAAGGGAAGATGGACACTGATACAGAGCTATAACCCCCGAAAGCTTATCTGTTGTCCATCATTGGATTCCAGAGCTTTTCCCTAGAAGAAAGGGCACTTCTCCATGAAATCAAGAAGCAGTAATGAAAATAGAAAAAAATAGCATTCAGAGATATGACTTAAAAAAAGCCTGGGACCAGACTAAGTGACATGGCATGAAGTTTGTGGGTCTTCACATTTAGAGTCGCGAGCTTTTTTCCAACACTTCCAACAGGAGCAACCTATTTCTACCTAGTTCTCCCTTTCTGATCTGTGGCTTCTTTTCCCCTATTTATCTTTTTTCTTTTTTTTTTTTTCCTGGTATTTAGCTTTTCTGAGGAATGACTCCTCTCTCTTGTAATAAGGTACCACAGTGCACATTCTAATGAACACCTGATCTCTGTTATGACACTGAGATCATACAGCAAACAAACTAAAGGGTAAACAGGGATGAAGATGGAAATATCATCTCTGCAAGGATATACAGAGATCTGATGTCACTGAAAGCTGATGTCACTAGAAGTCTCTTTTGAAAAATCCTCTGTTTCCCATAGGTGGGATTTCCTTGCCAAGTGTGTAAACCCAGAGGACTGTAGTCTCAGCCTGTGTTATGTAAGAATATGTAACAACAGCTAAAGCAGAAGAAAACATTTAGTGTAGTTTGGAAACCTTTCCCTGATAGTGGCCAACGGTGGTACTCTGGTAAGAATATAGAGCAGGGAGAGAATATAACAACCTTTTCCATGTATACTCTCCCAGCCTCCAGCAAGTTTTGGCTCAAGAACTCCGTGTATAATACAGCAGCAGAGCTGCATCAGATAGCTTCAGATGTTTGTTTCTTCCAGGACTGTATCCAATTACTTCTGAAACACATAGGAACTTCCAGCATCCATAAAATCCTGATGAAAGGTACTCTGGAGCTTAACTGTGCACTACATAAAGGAGCTGTTTCCTTGCTCCATTTTGAACCTGCCACCTGCCTGCCTCAAACATGTGTTGTGCTGTGATTCCAGCACAGTATTTCTGGCCTCTCCCCCAAGCTGAGGTGTGGGAAATCACGTTTGCAGACTCAGCAGTGCTATGTAGCGCACATCAGTGTAGGACAGATGCATAGGAGGTGGTGTTATTTTCATACCACTCCTCTTCGGCTTTCAAGAACGGAAAGGCTCCTGGCCTTCTGGTCCGTCTTATTAACTGTATCTGGTTTTCTGGTTTTCATGGATAGATGGACATGATGCCAAGGATTCCTGGCATAAGAAGTGGCCCGACTATCAAAAAGGAATCTGAAAAGAGTCTGCTATGATTTTGTTCCTTCCTCTGATTCACAGAGATGTTTCAGTCTGCCAGTTAAAGCCCTGAAGTGACACAGGAGGTTATTCAGGGCCATTCTGTGGCGATGCAGCTGAGCAAAAAGTATGGTTTCCAACCTTACTAGCAGCTGTGCATGCTAAATACATGACTATCTTGCCAGCATGAAGAAGTCATGTGGCTCGACCAGCTTTTTCACTGTAGAGAGGATGGAAAAGATCTCCCAAGCTGTGCACAAAGCTGCACAGTACAGCCGCCTTCCTCCCACCACATCGCTCTGCGGTGGGTGTAAAGTAACACATTAAACACCTTTATAGCCACGTTAAGACTTCTGATTTTTTGATAAAGGTTCTTGGTATGTAAAAAAGAGTCTTTACATGCTTTTTCAGGCCTGAGCCACCAAGGTTCAGTACTGCTTATTGCAGAAATGCAAATGCAAGCTCAGGTCTGCTGATAGTGCTGCAGGGCCTAATAAGATGAGCACACCGGGTTGTGCTCTCCGCTGTCCGCACACGCTGCCTATCTTAGTACTGACAGTGACCGTGACAAAACGTCTGACAGCAGAAATAACAGTAACAACGCTGCATCAAAACTGGGGTTCCACTCTCTTTTTTTTTTTTTTTTTGGTGTGCCCTGACAAAAATGATCCCTCTCTTCCCTATGAATACGCTGCTCCACGCAGTGGCGTTGCCCCTTTTCCTTCCCCCTCTCCCTTCTGCCTCTCAGGGCGTCACCATCCTTCAGCAGGAAGGGTTGTCCTTGTGCCTCACCCCGGTGTCTCCTGTCCCTCCCCTTCCCCCGTGGGAATAGGCTGTTTTTTCTTCTCTCCTTCCAGTGCCTCCCTAACACGTCCACTGCCCACAAACCACTGAAGCAGCGCCTGTGCAGCACTGCCTGCGTTTAACGCCTGCTGCATTGTCCGCGCTGAGCACAAGTTGGACGTGGCAGGCGAAAGGCTTGTCTATGCCTTGTGAGCAAGGTTACAAGAGCAATATGACAGTGTTAACTGTTTCTTCCCTGAGCACACTGTCTGTGCCATGTCTCGAGCTCCTTCAGCAAACACAGATAAAAAACAGCTTGCTTGCATCTTCCACTGCGTTAGGCTAGCCTGGCTACTAAACCAGGTCCTTCTTAACAGAAACACAGTTGTGAGTACATTTGCATCTTACTCACACTCACGTGTGTGGCTGCTGGTGTGCAAAGGTAAAAGATCCTTCTTCTATGAGTTTTGGCCAGAGTGGCTTTTCCTCTATTGCAGCACAGCGGATGCTTTCCAGAGACCCAGAGCCGGTCTCTCTGTGCACAGCAATATAAAGAAGGGAGTCACCAAAGGGGGAAGGCTGTGGTGGAAAGAAGAGTTGATAAAGGACGTGGGGTTCTCTCTGTTATGGAATATTTAGGAAAATATATGGAGATAGAACCAGTAGGGATGTTCTACAGGTTTCAGATATAAAACACAGGATTGTTGCACTGAGAGTGAGCAAGCGAAAGAGGGTTATATATTCGATGGCTGAAATACTGCCAGTCTCTCTCCCCCGCCTCGAAATATGTTCATGACGCCTAGACATAAAGTTCAGTGTTTCATTCCATCTCAATAGGGATTTTATGACTAAAGTGCTGAGGGTAAGAAAAGACCAATTTGTAGTTTTATTGATCAGGCTAAAGGTCAGGGGCAGACGTGTAGGTCATGGTGCTTCCTCTGAGCAGACGTGGGACCAAGCGCCTACCTTCTGAAAGCTGAAGAATGAGGCAGGGGAGGGGGAACTTACACTGATGAAACATGACAGCTGAGATGTCAATCATGACCAAATTGGACAGGCTCAGAGATAGGAGGTCTCACAACAACCATAACTTTGCCCCCATGCCGGCATGCTCTGGCAGAGGGGCTTGTACTATGTGTTTGCTCAGGCTGTCATGTGGTGTATGGGCAAACGCCAGGACACAATTTAATACAATAAAAACATAATTCATGCTGACGAAGTTTATGAGATCAAGTTTCCCAGTCCTAGCTGAACCACATAAAGCATATATTGCCACTACAGGCATTTTGGCTGAAACAGTAGGGGCTTCTGCTGCATGGAGATAGCCTGGAAGGTATTCGTCATCATGGCCCACTCTGGGCTGGCTGCAATAGTAGAACAACACAAAACTACATTGATTCATTGTCAGGAATTTACAGTTTAAACTTAAAATGTCATGAAGTGAAATGGTTTCCACAGCAATGTCAGTTTTTCTCCCCTATATATATTAATTTTGTCCTTATTTGCCCCTGTGAATCACCACCAAAAGCAAGGCTTGGTCTCTGGAGGATATTCTGTTCCTGGTGTCTCTGTGTTACATTTGCAGTGTAAACCTGTTTATAGCTGAGACTGTGCTTGCTGTGAAAGAGAGATAATCCAACACAACTTTAATTAAAAATGGTTGAAAGCTAATTTTTGTTCCGGCTGATAGAAACGATAACAAGAAGCTGCTGGTGTAATGTTGATGGGACCCACCTTCTGTCCTTAGTTTGCTCCTGCTGTCCCCTGGGGAGTGGCTCATGTGTCCCAGAGCCCTGAAGCCAACTTGACCTTCATGCTTCTGGCAGACCTCTGCCTGGTGAAAAAGTCCTTATTAAGCAACCTGTGGCCCTCACAGCCTCTTCACCCTATTCTGATCTCCCTGCTTACCCCATCATGTGTAGCAATAGGAGGGTCTCATAACTTCTCGCTATTTAAGGTACATGCAGGCCAGGTAAACAGGTGGCTTAATTTAGGTATTGCATTTATTGACATTACTTCCTCAGGTTTAGTCCATACAAAGCAAAAATGGTGGGTTGTTTTACAGTAATTTTAATTTTCAGGTACAAAGGATAAAAGATTCCTAACTCATAAGTGACGAGCTAATACAGCTAAGCTTTCTGAAGAGGATCTGGAGAGCTAAAACTTACCACTAAACTTCCCTTTCCTACGCTAGGCTGAAGGCTAACTAAGCCTGAAAAAAAGGCAAGGCTCCAAGTCCCTGAAGAAGATACCTCATTACAAGCATTAAATCTCTCTTAAGGATTTATCCTACCACCCAGACTGTCAGATGGTTTGATTAACATCTCATCATTTCACTAAATTTATAACCAAAAAAAAAAAAAAAAAAAAAGGATGGTTATCAGTGTGAGTATTTCTTGGTAGCTGATCCTGGCTTGTGGTAAATAAAGCAGACCACAAGCTCTGTTTTCTCTGATTTTGGATTTAATGAAGAAGCATTTAAAGGCCATGGGAAGTACAAGTTTAGTAATGGTGTATGTTACATGTAAAGTCTATCAGGGACTGAGATGGTCCAACATACACACTAGGATGTACTTGCAAAAATTGCATGCAGAAATGTAGAACAGGCCTACTTATATTTACCTTTCATATTCTCTAAGTTTGGATCATTTTTTCTTTGTCTGTTCTCTCCTTATCCTAACAACTTTTGAACTCCAAGTGAAATCTGATTTTATTCTCCCCCCAATCTATTTTCTCCCCATTTTTTCATCCTGTATTTCTTCTGCTTGTTGATTAGCTGAGCAATGAACTTCATGATTGGATCTGAGGTCTAATGACGTGAAGCAGTGAATTGGTTAGCTAGTTACATAGCTAGCTGCTACACAGCTTGGTGGCTTCTGGATGGCTGCTGCACTAGGAGACAACTGGAGCCTCTTCTGGCTACAGCAATTTAATTGTTGTGGTCAGCTGGGAGAGTGATGAAAACATGGATGTCTTGTCAAAGAGCTTATTCTAAAGGAACGGGTGCAGTTATGCTTAGACAAAATCAAGTAATAGCTATTTACACCTCAGTAGCAATCTTTATGCCCAACATATTCGAAGAGTTCAGTGTTAACTCCCAGCACCCACCTCCCTCCAATCTATACCTTTCCTCTGGACCTTGGAGCTAGAGAACTGGCCTAGCATCACATAACAGGGATTGAATAGCCTAGGCTCTGCGTGTATTTAAATTACAGCCTTAATGCTCCATTAGTGTGCACTTCTATCGCCTTCATTACTTATATATTTGAATGCCTGGTAAATAGGTTGTTCTCATAGGGAAGAAGGAAGGGTCATATTTATTTAGTGTAATAAGAAAATATGAGAGGAACAGAAAATAGAGAGCTGCCAGCAACTATACCTAGCATTTTGCAGCTGAGGGGGTTTGCGTCGAACATTCATGCCTATTAGACCACATCAGATCTCATAATTAACTAACGGCAGTGTGGGGGAGACATTCCCTGGCTGAAGCCAAACAGCAGCTGCAGTGTCTGTGCTGTATCATATTGGGGAGCAAACCCTCAGTGTGGGGGCTTGGGAGGACAACAGCCAAGAATATCTTGAGCTGCAAATAGTTCAGTCAATGCCAGAGATGGGTAAAAGGCAGAGAACATTTGAGAGACAACACAGAGGGAAAGCTGGAGGCCAACAGGCAGCTACCACCAGTTTGATTTAGAAGAGCTGAGACAGTAGGGCTGCTTCGTGTACATGGGTAAAATCACAGTCTCAGAAGAAGCTTATGCGTATGAAGAATCACTACTTTTGATCTCTGGTGTGTAATTGCAAGTTAGGGACACTGTGAAATATTACTGAGAAATTGAGCAGAAAGATTCAACAGCTATACACAGTGACATAAATGGGAACAGGGTGAGATCCAGGAGAGCTGAAATTAGGGAGGAAGATGGCTCTGGGGATAGGTCAAAATAGGATTATGAATAAATCCCAAATTAGAGATATATCCCTGGTTTAAGTCCCCAGGGAAGGGAAGTCCTCACCAGAACAGAAACCTCCACAGGGCAGAGGAAACTGTTGAGCCGCGAGTGCTGGCCATTACTGCCAGGTATTTGTGGCACCGGCTGGTGGTGGTGGTAGTGTGTGACACATCTGCAGAGCTTCTCCATCTGAAAGTTATGCTATCGGGGGCAAGCAGAAAGCAGAATGAAGCCCTGACATAAGCTTCACACCCTGCTTCACCAGCAGCAGTGCACACCCTCCGCCTAAACCTCAATTTTCAGGGCACGAACTGGGGCAGCAGCACAAGAGTGGGTGACAGTGGGATGTGACTGCTCAGCCCCTCACAGCCCCACCACTGCCACCCTGCTGCTCGCTGGACCAATGTGCACGGGCAGGGGGTCTAGACGGGTTTGGGAGCAGCTACAGCACGACACCAGCCGACCTTTCCCCGTCCGCCCACCCCAGGGCAGTGGCGGGGGAGGCCGGGTCAGAAAATGGCGGCCCGGCCGGCAGGTCGCGCGGCCGTGGCGGTCGGGGCGCAGGCGGCGGCTGATGGCGGCCGGTTTCCATGGTGACCGCGGCG
Organism: Anser brachyrhynchus; assembly: GCF_964034855.1. NCBI lineage: Eukaryota > Metazoa > Chordata > Aves > Anseriformes > Anatidae > Anser > Anser brachyrhynchus. The sequence continues at coordinate 98,047,960 of NC_137694.1, forward strand.
GGGGAAGGGGAGATGGCTGCAGAGACGCGAGGGGGAGCGCGGGCGGGGAGAGATGGCGGCGGGGATGGCGGCGCAGGGGCGGAGGCGCTGACCCTTCGCCTGGGAGGCAAAGGGCTCCCTGCAGCCCCATGTGCTTAGGGTGGGTGCCCGTGGGTCCCCTGCAGCCACACACTCCTCTCCCCTCAGGCATCCCTGTTTCAGGGGAGAAGAGGAGGGAGAGGGTGTGGAGATGCCACTGTCAGCAGCACTCGTGTTCGTGGAGGTCTGGCCTGGTGGCTTGTTAAATATGACTCCGCAGCAGCATCCCCAAGGAGCTGTCTTGCAGCAAGACTGAAGGACACTGGCCCTTCTCCCTGTAAAACATTCAGCGGGTCAGCCCAGCCGCTTCCTCTGGTGGCAGCCCCTATGGCACCCCGGGGAGCACGGGGTCATCTTGGAGATGCTCTGGGTTTAGGTCAGGGTGTTCAGGAAGGTGCTTGGCGAGGAGAAAAGCCTGAGATGCGGCAAAGCACAGCTGGGATTCACAGGCAAAACAAACTGCCTGTGTAAATACATGGGCTTAGTATTCATACAGGAGTAAGTTCCAGAGTTCAGAATGGTTGTTACCGTATAGAAAAGTGCTTATCACCATGGTGACTGAGCAATGCTGTATCTTCCTAGGAATGGAAAGTTTCAGTCCCAGGGATCTGCGGCATATGACCAGTGGGTTAAATGCAGCTGTCTTTACCTTTTAAATCCAGGGATCGTGATTTGTGTGACAACTGTATATATGCCCGTGAAGTGAATTGGTTGGAATCAGCATGGCATCCACCTGGTAGCTAGAGATACACAAAAAGGACACCACAAGTACCCATTGGTGTCCATTTCAAGTAGTGTCTTCCAAAAAGAGTCTTGCATAAACTAAGGCAGCAGCAGGGAGTGCTGCAGGGAAGAAGGGGAGCACTGGAAGGGCTATCAGACTTCCCAGTTCTTTGAATAGCAGATTGTGTAGCATCTTAAGTCTAAAATGTCTTGGATTGAGTAGAGATTGCCATTCACCATGTTGTAGTTGAGGATCTTGATGCCCACCAGATGTTCAAGTCTATATTAAAGGTAGGCATAAATATAACAGCATATATTCATGTATAAATTTAATGTAAGTATGTTAAATGTTAGGCCAAAAGGATCTGATGAACCTTTTTGGGTTTGTTTTGCTTATTCTTAAGGCATTTGGGTAAAACTCTTATCCATTTCCAGGTGTACCAAGAGCTTTCCTGGTGTTGATCCCCTCTTCCTACCACCCACCAGAAGCAGACCTTAATCTAATTAAAAATATATTACTGCTCCCTACAAACTTGGTCCTCTTCAGGAATTCCTAAGTATCAACCTCAGAGCCTTGGAGCCTCCCCTCTAAAAATCCTAATCATGGGTTGCTCCCCGAAAGGGTAACAACAAAACCGCCCTGAGTCACTGGCAGTTTCCTCAACTACTGCATGTCTAGCTAGGAAAAAGTTAGTTCTAGCCATAGTGTAGAGACTCGCTACTCACTGGTTCTCATACAAGGGCTCTGAACCAGGAAAAAACAAACAAACAAACAAAAACAAACAAACAAACAAACAAAACACTAAACCTTTGGATTCTTCCTTGTCCAGGTCTTCATAGAGTCAGTGTGAAGCTTGGCTGATTTTCGTTGAAGTAGTGAAAGATTCCTGAAGCATATTGAGAGGAATTGGTTGAAGATGAGAGGGGTTTTGTGACCAAGAGCTGCTTGCAATGTGAAAGATGGAGCCCATGAAGAAGGTGAAAGCATCACTCATGAATGAGCTACCCAAGGTATGTTCAGATGGGCAAGGCAGCACTGTACTGTGGGTATATGGGTGTGCACCAGGCGAGCTAGTGTATCTCCACTTATCCATGCAGAGATCTGAGCACCCTGGAAGGAAACTAGCCATACGAACATAGCATGGCATTGAGGTTAATATACTCTGTTCTTGAGCAGAATTCACTGAAGGTCAAAGCTGTGCACATGCGGCCATGTTGTTTCCACCTCTGGGGTTATATGGGGCAGAATACTCACGACCAACTCTGGACACATGCAAAATAGGCAGTAGCTGCGTGAAGTAACGATATACCTCTGACCCTCCTGTCAACTTTGCCAGAATCATGGAAAGCCAGGTTGGCAACATCACTCAGAGAAGGGCTGAGATGTGTAAAACAGCATTTATGAGGCCTGATGTTACCAACATCTGAGAAATATGCTAGTTGCTTCTGTTTTCTTCTTCCTGGAGTCTTAAGGGATCAGCATTCTAGTTCCTTTTTGTCTTCTTTCCCTTCCCAGTCCTCTTTTCTTTCTCTTTCCTCTTTTTGCACAGGACTAGTCCAGCTCAAATCCCCACATCATAACCGAACTTTACCTATGCTGCTGAGAATCTGCCAGTCACCTCTGGTACTGCCTTGAGGATCTACACTGCTTGTAGCCACATCCTTTGAGACCCTCAGGTCAGGATTGCTTGCCATAGCTAACCCTGAAGAAACCTCCCTCCCTGTCACTCTTCCTCCCTTCCCAAGACACTGTAGAGCTGACAGCAGCAGCTGAATTACCTGGCTGCTTTTCAAAAGAACGTATCCCAGAGCAAAGTAAGGCAGTGGCCTCAGCCACTCAGTGTAATTAAACACAAGCATCATATTTGTGTAGCTTGTGCCGTGGCAACCACAGCAGTTATTCTCATTCAGCTGGAAGGTTTAGAAGGCAGACTTGCGGTATTTCACAAAAGATCCTCTTTGCAGGCAGTGCCTTAAACCATTTCACTGAATGAAATACACTCAAGGAGCAAAGAGTGCTGGGGTGGGCCAGGGAGGGTTGGTGGGAGAAAAACACACTGGGCAGAACCACACCATTTCTGGCCACGGTTCAACAGCAGCTCTTGGGGCAGGACCTGATATACTATTAGAGTGAAAAAGGCTTTTTATACATTGTGTTTTGGCACCCAGATAGCATCTCTGTTTTTTTCTCTCTTTCTCTCTTGCGTTCCCCAGAGAGGCAATATATTGTCTTCCCTCTAGTTAAAGGGAGAGGGGGCTATTTGCACAGACAGGTCACTGTTTCTGTTGAAGGTGAAATGAAAAGGCCAGCTAATTCATGCACACAGACAGGAGGATATAGCAGTGTACTGTCAGCCATTACAGGAACCTGCAGCAAGACAGACCGGAGTGAGGCAGCTCTGCACAGTTCACACAGCACTTGCCAGAGATAACCTTCAGGTCAGGGTAGCAGAAAGAGTGATGCTGATAAAGAAAAGCCCATCAGAAGGAAAGGGAAAAACAGAATACAAGACAAAGGGTCAGTTTTTTTGGCTGCTGTATATCACCCTATATTCTCCTGGAGCTGTGCTGGGGAGAGAAAGGATGTGGCCACAGTACCTTGGTATCCCAGCTATCCTGGGCTCTCATACATCCAACATACAGCCAGGTGGTGGCATTGCCAAGGGCACAGAGGCAAGAACAATCTGGGACACGCCAAAGGGACTGTGAGATCTCTCATCATCTCTGATGGGCTCTATGTATTACGCTGGAGGTCCTGAGATGGACACCTAGAACCTGGGTCATGATCTGCTGAGGGAAACAGCAGAGTTAGAGAGCCTAGAGTTGGAGCCCCTGTAATTCAGGGTTAGATACTGCTGCCAATGAATGCACAGGAGGTTTAGCAATCACTGTCTGCTAGAGTAGGTGAATAATATCACCTGAATATTACACAGTGCTTTTCATCAACAGATCTCATGTGTGTGTTGTTACTGCTAGTTTTTTATAGCTTAGGAAACAGAGTTGTGGAGAGGGTGAGGGGAGTTGTCCAAGACTGCCCGGTAAACTGGTGGTAAAATGAATAGGAAGCCTGCTGTCTCACACTGCCAAACTGAATTCACTTGTCACACACAAGGTAATGAAACATAAGGCTGCTGTCTTCCTCTCAGTTCTTCTGAGATAAAGCAGAAAGCTCTCTCTGAGGTTGTGGATACCGAGGTCTCCTGTGCCAGAACAGCAGATGCCTGCGCTGTGTGGGTCCCATGCCCTATGAGGATCACTGTCCAGACAGCATGTCTCACTCTGCAACTGGTCTGAAGTATTCGTTCCTCACGTGGGATGGCAAATGGTGGGGAGGTAACTAGATTGATCTCCCTTGTAGGCCTTTGCCTGGGACTTGGTACACAAGTTCCAGATGGTACAAAGCCCCTGCTGCTTGGATCTGCACAGAAAACTGCTTCTTCCTCAGCCTATTTCACAACATATTTGGCTTTCTGTCGGTTGGTTGCTATTTGTACGAATTAAGCTGCACTGCCAGGAACGTTTGCAAACAGTGAAAAGCAAAGTGGGATGCACAAGGCAAGTCAAAATAGGTCTCAAATCTGGCAAAATGCCTGCAGGTGCTTATAACATTTGACTTACTCTAGCCCATGTATTACACACCCACACACTCATTCATCCAGCTTTCTCTTGCCTTCACGCCCACACACGCTCACCCTTCACAGGTTCATTCACCTTCTCTTCACCCTCCCCACTTTCTCTTCCAAACAGTTATTCCCACACACAAATCCACCTCTGACACCCTTTGTTCCCGATATACAAACACACACACGTTAATGAATGCTGGAGTGCAGTGTCTGTAGGTGGTATATATACATCCATGCAGCAGACTATGCTGTAATCTTATACCTATGCTGTGAAAAAGCCTTTGGGACTAGTGAGCTGAGAGCTCTGATTGCTCTCACTTCCACATAAAATACCACTGATCCAGTTTATGGGTCTGGTGGTTTCCATCCTCCCCTGTCTCGGCCTGAACTCTGCCATCATTCTTCACAGACCCTCCCTTTCTGCTCAGCTTCCCCTTGTTCCCCTTGACTCTTTCTCCTTGCACTTTTCCTTTCCCACATCGCTCCCCGAAACCGCAGGTATTCAGAGAGCCTGGCTGCCCCTGTCCCTCCTCAAGACCGAATGCTGTCCCTGGTTATCTCACAGGGAAAGCGAGCAGGGGTGAGCAATGAGCCTGCCGAGCAGTGGCAGGGCACGGGGCAGGAAATCCTGCAAGGTGCGGTGAGATCAGAGGCAGAGACGGTAAGCGGTGGGGCAGCCCACGCTGCCATCCATCCGAGCAGCGCTGAGTCCGCCTGGCATCGAGCCTGCCTCTAATGGAATGTGACCCACCGCTGGGAATGAGCTCATCTGTAATCCACTTAATTGAGTTTTATGAGCAGGGCTCTCACATCGGGGAGCCAGCCTGCCTCCTTCCTAGCACTCGCCCTCCTTTGCTTGCTGCCTGGGGAAGGGAAGGGGGCTGGGGGTGCAGGCAGTGCTCCACCCGGCTGTTGATTGTCTGGTTTCTGACTTTCTCCCCACTCTGGGGAATGCACAGAGAGCTCTTCAGGAGACCCACTGACGCATTATCTAGCATTGTTTGCTTTTGCTGCAGATAGTGGATCTGAAATGTCCATGTGATTACTGGTGATGCTGTACGGACACCAGAGCCTACAGTGCTCACAGCTTTTTGGTCTCTGTTCCAGTGTTTGGTACTCAGAGGAGAGGTTTTGATGTGCTGTACGGATCTCATGCACACATCAGCCATCTTACCTGGGGGTTCAAGTGGGATGGGGATAGAGCCATGCTGTTCTCACTCCTGCCTTTGGTGTGCAGTAATCAAGAGGTGGAGCTGTCAGGATGCCACAGGAGCCTTTGTTTACGCTGTAACGTCTTGCCATCTTTAGCATCTGCATCATCACTTGGTGGTGTTATGTAAGTTGGTCACATAAGGGCCAGCAAACAGAGAGAGCTGTCTGCTGTCTGCCTTGGGATTTGCCAGCTTGAATTTGGTGAAAGATGCAGCCTTTTCTTTTGGTGAAGCAGAACAGGGAAAGAGATACCGAGCAAGAGAGCCTTTTCCTCCTCTGGAAGGGCTAGTAGAGACCCTCTGGCATGCGTCATTTGGGAAGTGTTTCCTCCAGTGCTTGCATAAAGGCCTATATTTGAGATAAATGCTGGGTGCAACTCCTGCTACTTTCCCATCATTTCTGGTCTCCCTTGTAGGGAGGAAACTTTGACATGGTTTCAGATCTCATGTTTCATAAACCTTCCAGAGCAAGGACCTCAGCAGTCCAGAAATTTACAGCTTTAAAGGAAAGGACATGGCATATAGAAGGGAAACTGTGCTGATGCATTAATACAAACACTGTAGCAGACCTATCCTGGGAACAGCAGTGTCACCACTGTGCATTGGGTGATACTTAGGTGTTTCTTAAAATCCACAGCCACTGGAATCAGAGGATTACACGATAATAAAAGATTTCATTTTTGTAAATGTGGACTTCTGGTCTTCAGAGTTGCAGACAACACTAAAAATACACACATACATATATATATATCCATATAAACATATATATATATATAAAATGTCATGATTTTTAAACCAATCTCACACAGAAATGCAATGACTTTCCACTGACATCCTGATGCTGAGACAATATAATGACTTTTCAGGATGGTTCGTTGAAACTGTACTACAGCTGAAGTGCATGTTTTCTTCCCCTCTGCTTTCTAAGTTAAGGAATCCCTAAATCTGTTGTTGCTTTTAAAGAGGAAGTCTTTTTTTTTCGTGGGCACCTTAAGCGTGCATCCAGCTGGGTCAGCAATTCTCCTGTCTTTCTTTGTGTTCTTGCAAAATGAGCATTGCAGGTTCTTCCAGTACCTCACCTCTCTCCTCTGTCCCAGCTCCTGTGTACACGTACGTTTAAGAAAGGGCTTTAGAGCAATGAATCTACTACTCTACTGCTAGCAACATAAGAGAAATCTGTCACAAGTCAATGCTGAAAGGCTGGTATGCAGTTGGGCAAACTTAGGCACAGACTGCCTTAGGGTGAGCAAAGGTAGTTTTTTTTCTTTCATACCACTTAACCCTAAAATCTGAAAACAGTCATCCCGGCGTCACATGAAGTCCCCAAATGGCCATGCAATATGGATAGAGGTAGCACTGTTCCAGTGAGTCCGATGCTGGAAATACCTTCTCCCAACTTATATGCATTCTTTTGCCATGTCCTTTCACTGCAAAACTCCTGACATCATGTTTGGTACTATTTTATCCCTTGAGTAGTAGTTAGCTTCAAAAATGGCAGAAGACCCTCAGTATTGCCTCCAGCTCTCTCTGTTTACAGAATCCGCACACAACATATGGTACATGGAGAAAGGAAGAGCTGTTAAAAGGATGAAAGCTGTTCCAGTAAATGTGGTTATTAGGAGCCATTGGAGTATCTGTCATTGATGGGAGCAAAATATTTTAGGATATTTGTACTTTATGACATAAATGTTTTTTTTTCAGGGAAACTTTGTAACAATGGTTTGTTTGAAGAGCAGACTGTCCAAGAAACTGCTTCTGCTGTGTCTCAGAGCACTGTCAGTGTCAAAGTTTCTGCTAAGATCTACAGTGTTTCACTCCGCTGCTGCTTCAAACCCATGAGAAGCTTGTGTGCCTCAATGCTCTTTTCCTCCCCATCCATAGATGTCAGCCTAATAAAAGGTACTGACCCTCTCTACAGCATTTGCCTCCAGTTTAGATGTTCAGGCAGCAGTGGGGGGGCTATCTTGTTTACCCAGGGCAGGTGATCTTGAAGTAGCCAAGTCAGAAGCAATTACTGCTCTTCCCTCTTTCTTCCCCCATTAAATCTCTTCTTTCCGTGGCAATTGCCCAGATTTGTTGTTGGGGCTGAGTTAAAGGCAGGAGACAGATTACTGACAGGGGCTGTGCTATGCTATGTCCATACCCCATCAGCTGTGGAAGATCATGCATCTCTTCACTCTCAGAAATAAATAGACAGCTTGGTTCTTCAGCCTAGCCCTCCCCCACTGAGCTCTTCACACACATCTATAAAACACCCACTCACAAGTATGTGTATAAACAAGAAAACAAATCACGCCACCTAAAAACTAATTGAACAATTCCTCCTACAGCCTGTGAAGGAAAAAAATTAAAAGAAGGAGAATGTTGGTTGTTTCTATTTCGGAAATATTGAAGAGCTACTTAACTGCTATTGTGACAAAGATAGATAACTAGGTTGATTAGACAGAAAAGAACAGGGAAAGTGTGGAACAGAGTGAGAGAGGAAGAAGCTTTGTCACATGGCTGTCTGTCAGCTTGATTAGTGGCTTTCTCCTGAATACTCAATGGAGTGGCCTCTATGGGTGAATCTCATTAGAGATAAAAATGGAAGAGCTGCAGGAGTCCACACTGAGATCTACCTAGAAAGTTTGACAGCAGGGCCTCTGCTCAGGCTTGAAGGAACAACAGCAAGGTCAGGAAGCAACTGAGAGGGAGATGGCAATGACAATGGCACTGCTGACCAAGTGACCTGTGGCAAACTCTTTGATCAGCAGTGCAGAAAAAGAGGGCTTGTTCCTAGTGACAACACAGTGGCCAAGACAGCACCACAAGGAAATGCTGTGCAGACAGCTTTCCAGGCAAGTTCACTAAGTCACAAGTGACTTTTCCCTGCAGGTCCTCAGAGGATTGCTGAAGCTAAGGTGATGCTAAGAAATAAATGTCCCTCACAACCACCAAGTAGGGTTTTAAGGTCAACAGTCCTCATGCGGTCGAGCAGCGTGAGACCTACCAAATTTCCTCAAGCAGGAATGACATCTAAATAGCATTCAAAATAATTATGGTTCCTAATGTCAGGATATTTGATGTTGCCAGGGAGAATTACAAAAGTCTGGAGCTGCTGAGAACAGCGGAGCAAGTCTCCTGGTCTGGTTTCTGGGGAATATTTTCTATGCAGCAGATGACCAGGCGGCTATCAGATATTTCAGGAAAGCAGACAGGGCAGCGTAGGCTGCAGTGTCAGGAAGTCCATGTGCCGTAGTAGGCTTATGGTTGCTCCACACAGCTGTCCTGGGTTTCTCACTGTAGAAAGGGGACTTAGGGATGCTTCCCTGCCTCAAGGGCCGTGAGATTAGGTCTTGCTTGTGCAGTGCTCTCTTATCCTCTAGTGCAATAATGCAATACAGCATGCCAGTGCTGTAAACAGCCTTACAGATGGGATCGTGGACAATTCACATCTATTTCAGAGGGCAAGGGGGGAAGAGGCACACGAGTATGTGGCGTGTGTGGGAAGTTTGCAGTGCATCTGCTCCTGCTCTATCAATTCTGTGGACAGAAAGAGGCTGACATTAACACTCACTGTATGGATTTTGCAAGCTCTGTGGTGATATGTGCTTCCTGCAGTAGATTAGAGTCAATTTCTGTCTTGTCAAAAGTGGTTAGACATAGTCTAGTTTTGTCATGTGCTGGGGTTTAGATATTTGTGTGGTAGCTGAAGGCTGTGCTGACACTGTCAGGGAATGACTGCTTCAGACTTTTAATGGGACTATAGCCTAACAAGGGCCAGAATACTGCTGGGCATGGGTGTTTCATATGACCTGTTCAATCTATACAATGTACCTGTACTATCCACAGATGTCACAGCCAGAGGCCAGGTGTACCACAATCCCACCCTCGTACCTCTGAGGACAGCTCTTCAAGCTCCAGGCTTTCATGCTCCTAAGATGGGATCCGGTGTCTCTCCCATGACTTGCCTTCATCCTTCCGTTCCAGTTGCCTGTGATCCCAGCTGGTCCTGGCTCAGCAGGCTTCCTGATGGGAGCCGCGTGGCCCTGCACCCATACAGGTAAGCAGACAGAGTTCTCAAAGCATGATATTGTTAATCTGAACAGTGTCACAGGGCATGAAAGGAAAACCTCTCCTGTTGTTTCTCCTGATAGTAGTACAGATATTTTTGCTTTTCCAAGCACTCAGTGGAGCCTGTCTTTTGTAAGTTTGGGCTCCACAAAGGTATTCCCTTCCCTCTATGCCCAAGGAGGTGCTTTTTAAGCCGTACTGATCTTTTGGTCCAAAATCTCTGGCAAAATCCCCCTTAAGATGTGAAAGTAGCATTTTCCTGGGGATTGTGGAAAGTTACTTCATGTTAGTGACCATAGGTGTATTTATTCAAGGGTGTTTATTTAGAGCAAACACTTTGAAGCTGGTTTTCTGAGTTTTTTGTTTGTTTGTTTGTTTGTTTTTTTAATAACTTTTTCCTCTGCAGTTTTCCTTTAAAGCCTCCACTATGGTTGTAGTAAAGCTCCTCGTAGCCCAACATAGCCCTGCCAAACTTCCCCTTTAGCTAGTGTGTAGCATCACTGACTAGCTCTAGGTCCTACACTGCATTTTCATATTAATTTGGTTTTGGTTATAAGGTAATTTGTTTTGTTTTTTTTGTAAGGTATTTGTTTTGGCTATAAGGTAATTCGAAAACTGGAAATCCAGATGAGGATATGAAGCGCTCTTTTGCCCAGGTCCCCCCAAAACTACCAGCTAACTGCCCTGGCTCTGAATCACTGACATGCAAGAGAAGTGCTCTGTCTTGCATACCCTAATTCTTACTGTTATCACTCTCCATTGTGTAAGGAAGCTCACAAAGGCAGAGATTCATCTAATATTCCCATTAGAACAATCCTGCTAATACAAGTGATTTAAGTGTAGACTTTTGTTGTAGAAATAATAGCTTAAGTGGAGGTGGAACCTCCTCTATACATCTTTCTTTTTTTTTTTTTTCTTTTGAAATCTCAGGGCCTACAGTGTATTATATGTCACAGGAAATATCGGTGTAACTGCACATTGTAATTTGCTTGCAGCACATATCATTGAGCATATCAATGAAATATTTGACAACGATAGCAACACAGAAAAAATCTGTTTTTATGATCTAGCAGACTTTTTTTATCAAGTTGACTCTCTTGTTATTTGTTGGTGGTGTAATATCATAACAAGAAGCACTGTGTAACCAATAAAGTGGAAGTGTTACTTATAACATCTTCTCCATTGTAAAAGAAAGTCTTGCCAGAAAAGGCCTCTTTATGTGAGCACATAGGCATTTGTATAATCAAGGACTTCCCTCCACATCCTCCCATCTCTGCAAGCATTTTAGTAGTTTTGAGTGATGGAGTCTACAAATGAAAATGTCAGGCAGAAAGTGTTTATGCAATTTTGAAAATAACGTAGATACTGTAGTTGAATCTGAGAGAGATAAGATTACACTGTATGTGTCTGTTTGCGTGTCTGTATACATGAAAGAAAGTGAGTGAGAGAGATATTACATTGTGTTAGAAAAGGGAACGACAGTATGTATTAGAGGGAGATAAAATTGTGTTTTCGGGGCCTGTGTTTGAAAGATTTCATTTTGCAGATGTGTGTAGTTGGGTTTATGCTAAAAGATTTGTTTGTTTGTGTTTAGAGGGTGAGATTGCACTGGTTACATGCATTGAAAGGATGCGATGTGTTATAGTATGTATGCATGTGTACATATGCATAGGAAAAAGAGAGCCTACACTGTGTATGTTAAAGAGAGGAAATTCATACCATGTGTCCTAGGAGAAAGATGCAATATGTGTCTGTTACACAAAATGAAAATGTTAACATAAAATAACACAGCGTATATATATGTATCCATGTGTCTATGTATTTTAGATAATTTGTAATCTCTGATTCTATTTTATATACGGTAGAAACCACTGTAGTGGTTTAGAAATATTTTCCAAAAATTGTGGAATTTCCTAGACCTTTTTTATACTTTTTCACTCAAAACACTTATGCTTTTAAAATACGTGTTGAAGATGCAAAACAATACCTAAGGAAATATAACATATAAAATTCCTCCCTGAAAAAAAGAGTCAGTTGGAGTGAGTGTTCAGTTCATTGATGAACAGCACTTGGAGCTAACAGAAAAAAAAAATAAATCAGAACTTGTATTTTGCCTGAAGCAAATTTTAATGACACTTGTTTGGTATTTTATGATAAATTCATTCAAAACAGTAAGTTACCAGAAAAATATTCTTCCCTCCAGGAAACATGAACATGTCACTGGTGATTCAGAAGCTAGAAGTTGTGATATAAACATACATTTTTTTAAAGAATACATTCCATCCTTTTTTTTTTATTATTATATAAGTAATTTGAGTTTCTAAACTGTATGCTAAAAGCATCACCTGAATAATGTTTTTAACCATGTTGAGAAATGGTAACATTTTGGATAAGTTAGAGAAAAAGTTTGACTGAGCCGTGTGATAGAGAAATAGCATAGTCCCTTTCATGTGCTGAAGAGAGAAGAAAATACTTCTACTGTCTTCTTCTCGACTCAGACCTCCCCTTCATCTTGACAGCAGTGCCTCTGCTTCCCTATATCTTACACGTATTTAGCTCTCAGTACCAGGCACCCCTTGTCTTTCCAGTTTCAGTGGGATGACGTGGCCTCTTCAGATGTGCCCACACTGTGGTCTGCCTGCATGGACAAGGGCTCAGTCTACAGGGCAGCATGACAGTGGGGCGCAAAAAGCAGAGGCTGCTTTCCATGATCTTCGCTTTTGTCACTCTAGTCCTGGATGGCCAGGACTTGCTTCTGCTAATCTGAACGCAGCATCTGCTTGTAGGCTGGTGTTCTCCACAACAGTGATTCATGGACCCATCACTTCATGTCATGGGAACCTTAGGAAAAGCTATCAGACTGCCAAGACTGTCACCACACAAGTTTGGAGAGGAGTGCTTGGCATCCTCCTGCACACCTGCTTCTAGCAAGGGGAAGACAATCTGCCTTAAAGTATGTAGAGGCTTCTCTTTCACCAGTGCAGATGAACTCAATAAGGAGGTGAAGATCGGAGGCAGTCTGGGACCGGTACTGTTTAATACCTTTATCAATAACATAGACAGTGGGATCGAGTGCACCCTCAGCAAATTTGCAGATGACACCAAGCTGAGTGGTGAAGTCGATGCAGTAGAGGGAAGGGATGCCATCCAAAGGGGCCTGGACAAGCTTGAGAAGTGGGCCCATGTGAACCTAATGAGGTTCAAAAAGTCCAAATGCAAGGTGCTGCACCTGGGCTGGGGCAATCACAGACATGAGCACAGACTGGGAGAAGAACTCATCGAGAGAATCCCTGAGGTGAAGTACTTGGGGTTTCTGGTGGATGAAAAGCTTGACACGAGCCAGCAGTGCATGTTTGAAGCCCAGAAAGCCAACTGCATCCTGGACTGCATCACCAGAGGAGGGGCCAGCGGGCCAAGGGAGGTGATTGTCCACCTCTGCTCTGCCCTTGTGAGGTCCCACTTGGAGTGCTGCATCCAACTCTGGGGCCCCCAACACAAGGATGTGGGTCTGTTAGAATAGGTCCAGAGGAGGGCCATGAAGTTGATCTGAGGGCTGGAGCACCACTCCTATGAAGAATGGCTGAGAGAGCTGGGGATGTTTAGCTTGGAGAAGAGAAGGCTCTGGGGAGGCAGATGCAAGCAGTACTGCTAGCCACGAAGGATACCCATTAAACATCCATGCCACTTTGTGTTACCGTATGATGAAACCTTTCCTGTCTCCCATGCTCAAGTAAGATGATAGGCACATATTTACTCAAACAGTTCATCTTCTCCATGCTCATTCCCCAAGACAGCTAATTCTGGACCATGTTGGTTTCAGTGCTGGTGGAATCTGGCTTCACTACACTTCGACAATACCTCTACAGCTTGCCTTGGTGGCCATATCTCTGTGCAGAAAAACCCAACAAATCCTCTTTGTAATCACTCATGCACTTTGTAGCAGGTGTATCTAATGCTTCTTCTGTGTGCTCTCGTGTTTATGTGCACTGCCAGGGTTGCCAGCTCACAGCACCTTTTTGTACTTCTCATTACATTTACTACTTTTCCTTACAGCCTGAGCTCCTGTAGTCAGGCAGCTGAATGAAAATGCTGGCTGTCATTTAAGAAAGGATGCAAATTTGTTTGTGGTTGTGGAGGAAGCCTGTAAATGTAGCGCTATAATTTATCAAAAAAAAAAAAAGAGAGTGAAGACATGTTTCCATGTTTAATTGCTTGATTTCTTAGTCAACTTATTAATTTGGGTGGAGGGGGGTTATACAACTCAGGTTTTTGACTATCCAAAGTGGATTTAGACATACCTTTGTATATACATGTGCCTTTTCAGCTGCATATATAAAAATACGCCTGCATCTGGGTGTAGAGATGCATATGTACACCCCCCACCTGCCAACTGCACCCATCCCTTTCTCGCAGAAATCTTCACTCCCTCTCTGCCTTTCTTCCGCGTTTCCCTTTCTGCAGCTTCTGTCCACCACCCTTCCCTCAGTTATGGAATTTCCACTGTTGCTTTTATCGAGTAACCTTCTCCCCCGCTCTCCCTCCCTCCTCTCCTCCTTCACTCCAGGAAAGCTCTTTTTCACTGATGTCTGGCGTTCGTACCTCTGTAGACAGAGAATGGCAGGAAGACAGTGACGTGAGCAGACAGAATAACCGGGGAATAAAAAAGAGTTGGTTGAGAATCTGTAATTAGAAGCCCAATTTCCATTTCCTTCTCAGGCACTTTTAAAATCCCTTTCAGGGGTTTCTTGACTGTCTGAAAATTGAATGTCATTGAGATTTTTTTCTTCTTCTTCTTCTTCTTTTTTTTTTTTTTTTGCATCCTCTTGTTTCCTTGGCAACAAGTTGGTGATGCAGGAGCTAGAAATGTGCTGTGTCTCCGTGGAGATGTTGGCGTGGGTGTGCCATGGTGACATCCACGATGGACGCACAGCTCTACCAATCCTACCCCACCCCTTGCAATAAGCACAATAGGCCCAACCTCGGAGGTGACGCTTTTATTTTTAGCTTGATAGGTGTTAATCTGCTCTCTTCTCTTTGCACATACACCACGACAATGGGTTGTGAGATCCAGACACCTCATTAGTTACATCAGCACAAATTGACTGACTCGAGGAAGGCTTTTAGGGCCAAATCCTCAGCTTTCAATTCAGGAACTTTTAAACTTGGAAGAAAATATTCTCCTTTCTTGGAGGGGTACTCCTTACAATGACTTAAGTCTTTCCCCTTCTATTAGAGAAGAAAGAGTTCCCAGTCGTTACTAAATAGGACTGTGAATCAGAGCTCCTATGTTTCATTTTATTCTAAATTAAGTCATTTCTCTCTTTCATACCTCAAGGGCTGCTCATTTTGAATGCGAAAAAGCTGCTATTGCTCTTGGCCTGGGGCATGGGAGATTAAATTTTATTGAGATGCTTAACGGCGAGGTTCCAAGGCATCTAACTTGTACGCTCCCATAGGACATAAATTTCCCCTCCAAAGAGTCTGTTACTCAGATTAGCCCTTGTTTGGATCTGCCCACCAGCAAGAAGGTAGCCTGTAGGACTGTCCATAAAGCAAAAGGAAATTGTGAAGACTTTCTAGGTTAGACCTCCCCAAACACCCCAGTACGATGCCCTCTCTCTCTCTTGTCCCCCACACTCAATATCTTTAAAATATTTGTTCTTGTTGTGCATACAGCTGTTCAGCCTTGTTCTGTATTCTGCATTCATCAGCGTTCTGGCTGCAAGCCAAGACCCAAACTCTCCTTTAAAGTAGCTCTTGATACATACTATAGCAGGGTAAGGGCTAGCCACGGTCTCATCGAGCATCCAGAGGTCCTAAAGCCTTCTTTTTGTTGTTTCCTAGGAGGTTTTATGACATCACACCGAAACTGTGATGTCAACAAGGAACCCTCTGGGTAGGCTTTTGAGAGGTTGCTAAGGATCTTCTTACTGCCAAATGACTGTAACTTCATCCCAATGGGATTTGCAATAGGGCTCATCCATGCAGCAATAAAGCCAAGTATCAAATTCTTCTTGCCAGAAAGACCAATTAAAGGATTAAATGTGAAAAGCTGAAACCCATAACATCCATGGTGACAGGGTTTTCTTTTCTTTTTTAGACTGTAATCATCTTTGTAGCATATTGTTCTGGGATCAGCACCCTTGGGGATACATTAGTACGGCGATTGACGGAAAGAAGCTGGAGAGGGAAACCAAAGTGAACCCAGCCAAGGCAAGATAAGCTTCTCAGCCATGCTGGCAGATTTCTTTTGCCTTCTTCCCTACACTCCTGCAGCGATTCAAGCACAGACTGAGTTTATTCAGCTTCCAAGATGGCAAGGTGCTTGTTCAAAAGGTGTTTTATTGTGTGGAGCCAGAGGAAACATGAGGAACAATCAGATACCAGTGGCACATTAAGATGTGTCATTGACACATTATGTCAATGAGAAGGAGTGAATCCAGGTTCTGTTTTTAGGGACATTATGTTCTAAGGCAGGCACATAAATCTGACTCAAATGCCTTGCTTGTTGAATCTGAATCCAGTTTATTCCTGACTGCCACTGAATTCCAGGTCCGATTTTTCTTTTTATTTGCACTTGTATTAACAAAAGAAAGGGGCTGACACATCTGTCTAGCTGCAGCAGTATGCTTACCATTGTACCTAATGTTGTCTAAAGGAGGTCTCCTGCCTCAGGGAACTAGGAGCCCATAGGCCTGATATGATAAGATGCAGAGCACGATTCAAGACACACTTCTGCTGACTTTGGTGGGGAAAAAGTCTGCATGCTCACTGGAAGGGGAAGTGACATAGCACTGCCTTAGCTTAAAAGACATTGTATGATGAACTACCTGCAATTAACAGTGAAGGCAGCAGTAAAGGTAGGTTGTTGGAAGACTCAGTAGAGGCGATGTGTCTAAAATCACGTGTCTAATCTAGATAGAGAGGAAGATGAGTGAGGGACCTTGCTCAACAATGTAGACAAAACCGTTTTGTGGGATTTTTTTTTTTTTTGTCTACATGCACTTAACAAAATACTTGCTCTCTGCAGAAAGTTTTTATCAAAACATTGCCATGGGGTTTTATTTCTTTGTTTGTTTGTTTGGTTTCTCAGCCTAAGAATTGTTACAAATTTTGCAGGAAGAGTTAAGATTTTCTCTAAAAAAACCTACCTCTTCCTTCTCCCCTTCCTTCCTCCTTGTCTTCCACATCTGGAGCTGTGGGAATGAATCCTACTCTTGTCAGGAACATTGCAAAGAAGATCCTGCTAGCTCAGGTTCCTCTCCATTTTGGACAGTCACAGAGAAATCCCAGATCAGCTTTGCTCATACCCAAGAGCAATAGCTTTCTCCACATCATTTGAAAAATGAGTACAACATAAAATAAAGTTCAGATTCTTCTGGCACCTTCTTTTGCTGTATACTTCTTGCATTTGTTAGTACACTTTTGTCAAAGGTGCTGTACACACAGAATACACAAGAAACCTCACCCTATCTCTTGCCCCCAGGAGATTAGACTAGCACGCACCAAGTATATGATTGCTTTTGATTTCTCTTCCCTTCCTCTCCTTCTCCCCGAGTGAGATTCAGCAGCTTCTGCAATATGACAAGTTCCTGTCAGCTGTCAGGGCACTAAAATAAACCTTTATCTCGTCTCCACAGCCCTGAATGACAGGGCTGGCAATAGGTGCACCACAGCCAAACAGCCATTTCTCCCATATGCTCTTTCAACCTCACTGCATGCTAGCACAGCAATCTGTAGCCTGGCAAATTTGCTGTTTTTCCTTGCAAGACCTACAAAAGGAGGCAATCCTGGTTCATATTTCTTGCCGTTGCAGTGTCTTATTACACTGGGTTATAAGATTTCTTTTGCCTTCTTTCTCCAGCATTGGGTGAGAGTCCGAGCCAGAATGCCAGTCCAATGCTAGGGAATGAAAATCCTGCTAATTCTCCTAAATTAGAATTGGCTGCAAAAATGGCCTTGGGGCACACATTGTAAATTGAGTTGAAACCATGCAGTTGGAGGGAACAAAAAATTGTCTTTCTTTAGGGAGAGAAGACATTACATATTCACACTTCAAGCATGCGTACCGTTGCCAACTAATCCTTATTCCACAAGGCTAATTTTGAAATAGCATTTATATGGCATGGCTTGCTAGGGAGGGCACTGATGAATCAGTTAGCTGCCCTTTATAATAAACCCTGCACAACTGCTTCCTGTGTTGCTCTTTTCTACTGCCTTGCCTTCCAGTCATCTCTGTGCCACGCACTCCTTATTCAAAGGGCACCTGTTGAATAACCATGCAGCAGGGGCAATAAATAAGGGGAAGCACAAATACACAGTACAGTTCAAGCTACCACTTTTCTATGGTCTCGTTACAGGAATACGGGGATTCTGCTGAATGGCTGTGCTGATGTTTGATAAGGAATGATAAGCCTGTAATTCACTCGTATGGCTGTGCAACTGCTTCCTGCTAAGTGGGAAAGCCTGGACGAATGCTGTTAGCCCTAATACTGCTGCAGCTTAAAGCAATCCTTTGCACCACAGGCATCGCAGATGCCGTTGGTTAAATGCACTGTACAAAGCAGCATTTGCTTAAATATTGCTGCCCAATAACAGTTGGAAAGTCCAAAAATTGAAGAAGAAATATGTTTGCAGCCAGCTGCTGTAAGAATAGGTTCTGATTGGTCTGAAATGCTGTGTTGATTTGGAAACCTACCGATGGAGCAAGTTATATTAAAATTGCACTGCATTAGCAAAGATACCTACCCAATGTGCTGGTTGTTCTGCTGGGTCGTAATGTTGGTCTGTCCCTGTCATGAGGACTCTTCAGCTCACTATCTCACCCCAAATGACTTTCTTTGATAAAGAGACAGAAGCTACAAAGATAGTTCAATCTCCAGAAATTTGCCTCTGGGTAGAAGACAAAGGGGGTTTCAAATTAGTGAAAGAAAGGCAGGGAAACAGGCATTACTGTCTGTTTGGCAGCTAGTGACCATCCTTGGGTAGACCAAAGGTCCATCTAGTCCACTTTATTCAGGGGCCAACAACTGGGGTGGAGAGTAGTGAGAGAAGAAACAGCAAAGATGCTTCCCTCAAATACGCCTCCAGCCTCCAACAGTTTGCAGATGTCATACTTTCTGAGGTAGAGACTGTCTAATAAACAGACTCTTATCTATAAAAGAGCCACAGCAAATTTTGTTTCTTCTATTACGGCTAGGTCAGAGAAGATTATTAAGGGCTACAGGGGTCAAATGAAGGGACCATATAGGTTCAAGGCAATGGCTGTGACAGGGAGAATTTACAGAGGGTGTGGTAGAGAGGAAAGATAAGAACATGGGGTAGATTAGGCGATACTGTGTGACAAAGTGTCATAGAATAAGAGAAAGAGTTTTGTCTCACCAGACTTGAAAAGGATCAGATTTGAGACATCTCAAACAGTGTCTTCATCACGTACAGTAATTACCTTAACCATGGATATGTTCAGCAGTGACTAATAATAAAGATGAACTATGATGTATCTCAAAGGGACTTAAAGAAAGATGGATGAGGAATTTTATTCTCATTTAGGAATGTGGTAATTTGGAACTGAAGTAAATTTATCAAGGTTCCAAATCATGTTAGGAGCAGTAAATATCTCACTGCAGTTAAAAACAGATACGGAACTATTTGAAATCATGAAAGAAAGGAGCAACTGCTTTCTAAACATTGTGCAGCAAATGATAACAGATTTTAAATAATATGAAGTCTGGTATGAGCCTCAGAAAAATATATAATGCTGTTGCCTGTGCTTAAGTATATACACATTGAGAAAGGGTTGCTGCTCAGCTTTATATATCTCCCCATTAACAAATTCTTTTGTAAAGTCTATGAAAACATTTGTTTCAGGAGGAGATGTTGCTTTACCTGAAGCTTTACTTCAGTTTGTTAGGTCATTACCTTTTACAGAACCAAAATGTTGGTGAAAAAATGTGATGAGCACTGGGTTCAGAACAAAGCAACAAATCCTCTTAGGTCCCTAACGCAGTGACAGAGGAGATAAAGATATGTGCTTAAAGTCAGGGATGGTGTAAGTGGATTGGGTTCACTAAGACGTTGCAAAGAAGTTTAAAAAAAAATTAGAGGAAATGGTTTTGTATCCAAATTTGAAAAAATGATGTTTATCAAAGCTTTTTTTTTTTTTTTTTGGCACTTTGAGAAGTCCTATCTTTGATCCTTCTATAGAATTAATACCCATGAAGAATAAAAAAATAAGTAAGGAACTGAGAAAGATAGAATTCACAGTAGATCCAACAACTTCCAGAAAATGAAAAGTAAAATACCAGCAAATAATAATAAAAAAGACATGAGATTATGACTAGAATGCATACATAAATTTTACAAAAACACATGGTTGCATTGGATATAATTAAACAATTTTAATAACTTCAATGAAGTTATTAAGCCATGGCAATTTTCCATTTGCACTTCAAAAAAAACCCTACAGAGTAGAATCCCAGTGCCACTTAACATCACAGGAGAGGGCAGAAAGGTTTACCATTTCTTCTGTTTCTTTTATAATGTCTTTGCAAAAACTGTTGTGAAATTCTCAGGATTAGGTGAAATGACACGTCCTGCTCAAACTTCTTTGATATGTAGATGACCTCACTGCTACGAGACAGACAGGCAGTATTGTACAATAGAAAGTTGAAGGAAGTGACAGGAAAGACAGGATTTAAAATCAGTTTTAAGATCAATGAAGTTGAAACAAATGCTTCCTAGACTTTTTATTTGCAGAGGAATACAGTTGTAGTCTAATGCTGAGCATGACTTAAGTTTTCAAAGTACAAAACCATCCTCTAATTTTCCTGGGATGTGAGACCAGTGTACTTACACAGAAAGGGCCCATAGGTGTCCTGGGAAATAATGAGACAAATTTTGGTAGCTGAGGTTGAGCAGTGTCTGAAGAAGATCTAATAAGAGACTGCAGGAGTTTGGCGAGATGGTAAAAAGATAGATGCAGCTATGTCCTAACATTTTTAGTAGGCACAGTGGGATCAAGATTAAGTCAGACACAGTAGCTAAACAACCCTTGGTACACCACTTTACTTCTTGGATGACTAAACATATAAAGGAGGCATTATTCACCAAAGATCTAAGAATTAATAACCTTCACTGGCTTTCAAGCAACAATGCTAAATGAGCAATGCATTTCAGCAGCTTCTCTTTCTCTGTTGGGTTCAGTTTTAGCCTATTAATTCCCAGTGGCTGCAGGAATGTTGGAAGACCTTGAGGGCATCACAGTGCTCCAAGCCATGTCTTGGTAACTGTTGAGCTTAATGCAAGAATGAAAATGACCATGCTGCCCTCTGTTCAGTGTTAGTGGCTAACAGCTAAGCAAGGGGGTTTGGAGTGTGTTGTGTAATATGGAAATTACCTGATACTGCCTGGTTGTACCTCTTTGTGCTTGGCGTTGCCTGAGGTGTTTTGAGCCTTTTTTTAAGGCTTTTATCCTCAAGAAGGAGATTAGTGACATTTAAAGTTTTAGGCTGAACTCAAGGCTGTTTTTGAAGAGAAGGGCCATGCCAGTCTTATCTTTGTGCTGTGACTAACTTTGAGAAAGCTGGATATACAAAATTTGATTTCCTACCATTACGAAGACTTACTTCAATTTTAGAAAGTAGCCAGGGAAGTTGCATGCAAAAAGCTATGCTGAGGAAACACGGATCTCTGACTTAAAAAGAACTCTAAAAATGAGGAAGCTCGGAATTACAGTTCCCGAGGCAGCTGAAATTGTATTCTCTTGTATCTGTTCTTAACAATAGAACCTTTCAATATATGATCATACGATACAGGTAAGATTGTCAAACTCTCCATCATTTACTGTGGAACATTGTTCATACTTGAGCATAGCTTTCATAACAAACAGAGAATGAACTCTTTCCTCCTCTTTGGCTGAATACATTAAGGTAACAAGGCAGAATTACCCTTCACATTTTGCAGCATACGATATTAAAATAAATTTTATCTTTACCCCGCTGAAATGAACACTCATGAGAAGACCATCAAGATCAACATACTTGTCTTCCCTGGTGTAGGCACTGGGTGAATGCTTTTTTCCTCCTTTCTGCTTCGAACTGAAGGAGACCTTTCCACCTCCATTGAGTACTGCATCTCCTGTGCTATTTCCTGAGTGGGCACAAAAATCCCTGTTCACTTGACTGCAGGTCCTTGTCACCTCCCTTGCTCCTTCCCACTGCCTTCTTCAGGCTTACGTTTCCCTTTCTCAGGCCTCTGCTCCTGTCAAGTTGTGCCTCACCTACCGTAAGGAGGGTGCTGGCAGCTCTGGATGGCAGCTTACACCAGGAGGGTGGGAGAAGCTGGGTGAATGGTGAGTGCAGGTTGTAGGGCAAAGAAAGGGGTGAAGCAGGAGTGAAACGGGACTAGCTCCTCTAGCATGTCACAGTGCTAGGCATGCGTTATGCCACTGATGTTGTGTAATACAGCTCTGTCAGGTAGTGAGGGGGACTGTGTAGCTGCCTGGAGAGATTAAGCTGCCTCACTCCAGAAACCTTCTGTTTCTCCTTGCCACCAGAATCACTTGGGGAAGGAGATAATCCCCCAGATTTACGCAGTCAGAAAATTCACTGTTATGCTTGGAGCTGCTTCTAAACCTCCAGAAAAACCTGCTCCAGAAACAGAGCTCTGAATCCTGCGGAGCTGAGCTAAAACGGGGCCTTTCGCTGCGACGCGGTTTCCATCCACGGGGCAGCAGGTTTGGATTCCCACCTGCACAGTCCTGGACTCTTAATAAAATTCCATCTGTGTTTCCTGCCCTCCGGGGTGAATGCTTTTGGCTAACAGTGGGGTCTTGGAAAACAAATAATAATTGCTATACCAGGGCACTACTGTGAAGGCTGGGCACGACGTAACTGTGAGCGTAGGAGAACTCTTTTTTTAATGAGGCCACACACCAAAGCAGAGCTCTGATGCCACTGGAGTGAGGTGATGAGGATACTGAGCTGTGGGAATCTTAACTGTGAATTTCCATTCTCCAATACGAATTATTTTATTGACCAAAATGAGCACTTTCTACCCTGGAAGACTGTTGCAACGTCTGCATTGCAAAAATGCCATTAATATAGGTCTGATGCTGGATTGCATGAAAATCACAGTTGGTCCACCTCCCAGTTCTAGCAGGACTCTGCTTAAAGGGAACTATAATAAAATTTGGCTATGGTGTGGCCAAGCTACAGACCAATTGTCCGTCTAAGTTCTTTGCATTTTCGACTGGGGAGCTCTTCCACTGTAGTTGGATACAGTGAGGTTTGCATTGTGGATCTTGCTGCAAGGGAACAAACCCTCTGCATATGCCATGCCTCCCGGATAAACTCAGGGACATGGACCTTCCTCTTTCAGTATCATGTCCAATCTAAATGAAGTCAAGGCAAGGGAGCTGTTTTTTGGAGCCTTAAGGGCATAGGAAGCTCTTCAGCTTTTCTTTCACCCTTTTCCTGTCTGTGTCAAGGATACTCCATGTACTTTCCTGCGTGCAGACTGTTTCTGCTCAACTCAGCTGTTTTGCTAGAAGCAAGAATGTGATCAGCTGTGGGACAGGAAGGAAGGAGGATGAACCTGTCCCTGCCACTCACCTTCCTAGCGTTGGAGCAGCCAGGTCATCATCCCCACTCTGGCTTGAAGCAGGGGTGTTGCAGGCAGATGCAGAGCTGAGACAGATGTTCCAGAGAAGGCTCAGGGAATTGTGACACGCTATAACGTTGTCGTGTCATCATGCTGGTATCACCGGGCAGCTCTCACGTTCAGCAGTGGGGTGTTAGAGGAATGGCAATATATCAGTGAAGAAGCCAGGAAGTGTGAAACAGCACTGGGATGGACTTCTCTACTCTTTTCATGCTCTGAAGAGAGCAGGACTTGCTCCTTAACATCTGCCTCTGTCCTCGTCCCATCACACCCATCACTGTAAGGTGACCAGCTCAGATGCTGACAGCAACTTAGCCCTGGCACTGCAGGATTTTGAATAAATGATGGGGGCAGCCTGAAAAGCAGGGTAGGTTGGGCCACGCTGAGCTCCTGGGCACAACTGATTCTCCTTTGAAGCTTGCTTTGTTGGATCTGTGCTACAGCGGGAGGGACTGCTGTGTAGACCCAACGGCAGAGACTGAAGGGTCCCTGGAGGAGAAGGAGGTGGCTTCCTGGGTCATCCTGTCTCATATTTGGTCTGCCTTGTAAAGGATCACATTCCCCCACGGCAGACTATTACTACACTGAGGATAATAGCTGATAGGCTGACCACTTTCGGTGATTACATTTTTCTTTTTGACAGACAAACAGATAAGATTTCATTTTACGGAAGAGTTATGGTTTCAGCACTAAGCCATGCTGGGATTTAACTGTTGTGTTTGTATTTTTGATGATTCTGAAGCTCAACAATAATTAACCGTGACCTTGTGGTTATAAAGACCATTGTTTGTGCATGTTAAAATCTTTCTACCCTTGCTCCTACCCAGATATTCCAGTTAGTGTATGCCACACAAGTTAGAGAAAAAACATCTTTTCTAAGAATGATAAAAACAGGGAAATTATTGAGGCCATTCCTTATTATGTTCCCTATTGTAAAGTCAGGTGTCTTCAGTGCTGTGAGCCCAGCTGTGCAGGCATGGGAAGAAAAGAAGAAATCACTGGGAATAAATGCAGAGCATCTGTGCATATTTCTTTGGCTAACACGTTAGCAACAGGTGCTAGTAACGTCCTGTGTATTCATTGTGGTGCAGGATGAGCAACCAAGCAGTCATGAAACTGAATGAAATATTTCTGTACTGGCATTTTCTGAAGCAGAAAAGCCTTCCACAGAAGGCTTCAGACCTCAGAAGACGCAGTGCCACACTGCCATTGTGACTTCTGAAAATCATGGGTTTAAAGCCTCTTATTACAACCTGTTGCACACAATCTTAGGTCAAAATAAACTAGGCTCTCCTTTCTTGTTATTAATAATTCAGGATTAACTCAAATACAAAAACTGACATAAGTAATCCTTGTACTGAAGACTGTACTCCCCCAAGGAGATTGTGGAATCATAGAATGGTTTATAAATATATCTAAATATAAATATAATATAATGAATATGTCATAAATACATATAAATCAGCCTACAACATGAGTTTGGTCGTAGTGTTACCCTGCACTATTTTGTGTCAATCAGACACAGATGACTGAAAGTGAGCCCAAACGAGACCAGAGTTGGATAGCTACTGAGGATATGAAAAATGCAAGTGGGACAGCAGTGGGATTTTCAGGAATGCCTATTCAAATGAGGATCCTAAAAAATCTTTATGAAATTGGCTTTTTTCCCTTCAACATGAAATTTGGCTAACAAAAGGCGAGGCTACCACTATATGTGGAACATATGAATAAGGAGAAAATCCAGTCTATCTCCCAATGAAAGCAAGTCCCTCACTTCAGTGCTGTTTTTACTGAAGCTTTAAATATCCCTAGTAGCGGGACTTTCATAGTACTTCTCTTGAGAAGACGCCTCTTCAGCTTAGCTTGCTTACCACTGGGACAGCTCTTATAGGCAAACTATCTTCTTTTTTCTTCATTTTATTTAAGTTCATCTGGCCAGGGGGGTCGGCCTGATTACAGTCGCAGAAGCTGGTTCAAATTAAGTGGTTCTTCAAACCAGAAGTGATTATGAGCTCTTACTATAGCACCTAAATTTGCAGCTGAGCCAAAGATGCTTTTTTCTTGGACCAGTATGGACCTTGAGCTGCTGGTGTAACTTCAGGCACTGCTAAACCTTGTAGCAGAATTGAACAGGGAAAAAGCAGTGGTTTGTGCCTCTCAGTTCACCACCCTATGTTGTAACAACCACCGATATGTCTCATTGCTTTGAAATGTTCTGGACCCTTTTAAATTGAAAATGTGGCTTTGAAAACATGGCTTTGAATTAAAAGAGTCATCTCAATAATTACTTTACGTGCACCAAGCCCTCCTTCGCAGAGGAGGAACATGCAGCATGTGCCAAGCAGTGGGCTATGTATTCCTCCAAATAATTCCTTTCCTGTCTTGAGGCTTGTAGCTTTAGAAAATATCGCACTTCTTCACGTCCTTAGCTGTCATTTAGTCAAGTCTCACAGATGAATCTTTTAAAATCTACGCGCATTGTTCACCCCCACCTGCCAGCCCCCTTTCCCCAGCGCCCCATTCACGTTGTTCTTTGGACTGCTCTTCCTTTTGTTTGTGTACATTCAAAAGCCAAGGTCAAAGGGGCCTTCCAGGGCATGTCTACACTGCACAGAGCAGTGTTATCCAGAAACTCTGAAGGAGTGCTGAATGAACCAGCGTTGGCAGCACAGTGAAGAGACAAAAGCGTCAGCTGGATGAAAGCATCCTGTCTTGACTTGGTGACATCAAGAAATGGGGATTCACGTCTCTTTCCCTTGAGTTTTGCTTCTGCTGCTCATTAATACCTTGGCTGAAGTGTCTGTCTTTAATTTCTTACTCAAATTCCTCATTCTCTTCAGCCTTTCTTTCACTGCTGCAGACTCATCCTTTCTTCCTTGAATGCTGTTATCAGATAGTTTACCCTACAGGTTGAAGTGATGGCATAGCCAAAATGGCAGGACAAGAATTGTTGGGATATAATCATCAAAACCATGTAATTGGCTAAAGAATTTAAAGTCCAACTTTTTAAAGTACTTAAAGGGTCCTGATTTGAAAGAAAGGGGTGTCAGGAACTGAAGTACCCTGGAAACTCGGGTTGTCAGCATGTGGCTGTTTTACTTGAGCAGATTAATTCAGAGGGAACTCAGACGTGACTCTGCAGTGGACTGGCTGCTCACCACCCCTCCACATGCATGGGGAACCCACTGAGGGGTTTTGGTCTATGTGACAAAAGTGGTTAGCAGTAAGCTAGAGCATAGAGTGCCTGTGGGGCTGGGCACAAAGAGAAGTGGCTCTGACTCTGGCTCTGACTCAAGGTGGTGAGAAGCCACCCCAGGTGTGTAGAGGAAGGGGGCTGCCCCTAGCTGGCTGTACCAGCGCAGCCATTCTGCTGCCAGCCTGCTCCCTCTCTGGGTGGGTGTCTGGGAAAGGGGGGGCCAGGCAGGCTTTCCTCGCTAGGGCTCCCTACAGCAGGGAGGTTCCCTAAAAAGGCCTCCTCAGTGGGAAGAACATGAGCTTCTCAAACACTTCGGAAGCGTGATTCATCTGACCTAGTTTAGGCTCCTGCTATAGGATGATCTGAATCACATCCGAGAAGTTCCCATTCTCCTTCACTATCACCAAAGGAAGCCCAGGGTGATGCTCTCAGATAGAGCCACGCATGCTTGGCCAGATGAGTCCCATCTCCCAGGGGCACACGGAGCACTCATGTGGGTTAGCAAGCGCACACAAGCTCACGACACGCTAACTTTGTTCTGGCGATGAGCCCCCAGCAACTCCCGAAGCTGGGGCAGGGCCTCCGAAATCCCATGGGCATATTCCAAAATGTCACTGCGCCGCTTCTCAGAGCCTTGGCATGGTGTCACCAGCGGTGGTGTGTGCCACTGACATCCCTTCCTCCAACCTGATGCCCACTGCTTTCTGCAGATCCGCTTCTTACCTGTCTTTTTTTTTTTTTTTATGATTGCATAGTTGGCGTTCTTTCTCTCTGCATGCATTTTCTGAAGCTGAATCTAATTTTCGTTACTTAATCCTGTGGTCTTCTTCGGTGTCAGCTGGTGTTTGCAACTCTTCCCAGTTTAGTATCATCTCTGAATCTCATTACCATGCCATTATTTCCCTTTTCTAGACTGCAAAACCAGAACTAACATTTATACCTGCTTAACCCTGAAAGGCGCTTCACTTAAACTACACACAGATGTAGATAGCTAGGTAGATGCTCTTTGAAATGCTGTTTACTTTCCTTAAAAAAAATATAGGGTGCTGGGAACTGCAGTGATGTCATAGCAACTGAATGTGATTATGTAGGAGCCTGCACTGAGGGATATTCCAGAAGCTGTATCTATATATGTATTTATTTGTGTAAGGGTGCGTGTCAATATTCGCGTTAACAATGCATTTGGATATACTCAATAATAACCTAAGACAATTTTTTTTTCTCTTTTGCGAGCAGTTTAACATTAAAAATAAATTAGAAGCAACTCCATGGCGTAGCAGAGAAGTTGATGTAGTGACATTAGTACTATGAAAGAGAACAGCATCCGACTGTGCCTCCCAGACACAGTAAATAAAATAAGCTAAATTTGAATTTTGGTAGATGAAATCCTGAAAATCCAGCAGTCTTTTTATATTTTTAACATGCTCGACAATCTCATGCTTCGGTTTAGACGTTGTCTGGAATATCTTTTTTCATGATGACAGATATAGCTATCCTGCTCATATATATTCGGAGAAAACACCGTGCTATAACTTCCAAGACGTGTGCTTGGGGGTGTGCACACGCATTAATGTTCACTCAGACTCCAGCATTGCCATGATCTCCTATGCATGCAGATCCATATATTTTTGTTCCCACACGTGCACAGGGGCGGGCTGCGTGTGTGAACGTGCACATCTCCCTTATAATAACTTACAGAAATTTGCAGGCTGAGATCAATAGGCGCAGGAATTACTTAGGCAGGGAAATTGAGAAGGGGAATAGAGAAGGGGAAGGGACGATGGCTGTAGTTTTTGGAGCTGTTCTGAAGCACAGATCTGTAGCAGGAGTATCATTTTCTGCGCCTGTACAAAGTCCACGGGATGGACTTGGGGGATGGGGGAGAAAGTTGTCCCGCTCCGTGCTGCAGGACTTGGCCACGCAGGGTTTGTGTCTGCACATAGGAAGGAGGCAGCGTGTGCATATATGTTGGCGAGTGTGCCGGGGAGGGGGAGGGGGGCCTTTAACAGCCATTTTACCAGATTTTCCGATTCCCCTTTAGCTGTCAGCTCCCACCTACGGCACGTCACCTGTGCATGAAGCACACTGCATGCGGCGGCAAGGACCCCGCTCCCTCTTCTCCCCTCCGTGCCCACCCCGTGCTTTCTCCCCCATATAAATCCCACTCCCGGCGGCGGCCGGGGGGGCTCGGGTGGGAGCGGGGCTGGGGGCTCCCACCCACCCACCCCCCCCGCTGCCTCCCCGCCGCAGTCCGCAGTGTCCCCCTCTGTACAGTGGGGAAGGCGTTGGGTAATTGGGTCCAGATTGGAGATGTTAATAATTCATGAGGCTGGCAAAGGGACCTGGGGGGGGTGGGGGGTGCGCTGGGCTGGGGGTGGGGTGGGGTGGGTTGGGGTGGGGAAGGTGACGAGCCGGGGAACAATTCTGGGCAGGGTAGGGATAGCGGGAGGGAGGCAGGGAGAGGCGGCGTGTGCATGTGTGGACCTCAGAGCCGCTGCTAACTGCCCTGGTGTGTGTGTGCGTGTGTGCGTGTGCGTGTGCGAGAGAGGGAGAGAGAGAGAGAGAGAGAGGGAGGGAGGGAGGGAGGGAGTGGAGAGGGTGGGGGGGAGAGATAAGAGAGAGAAGAGGAAAAGGAGAGAGGAGAAGGAAGGAAGAAGAAGGAAGGAAGGGGACAATACGATCATGCTGTGCTGTATGAGAAGAACAAAACAGGTAGAGCTGAAGATTTTTACGTTTCTTTCTGCTAAGAAATCGCCCAGGCTCTCGGGGGTCCGTGGGGTGCGTGTCTGCCTTGCGTGTGTGAGGGGCTGGGGTAGGGGCAGGGGCAGGGGGGAGGAAATTTCAGCTGCTTTCAGCAGATGTCTCTTTTGCAATTCTTTAGCATCTTGCGACTGAAGGCTCTTTTCACACCCTTCAGCGCGACTGCTTTGCCTTTCCGGGGCTGGCGATGTGGGGAAGGGGGGTGGCCTATGTCCACATTTGGGGAGCTACCAGGATCCCCCCTCTATTCTTCTTATTATTTTAATTGTCAGCAGATGCATTGCCTAGGATTTTCGGTCTGTGGTTCTGAGGGTGTGGATGGGGGGTGGGGGGGTGGGGGGCGGCTGGCAGGAAACGTGATGATATCTGCCTCTACCTTGGAGATAAAGGAAGCAATTCTTCGTCTTAAGCAGAAAAAAGAAAGGATGCCCGGTGAGCCTTGATCCCTGGTCAGAATGCTCTCTGTTGCTCACGGCTCCGATGAATGGGAGATGCTTTATGTGCATGTGCTGCGAGGTGGCTCGGAGGACAGGTGCATTCATTTTTTTGTGTTACAACAATCTGAGCAGGACTTAACCTGAAGCTTTTTTTTTTTTTTTTTTTAAAGCTATGGTATAAGGAAAAGTGTAATTAATTAATAACAAAAGCATTAGCCCGGGGAGGGGAGAGTCACCCTTTTTGCAATACCCTCCATAGTACAACCAGTTAGACAACTGCACCAGCTGGTAAAGAGACAGAGGACCACGCCTCTGTCAGCTCCGAACTCGGGTGGGATAAGGGAAGCTCGCGGTGTGAACCTGTTGGAAACCAGCTCATTCTCTTTACTGGTACCACCTGGCTTTCCCTATCACCAAATGGGGATGATAAGAAGATTTGGGTGGCGGCTAGTTTTCAGTGACAAAATTTTCATGACCAAAACGATAAGGAAATTTAATAAATAAATAAAAAAAAAAGCTACATCATTCATTCCCCCCTGGCTCTTCCCCTTTTTATTTCATGTGAAAGTCCAAGCCTGCTGCTGGTCAAAAGAGCCCATTTTGGCTGAGCTCCTTGGACTTCCTCGGGAGGATCTTGGATTTATTCAGTTGGAACTTGGAGGCAGGAGCTGGCCCTGGGTATCTTCATAAGGCATTTTGGAAACTTCCCCTAATTATGAATTTGTAGGTAATGACAAAGAGCTTTGGTCCTTGTTCTGAGAGCAGAGCTCAACTCAGTGTTAGGTGTGGAACCACAGCGGTTACTTTATATATGCATACATTTATATATCTCTTACAGTAAAGCACTGCAGCACTTGGGAGCAATAGCCTAGCACACTGATGCAAGTGACTCTGGTTACTACGGAAGAGCACAGCGTTTAAAGAAAATCCAGGTTAAGGTGTGTTTCTGAATGGAGATACGTGTGTTATCAAACGAAGGAGCAATTTTGTAGAATAATGGGGAGGGGCAGGCGAACAGGATGGAAAGGGACCCTGCGTCATGCCATGTTTTTCCCCATGCAGGTTTCAAATGCTCCACAATTAACGATACATTCACTAAAATCTGGAGGGAGGTGGTGATGGCTGGGGGGGGGACCACGTTGCAGCCAGCCAGCAGAGCACGTTCAGCCGGCAAATACAGGATGAAAAGAGCAGAGGAGGAAAAGGCAGGCAGACAGAGAGGCAGAGTGACAGAGCAGTGGGCGGAGGTGCACAGCAGATTTTGAAATAAAGTAGGTAGCTCTGGGATTCTTCAGAGTCAGAAGACAGCTACTGGGAGAGGGGGATAATTTTGCCCGTACCATCACAGGTTGGGCATGAATTTCCTAATTAATTTCCCGATGTGTCTGTTCTATAAATCTCAGTGCCTCCACTCCTATCATTCTGTATTCGAACACGTTCGGAAATGCATGGCATGCAGGTATCCTGCTCACACAGAGTGCTCTCTCCGCACACTGTACATTAATCCACCGCATGGTACACACCCCTTTGCGCGTGCATGTGCAGCACGCATCCTCGCTCTCTGGTCGCTCGCCTCTGTACTACACATATATGCAGAAGCACACATGCACTCGTTCGCACATGCTTTCTCATCCTTATGCAGCCATACATCCTGAATGTGCAGATTCTGTGAACGTTTCTGGGCTCAGAGCCCAGCTCCTGCTCCTATACCTGAATACACACCAAAATCGCCAAACTGGCGATGTAGTTCAGTCAGCGATGTGCTGGTACATCAGAGGAAGCTTTAATGTGGAGGAGAAAAAGACCTTGGTTTTCAGCTTGTGCTCTTCCTCTGTCCCCACCCAGACCTTTCACAGAAAGAAAAAAAAAAAAAAAAAAGGAATAGGTTCTTCATGGCATACGGCAGCTTCCTTCCCAAAATAAAGACCGCTCTCCTCAAATTATTTTTTGGGGAAGCCCTCGGTGTCCCGCCTTTCTGGCAGTGAAAGAGCAGGATGCTGAAATTACAGGCTTGGGCGTGGAAGAAAGCTTTTCACATTCGTGTCTAGGTGTGCCTGTATGTGACTGTCCTCCCACCCCTCGCAGACAAATACGTTCACACACTTGTACCTTGCGGGTTATTCTTCCTAGTGGGTACGATGCCAGCGTGAAGAGCGAAGTATCTGGCTGACTGTGCCCACCCATGAGAGATGTAGATAGCTCGGGGTTGTCATTTCTGCCCACAGCTGATTGCACCTCTGAATCCGTGCCCACAAAATATTCAGCTAAAAGAAGGCATACCCGAAAGGCGATTTCTGAAAATCTGAGGTAAACCTTTGCTGCCAGGAAAGAGATGCAGCCGGTGATACGCAGAGCCGGGCGGTTAGATAGGTGGCTAGGAACGCGGGTGTTGCATGCACCGCATCCTAGAACAGATGGGCGTTACGGGGGTATGTGCTCAGCACCGGATTGCATGAGTGATTAAACAATAACCCGCAAGCAGGTTTCCCACTTGTGGGTGCGATGAGTCTCATTCATCACCAGCCGTATCCGACGGCTTCCCTCCCGCTCTGTCCTCTGCTCCTCACCCCAGCGCTGGCGAGCCGGCGGCTGCAAAGGTTTAAACCTGCCACACCCATGGAGGCGAAGGAGGGAGGGGGGGAGAGGCAGTCTGCATTTCTTTCCCCTTCCACGCGAGCAGCATGAATAAACAGGGCTGTATCTCTAAAGATGCAGCTTAATGCAATTGGAGAAGGAGAAGGCATTAGGGAAGTGTTTCAGCGATCGCAGCCAGCCGGTGAGGCGTCTTGTCATTCCAGGAACTGCAGAGGTGTGCGGGAGGGAGGAAATGGCGAAAAAGAGAGAGGGGAAGATGCACGCGGAGTTCAGGTTTTGTTGCCTCAGGATATTAAAATATCTCGGACCTCATTTAGAATATCTCAATTATGCCATAATATGTGGATGCCTCAAAACTTGCAAGGCATGGTCTTGCCTTTAATCACTGCCATGGAGGGAGGAAAACGGGCATTTTAAGGGAAAGGTGGCCATCCTCGCCCCTCCTCCCTCCACTTGCCAGCATGGTGTAAATCACCACAGACCATTGACTTCAGGGCAGAGGCACTTCATCTGCACCTGGGGAGAGTCTAGCGGCTGCCTCTGCCTTTCTGGGAGATGCTGGAAGGTTTCTGCGCTTCTTTCAGTAAACAATTGCTGCATGGGAGTTTAATTACTTCAGGTCCTTACTGTTTCTCTTCCTGGGGCAATACCGCTGGGATTTCTCCTGAGAAGAGTGTCTCCAGAGAAACACCCCATCACCCTGTCCTCCTCCTCTGCCTTTGCCGACGATTAGAGGCATTGATTTCTCCTAGATCGCGTAATGTAACTGTTCTTAATGGCACAGGCAAGCCCCTTCCTCAGGAACTAATTGCAGGCAGAGTTTCCAGGGGGAGAAGGACAGCACTAATGCTTGGTAGGAAAGAAACCAGTCTGTTGATCCAAATTGCCACTTGCTCCTGAATAGGAGCCCCAGTTGAAAGCAGTCAGTACCCACAGGTGCACCCAGGCATCCCCGCTGAGCAGGCTGCATTGAACCTACCTGTGCAGGGCTGGGTACACGTGTGTAGCCCGAGGCACCGACACGTGTTGTCTGAGGGCTTGTCCTGCCTGATGCTGAGAGGATCTGAGTTATCTCAGAGCTGCTCCTACCTCAGGATGAGGAAATGTGCTCCTGGCTGCCCTGCCACACCGAGAGGGTGGGCATCGCTTGGGCCTCCCAAGTCGTATGTTAAGAAGGGTAGTATCTGCCTTGCAGTCACAAGTTATGTGAAGGCTGGACACTGCCCCAAGCTCAGGCTGAGACTGTCTGTGTAGCCTGAATCCAGTGCTTGTGCTGTGGTGGGTGAGGCCTTCTCCTGCGGAAGGGTCACTGTGGCTGGGAGCCCTTCTCCTGTCGTGTGGCTTTCACTGACGAGAAGACAAAAGTGCAGAGAGGCTTCACCTCGGGTCTGCTCTCATTTCAGGCCTGCTGTCATGGACTCATTGATGCCATTCCAGGATGTAGGAGCTGCCCTACACAGACATTGCTTTTCCCCTTCCCCATTTCACAGAGACACCATGTGGAGGGAGAATTCCCTGCTGCTGAGAGCTGCCAAGTTGCAAAGCCTTCTTGTGCTAGTGGGAAGGTGGACTTGGCCCTCTGCCCACTGCAAGATAAAAGTAGGCTGATAGCCTTGCATGACGTAAATCAAGGGTGTGTGTACCTGCTCGGGTTCACTGGCCTCGTGCCTAGAGGCATGTGCTCCCCTGGGCAGCTCTCGCCTGCTCCACATGTGGAGGAAACGGAGCATGTGTGGGTCTGCACCAAACAGGCGTGTGTGTGCTGAGGGATCGGGGTGTTGCCAGCAGGCACAGCCTGAGGACTGCTGGGCTTTTGGGTGAGATAGCATGAAGCAAAAGCACCTCCATGGTTTTACATCAAGTGCATACAACCTGAGACCTCTGCACGCTGCCAGTGGTGCATTAGTGCTGGTGGTGCATTACTGACTGCCATTTGCTCAATCCATGTGTTGCATCCTTCCCTCTGTATAACTCCCCTCTTGCCCCCTCCTGCTGCACAAGTCACTGTCCCTTTCTGTTGCTTCAGGCTTCCTTCCTACAGTGGGGGGGCTTTATCTGGATTTGAAAATGAATGCTAGCTCTGATGACAGGTCCAGGCTAAAGCCATCTCAGTTTGGGAAACCTTTTAATGGCAGCTCGCTGTGCTCATGCCCTTTAGAAGTCACTGTGCATTTCTCCTGTTTGCTGTGAGGCTGGCAGGTCTCAGGGATGGATTTGGCAGCAGTCCACATCTGGCTGCATTTGAGTTCTGAAGGACCGATGGCCAACTGTAAGGCAACAGCTACAGCCCACTAGCTCTGTACAGGGAGATATGGGGCTGGTTAGAGGAGGTTGGCCATCTAGAAAGCCCAGTGGAAGGTGCATGGGCCTTGCTGGTGGAAATACCAGAACAGCAGAGTAGGTATCCTGGTGAAACATCTTTCAACAATTGAAGTCCAAAGTCAAAGTCTAAAATCCACCCCCATTTGTTTCATCTATAATTCCAAGATCCTCCCGAGCACGCCAGGAGATGTCATGTAACCTCAGAGCTCTGATGGCCTCATGTGGAGAAGGTGTTCATATATCCTTAGGGCTCTCTCTGTCACCTGCTGAGTGTGTTTGTAAAACTGCACGGCTTTTCACGGTTGCAAGCACCACAGGCTAGTAGTTAGTATATAGGAATGGGTTTGGGGAGAGCTGGTTTCTGTTCCTAGCAGTACTATTAACCTGTTTTCTGACTTGATGTAGGCATAGTTTTTCTGCTTGTCATGGCCCTCTCTGCAAGGTGTTTCTTTAATTTGGAAACTAAATAATTAGGGTGTGGAAAAAAAAGGATTCAGATGCCCTCAGGTGAAAGGTGATTTAGACAGGCAAAGCATTGCTTTGTCCATCCTCAGTCACTCCCACAGTTCTGGGCTGTTCACTAGCCATTTGAGTTCCTCTGACACAAACCATTGATCTTCCCACACCCAGGTTTTATCACAATGAGCCAGAGCTTGAGAGTAGGGCTACAACTTTTCCCCTGCCCTTCACCAGTGTGCCAGCTCCTCCCAACCTTCACAGTGCACCAGCCCGCATAGCCTAAAATATGTGTGGGGTGGAGAGAGTGTCATGAAAATACTCATTTGTTTTGCATATAACAAAAGGAATTTGTGCTTTTGGAGTTACACTGATCCTCCTGTCTCCTCCTGTTATTCATTTTGTCTCTTCCCCCCATCTGTTCTGCTCCTTGCCTCCTTCTTGCTCCCTTGACCATGCAGTCCTCCTGCTGTTTCTTCTCTCCTCCACCTGGGTACCAGCCCTCCATTAAGCTGTGCTTCCTGGGGACTCCTGCTGGCAGCATCAGCCACTGCCATCAGGGTCTTTTTCCCTTCACCCCTCCTGGCTCTGGTATAAGCAGGGAAGCTGGTAGGAGGAGAAAATGCATGGGTTCTTCCTTTGTGCTTCCACTCGGCCTTTGTAGCATCCCCAGATCTCTCTCCTCCGTTTGGGCAGCTGTCGCAGCTACTGTAAATGAACACCTATAGACAGAGACAGCAATGTGGTGCATCCTCACCTATCACATCACTGTCAGCATAGGTGAAAAGTTGCCCACCCCCAGCAGACAGCTGGGGAGGGGCACAACTGCCATAGGAGCAATGCAAGCAATACAAGATAGTATTACCATTCCTGCTTTCTTGAGGGTTCATGCTTCCTCTGAGCTTGTCTCTCAGCTACTAATGCCCCTCTTGGGTGCCAGGGTGTGGTCCAGCTGTCTTGCTAGCTCAAAAGGATGTTCTGAGCCTGGCTTCCTCCCACCAGGGCTGATTGGCTTTGATTCCTCGAAAGGGAAGCCAGGAGGTACTTATCTTCTTTCAAATTATAATCAATAAATGTCAATCCCATTCATTACTCATCTTACTTCTAAAGTTTCTTGAATTAATTCCAGTCATAATCATGATATGTATTTATAGAAAGCCAGGACATCTCACAATATTTAAGCATTATCTCTGTAGCAGACATCTTTCTCTCAAGGCTGGTAATTTGTAAAGCTAATAGGCTCTGGAGGAATCTTATTCATTTGGTGTGACTGTCCCTAAAATTTAAGGATACAGAGGAGTGTGTTTGGATCTAGACCCAGCTCTGAAGATAGTTTTATTCCACTCTTCTCGTAATTGCTTAGGAGTGAAACTATAGTCTCAGGAACTTCTGTTTTTTATCAGTTGGGAAGGTTTTTAATAATTCATGAAGTCCGGAAAAATTTAGGTTTGATTACTCTTATAGTTAAGAGTTATCAATTGGCATCCATTTCTTTAGACTATTCAATGGAAACTAATCTATTTATTTTATCAACAGTATCCAATGACCTTATAAATCTGCAAAGTTAAGTAGTCAAGGGTGGGGAGATTGCGGCAGCATGGTGCCGTGCCTTTCTCTTTTGTCTACCTATGGCTTTAGGAGCGAGTTATTCAGCGGTGGACTTACAAATAGTTTAATGAAAATTACCTAGGTTTGGAAAAGTAGAGCTAAAGAAGAAAGGATGACTTGTTGATTTGCTGAAGTAAAACTTGCAGGCAGTTAGTTTCATGTAAGAGTGGGGTCCCCTGCTGCAAATCACCTGCTGAAAAAATGCCTAGAGAGCATCCCCTGCTCCACTGTGCTTGCGGGGTGTGGTGCGGCTGGGAGGCTGTACTGGAACTCGGGGAAACTGGAACGATGGGGAACTGATGTAAAGCAGCTTTTAGAAGCTGGACCAAAAGCTTGCCCTCAGCAGGGACACTTCACTGTAGACTAGAGAGAGCTGCACTGAAATGGCAGTTGCGTTCCTCAGAACCAGCGACAGCTTTCTTAGCTTAGGATTCCCTTCTTAGCTTATTGCACTGGAGTAGTCAGACTGGCAGCTTGCAAAGGCCTGGACTGCGCAGGCTGAGTCAGAACCTGTCAGAATGGAGACTTTTCCTAATTAGAGATGAAAGACAGTATTTTTAACCCTTCCTGCTGTTTGCATTTCCAGTGGAAGACCCAGAGGAACATCAAGCCCTACGTAGAGTTTTGAGGACAGACACCCACAACAGAAAATTGATGTTTAATGTTGACAGAACCTTTAAAAATGCAATAAAAAAGCATGACAAGGATGCAACCAATCCCACTTGAAGCACAGGATCTGCCAAAATGCCTTTCCTTTGTATCCAAAGGCCAGTCAGAAATACCAGCTAGAAGAGATTCAATCCTGAGAAAAGGAAGAATGGAGCAAGGAAAAAAGATGTTCCCCCCAAATAACTGAAGAACTGAAGCTAACCAAAACCTTCATGAAGTAAACAGAATTTGGATCACTTCCAGAGGATAGTTAGAAAAGTTAATATGTGAATCAATACCTGACGCTCCCTCTTATATGGTAAAACTATAGGCATGCAGGAAAAAGAACCTCCCATTGTGATGCCAGTGTACATGACTCTGTGGAAAACAAAAGAATTGACAAATCAGTGAAAAAATAGCTTCAAAACCTTATAAGAGCTTTTAGGAAATTTTCCTTTAAAGTTAATTCTGTTTTACAGTTTTAGTTTTGTTTTTTTTTTAACCTTTAAGTCATATGATTCTACAAGACAGGAAAAGATACCATAAGACAATGCCTTATCTTACAGAATTTCATTAAATTTTAATTAGGGTGTGGCTGAAAAGAGGAGGCTGAAATATATCACAGTTATTTTACCATTGTTCTGAACCCAGAAATAAGGGATTTATACTGTAGAGCTTCCTTCCTTTCTAACTGTGGAGGTACCTCAAGTCCCAGGATAATTACATATACACCTGTAAAGTCCTCTAAACATTTAAAGACTGCTTACTGGCATCCCTAGATGATCCTTAATTTTATAAACAATAATTAGCTGAATATCTACTTAAACAGCTAAGCTACTTTGGGATCTACAGACCAAGTATTCTTCCAGTTGCTCTTCCTGCGCAGCCAAAATGGGTAAGTTTGTCAGGTGAAGCGTCCACACAGAATGCACCCAAGAGGAAGGGAATGTGCTACCTTCCTGTCATCCAGAAATACTTTGGTTAAAATATTCACCCAGGAATGTGGTGATTATGCCTTTTCTCCCTCAGTAGATCTGAACCCCCATCTCCAAGGAGAATGTGCTAGTAGGCTATAGAATATGCCAGGACCCATTTTTTTGCAGTGTTTCCTGGGCACACTGATCTGTTTTGCATAGAAGAATCAAATATTAATATGGCCAGAGGAAAGGAGGGAAAGAATATCATCCTACCTTAGTGTTTAAGATACTCATAGAGGGGAGGGAAGAGTTTTACTTAAAGCTTTACCTCATGCATTGTCAGTAAGGTCATGGTGCTTAATGGCCATTTTGCATGTCTCCAGTAACATGGTTCACTGCTAGTAGATGGCTGGAACAATTAACAGTGGCCACAAAGGAAGAAGATCAGGATCTAGAAAAGGGGTAGAACAAGTCAGGATATACTGATGTTAGATGGTTGTTTCAAATCTTACTAGTTTATTTACAAAGCTAATGGAAGCAACCTCTGAACCATCAGGTATGAGTGCTTTGAAAACTCATGAGGGCTGGGTGAGGTGTCTGAAAGCTGAAATAAAAGCCAAGGATGAGATAAAAGAAAAAAAAATTACAGACTACTCAGTTTAACTTCATTCCTGGAAAAAAAAATGGTGGAAATAATCAAATAAAGAAGATGATTAGGAGCCAGCACAGATCTGTCAAGAATAGATCATGTCAAACTAATTTAGCTTTCTTCTATAACAAGCCTTGTGGATACAGGGGAAGTAGTTGTCATATCTTGTCATTTTGACATTATCTCACAAGCTTTTATCATAAGTGATGCAAAGAAACATGGTCCAAAGTAAAACATTACAGCAGGGATGCAGAACTGGTGTAGCTAATTCCACTCAATGAGTAACTCTCACTGATTTCCTGTCGAAATAGAAGACTGTATTGAGCGGGTTGCCACAAGCTTGAGCTGTGGCCTGTTAGTGCATAATGTTTTCATTAAGTACATTATACTTCATATTTTAATTTCAGCCTGGATCACTGACTAGAGGAAATGTTTTTTAAATGTGCAGATGGCATGATCCAGATATATGTTGGCAAAAATTACTGGAATTCAAGAAAATCTTGTCAAGACAAGGACCTAGTTTGAAAAGCATCAGAGGGAATCCAAGTTACTCTGCAGGGGTAGAATTAACAAATTGCACCCAGCTGCCCATGGGGGCCAACAGGACAACTATCTGTCCTTCAGGAGGGGAGACAGGATCTCTAGAGGACCACAAGTTCTTCTTATGAGATTGTGCAAATGGGAAAATAGGTTGTAAGACACATCTAATAAGCCTTCAGCTCTGCGCAGCACATGTAAGTCTCAGCTGAAATAACAGGCCTTGTTCTTCACTGCACTTTAAGAAGAGTATGGTCCAGTGAGGGGGAGTGCAGACTGCGACAATGAGAATTGCTGGAGGTCAACAGAAACGTAATCTGTGAAGAAAGACTGAAATAATTTGTGTTTTCTTTTGTTTTCTTAACTTAAAAGGAGTAAGGATGAGAGGACTCGGGATATTAGTTTTCAAATACGTAAATGACAAGTGCAAGAAAATGGGAATAATCTGCTCTTCATATCCAGAGTGGATAAAACAAGGAGTAATGGTCTTTAATGGGCTGTCAGAATGATTCAGACTAGGCTTTAGGAGGATTTTTCTCACCAAAAGGATAGTGACACACTGGAGTAGATTGTCTGAGAAAGCAATGGCAGCTCCAGTCACTGAAGGGCTGTAGGAGGTACTTCTGAACCAGAGGATCAGAAGTATATCATACATTAACTAAATGGTCTCTTGTGGTTTCCCAGAAATATTTTCTATGATTAATATCGAATATTCACTGAAGCAAGAACTGGACCAAATCTGTCCTCTCACAGAAGAGCGCTTAACCAAATGGTCTATAAAGCTATATTTACTTCTGTGCTGTCTTTGTCTCTGGCCTCATGTGTATTTATGTCTTCCATGAAAAAAAAAAAAAGCCTAAGAGCTTAAGCAGGAAAAGCTAGGAGCACCTTACTCTGAACAGGCTTCTGTAGGAGGAAAGTAAGACTTCAGGTCCTTCGGGTACAGTGGAGAACTGAACTGACATCTCCCATAATTTAGGTATGCTAGTGTAATCACTGACTAGATAAACACCTATCAACTGCATGCTGTCAGAGAGGACTATAGCTGTTGTCCTTTTCTGGGCTGAGATTCAGGGCTTGGAATCCAAAACAGAAGATGCTTCCCTGATAACCAAGCAAGATGCCTAAGGTAAGAGCGAGATGCCTAAACCCAGAGAGTTTAGATGCCATTTTGTCTTCAGCATTTAATGTAGGCAGGTTCAAAAGATTTATTTGCTGTGTTATGATACTGAGGTGCCTAGTTCTCCCCATATTTTCTAGTGGACTAGAATGGTTTCTGCAAGGCATCTCATCTTCTTCCTAGACTAGCTCCAACATCTGTCTTCTGAACATGGACATCTGTTGGAACTCCACACTGGGATTCCCTTTTCATCATCCTCAGGAGAGGATTGTTACAAGGGATTTATCAGTTGGTGACTTCTACCTGCCTGACATAAATTGTCTCAAAGCATATATGTGGCAGTCACTCAGAAATTCCCAACTGGAGTGCTGCACCCCTACTAGCACTCACCTTTAGTGCTTAATCCCCTCTGCTCCCATTATGATGTGTCCCAGCAGTAGCTGGGAATACTAAATAAAACATGCTGAGACATGCAATTAAAGAGACTTCACCTTCAACAAATACTTTCTCATACAGCAGAAGAAATACTGTTGCATGAGAATGTAGAAGAAATAAAACTGAGCTGTAGTATCTTCTGTTATCACGTGCTGAGTCCATACAACCCATCAGGAAGATATCCTTTCTTAGGTTCTTCCAAAGCCTCCGCACAACACAAAAGCAGGAACAAGACATCCTGCCTGTAGTCAGGATTACCCAGCTTTTGGGGGATGAGAAGTTTTAACAGTCGAAGACAGTCTTTACAACTACATGGATTTTTGCTGAGCTTTTCCTGTTTGGATAAGGAGTTCTTGGTAGGGATTTTCTTCAAATATGCATTGTGATTTTTTATTTTTTTATTTGGCTATATCTGAGGCTGATATTAGAAGAATAAAGTTTGGAAAGTGCAATAGTTTTGCAACTATTTAA
Source organism: Anser brachyrhynchus (assembly GCF_964034855.1). NCBI lineage: Eukaryota > Metazoa > Chordata > Aves > Anseriformes > Anatidae > Anser > Anser brachyrhynchus. The sequence goes on from NC_137694.1 coordinate 98,089,458, forward strand.
TAAGCAAATGCTGTGAATTTATAATACAAGGAGAGAGAAAGCCATTATGATTTCAAATGATGGAATTTCCAATTTTCTTTCTTTTTGTTTTGCATTTTTAAAATAGGAAATGAAGCACTTTTTAAAAGCATACTTTGAGTTTTCAGTCAGACACTTTGGATATAGTCAAATGATTAATTGAAAGAGTTGCCAATCCTTCTCTAATTTGCCTTCCCTCATGTACAGGCATAATTATGTGGTCCTTAATTATATGGTCAAATAGTGGTATATATTTTTTTCAATAGGATCGCAGCCTCATTCAGTGCACAGAATGGGATATACTTAGGGACTGAATGGGTTTTGCCATAAACGAAGGTGTTTTCTATAGTCTCCTGTTCCACTTATTGCCAGTGATGAAGGTTGTGTATTGAATCGGGCAGGGGGCTGTTCAAAAGCAGAAGAATGGTCTCATGTTATGGCAATTGAATACTGCCCCTGAACCTTTCCTGCCTCTTGCCACAAGTTCCAATGTGATACTGAAAAAGCCGTATAAATGAGGCTTTCCATGGGTGGCCACTAATTGGTGTGCTCTCATTCTCTGGGTTCTCAGCCTGAGACACCTGGGGTCTGACTTGCCAAAATGCAGAGCTGGTATTGTGTGGAGTCCGCTGCCAGCATGCACAGAGCTGGGGAAATGCTAATCCACAGCATCTCAATCTGGGGACCCAAATTAGTGGGTGCCCTGGACTTTTTGGCCTTATCCTCTTTGTGTCTTATTTCAGTGGTTGTAAAGTAGAGGTAACAGCCTCACCTGCCTCCCCTGTGAGAACATCTGTTAAGGCTCTTAGAGCACTGAGATGCTGCAGCAAAATTGCTCTGTGGAAAAGCCTATGAAGAAATCAGTAATTCTGTATTCAGTGCTGGCTTTCAAATGTATGCCAAATAATGCACTTCACCATGCCTGAAATTAGGATGAAGGGAAAATGCTGAAAGCACCCACTCAGTGAGCTTTGTCTAGCCTTTGTACTAGCTGGGGTGGGGAGGACTTGCAGGAAAAAAGTGGTATGATAAAAACTGTCATAAGGCATATGCACAAAGGAGTAAAAGCAAGATTTCAGAGGTAGTCTCCATTTTATGTTTTCTACTTCAGCCTTTACCATGTGCCCATGAAGATGATTGTAAGATAGGCTTTTTACGTAATGTATGAGTCATGGTACTTTGTACTTGTGCCTATGAACAATGGCTTGCAGAATACGTGGACAAAAATGGGCCAAATGTGTTGTCACTGAAACTAGTACTGTATTTTTGCCTGGTGCCAGAAGAAGTCATTTTAGATCCCTAACACATCAGGCCTTGAGCACTGCTGTTATTACTCCCTTTGTAAGTCTGGAAACTGAGGCACAGAAGAAAGTAGAATTATCTGCCTGTTTTTCCCTCTATATGCTACCTGTAGTGTTTACACTAGTATTTATATGCCTTGAATTAATCTAGAGATAATGGGAAAAGTACGTTTTGTTTTTCTTCTGCTCTTCCCCTGCTTTGCACATGGAAGAAGCAGCTTGAGTAATGTAAATCATTTGTTTGCTTCCTTTGCTGGTCACTTAATATTTGCGTCTGTGGAAATGGAGCATGCATCTGTCTACAGAGAAGGGCTGAGCTGGAGAATTGAGGAAGCAGGAAGGTCTATGGTTTTGTAGGTCCTGTGTCCCGACCTCGATGCTGTTCTCATGAAGCTTAGGCTCCCTTTGTTACCCTGGAGGGCCTCTGTGTGGGGAAGTCATACTCAGTCTGCCTGGAACATCAGCTCCAGTTGAGAATGGGCTTAAGAAAAATGTCAGAGTCTTCAAATAGGGATTTACAGGTAGGCAGAGAAAAGGCAGGAGCCTCATTGATACATGGTCATACACTTTTATTAATGAGAGCCTGCCTGGGGTTGTTACTGTAGAGACTCAGAACACCTGCATGCCTTCCTCTGCTCTCTGTTGCATGAGATGGGACACAGGCTTCTGGCCAGGTGCAGGTGGGAATTTTTCCCACCGTTATTACATATGTTGCCTGCTGATGAACCAATGCGTTGCCTCTAAGGTCTCAGTGTTCATGAATTATCTTCAGAAAAAAAGTTTGCTTCTCCCACAGGGACACAAAGCAGCCTAAAACACTCAGGGGAGAGTTTTGTCTTAAAAGAGCCTGAAATGGAAATACAGAAATCCCAGTGCAGAAATTCCAAAGTCTGTGAGTGAAAGGAATTCACCCACACTCTGATAGTATGGAAGAAGACTCGTGCCTCTGTCTGTTCTCCTGAGACGTGTCAACATGGCATGACACTGTAAACCCAAAAAATCTAACTACTGGTTATGACTTGAAGCCTATGCCTTATGAGGGCACCCCGTCTCCTGTTTTGGGGACCTTCTGCTGAGATTGCTCATCATGGCATCTTAAGAGACCTCCTCCCGCTCCTCTAGTTAATCCTCTGGCTGTCAGCAGTGTTGCAGACTTGATGGTCAAGGCTGAGTGATCTGGAGAGACACTTGACAGAGGTGGCCAAAAGAGAAGGTTCTGGTGCCAAGTCTGGGAAAAGGACCCTGCTCCTCTCCAGTCAAGAGTGGAAGTGGAGAGGCTATCAGCATAGGGAAGAAAGAGGCCTGGTTGCAAAGTGAAGGCTATCTCTCTAGGCCAAACCGAAGGCTATCTCTCTAGGCCAAACCAGATGCATGTTTGCCAAGAAGGTAATGGAAACGTAAGTCTTGTGTTAGCGTTTGTGAAGTGGCGGGGGTTTTGTAGTCCCCACTGCTCTCAGATCAGATGGGATTTCACCCTGGGGCAACCCCTGTTCCTGTGTAGGTTGCCTAAGGATTATAAACTGCCATGGCACAGAAATGAGGGGAAAAGTGGGGAAAGGTGCCAGACTAGATTGTTGGGAGCATCTACAATCATGTGGCTCCACTGTCGTCTTCTCCCATAGAAGGAAAAGCACTGACCACAGCAGGTGGTGCTGCAATTTGCAAGCACCCACTCCAGAACCAAGCGGGCCTTCCCGAGCTCAGGTCAGCCTTCCCATCTCACAAAGTGCAGTAAGTGGCCCCACTGGCAGGGCTGGCTTTCTTCGCTTTCTCTTCTGCGGTTCTGACCGGACCCTGCAGAACGGCAAATGTGTTCCCCGTTGCTCTGCCTCCTCATATCCAGCCCTATTCAGTCCCATCTTTCACATGTGATTCATCGCATCTCAGCTTCACACAGCATGGTAGCGTTGCTGCCGGTATCTCCAACCTGTAATTTTTCAACTTGTCTCTGGGGTACTTGCCTCAAAGCTTTTCCTGCTGTCAGGCGCAGCAGACGACAGAGTGTACTGAGTACCTCTTAGGGGTACCATGAAGAGCGATTCTGCTGTGTGGAAATCTGTGAAAACTCTGAGCACACAGAAATGCCTGGAGATACTAATCAGAATTGGAGATGGGCACAGTTTTTAGGAAAAAAAAAAAAACAAGTTGCAAGTACTGTGGTGTAAACAGGAGGTCAGTTTGCTGCTGTTGGCAGTGAAATAGCACTGTTATACAGAGCATAGGAAAATGCTGAACAGGATTTCTGTCATTCCTTTGCTCCACTTTTAGCAACATCCTGTGCTCTTGCCCTGCAGCACTCCTACTATTCCAGCTCTGATACTGCAGGGTAGCCACTGAGTTGCTGAAAACTAGGCAAGGATACAGCTGATCCTTTGAACAAAGTAATTCTCTGTTCAGTAGCTTTTTGTACATATTAAATGATGAAATCTTTAGGGGGCTTTTCCCTGATGCAGTAATTATGCATTCATTAGATTGCCGGATAAGACTTATTTTCCATTAATTTATTTTTTGCTAAGGAAAACGTCTCGTTTTCTACTGATAATCCTGCCTCTCCTAATTCAAGGATGGCCAGCTTGTGACTTTTAAGCAACTGAAGTATGATTCTGACAATGGAGATATGTCAAATTACTGCCAGCACACTCTGCTGACGTTAGGGCTACTTTTCTATCAGCATCTCCATGCAGGAAGATGGTCTCTGAGGCTTCTGAAGCCCACAGCTCCCAAAAGCACTAGGACTCAGCTGGGCACCTGGCCTCACCTCACTCCACATGGGGTGCTGGGACCTCAGGGATCTGTTGCTGTTTTCTGCCTGTTGAAAATCCCTCACCTGTTACCTGGTAGGGCTTTGACACCTCTTGGACACTGGCAGATGTTTTTTGTAGGCCAATCAGTTTGAGCTCCCATGCTTTAGCTCATTGTATTTTAGAACGTGAAAGAAACATAGCATTGGTTGAATCATCCTTCATTACTAGGAGTGGAAATGGATTTAGACTTCAGATGCAATGCGAACTGGTATATGTGTGAAAAAGACCACAGAGAAGCTATATTAGAAGAAAGTTATTAAGGCTGCTAAGTCAAGTACTCAGAAATTAGCCAATACTGGAAGTGCGGTTGCCTGTGAATCCTCAGCACGGTCTCTTCTTGTGTGTGTGTTTCAATATCCTTCTAATAACAGGAACACATTTTTCTTTCAAGGGATTCCTACCACATTCAGGTCACAGAATGGACAGTGCTCACTTAATGAGCAGTTATTCAGTATTTTGTTCTCTCATACTATGTCTGCGTGTGACCCCACAGCTTTATTCAATAAATACTATTCAAACTCTGCTCTGAAATCAGAAATACTAATTTTCTCCTGGGCTGCCTTGTGATTCCGAGCACTTAGCTAACATTACTTATTTAATCTTTGCAACACTCATATGAGATAACTGAGTATTGTACTCCATTTTTTGCAGGTGAAGAACTGAGACACAAAGAGAGTTTGGTCAGCAGGATTCCCTACTTTTGTGTGCCAAATTTGAGAAACAAAGGAAGTGACTTTTATTAGTAGTTTTTATTTTCTATGGCACATATCTGAAAACATCTCCCTTTAAACTCAGCTGCAGCTCTGAGCGCTCAGCCCTGCTCCAAATCAGACTCAAAGCGTCTGAAGCCAGCTACTCAAAGATGAGGAACACACAACTAGGAGTTGCCCTGTGAAAAATAAGGGCCAGGATAACAGAGGACTTCTGCAGCAAAGGTTGGGCAGGGCTGTAGAAGACCCATCTGTCAGCTGTCCTAACCCTGAGATCCTGTTCTTCTTTGGCAAGCCTCTGCCTCTTGAATTTTCATTTTCCACCTTCTGACTGCAAAAAATGGGACCGAGACTTCACTGTAATCCTTTTATTCCCCTGAGTTTCCTAAGCTTCAAATATCTAGAATTCCTACTAAAGCTTTAAGTCTTCTTTAAGCTCCTTTGTTTTACTTTGCAATCTTTCAGCAGATATTTACAAAGCTACTTCAAAACAGTGTCAGGGTGTTATCAGGTAATTTACAGAACTGTCCTAACAAATAAGATTTATATAGGCAGGATGCTAGCAGGTTTCTCAGAAAACCTTGGTGTCTAGTTCTCACTGGTTTCAACAGGATTAAGGCAAATAGGTATTTGTGAAGAGCCCACCACTGGTTCCTCAAAACCTAGTCCCTTATTTCTTCATTCAGTCAACTTTATGCTGACCCACTAGAACTAAAGCATAGAAATGTATACTAAAATGTTAATAATTCATGAATGTTTGTAAAGTGCTGTGAAAGTACAATCTAGAAAGCAAGCATCTTGGGGGAGGAGAGGGTATGTGTTACGTTTTCTTGAGGCTTCAAAATAATTGTTTCTGCAACCAAAGCAAAATACAGGAAACTTTTTTTCCTCTGCATTGCACTGAGATCAAAACATTAAGTACCTGAAAGCCCCAATAGGTTCTCCAAGTCTACACTGAATGCTCTCAGATGTTACTAGTGATTAGTCAGATCCCCAAACCCTGAGTTAGTGACTCTTCTGGAAGAGTTCAGAAAGCGTTTGTGCGTTTGGAACTCATTCTTTTCTGGAAAGGCTCAAATGACTCTTGCTGAATTTAATCGCTTTGAAAATATTCTGTATCTATGCTTCATTTCTGATTTCATTTCAGCAGAATTTAGTGAATAGGTTATGCAGACTGACTTCAGGCAGTAAATATCTTGCATATTATTGACATACTCCACTATTTATATACATGTATCTGTGTGTGCGTGTGTGTATGTGTGTGTTTGTGACATGCCTTTTGTGATACTCATATGATATGGTTTCCTCTGTCTGACAGGAAAGGAGAAAAATAGAGTTCAAAGAAAACAAACAAACAAACAAAAACAGAACACCATCCCACAAATAACAGAAAAGCCGCATTCCAGAGCTGAATAGGTAATCACTCCCTGTAACAGAATTTGTGGGATTTGTGACTATTTTCATGGCTGAGGCAAAAGTTCATCTGAAAAGTGGAATATAATGGTGCCGTAACCTGGCCACATGACACAGACATTTGCAAACCGTTATCTTTGCTTCGTTTGAGCAGACCTACAATTTGCCTAACTCCAATTTAGGAAGGACTAAGTGTGATTGTTTATGGGTCAATAAATTGGGCTGGCAAGAACCAGCTTTGTCTTGCAATTCCCTGAAGAAGCAGGAATTACGTCTTTCTGCTAAGCAATGGCTCTATATTTTGTATGGTGCTAGGAGAGAGCAAGCTGGTCCCTATAGTATCTGAATTCTTTTTCCTCTGTGAACCAGCATGTGCTGCCTGTGCACTTTCTTGAGTTCAACACACTCCCATTGTCTTGTCTCCTGTTGCTTGTTTCATGGCTTCCTTTCCCAGCACCACAAGGGAGATATATCCCAAGGATGTAGAAATAATAATTATTGTCATCATCGTAAATCCTCATACATTTGGCTCTTCTCACAGTGGGCACCTCTCCCTTCATCTGGAAGCTCACTATTAGTACAATAGGAGCCCGGATGGAAACTCTCTGAGAACCTCTGAAAAGTGGTTGGCTTCCTTCCACTCCGTCTTATTTGTCCTAGCCTGCTTCAGCTATCCAACCTCTTGACATCCTCAGAAAACTTCTAAATGTGCTGAATAGCATCTGGGGGAGGCTGACGGGAAACAGAGCAGTCAGGACTGTGTTTAACAGTCAGCATGGCTTGCTATCTATCTATAGGATACTCAGCCATTCATAAGTTCCCCTAAACTTTTTTATTTTGCCTTTTTTTTCACTGAGTGCTTAGCTATTTTTGTCACCATCTATGTTCATGGCTGCAGCTTTTTCTGCTGCCTTTGGGAGTCTGATCCACACACTGATTTATTTTTAGCTACGTCGCTAATTATTATTTTTGTGAGTATAGTGTTTCATTATTCATTAAAGCCGGGGAGACATTTTAGTCATTTCTCAGTAGAGAAAATGTGAATTCAGTAACCAAAGTAAGAACTCTGATTAGGAGTTAAGAGAGCTAGGAAGAATGGCCTGGTAAAGAAGGATGGTATGAAAGGTGAGAGCTATCGACATACAAAGGAGTGTTACTAAGAAAGCAGAAACAAGCTGTTCTCAACATAGACAAGAAGCAGTGGGGTGGATTAAAACTCTGGAAAGGAATTTAGTTCACCAAGGGAATAAGCTGTCAGAGAAACCCAGAGAATGATCTTTGGGGGAAATGCCCAAAGACTGATAAGAAGCACTGCTCTTGCAGGGTTGGTTAAATATGAAGAAAATCGGTCCTGCTGCAGTGCACAGGGAGGGCTGAGAGGACCCTGGAGAGGATCCAGCTGGCCATCAGGGCTTTCTAATGATTTGCTCCTCACTCTGTGACAAAGCTGTGTGGTGTGAACTGGTCCTTCCTGGCAGAAGATGAAACACTACAAACTTTTCTGATGTTAGACTGTCCATGCATGCATCCCAGTGCTTTCTGTCTGTCTTTGCGCTGGACCATGAGGGAAGAAGGTGCTATTCCACAGGTTCTTCTCAGGATGACAGCTCACTTTCTATATCACATCTGCAGCAGAACAGAAAGAAGTGGAGGGAGCTCTGTGCACTCTGCCTGCCCAGCCATCTCCTTGTTTTCTCAAAGGGTCTCCTTTTCCCTCAGCACCTCTGCCAGGTGGGCTGCTGAGTAAAGCTTTCCACAGGGAGAGCTCCAGGGGTGCCTGGATGTACAGTAAGGTTGCATTACAGATGCACCAGATACAGTGATCTAAACTGGGTGCCTGGGGAAAACACATTGCCATGCACGGTGCATCGAGGCTCCTGCCATGCTTCCTGACTGAAGAATGGAAAAAAGCCAGAAGACTTTAGGACCAAGATGTGTAAGGCTGTTTGAATCCCTTTTATAATAACAACTTAAAGATGAAATGCCCAGGCAGTGAAAAACTGGAAAGACAAAAGAGCTCACCTACAGCAGGAAGCTTAGAGGAACCTCTGAGTGACAATTACATGTGTCTGTGATATACTAGCCCTTAGGAGAGGTGATTCCAAACACTTCAGGCTTTTTTTTTTTTTTCAACATCTATTCACATCTATTCAAAATGTTCCTTTTGGCTGGAGGTTTTTATAGCACTAACTTAGCAGTGTCCACAAAGGGTCTATCTCAGCATGCACTGCAGGCTTGCATCCCCCCTTCCCGTTTTTCAGTAGAGTTGTATACAGCAGAGAAGCAAAGTAGGAAACAAAATGGCTTGAAGCCACATGCGCATTTCCCATAGCTCAGTGCCAGTCTCTAGAATAAGTGATTAAGCCCTGAGGCTGCTCAGCCTCACGTTCAGCTGCCTGTGGCCCCAAAGGATCATTCCAATCAAAGCCGTGCCTGTGCTCTGGTGACAGTCCTACCTGAAGGATGGGAGAGGGGTAAGGCCCAGCATTAAGCCTTGGGCGCTCTGCCACTCAGCAGTGACAGCTGCAATCATGGGCTTGGTTCATCAGCTTTACGCCCCCTGGAACACACAGAAGCAGCACAAACGGTGCGTGGTCTCAGACAGACAAGCCCAGGTTCTTGAGCTGTGTCATACAGGCACCCCCTGGAGACCTTTTCAGGTTCTGACAGACACTCTTGCCTCCTTTCAGGATGTTCTTATCCTGCACTGGCAGGAGGGAATAGATAAGAGCACAGCTTAAATATTGCACAATCCTTTGTCTTGCTACAACACCATGCATTTGAGACTCTTGCAACACTAGGAATGCTAATTCAATTAGATTCAGAGTCCTTTTGGAACATAACAATGTCCTCTCTCCCCAGTCGCTTGGAGCAGCAGACCACAGAGGTCTTGTGAAAATTACCCCTGGTGAAAATGATGTTGAAATCAATGGAATTACGCCCCCACTTTAACCATCCAACATTGCATTTGGCCTTGAAATTCCAGTAAGATCTCAGTGCAATTGTTTGTTAATAAGCTGTAGAAACTTCAGGATAGGAGGAACAGAGAGATAAGGCCTAGGTTTTCTCACGGTTTGCTGTGCCAGCAGTATCCCAGAGCTCATAGTGGGCCCACGGACCTATTCCTCTATGTGATATCTCAAGGGTAATTTAACTTAACAAAGGTGAGATTAAGAATGAAGGAGATAGGGGACCTCTCTCCTTTCTCTGCCTCTGCTTGCACATTAAACACATACAAGGAAGGGGAAAAAAAAAAAAGTAGGCCAAGAGTAATTTCACAGAAAGTTTTCTGTAAGGTCTCTGACATCCAAGACATGCTGCTGCTGTGAAAAATTCAGATCTATAAGAGGTGACCATGTCTTGCCCATTGCTTGTAGTGAGTCCATACGCGTGATGTCATGAGAGCCCTGTTTCGTGCCCTGCAGATCATCTGTGGGGCCACCATCAGCACCAGTGGTACCGCTGAAGTGAGGGTGGGTAGAGGGAAAGGCCAGGGCAAGCCAGAGGCAAAAGTAAATCCATATGCCTGATGGCAATCTCTGGGTCAGGCAAGCCCAGATGGGCACAAAGAGCCACAACACAAATCACTGAACTGAGCTGCTGTGAAGATCAGAGCCAGAGCTCAAAGCTGTCATTCTCTGCCTTCAGCAACAAGGCTGACCCCAGTCCTAGTGGTGCCAGGGCTGGTGTTAGCAAGGTCAGGCAACACCACAGAGCAAGAAGCTGAGCCGGCAGAGCCAGTCCTGGCTGGGAAGGAGAGGCAGGGCCACCGAGACCCATTGAACTCTTCAGAACCAGAAGCTGAGGAAAAAAAAAAAAAAAAAGCTGCCCCTGTAAGGAGATGGAATCTATACCAATGGGCAGCAGTCTTTACTGTGGATTCATTCTCTTTGGGGATCTCTGAGGATACAAGATCCTGATACACATGGTTCAGCTCTGCAGTGAGTGTGTGGGATTGGTCTATCTGGAAAAGAAAAAAGCTTAAGAGATTATGAGTGAGGTATTTTAGGCTGAGCCGTTTTAGAGCTGGTTTGTCAAGTTATGTAGGAGACCTGCAAGCCTGGTTGCTTGGTTGTGCTGCAAGCAGCTCTGGTGGTTTGAAAGGTTGTTCTCTGCTCCCTGGGGAGAGGGGAAGCTGTTGGCTGAAGGTGGTGCTGTGGGTTAGGCTCTCTTTCAGGAGGTTGGAAAAACAAATGATGAAGGTCTGACCGGGGAGAATAATGAAGAGTAAGAAGGCAACTCTAACTTTACTGTCCTTGCCAGATCTTGATCAAGAATCCTGGTTGTGACTTCTTCAGGTCACCCTGTAATTTCAGTGAGGTGCGGCACCCCTGTCCGCCCAGCCCCAAGTTAATCTGCTGTTTGTGGCTGTGGGCACAGGTAGCAGCTGCAGGCTTTCACCTAGCAGTAAGTGCAGTCCAGGAGGAGAGAGACCTTTCCTGCTTTGTGCAGGTGCTAGGTGTAAAGTGGTGAGGGATGCAAGGTCTGGTTGAAATACAATTTCATTGTAGGGCGGTTCAGTGTGAAGCACCATGGGAAGGCAGTGGAGGCTGTTGCACAGCCACCAGCATTTTCCTAAGGAAACGTTGGTTGACACGAGCATGGTTGATAGGGTGGTCTGTACTGAATGAACAGGATATTCATGAGATCACCTTGCCTCCCCTGCAACACCGCAGCAAAACATCAGATTTCAAGAGCAGAGTAAGCATTGCCCTCTGTGCTTTTCAAGTACGGTGACACAGAGCTATGAGTGAAGGACCTGGGACCTGAACACCCTTCACTCCTCACCCGGATTTCCTCTCCTGTATCTCCCTGCCACTGTAGAGATGCTGCTCCATCTCATTTCCCTCCTCCACTGTCCAGGAAGGGGAGGGAGCAGGAGAGTCTCTGTCCAGGTCTGTCAGACATCAACCCAATCACTCTGCTTATGGACAGGGCCAGCTCCCCAACAGGGCACTGTTGCTCGCAGGAATAACCTGGCTGCTCCTGGAGAGAAGCCCGTGGAGAGTCCCAGGACCACTGCTAGCCCTGTGCCATGGAAGTGACAGCCAGGGCTGTGCAGCAAGGTGGCATGTGCCAGAGAAAGCACTGCCAGCACTTCTTTCCGCTGTGGCACAGACAGTCATGCCGATCTGCTCCAGGAGACCCTGCTCAGCTATTTAGCTGCCCATTTTCTCTGGGTATTTCTCACTGTCATGGCCTTAGGATGTGGATCAGTGATTTTTTTTCTCCATCTCACCTGCACTCCCCCTTCCTCTTTACTGCACCCCTCTCAGTGTGCCTGTTACTTATTTTCCTCTCTTCATTCAGTGGCTTGGCTTTGGCTAGCTTTTACCTCTTCCCTGCCTTTCCTTTTCTCCTCATTTGGTTCCTGTGTTGTTCCTACTCCTCCAATCTCATTCCTTTCCATCTCTGCCTTGAGCTCTGCCATCTCACTCCTCCAGCCTTCCCCCTTACCAGACCAGTCTTTGCAGAGCCTCCTCTATGCACTTAGGGTTTCATCCCCACACCTCCCCGTCACTGCTCACCTGCAGAGTGGCAAGGCCTGGGGCTGTGCTGGGAGGGGAGGTCACTGCTGCAAGAGCAGAGCCCACCCTGCAAGCAGTTTCCCAAGCCACTGGGAATTAATCTGCACTTTGTTTTCCCTAGTTGCTGGAGATGTTTGCCTGACTTTAACAAACCTATAAGTGCTTTCTTAGAAGATAATTGCCCTCATTCCCAATGAAATAAATTAAAATAATAATAATAAAAAAGGAAAGAATACAGCCCCATGGTTATCATCAAGCAGGGAGGAACCTACTTGATGCTCTGCTCTCCCTCGTCACTAGGTTGAGTGATTTCATGCCATTAGGGTTAGTTGCTGCCAGCAGGAAGTACCAGAAGAAATCCAAGGCTAACAGGCAGGTTAAAAAGCAGGTTTAGAGACTGGATGGTCCTGGGGCTGAGGCTTTCATGGTTACTCTGCTGGCTGCAAAAACCCTGGACAAAGCATCAGGGAGCGCCAGTAGGCTCTGAACTAGTGATAGGGCCCCAGCCTAGCTGCTCATGGACTGATGGTCCCAGCACAAAATGCCTCACAATTCTGAGGTGCAACCCAGGAAAGGTCAAATTAACCCCAGAGAACAGCAATGGAAGGGCTTGCAGTATCTCTGCCTGCAGTTTATTGAGGCTGGAGAGAAGTAGGGACATTTCCCACCACCGGAGCTGCGTGCAGACCTGTGTTCCCACAGAGGGGATGGGGTAAGAGCTGCTGCTTCATGTGGAAGTGGCTCCAGAGACAAAGCGTAACCCTGGGCTCTGGGAAGGCTTGGCAGCTGCCTGCATGAAATCTCAGGGAAGCAACTCGGAGCTGTAAATTACCCTCTGGCCCTTGGCTATGGCTAGAGCAGAAGGAAATGTGTCCAGCCCTCACTGGGAGACGGGCGCTGTGGGCCATCAGAGATCAACAACAAATCCCTGAACATTTTTGTGGAGGCTAAAACTGAACATGAAAAGAGGAAGAGAGAGAGCGAGAGAGAAAAGGTGGGGAGGGAGGGAGATAATTCAGGATTTCATTGCCTATTCATGGTCAGCAGAGTATGCAGGGATTCAGAGTGTGAAGGTGATGCTTTAAAATAATTCCCATAGCAGCAACCATCCTTGCCAGAACCACCCAGAATGGGACCACCCAAACCACAGTCTGAGTCTGGATGAAACTTCTCTATAGTCCAGTGACATCCAAGTTTTTGTCTGTCTAAGCACATCTGCAGCAGAAATCTCATTTTCTATGAATGGGCTTTTCTAACCAAAGCATAGTTCAAATGATTTTTTTCACCCTTTTGATGAATTTCTTCATCATGGTCTATTTTAAAAGAGAATTTACACTGTTTGCTTTGACACCTTCCTGCTTCATTCCCATGCTTCAGCCCCTTTATCTGAACATCTACTCTGTCTCCTTCTGGAGCAAAACAAGTATTTTCCTCCAAAAAGGAGACCAGGCACAGCTGACAGCACAGTATGTGCCAAAATCCAACCTGAAGCAAATCTGTTGATCCTGAAGCATAGATGTTGATCATGCCAAGCACACAAGACCTTCAGTACAGTCCACACAGACCTTGTGCTCTCAAGTGTCTTCACGCACTTAGGCCTTACCCCAGGGTAAACACATGCCCTTGACATCTACGATGTAAAAGCACCACTCTGGTGGGCTGTAACTCAGTCCTGTCTCTGGGTTTTTGAGCAGAAAGATGAGTGGATACATCCTGTGCCCCACGACCACAGGCATGCTACACAGAGCCCAGATGAGACCCAAAGCAAGTCCTGGACATGAGCCACTTTGCATCAGCTGCATGTGCAAGGCTCTTCTTTCTCTGGCCCAGCCTGCAGAGGCAGTGTAGGCATTACTGATTCCTTTCTCCATTTAACTACTGGAGTAGTTAGTGCTTCAAGGTAGTAGATGACACTGTGGTTCACCACCAGCTTGACAGAGTGACAAATGCAAGAGAGATTCAAAAAACAAGTGAGGAATGTGTAATGGATTTATTGAGAAAGCACACTGAAAATACCTAGATGGGTCTAATTTAGGTTATTTTCCACCTCTCTTCTCATACACATAAGCATAACATCCACCCAAGTGCCTGACCATCATTAGCCTGTTCCATTCCAGGTACCGTAAAACAGAGTGGAAATTTCACGTGTGAAAGGATCTCATAGAAAAAAGGATGGAAACTTGATCATTGCTAGAGGATTTGAAACTAGAGAGCTGATACCCTGCTAGTTACACACTGGGGAACCATCCTGCATAAGCCTTTGGAGACATGAATTAACCTTTTCTCTCTCAAGGGTGTTTTTCCCACCATTACCATAGCCAGCCTGGGAAAAAAAGGAACTCTGTTTGTTTCCTCACCTCGCAGACAGGTTGTACTGAGAGGTGCCATCCTCTAGCCAGGTGTCTTCACACCATTTAACTGGGTTAAAAAAAGCTGTTCTCTGTGCTAAATTGCTTCCTCACTTCACAAGGCGTGAAAGTCTTTTCTCTCTCATGCGTCCATGCTTCACTCCTTCTGGGAAGACAGCTGGTCTTTTTTAGTAATGCATTTTGCTCCTTAAATGCTGTCTCTGAGACAAATCAGGTCACTGAGCCAAGCCCACAAAAGCTTTGAGGTGACTCAGTCTTGTGAAATCAGTGAGAATCAGGTGCCTAAATTTCGTTGTGAGTCTGGGCCCAAGTGACCTTGAATGACATCAGTCAAACATACGTTGTGTTCTAGCCAAGATTAGAGTATGGTTTGAGATGTACCTTAACCCCACAGATACCCCGGGTGGTTAGTTGATTCAGCACTACTTTACCTAGTCAGCGGAAGGAAAGGTTTCCACACACACCTTAGTGCAGGTGTCACGGAAATGTCATTTTTTTCTTAATATGAGGGTCTCTCTCCAACCCATCATCCAAAACACAGAGCTACATGATTGTTTTTCTGTCCTTCCTCTGTGGTTACAGTTCATTGCTCTATCTGCTCTTCTCAAACACAAATCAGCCCCTCTGATGCCAGGCCATGAGGTGCACCACAAGAGAGAAATGGATAAATGGCAAGCAAAGACAGAAACACAGTTTCCTCCTTTCTTGCTTTGCCTATGTGTGGCTGTAAATACACTGATGTGGAAAACATCTGATTTCTCCATTTCACCTTTCTTGCCATACCAGCATGTGGGGTGTTTAGATGGGCCTAGAGGTTAAAGCAATGCCTTCTTCACTCTTTGTCATGTTTTGATGCCTCTGTAAGCTTTGCTTTTGGAGATGGAAGGTAGTAAGGTGGCCAAATTAGAAATCTTGGGGCCATGGGTCAATGCAATTTCCACATTCCTGTTACCTAAGAACTAACCTCTTCCCTATCTGTGTCCTCCACATTCATTTCTCATCTCCTAATCTGAGCTATGTGACAGCAAGGAAAGTCTCACTCGCAGGAACAGTCTGCCTGGGAAGGGATGTCCTAGAAACCTGGAGGTGTGGCAGACAAGCAGATGGAGACGGTGAGAGGATCATCCCTCTCAGATCGGAAAGATGATGTGGGCTGTGTAGATAGCGACATAAAAGCGTAGCAGTGCATTTCATGAGGGCGAAGCTTTCCCCATTGGCTTCAGTGGGTATGCGGAGAAGTCCAAATGAAAAAGGATGTGTTTGACTATGTATATCCCTTATTACATTCATATAGCTATGTATCATCCAGCCTCAGTGTATTCAAGTCCTACCACTGAAAGATCTATGATTTGTTTCACACTAAAAGAAACAGGACATTTTCTCCATGCAGAATGAGAATACATTGCAGGCACACTTAAAAAATCATGAATATTTCAATATTAAGTACTAGTGTGAGTTTCCTTTACACATAAATGTGTAGATGAAAGGGGTTTGTAATCAAATAACAATATATGAAACTTATCCTTACCGGATCTGATTTTTGGCTGGGGGCTCTATATTCTGTACAAACATGAATAATAATAGCCACTTTTATACCAGAAGTCACAATACTATGACCAAGTTGTCATACACGCATGGCAGATAGATAAGACAGAGAGATTTCTTGTTTTCCACTGTGATGCTTTTGAATACATCCTGGCAAGGCTGACTCACCCTTTTAGCTTTCCAAGGAAGATAAATTGCTTTCCAGGAGCTTCATTGTATACAGGTTATTTCTGAGCAGCTTCCTTAATTAAGGTTTATCTGTTGTGTGCATAATCCACAGATGAAGAGCCCTTGTCTCTTTCTGTGAGAACAGAAGATTCCCTCTGAACAATCTGTTTCTCACCCAACCCATTGTTACACAACATGACATACATACCAGATAGATATCGTGTCCTACCCCAGAAGTAGCTGCAGGCCAGTAGCCTGAAAATAAGTCATTTCAAATGCTCAGGGTGCTTCAGTGGGGAAAACCTGAATAGAAATGGGATTCCTGAGGTCCACTAAGAGCCATCCAAGCTGGCACAGACACACTGTTAGTACATTTCTGTCATTCATGACCTTAAACCCCATCTCTGCCCCAGCCTTGTATTCCTTATCTTTTATATCTGAATTGATGCTGAAAGTGCCCCATTGGAAATATATTTTGCAACCGTGAACCTTGCGATCTGGCAAGGACTCAAACTTGATGTCATCCCAACTGGGATAAGAGGACAATGATGTCATCAGAATAGCAAGAGAGCCTTTTAGCTCTGTAATGCAGTAGGTGTGGGTGAGAGCTTTCATTCTGACATCCTCGGAGAGAAAAAGCGCTCTCCTTACCCTGCCAGGTAAAGGTGAGCCCTGCAGGGCAGCAGAGTTACAGCTCTCCAGGATGTCATCTGTCAGAAGAGGAGGAGAGCCCACCCTATGGTTCCCCTGGTTCCTGCTCCTGCTAGCAGCAGGAAGGAGAGAAGACCTTGCAGGGTTACAATGCCCAGATAACAGGGTAACTCCAGGGGAAGAAGTCACCAAGGCATGCAACAGGTCACATTTCATCAGAGCTGTCCTGGTTGGTTCAGAAGGTACCTGAGATGTGAGAGCAGCAAGGCTAGTGGCAAGAGAACTCTCCCTTCATCTTTTGGTTTCATCTTTTGTTCCAAGATTAACAATTTTGTCATGATCACTAGTGGTTTTGGAGGAATCAGATATATAGTACTGGACTTCTAGTGTCTTGTAGGTATCTTTCCAGCCTCCCACTCCTGCCGCTGTTTGAAATTGGCCACAGACCTTAGTGAAAGAGAGTCAAAGCTAGGGCATCCAAGTGTTACCTGATGCTAGAATGAAATACCTAGTCTATGCCCATATTGCTGTGGCTTCAGTGTAATGCAGACATATTCAAGCTCTCCATAAGCAGGCTAGTCCATAATGTTGCCACGGTGATTCAGGACTTAGTGCGAACTGCAAAACTTGCGTAAGGAGCAGGGTAGATGAACCTGTGCAGGACTTTGCATAACTTGTCTGGATCACAGCTCTTCCCCAAACATGCTAGTTTAAAACTACTTTGGATTTGCTTTCATCCCCTTGTGCTGAAATGAGGTTGAAGAGCTTCCCCCAGATGCTGAATAACACGGTGCAACATTAGCTATACAAGCAAAAGACACACGTAAATGGTTACAACATGCATCGTCCTTACACATAACCATCCCCTGCTGCCTGATGAGCTGCCATGAACACAAAAGCCCACTTTCCAGACCACACCACTTAGTGTACTTGGGGAAGCGCAGCTGTAACTGCTCAGCTCTGCCCCTCTGACAGCTACAGCCACCATTTTGTTCCCAGATGCCAGCAGGAACATAACCTCTTATGCCAAACTGTGTGCATTAATATCAGTTGTGCATTTATTCATAGGCTCTTTCATTCACCCCCTACATAAACATGCTGATAACTAATTTTGCTGCCAGGTTTACGTCCTAGAGTGTTCAGACCATCCTCAGATGTGTGGAGCAGCTCTTTTCTTTCATGATTTGGGGTTGCTCGTTCTTTGGTCACTGTACCCACTTAAGATCATCCCTGTTTACCTGGGGAATGATCCTGCCTGGGCACCAGTGCCAGGGCAGGGGACCCTGTCCCAACCGGTGGCCCCAACTGGATATGGTGGGTACCACCTCTGGCATGCTGGCGGCCACGCGTTTGGCTCACTGGCATGGCTTTGCCCACACGTGGGTGACTGACCCTGTCTCACATCGGTGCTTGCACCCTGCAGGGGGAACGACCGCCTCCAGTCTGTTTCCCAGTGACTGCTGCCAGTTTGTCCCATCAGCGGCCACCCTCTTCACATGCAGGGCATTTCCAGTGCCATGTGTGCATAATGCAGCATCTCCTTCTCCCTTATTCCTGCTGCACTCTTTATAAGTGTGTTGATAGACTATGTCCTCTCTCTGCTCTTCTGGTCCCAGGCCTTTCCCCATATGGCATCTCTCAGTTGCAGTGGCCTAAGGAGCGGTTTCCTCTTCCCACACAAGAAAAAATGCTTGCTATCTTTCTCAGCCAGCTCGTTTTCTTTCTTTTGTGACCTGAGCCAGCGCTGGAAACCAGGTGCAGACAGCAAAGAGGCCAGTGCCTCTGCTTCAGAGTGGCTCTTTTGAATGCTTCCCATTGGGAATATTAATAGAACGGTGTCCTTTCATCAATATGCAGCTGAGCTGCTACTTGCCCAAGAGCTGCTAAATTACTGGGCTGAAGCATGAGATGTCCTGTACTTTCAGTGGGAGTTTGCAAGTGGAGCATTATCTGTCTGCAGCAGACAGCATGAAGCACAGGCTCTGTTTTGGTCCCATTTAGGACTTTAATGCATGTCTTAAGTCTAAAAAACATGGGGAATGTCTGTTCTGTGTTGTAAGGCTGAATTCCACCCAATAGAGAAATAATAATCATCTGCTGGAATGGGAAATACTGATATCTATCTGCCTATTACTCCTTCATTGAAACCATGAATGGGGAGCAGAGAAAAAGTGCTTGAAGTGCTTGCAGACAGGGCATTTGTGAGGCGTGTATCTGTGTGTGTCTGGCAGCATGCATCTGCCTAGGGTGGGTAGCGGTACTATTCTCTATGGGCAATCCTGAACCGAAAAGCTATAAAGCACAAAGCACTTGGTGTCATTAGAGTCACACACCTGTGAAACAAGGTATCATTAAAAGGGAACAAAGACTTGAAGACATAGGTGGATTTGGAAAGACGGTGAAATTTGCCCTTGGAGAGTGTTTTGAAAATGACTGGGGGAAAAAGACTGGTAAATTTCAAAATGGATGGGAAAATAAATCATGGCAATAGTGACAACCCAGCTGGTGCAAGCCTTTCCACGCAGCCAAGGTGCTCTCAGTGTTGCTGACAGAGATGATGAGGTGCTTTAAATTCCTGTTACAAAAGCCCTGTGTCTGTTCAGCCCTAGGATGAAATTAGAGCCACCTGGCTTCAAAGCCTTGCCAAATCGAAAGGCTGCTTCAAAACTTGTCACCTGTTAGGAGGAGGGGAAGGTGGGACACTCCAAATTAAACGAGAGCCTGGGCTACACCAGAAGAAGTCTTAACTTATCTACCTGTTTTCTCCTCTGCCTTCCTCCCTTGTTCTTTCTCCAAGGTTGAAAAAAATGAGGATGGGGACCAAAAGATTGAGCAAGATGGCATCAAACCAGAAGATAAAGCTCATAAGGCAGCCACCAAAATCCAGGCCAGCTTCCGCGGACACATAACAAGGAAAAAGCTCAAGGGAGAGAAGAAGGGGGATGCCCCGGCATCTGAGAGCGAGGCCGCCGACAAGAAGGACGAAGGCCCTGCTGGTGGAGCGGCCGAGAACAAAGAGAGCGAGGCTCCCGCTGCCACAGAGGCTGCTGCCGCTGACAGTGCCCAGCTGGAGGAGGCCAGCAAAGACAGCAGCGCGCCAGCGGAGGAGAAAAAAGGAGACGGAGCCGCTGACACGGGCTCAGAGCAGCCAGCCCCACAGGCTGCCACTCCTGCTGCCTCCTCGGAGGAAAAGTCTGCTGCTGCCGCCGCCGCCGAAACGGAAAGTGCCACTAAAGCTTCCACTGATAACTCGCCGTCCTTGAAGGCTGACGAAGCCCAAGACAAAGAGGAGCCTAAACAAGCCGACGTGCCTGCTGCTGACACCACTGCCACCACCACCCCTGCCGCAGAGGATGCTACTGCCAAGGCAACAGCGCAACCCCAAATGGAGACAGTGGAGAGCAGCCAAACCGAAGAGAAGACAGGTGAGTGAATGCCTCGGCAGGGAGTGGGCCTCTCCGGAAATGGATGCCTCCCTAGGTATCTTGGGGATGCATCTGAGGCTGGCCAACAAGGGTCAGCAGAGGAATCAGAATGAGGGTTAACAAGGGAATCCATTTTAGGGGCAGGGGATGTGCATGCTCTTGCTTAACACCCTTTCCTCTGCTTCCCAGCAGCTTTTGGAAAAACTGCATCTCTTCTTGAGGCTCTTGCTCCTCTAGGTGGAGGTGCCATTTAGGCCTTTTTTTTGTGGAGCCAGTCAACTGTGGGGCTTGGAGGAGCCTGGAGAGCTCCCAGGCTCTGCATACACTAAAAAGGGAGGTGAACTTCCCAAGTCACACCAACACGCAGCTCCAGTGGGGTAACAAAACAGCCCAAGCTGATATCAGCTCACTGGAGACTGCCAGCTAGAGCGGGAAATCTCACAAGGTAAAAGCCCTCTCATACTGCAGGCGGCCATTCATCCTTCCTGGTGGGATGGTAAAGAAGGAGCCAACAGGGTCTTTTTCTCATCTGCCTGTGAATGGGTGAGATTGTTGGTACAACTCCATCCTCGTAAGGAACATATTGTCAGCATCACTTTCATCCAAACCAGTACTACTTTTAGCCTCTCTACTCAGACCAGCCTATGACAGCCATGCATATCACTTGCATGAATCTTTTAGACATGTGTCAGCTGGGTTAGACCCACATGATAATGGGATCAGGTAGGGAAAGGGAAGCTTAAAGGCCCTGACAGCTCTGTGAATGAGGACAGAAGAGAGAGTTGAATACAAACGATCGCTCTAGGAGGTATTTTCAATTCTTTGCTCCTGACCAAGCTGCAAGTCTGTTTAACTAGTTCCCCTGGGAAGAAGTGAAAGTTTTGAGAGGCAAAAGTAAGCATTTTTGACAGTGGCATAGTGTTTACAAACCATAAAGAAGAGCTGTTTTTGAATTACAATACTGAGACTGGTAGAAAATATGTCAAAGGCCTGGGGATGCTTTTGCTCTTGTTCCTTACCTTCCTTACATTATCAAAGAAAGATAAATAAAAGAAAGTTTACATCAGAAGTAGGCACCATGTGAAACTCAATCAAGAGGAAGTGCCAAGCATAACTGGCCTCCACATTCATGAGACACTCAGTTGTAGAAGGCATTCTGCATTCATTAGCTCATTGAGGAACAAATGTGGTTTATTACCTTGAAGTTCATAAACAGCCTTATATAAATGCTATAGAGACCCTACATCCAATCTTACATTTACCAATGTTTCTTTGCATTTCATTTGGTCCGCTACTTTTTTTTGGTCACAAATTACAATTCCTGCACTTTAATTAGACTTCCATCTTCATAGGTAGCTTAGGGCTTCAGGTAACTCTGTACCCACTCTGCAAAGTGGAAAGATAAGGAAGAACTTATCTAAAACTACCGATAAGCACCGAGAAAGGAGCTCATGCAAAACAATTGTGATTTAATGTGTGGACAAGGGGAGCTGTCCTGAAGGGTTTGACTCTAAGCTGAATGAACGTAATAACAAAGAGATGCTTGTTTTTCTTCCTTTCACCTGAACTGTTTCTAGAGATAAGCCTTGAACTTGCATCTGCCATGTTGGCTTTTTGTGATCCAGGTCTCTAGTTCTTTGTTTTCACTTTATGGGATGAGTTGAGTGGCAAAATAAATGTTTTGTGATTTGAGAAATCCAATCTGGTATGCTGCATGCTGTACTTGTTTTTATACATGGGCAAAGGTATAAACATCAATGGTAAAAATAGGACAGAGCGAATCAGTGTTTTGGGGCTCTGTGTACACAGAATAATGAGTGCAAATTAACTCTTATTTAAGATCTGCAATGCCTTATTCCTAAACAGGAATAGTGATTCTGTTTTGCATTAATATCCTATTTTTATTCAGATTAATCTGCTTTAATGGTTGGAGATAGGAAATTTATAGTAGCAGGCTATTTCATTTGCTTAATTTTACCTGTTTTCAATCATTGGTAATCAAAGAATGGTTTATTTCTATTCAGTATTCTGAGTTATTTGCAGCTATCTTCCTCATAGTCTTGTTGGCCTTACCATCACTCGAAGTGGGAACATTACAATTTAATACACATTTGCACATGATACTGCTACTTATGTAAATATCTAGCCAACGGAATAAGTTATAAAATCTACAATCAAATATATATTAAAAAATGAGCTTTTAGTGATTATTTGACCGTTCAAGGCTAGTATGTGCATCTGTTCAGACTCATTCAATATGCATGCAGTAATACTCAAGCTTACAAATGTTTGCAGAAAGCAAACATGTAAGGTGTGTGGCCACAGTTAAACTGATATTCTCTTTAAAATGTTAATGAATATAGATTTTTTTTTTTCTGAATTCCAATTCAGGGATGATATCAGCCTTCCAGTCACAAACTCGAACAGCTGGGTAAGTGCCCCCTGAGCCATGCAAGAAGGAAATGGAGAAAGATTAAATAGGTCTTCTTGCCCATCTTTTTGAGGATGCTGGGCTGTGTTCTAAAATACACTCTACAGTACAATGGTCAGAATACTAAGAAGCTGCTTTTGCTTCAAAGCATCTTCCATAGAAGAGCATCATCACCAAATTAAAGATCCCACAAGTAGGAAATATTTCCTAATAGAAAGCCTAAGTTCTCTTTTTTCCTATCTTCATCCTGTTACTCCCTCTCATCTCTTTAAGCCTCTTTGTTTCTCTCTTGGTACTCACTCCTTCTGTAGGCTTAAAGACATGCCTCAACATTTCTTCCAGCCTTTCCCCAGCAAACACAGCACTGGTGGTTGCTGGCATGGCTGCAATAGTTTGGTCATTCATGAAAGAGGGAGGGCTACCAAACATCTGCCACTTCTGTACTCCGCCAGCCTGGGGACAGATCCTCTTTCAGCTTCATCAATCCCCTTCTCCCAGAAGTTGTCCCCTTGGCTTTCAAAGGTCATTTCTTATCGTTTCTGTGATTGAAGACTGGCACAGTAGCACACAGTGTCAAGCTGCCAAAAATAAATCAAATTGGCTCCTAGCCAATGTCGTCGGTTGGCTGGTTGCCATAGCATGCTTGGCTGCTACTACTGCGAGGCGTGCCGACCATGCTACTTTTGTGCAGTGATGATCATCTGCCTCGAATTTTACTACAATGGCTGTATCACATTATCTGTGGATGTCTTCCCTGGTGCAAACACGAGAAAAAGTCAACGACATCTCGTATGCAGAGATTTTTCCCTTCATTTAAGGGCAGGACAAAAAAGAGAGGAAGAAAGGAAAGGGCTAACTAACAGATAAAGAGAACTGCATGATCTTTAATGCTTAATATTTAATGTTTCTGGAGCAGGAGAGAGGCTTGGTGATTCTTCATACCATTCCCTAATTCCCCTGACAGACCTCAGCCCTTCTTGTTATTCAGTTCTACATACTCGACTTGTCTGTTGGTAATGGCTTAGGAAATGGCTTCGACCAACTGTCTTGTATCCAGTATTAGTTGTTCTCATATCCTGGGCATTCCCAGTTGTACAGTAGGGCAGTTTCTAAGCAATCCTCATTGTATCACCTCTGGGAAAAGTAGATGGATCCCGACCTGAGTAAGCCATGAAATGAGTTTGTGGACTTTGTTCAGCAGCTTATGGAGGACTGAAGTAAGAAGGACATCTTTTAGTTCTCTTCATGACTTCTGGTGGGCAACTCACATGCCAGGATGCTGTTCTCTTATTTGAGCTTCCTTGTAAAGAAGCTTTCTTTTTATGATCCAGCTTTTGCCTCTTTGGAGTTGGAATTATGCTTAGATGCCAACCTACTCAAGAGGTCAAAACTGGTAGGAGGGAATTTATACATTACTTATGTATCACGATGTAAGATATATTCTAATCCATGTTGCATTGGCTTAAATCTGAAAAGTCTTCATGAAAGTCACTGCAAAGAGTCTGCATTAATACAGCTTTGAAAGATCAGCCCCCAGCACAGCAGACTATAGAAGATGGGATACTGTGTGCCTTATGGGGAGGAGAGAAGGTGAATACCACACAATGTTAGATTCTCTTTATACTCTCTGAGATTTTCAAGGCTCAGCTCCAAACCTGGCTAGCTCTCACATCAAAAGCACTCTCAGATTGTCAGGTAAGGATACAACAAAGCCCAGAAATGTGAAAGAGTAAATTGTGCCTAACGAAACAAATTGGTCTTCTTTTGTTGGGAAATGAAGAATGCTGTCTCCTGCTTGATGAAACAGCTTTACAATGGAGCAGTTTCACAGCTGAAATGAAAAATCAGCCACATGACAATTGCTTTGCATGCATGTGAGCCCACAGTTCCTCCTGGGCCCTGTACCCTGCAAGCTGGGAACACTGGGAGGCACTATCTTCGCTTCCTTAGAGAGAGCAAGTCCCTACAGATCCTTTTTCATGGTTTAGAGTCGAATCGGTTCTTTGTTTTCAGTTCAATCAGCATATTGATTGAAGGGCAATACTTGCTGCACCTAGAGAGCACTGGCTATATAAAGATTTGGAAAGGGAGACTGTCTATTGTCATGTACAAGCCAGAGGGTACAGCCTACGCCACGCAAGAGGATTGCAGTTGTGTAACTGGAGTTTTAGTCTTGGCCCATGGGTAGCTGGAAGGAGACAGAACACCCTCACTGCCATGCCTGTTTCACTAGAGTTTATCTCTGCTGCTACACCTGGCAGCTGAAGAAAGCAATGCAAATGCACCAGTCTTCCTGTGACTGCCCCAGAGGGACCAACTCTAAGCATGCATGCCAGCATTTTCCTGTCTGTAGTACTATTCAAGCAAAAAAGTAAGAATATAAACGCAATTTTGGTTACCCACAACATGCTGAAAGATGACAAAGTATGCGCCTAGTCCTTAGCTTCTTTGAAATTTTTAACCTTTGCATTGTGCCTAGATGGGTACATGAGTTGTATATGTATTTCAGAGCCTGCAAAATGGTTCAAATAAACTTGTGAGGGGCAGAGTGAGAAAAGCAGAATGTCACAGTTTTCCAGAGAACAGGAAACTTACACACCACCTGCAGCAGGTGCAGGATTTTCTCTTCTCTTGCAGAGTGAAATATGGTCTCTGGTCCCATGAGTGCCTCAGGTCTGCTTTTTCCAAATGAGGTGTTCTTTACCCAGTAAAGGTGCGAGCAATGCCATTGATAAAGCAAGATCTGACCTCTTTTAATGAAATCCTAGGTGGCACTAAGTGTATTTGCTGATGACAAGGTGTGGGCTGACTTTGGAAAATGCCTTCTGAGGAGAGCAAATTAATCACTGTTTTGGACTAAGGGGGTACCGGTTCTTCTGGGACCTCAATAAGAAAGGTGTGGACAGTCAAAGGTGGTTAAGTGGTTTATTTTGTGAGGATGGAAATTATACAAAAGATGACAGCAATCCTATGTAATCACAGCTGTTGCAGTATCAGAAGAGCCCCTCCTCAATGATCACAGCAGGCTGTGCAGAGTTCCTGTCCACTGGGAGGCTGGCCAGCCTCCCTGTTCTTCACATCTTTGTAGCATTTTTGCAAGTGAACAAAGTTATCAGTCTTGTACCTGTACAGTACTGAACTTTCTAGATGGTGCATACAGTGAGGTTTGCTGAGGGTGTTATACTCTTACACATCTCCATAGGAAGGAGCTCTACATATGGTATTGTTAAAGGCAGTGCATGCTGATATCACGGTATGTGCTTTTGTTATATAGTGGTCACTCACACTAACACACCAGTCTCTACAGCGAAGGCCCATGATTAAATTCAGCCTAGATTCTCCGTGAAATCAGTCTCTTTGTTACAATGTCTTCTGCAGTGACCCACTACAACTGCACTCAGACCATCTCCAGAAAATGCTCCAAAATCCCCACATGGGAGGAAGCCTTCCTGCCATAAACGATAGCCAGATTTTCAGGTGAGAAACGCTCAAATAGCAGACCAGTGGACAGAACAGACAGACAGACAATGAAACTTAAGTGGCAGCTGTTTGTTGTAGCTGCCAGCAGTGCTCTGCACAACCACCAGTGTCATCTCTTCATGCTAGGATCGAACTTTTCAGACAGATATAAGCTTGCAGAGTATCAGCTGGAATTTACAGCTCCAAGGAGCAGCACTTTACAGACAGAAGTACTGGCCCTGTGGTACAGATGATTGCTGTGCACTGAGCGACGGGACTGGGAAAGTTCACCAGGGCAGCACGATCGGATTAGTTAGACATTCCTCAAGTGCTGTATGATAGCTGCATTGACACTGGATTATCAGTGGCAGTTCAGTGATCACTTCCAATCTCTGCAGCAGCTCCGTGGAGTCTGGCAAGGTGAAGTTGTGCTCCCAAGGGACTGTGGGTCCATGCAGAGGAATGTAAGAACTGCCAAGGCAGGTCAGACCTAACATCCATTTACTGTACTTCTCTAGCTGTGGCTAGCACCAAATACTGCTATAGGCAGATTTGGGATCAACTGCCCCTCTACAGCTAGGATCCATCTGTGTTCTCCGTCGCATAGGATTTGGTTTAACAGTTAAAACATGATGTATTATCTCTTGACACTAATTATAACTGGGGTTTTACATGGCATGTATAAATGCACAATATCTGACTAAGTGTTAACAGCTTTCCCAACTCCAACCAACTGTACAATGGCTAGAAAGATCACCAATGAATTGGCCACCATAGCCTTAAGTATCTTTCTTTACTTATGTTCATCAGAGAAAGAACAAAAGCTTCTGATAGCCCTACTTTACACTGTTGCTCATCGTATACAGCATCATATTGTATGTGCATATGCACAGATGGCATAGTACCATAGCCCTTGCTATTCCTATCTTCCCTGACAAAAACACAAGCAATGTTTTCAATTGCTTTTTGTGTGAAAGCATTCCCAGGCTTCTTAGCATCTTTGTTGCTTTTTGATGAATTTAAATCTCTTAAATCTATAAATGTCCTTTATGAGATGGGGTGACAAACACTGTATCCGTTGTACACAGTCCAGAAGAGGCTGTACTTGTATACGTGTACTTCCAGAAAGGCATTACTTCTTCTCTTTTTCTCCTTATCCCAGTCCTTAGGCACACTAACATCTTGGCTTTTTGAGCACAGCTATCCAATGATCATGGATGACTGCAATGATATCCAGGTCCATCGTGGACTTGAAAGTTCTCCTTTTTGTAAAAGCACCACACAGATATTATATTTTTACACATAGTTGTCTGTGTGATTGGGCAGTGGCCAAGGGAACCAAAGAAATTTAATCAGTGGCATGAGGTCTTCAAGTCAGTGGTTGGCATGAAGACAGGTACTGGCATCAGCTGCCTGGGCTAGGCTCCACCTCCAGTTCTGGACCACCAACAGACTGTTCGAAAGCCCAACTCAAGCTAGCTCAACTTGGACAGGTCTCTAAGTGTAGTATATTTCTCAAGGGTACATTCATACTGCAAGCTTGACATAAAGGAGGGTTTCCTCATTCCCTAGCTTTTCTCTCTTCTCTCTTTCTCATTCTTTCTGAATGTCTTTCAGGCAGGAAATAGATGAGATGCATAAAGTTAATGTATGGGGGGAAATTATGTGACAGAGTGATACTGCTCTCTGCTTAGCTGTTCTCTGAAGGGAAGTTTGGTCTATCTTTTCAAGTTAGTAGAGCTATGGCTTTCTTCGTGTCTTTGTATTCCCTGCTGAAGATTCCCCTTTGCATACCTTTTAGCTCTAACGTTCTATACATTATAAAAGGTCTTGATTTTATCATCTCCAATTGTGAATATGTGGTCTGTGGAAATATGTCTTCTTCCTTTGTGTGTCCTTAGTGACATCACTGTCAGCATGGGACACTGAAACAGAGCCGAAAATCTCATCTGAGGTCTTGGCAGCCAGGAGTTGGACACCTGCCCTTTGCAGGGCTTCAGAGTAGTCAGGAAAAGAGCTACAGAAACCTGGACAGGGCCCAGAGATGCAAAGGAAAACGCCGTTCTTCTAATGACAGAAAAATTGAGACTCAAGGCTTCATGTAAATAAGTCTTAGATAGAGGTCATAAGGTCCCAATTATCCAGTGTTCAAAAGACCACTCACTTTCCAGCTGTACCTTAAGGCAACTGCAAATGAGTCCTCTTTTCATTATGAAAGAAAACAGAAGGTGTAAGACGCTATTCAACCTCTCCATCTTCCTTCAGCAAGACACAGTAATTGGGAATGCTAATAATGATGACTGGACATTACCTGTAACCTACAGGGCTTAATGAAGAAGAAAATTTCTCTAACATTTGGAAGAGCATCCAAATCCCTATGCTAAAGTGGTGCAGTGCTGCAGAACCATAACTGACAGTGCATTGCATGGACAGGGAAAGGGGTGGGAGAGCAGGAGTGAGAGCTATGAGCAGTCTGCAGTAGCATTCCCCAGTGCTGCTGACTTTGGCAGAACTGTCTTGGCAGCTGTGAAAAATGTTTCAGAGACCTTACTGGATAACTACTTGAAGAGATGAAAAATGGGATAAAATAAAAATAATTAAAGTTGGAGCAGTGCAAAGTATTTTTAAAAATATCTTTGCTGTTCTTAAGGGATTTGGGCACCTGTTGATTTGGAAATGACACAAGTCTCTAAGAAGGAGGAGGAAAGTTGAATGCAAGCTTGTGTGGACTAAGTCCACAACTGCCTAGTTCTTTGATAAGTGTAAGACTCCTTCCCCACACTGGGTCTGGACCTAGAAATAAAAGAGTAAGTATTCCAGCCCTGACAGCTTGTTTTGCCTATCCCCAAATTTCTCTCTGAGCTTCCCTTCTTCCTCCATCCTTACTTCCATCTTTTACAGCCTGTTTGGAGGCAACACTTACGAGCTATAGCTATATCTACGTGGCTGAAATCTAAGCCTCACCAGTTTACGTAAGGCGAGGATTTCACATGTGATTTCAGCATGGGTGTTGTAAAGGATTCAGAGTAATCTTCAGTCATCAATACTGAAACAAGAGCTAAGCCACTGGAGACGCAGCCCTGGACTGGACTCTGCCAAGCTGCACTTCAGGAAGACATGCAAGTTGAAGGAGTCTGTGGTCTTAATCTCAGATCTGCTTGCAAATGATCTATATGTTTTTCTCCCTGTTTAGTGCTCAGTGCAAAATTGTAACACTGCCCTTCTGCTTTTCCTTGTGGTTGGAAGAGGTAGAAACCTCTCTGCATTGATGGGGCCTGATCAGAGACTGCTGTAATGTTTACTACAGAAATTCTGTCTGGTCCTTTGTCTACAGTCTGTTATTCAACTGTTATGTTAGGGATCCAGATGGTCAAAGCGCAGTGAAAGGAAGTAATTTTATTGCCAAACAGAGAGTATGTACTGGCACAAGATCTCCTCTGTACTATACCTGGTCATCCTGTCCCAGTGTACAGCTCCTACTATGTGCCATGGACATTCAGTGTACTGCAGGTTTGCAAGTCAGTGGGACCAGTAACTAAAAGATCCTTCAACAGTGTAAGCAGTTTTGACACATGCCTTTAAGATTTTATTTGGGGGTGAAGGTACTCTTTGCACAAATCCATCCCAGCACTACCTGTCAAGCCTTAATCTGGAGATTTATCAGTGTGAACAGACACAGTGCCAGGCACAGGGACTAAACTTGACCTCCTGTCCATGACATGAGCTCTCCTGAACACACCTGATGCCCAGCAGCAAGTCACTGAGGAGAAATGCACAGCACTGCCACCGAATAGCACCAGTTCTGTGGGTGAACGGCAGGCTTTGGTCTCAAGAGATGCTAACCCAGTACTGTTCATTGCACTCAATAAAGACACACAAAATGAGAAAGAAAACGTTTCTTTCTGCCTCAGGCTAGAAACCTTCTTCATGGCTGAAGCCAAATGACTGTGAGAAAGATGGATGGAGTCACTGATTTCTACCTCAGGGAACAAAGAGAAAATTCCAGCCATTCCTAACTGATGTAGTATACTTCTTGTCCTCATTTCTAGCAAAACGCTCACACGTGTTTCTACCAAACAGAGGGCTTCAGCCTCGTTGCAGCTCAGACTACCTCCATGCAGAGCTTCTGAGTCCTGCCAGGCTGAATTTTTTCTTCTGTGAAACATGTCATCATTAAAGAACCCCTTGATTTGTCAATAACAAACATAACATACCAGTACATCCCAATGGTGGTATTTCTAGGTGAAAGTAGTAAGAGAAACTTTTGCCTGCTTTTATAGTAGCTAGTATGTGAGGGTCAGGTACTCCCTGAAGGGGACAGAAGACAAGATGGGCCCATGACCTACAGAGGGAAGCTGAAATCCAGGGAGCTTAACAAGCAAGCCATTGGGCTGCTGGCTATGCTGGGCAATGTTTCCCCTGATGCTTCCTGCTGGAGATGTTCCATTTTGTATAAATTATTTATTATTTACTGAGGCTGGGATGCAGAGCTTGGTCTCCCCCATTCAAGATGAATGCCCTCACAGCCAGGCTACGGAGCCAATCTTCTCCTCTGGCCCAATGAATATTTAATGATTTATGGAAGTGGAACAGCTCCATCAGGAGAGGAAGAGTGAGAGAGACGTGTTCATTCACGTAGAAATCCCACAACATCTCTTTGTGACCACCATGCAGGACCTGAGCCAAGGACCTTTGCAGTGAATAGTATCAGCCAGAGGACCAGGGGAGACAACATGAGCACAAAACGGTGGGGTGCCACTGCCTCCGCTTCAGTGCAATTTCAGAGCAGCTCAGGCCTGGTCAAGTTCTTGCCTCAGATAAGGCTGGTTTCTGTGATGGTTATCATCAAAATGATGATGCCTAAGGTGAGGGTACAGGCTGCTTCACCTTGAGTAAAAACTTTGGAGCTCTGCAAGTGGAGCTATGATAACTCACAACACAGCTGGGCTTTGTGGCAGACTTTGGCAATGTGTGAGGTGGTGGGCAAGCGGCTGCCCCTTGGCTCCACAGCCAAAGCAAGGCCACCTCGGCTGGCAGTGTCAGCAAAGAGAGAGCAACTGCACTGCTGAAATGTCCTTTGATGAGGGAGAGAGGCAGCATTGTAGGCTAGCTCAGCAGAGAGCCATCTTAGCACCCTGTATGGGTGCTTTTCCCACCACAGGAGCCATACAGAGGAGCTTCAACTTTGCCACTCACAAGCCAGATGAGCCTCCTCCTCCAGCATTTTGGGTGGTGTAGCGTGGCTGTGCACAAGACACGGGGCTGACACACTATACCTTTATGAGGCACATGTGTCCCCGGCATTTGCAGCTGACCTGCTGGGTGCCCTCATTAATCAATTCATTACCCGTCTAATCGAACTGTTTTAGTGAAAAGCCAATTAAGCCGAGATGATTACTGTGGGGCAGCCGCCCCGATGCACTTGGTGCAGAGCTCACAAAGTCTGGAGGATGGAAAGTTCCTCCTGCAGAAGGCAACCTGGTAGAGGGTAAAAACCACTCCCTTATTTGAACTAAACCCAGAACTACTGATGCTGGCTGCTGCCCCTTCACAGGAACAGATTTCCCAGGATTGCTCCTCCCCTGTCCCAGCCCCATGCCGTTCCCTCGGGTCCTGTCGCTGTCCCCAGAGAGCAGAGCTCAGCGCCTGCCCCTCCGCTCCCCTCGTGAGGGAGCTGCAGGCCGCCATGAGGCCTCCCCTCAGCCTGCTCTGCTCTGGGCTGCACAAACCAAGGGACCTTAGCTGTTCCTCATACATATTCCCCTCCAGACCCTTCACCATCCTCATAGCCCTCCTTTGGACACTCTCTAATAGTTTTTTTGTCCTTTTCATACTGTGGTGCCCAAACCTGCACACAATACTCGAGGTGAGGCCGCAGCAGCGCAAAACAGAGAGAGACAATCCCTTACCTCAGCCAGCTAGCAGTGCTGTGCCTGATGCAACCCAGGGTAGCGTTGGCCCTTTTGGCTGCCAGGGCACGCTACTGGCTTATATTCAACCTGCCATCGACCACACCCCCAGATCTAATCCATGAGGTCACAAACCAGGGAGGATCAGGCTTTTGTGGTGTGAGCTAGGAAGGTGCCTGGTTGTCCATCCAGCTTTTCAGGATGAGTGCAGTGAATCCCACTCTTTCCACCCCTGGAGGGCCATGATTAAGCAGTCTAAGCTAATGGATTTGGGGTTGAGAGGAGGGTTGCTCTGCACCAGCAGTGCCACTCCACGTTTTCTCTGAGTGGGGATTTCCCCACACGTGTTCATAGATCAAAATTCCTCTTCCTACATCCAGGCTGTCAGAACCTGCGTGGTGACATTTTCATGTTGAAACAAACAACAAAGTCTCCCAGTAGCTTCGGTGGGAATAGCATTAAGCCTGATATGCCTCCCAGAGAGCTGCAGCTGTGTTTTGGTGCCCGTTCTGCACAAACACGTTGGGATCCAACATGTGTGCACCCCAGCTGTGCATATGGGAAATATTAATAATATCTTGATGCAAAGAGCTGGTGTTGTTGATGTTGCAACTGCTGGGGACAGTTATTTACAAGATGGCTGTGGAAGGCCTGACAACAGGCATTTAATTCATTTTAGCATCAGATTTTCAGAGCCTTGGTGTACGAAGATGGACTGAAACAAACTAGCGATCTCTAAATGAAATTTCTCTTTCGTTTCAGCATAAAATGGGAGGATGGCAAAGGGGAGAAAAAGAGACATTTTATATCCTCTCCTTGATTGTAATTCTCTGCCTTCAGCTAGATCAATATCACTTCTGCTAGAGATGGAGGCTGCTTTTGGTTTCCATGGTAATCTGGGTTGTTGGAGGCTTGCAGGCTCCATGAATCCCCAATTTATCAGCCTTCTAGGGTTTAATAATGGAGACCAGCAGTCAGGCTGCTTATGAATGGCACATGTCTTTTGGTCTGGGGGAAGGGAGGCGGGAGTGTGGTTTGTAGTAAGGGCTGCAGCAATTTGTTTCCCTGTCACTGACAGCTGAAGGGGGAGGAGAACAAGGGGAGGAGCAGCACATTAATTCTGGATGCACCAAAGGAATTTCTAGACCTTTTTGCTGCAATTATGGAAGATTTCCTCCTCTGGTCTCTTTTCCCTGAGCAACTTTGCTGAAGCAGGGGAAGAGAGCAACCTCACAGCCTGTCCTGTGTGACAAGGTAGGAGCTATAGACTGAGAACCCAAAGGCTCCAGCACTGCACGTTTCCTTCCTGTCCTGAGCCCTCTTTATTTCAGGATCAGCAGTGCATGAATGCCAGCAGGCTGCCATTGTTTTGGGTTCATTTTTCTTCCACTACTGATCCTACCACAATTGCCAGGCTGATCAGCAGAGCTGTCACTTGCTGTGCTACTCTCTGTGCATCTGCCAGAACTATCCAAACGTGCACCTCCATCCCCAGATTGCTGTAAGCTTCACTCCATGAATTAATTAGTTTTCTGGGATTGTCCTGGCTGCATGGCAATCACTGTTAGTCACTTCAGTAAGGCCACCTTTAGCTCATGCGGCCACGATCAACTCTGGGTGTTTCCATTGATTCTTATCTTTACTCTGATTTCTTCCCTATGATCTCATAGGGCAATCACAGTAAAGAGGCTAAAGAATAAATGGATGCATCTTGTCAAGACGCCAGTGCTCTCTCTTAACATGCACTCTGTTTCCAAACCATCCTCCAGCATTTAACCCAGCAAGAAGGAAAAGTTGGGTGACACAACAGAACACTGTTGCATGAGATGGGGACTTCTTGTTTTCCAATACATAAGCCAAGAACAGCTGCCAAGTGTTACATTCCACAGCTGGAAGCCAGTAAAAATATCTGTATTCAAGCTGTTCGAATCGCAAGGTATTTCAGGAATTAAAAAAGGTAGCCTTTATGGTCTGCAGGACCTATGTGAAATCTGCAGGGGTAGGGGAGGTAAAGAGCAAACAACTGCTGGGTTATTTCCCCTCAGGTCTTCCTGTTTCAGGGAGGTAAAGTAATGAATGCCGTTCTTCTACCTCCCATCTTGTGATGGCTTGTGGGAATATTACTGAGATTGCTGCACCATTTTGGCCTGAAATTAGGACTTTGTGGAATTTCAGAAATCACAGGCTTTTTTGCTGAGTACCAGGACCAAGGTGCAGCACCTATGAAGGTGCTGCTGTGTGCAGAGGAGCTGGCTGAGGCTGGAATGAAGAGCTGAGGAGACTCAGCCTCCTGGGTACACCACAAGCTCTTGGGTGACCACAGCCCAGCTCTTCATACTGTGCTCTCTCTAAAATGCAGATAAAAACCTCTGCTTTCCTTGCTGGGATGCCACAAAAATTAAATACTTCCATGACTGTGAGTTAGGCCATCGTTATGGTGATGAAGACCAGTGCTTACATTGCTGTCTGCCTGTAGCAATTTGGGAAGGTCACAATGGAGACAGCTCTTGACCTTCACAAAGGTCCACGTTTGTCATAAATGCATGATTTGGTTATTATAGCCTACATGATCTGTATGTGTATGTATATATCCTGTATGATCTGGATATTATATCTAAAAAGACCAGTACATTACCCCGCTGGAAAGTCAAGCAGTGCGAGCAACCTTCGGCTGCATTTGCTTGTAACACTGATGGCAGCCGAGAAAGAGGTGTTGTTACAGGAGAGCTCATGGCCTGGAAAACCTAACCACTCGGGAGTGGTTCTTCCAGTCCCAGGCTGGATTGCAATGGCCTCGTTATAGGTACTGTGCATGGGCAGTCCGGGCCAAAAGTGCTGGCGCTAGGCAGGAATAAAACACCTGCCAGCAGCAGACATGCGGTTTGTCTCAGCCTTCAGGCTTGGCTGCATCCATGCGTGTGGGAAGCAAACGGCACCAGGAGAGAGGAGAGCCGCTCCTTTCCCATTCTTTAGAAAGCGAAAATGTTTGCAAATGTAGCTGTAACAGGGTTAACGCCTCACATTCGCGAGGAACATCCCCCCTCTCCTCTCTCCACCCGCGTCCTCCACCACTCCCATGTCTCTGGAGACCCCGCCGCTCCCGCCCGGCAGCCCAAGTTGGGAGTTTCCATGGCAACTCGGCAGCTGGTGTCTAGACACTGTGAAAGATGCTTCGCAATGGAGCCGGGAGCCTGACTCCCTCGGCACCCCCTCCCCGCTGCCGTGCACCCCCAGCTCCGCTCCCCCCTTCCCACCCTTGCAGGATGCCGACGCACGGTGGGATTTCCGCAGTGCTGGGGACCAAAGGCACCGGGAGGGAGGGGAAGGAGGGGAAATTCCTCAGCCGCTGGCTCGGCAGCCTGACAAGGTGCAAAGGCAGCTGGGGCGCCAGATCAGGGGCTGGCTGTCCTCTGAGGATTGAGCAGGACTGGTGAAAGAGGTGGCTGTCTGAGCTTGGGCCAATGTTGTCAGCCATGGGACTGGCAGGAGTTGTTTTTCTTCTCTCTGCTGGCGCAAAGGAGGTGGGCAGGCATGGGCTGAAACAGAGATGAGGCGGTCCAGGAGTGGGAGGCCCAAAGTGCCATGTGTTGTGGCCATATTCACCTTTGTGTTTTAACCATAACAGGCCATGTCTTATCCCTCATCCCCAGTGTGTCCCATGTCCACTTCGTCTGCGGCATCTACGAGCACAGCACATATTACCCCCATTTCCCTGCTTCTTTCCTGCTTCTTTTCAGCAGTTACTGGGCAGCTTTCCTGGACCTCCTGCCTGCTACTTGCGGTGGGGACATCCCACCCCACCACCTTCTTGCAGGGTTTGCTGAGGGGATGCAGGTCTCCCAGGTGCCGTGTGCCCATCGAGACCCCCAGGGCTCACAGGGACCATGTAGCACCCTGGGTCCATCTGTAGCAAGTGAGGAGGTTGGGAGAAATTGTGCAATTCAGCCCCCTGGGCCAGGCACAGCCACTCATCTGAAATCCCCGACTGCTTCACTTCTCAGCATTTTGCTGGGCCAGCGAAAATCTGTCAGTTTTCAGAAGCAGCGAGCAGGAAGGGCGTAGGATTTTAGCACTGTATATGGCACATAGCAAGGCTGACTGCAATGGGCTAACTTGGATTGGGAAGGGAACTGCATAAGCAACAGCTCTGAACCCGAACTGCATCTTGTTTCAGCAGTCTCAGACCTACCATTGTCTGCCTGGAACTGGCTCCTGGCTGGCTAGGAGGACAGATGGATCGGGACAGATGAATCAAGCTGTGAAGCCTGGATCGAAATCTGGACCCAAATGTCGTTAAAACTAGGAGATGCTTAGGTCATGGATTTCAAATGGGGCCTTGCAGCATTCCTTACCCTCCAAAAAATGTCTCTAAACAGAGTCGTCTCTGGAGTAAATGAAGGCTGCTTATAACAGGGCAGCAAAACCCAGATTAATATTTGGAAGTAAATAGGAAGGGACCAGACGAGGCACAGGTTTTCAGTCCCATCTCTGGCCAAGCTGTGGCTGGCAGAGGGCGGAGGGGGGAAGGGGGAAGGATTGAGCATGGCAAAAGGACCCACATTGTGGCTGATGCGAGAGAAAGAGCAGCGGTTGAGGAGACATGGGCAATGCTTTAGCACAAAGGCATGTTCTAGCAGCACAATCAATATCAGCAATAATTATGCAAACAGTGGGAAAGCAGCAAAAGCAAAATCCCTGCATCTGTAGTAGAGTCCCAGAGTGTTTGTGCAATTTCTTTTATCTTGGCATCAGCTGTGGTAATTTAAAGATCTGCAGTGGAACAGAGAGGAAAAGGAAAACAAAACCCAAGCCACCAGCCACAAAAGAAATGATCAGCAGAGAGGTTACTGCTACTATGGTCATAAGCTGATGTCTGCTCTGATTTAATTAATCTTGGCAAGTCAGACGGGAGCTGGGCAGGTCCCAAGAGACAGTGTTTTACCCGGAAATCCACTCAACCTAATTTCTCTAATGTAGGGCAGTGGAGAGACTTGGAGAGGAGCCTGCACGCTCAGCCATTAGAGCGCAGCATAGGCAAAGGCAGCTGGAAGTGCCACCATCCAGCAATACTGCTGCCTGCGTGCCTGCCTCAGCTTTACAGCAACCAGAGCTGCATATGTTTTAGGCATTTGCTCACCAGCAGGGCTCACAGATATCATTCTCGCCCTTTCCAGGAAATACGTGGAGTGCTGAGGGGCAGGAGCTCTCCAAGACCCTATTTCAGCATGGATCTGTAATTCATTTCTGTATCATTTCTCTTCCGTGGGCAAGGCACAATTCCCTGTAAGGTACCTGTTGGAGCTGTAGGTTTGAGGCACCTCTTGACAAAGGCCCTTAAGCTGGGAAGCAAACACACTTCAGCCTCTCCCACCAAACAGCTCTGTCCCTGAAGCACTTGCACAGTCGCAGCCTAAGGTTTGTCTGAGACTGCCCCAAATGTTTCTCAGCTCAAGGCTGCCCCAAATGTTTCTCAGCTAGAGGCTGCCCCACCTAGCGTGCTGGAATGAAGCAGGTTTGGTGGCAGCTCAGCTCGCGGATGCTCATCGCCAATGCCAAATTATCTCATGCTATAGGATGATTTGGACTGAGGAAATCGCCATAGATTTATTTAGAAAGATTGAAACACAGGTTGAAACTACTTAATATTACATCTCAGCCTTCCCTCCTGTATCATTTCTTCAATGCATGCATATATTGTTTTCTCATTTTTTTGAGCCTGGGCCCTTCTTTTTGCTTTGTCTCTGTGGCTGCGATGCTCTAGAACAAATGTGTATGTCTGCACCGATGCTAGACACCTTCGTTTGATAGACATGGGTGTTCCCTGTCTGCAACTCCTCTTGTCCTGAAGTAGGCGTCTAAATAGGTTAGGTTAATAGTCTTAGAAATGTTGTTTATTTCCACTGCTTGGAAAGGGAGCACAGGGTGAGAAGACCAGCTGGAGATGTCTGTGCGTAGATGCCTGAACTTAGGTAAGATGCCTGTTATCTTCCACTTCAACTTTCCCGTTTCGTGATCTCTCTGTGCTGCCCCAGTCCAGGTCTATCTTAAGAGATAACTCACTGTCTCTTTCTTGTTCTCTCCCTTGCAAGTGGACACAGGGTACCCTCATCTTGCAGAAGGAGATCTCACAAAACTGGTGCATTCAGAAGGGGGCAGCTTTAGATACGTGAAAATTTGTCTACCTGGGAATGACATGTGGTTGTGCCTCAAGCAGGAGACAGAACGCTTCACATAAATGCCCCGAATTCTCACTTGCTTTCTTGTCACCTTTTACACCTACTCCAACAAAGTGCAAGGTGAATGTGCAATGCCAAGGCTGTACAGTTTTATCTGTGAACTGTACCTGTCCGCTACAAACCAACAGCTGTGACAGCCCCGAGGTCAAGGAAGTGGGAAATCAAACCTAGTATCAGGTAAAAAAACAATGTAAGAAAGATCCTCTCTGATCTATGAAATCCCCCAGGATAGCTATATAATAATCTCCCCAGGGACACCTAACAGCCCTTTTCTGGGACGCTGAAAACTAGGATGGAGAAAACCCTGGAGACCATGCTGCAGAAATAGCCTGCATCAAACAAACTGGTGAAGGGTGAGTCAGACAAACTGTCTCACCTCTTCTTGTGAATCAGAAACTGCTATTAGCTGGCCCTGATGTCAGTAGGGTTGTGCTACCATGCTCCCATTGCACAGAGAGAATCCTCTTCTTTCACTGCTATGATTTAGCAGTGCCACAGCTTGAACTTCATTTTTTATGCTGGGTTGTTTATCCTTTGTGATGTTACCTCTTTCTGAAGTTCATTACAGAATAATAACACCAGGTTGCTTCTTTTCCCTTGTCCTAAAGATCAATGAAACGATGCTAAAGCTGCTAGGAAGTAAGACAAAGCTTAGTGGCAGCAGGGTGCACCTCTGTGTATGAAGCACCCTCGCTGCTTCAAAACCATGCAAAAAAAAAAAAAGAGAAAAAAAAAAGAAGAGAAAAAAAAAAGAAAAGAGGAAGAATGGCTAGCTGAATTTTGCTTGATAGTTCTCATCAGAAAGGTAGACCACTTGTTTATATTTGGGCCATCCATGGAGGTGAAAATTGGCTTGACTTTGCCATGTGTCCAGCGTTTGGGTTAGCAAGGCTTAAATGTGTTGTGAAGTGACTTCATAGCCTTTCTGCTGCTCCTTGACCTCGGAGTCAGTCCAGGCTATTTCAGCCATGGCAGATGTCAGTGCAGTCTCTGCCTACCACCAGCTGCTCCCCAGAGAAGAGCAGCGGGAGCAGCAAGGCTCCTCTGCCAGCCAGGAGCCTCTGGGTGCCACGGGCATTCCCTGGAAATCAGATTTGTCGCTGTGGCGAGCCAACAGGGAACATAACATGGCAGAAGGTCATGTTTCAGTCTATCTGCTTATCCTAAGAGCAAGAACAGCGCAGGAAGCACTGTGAGTAATTCCGTGTTGCTCTGAGATTGCCAGCTCCCCCACTTTGAATGCAACCAGGTTCCTGCCCATGTCACTAGGACAACTGTCAAGAGCCTACTACTGAAGGAGCAAGACCCCAGTTTTAACTGCTGTTGAAATGGGGGCATCTGTGTGACCTAACCCTCTAT
Organism: Anser brachyrhynchus; assembly: GCF_964034855.1. Lineage (NCBI taxonomy): Eukaryota > Metazoa > Chordata > Aves > Anseriformes > Anatidae > Anser > Anser brachyrhynchus. The sequence goes on from NC_137694.1 coordinate 98,128,784, forward strand.
ATTATTTGGCCAAGGCTCTCAGTATAACAGCAGGTATTCAGGTCCTCCTGGTGTTATTCAGGTCCTCCCAGTGTCTATCCCTGTGCTAGCTGCATTAGGGGCCTTCTGTTGTGCTGTCTTGAAGAGGCTTTGGGGAGTCCTGGCTAAAACCTGTGCAGGTTTTCACTAAGAAGATGAAGAAATTTTTAAATATAGTGAAATGCAGTGGCTGGGGTTTGTGTTCATTAAGCTGTGTTGCTCATCCTTTGTTGATCTTTCATTCGTCTTGCATTCATGTATGGGAAAGCAGACATTTTGTCTTACTAGGATCTCTCAGAGCCTCCTAGCAAAGCTGCTGGCTAACAATAGTCTTCTGGCCTACATTTAGGTGTGGATGGTCATGCATACTCTCAGCTCCATAATTCAACACGTGTCCTGCTACAAACACCTTGGAGAAGAGCAGGATTAAAAGGATTCCCCTCCCTCTGCAGAGATTCAATCATTCAGGAAAATTAACCAAACTGGTGCAAGTTAGCCTGCTTTGCCTTCCAACTATAATTGGATCCTATTTTAATCAATAACCTATTTTGGTTTTGGTTCATGGTTGTAGCTGTACTATATATAGAAGGAGTCTTTGAATATAATTCTGTTTTGCTGCTCAATGTCAAGGGAAAGCAAGTGCACAGCTTTTGCTGACAGGGAATTGCAGGTGCAGGGGCTCAGGGCATGGTATTGGGTGATAGAGTTGTTCCCACAGACATTTTGTAAAATCAGCAGCTGGTGTTCGCTAAGACAAAAAGTATGTGAAGGTCCAGAAGTAGAGCAGTTAATGTAGTTGATTCAGGGTAGCAAGTTACACTCTCCTCAAAGGTGATCCGTATGGAAATGGTGCATAGGAAGGCATATAAATGAGCGGCTAAGGAGTGGAGGGGGACAGGGAAGTGAGAATTGCAGCACCTACTGGCAGTGCTGGAAGCAAATACAAGCCTGCCATCTGATGGCATCGAATGGACCAGGCAAGGATGTATAAATGGTCTCAGTCAGGAAACGTTCACATCCCAGTTAGCAATCTTACTAATGCTAAACATGGGTGTGAGGATGCTAATCCTCACAAACTAAACATTGGCATGTGAACATGAATATTGTTAAGCTGACAGCATGGGCCATGGTGTGTTTTTTGAATATGCCAATTAGCTTTGCCCCAGACAGCTCCCAGACACATCCACCCTTGTTCTGGGGAGCCATATGGACATGAGCCGTGTGGTGCCAGCTGGCCTCAGGGCCAGAGAGCAGTCCCTGGCCCATTTTATTTGCTGGTACAACATAATCTGATAGCCCATCACAGAAGCCAGGAACTGGCTGGTTCAGAGAGGCTCCTGAGCCCACCATGAATGACCAGGAGAGGTCCAGTGATGCTATGGAGGTATATCAAGCTCCAGCACTGAGGTATGTGACATACCAATCTTGTGCTCCATCCTGCACCACCCAGCCCTTTTGCATTTGCTTCTTTTCTCCATTTTTTATCCCAAATCTGGAGTAATGCTGCTTGCTTGACTTCTCCACAGTGTGTGGGGGGGTTGAGGGGTAGGCAGTGAGGAATGGGGAGAAAAAGGGATATAGAGCAGACCAGCCACTCCAGTGCACTAAACCCTTGTGCATTATTCTACTGGCTGAACCATCACCTTCACTTGCGAAAACCAGTCCACACGGTGCACAGACCTTAGTGGTGCTTCTGAAAGAGGGTCAGGGACACGCCAGCGTAGCCTGATCTGAAGAGGATGAGAGCTGGTCAGCAATAATTCAGAAACAAATAAGGGGGCATGGTGTCTTAGGCTGGATGAGCCCAGCAGCAAGATCATTCCAGCTTGAGTGGTGCTCACTCAGTTTGCTTTGTCCCTTCTGGCTGTCCCAGTACTGATTCCCTGTCTGGTTCTTTGTTGTAGGATTGCTACTAGAATTCATTTTAATATGCAAACAGTATGCTGGCGCAAGGTGTCTGACTGACAGGCAGACCCAGCCTCAAGTTACATCCATTGCTTCCCCCTGGGGCAGCTCTGCCTTTGAAAGGAGAGCCCAGAAAACTGGAGACAGTGACAGCCTCCTGGGCCCTGTTCTTGAAGGCATAAAGACATTTCTCTAGACCTCTGTTTGGTGTAAGAGAAGTCTGAATTACAGGTTATTATTATTTTTTCCTTCTGGGTCTTGAGAGCTTCAAGAACTGGCAGAATTTTTTCTTCATGACCTCTTTAAGACTCAGCTGGGAGGGCCAGTAGCAGAAATTAGGGGGCACCAGTTCCATGGTGGTTGGCACAGCCGGTGGGTTCAATAAAAAGGTAATACAGGTATCTGATCTGGCAGATTTTAGCACATAAGCCAAGAGTTTCATCAGTACACGTGATGAAATGAATGATGGTTGCCAGCCACATCAGCAGGGAACTCTGCTTGGGGATCTGGGCAGCTCCTTCCAATTACACATGGTTTCTGGTGGGGCTGGAGGCATTTTGGGAGAGCCCTGTGCTCGTCTGCTAGGCTGAGCCCTGGCACGTTCTTCCCATGCCACAGAGATGCCAGGAACTGGGAGACCTGGTCACTTTGGGAAGAGAGAAGCCTGAAGCCATGCAGTTTGTCATGCAAGGGCTGTGTGCATGCGCAGGATGCTGTAAATCATGGCTGACTAACCCTGGACCGTCTCTTTCCCTACTAGATGCTGTAGAAGAAACCAAACCTACTGAAAGTGCCCAGCAGGAAGAGGTGAAAGAAGAAGAGAGCAAGGCGGACCAAGAAAATGCCTGAACATTAAGAAATGACTCCCCGTTGCCCCTCCCTCCCTCCCCCTATCCTCTATCCTTCCTTCCCACCCCAATCTCGATCTCCCCCCTTCCTGCTCACATCTGTGAGCCTGTCCGTCCCTCTCCCATTCCCACTTAAACCCTTTTTCTCTCTGTGTGGCAAACATTTAAAGAAAAAAAAAAGAAAAAAAAAAAGCAGGAAAAATCCCAGTCAAACAGTGTGGCTTAAACATTTCTTTGTTTCTTGGTGTTGTTATGGCGAGTTTTTTGGTAATGATGATCCAATCATTTTGGGAAAATTCTTGCACTGTATCAGAGTTCTTTGACCTGGCGCGTGCGTGTGTCTGTCTGCCCACCACGAGCGCTCTCTCTCTCTCTCTCTCTCTCTCTCCTCTCTCTCTCTTCTCCAAGTGTGTGTGTGTGCAATGTTCCGTTCATCTGAGGAGTCCAGACTTACCGAGTGAGTTAAAACAAAAGCAAAACAGGAAAAAAAAAATAATAATCCTTTTCTTCCTTTTTCAATGTGATGGAATGAACGAAAGAAAAACAAACAAACGAATGAAAAATAATACCAAACCCCAGTTTGTTTTCAGAACTAGAACAAAAAAAATATGTGCCAATTAGCGTAATGCTTGGCTCCAGGCTCCTTTTTCAAACTGAACAATAATTATAATAAATGAGAATAATGATCATTAACACCGCCGTGTCGCATTTCTATGCTGCCGTACACCCTCTGGCCTGCGTACACAGACCGGTCTTGGTGGGCCTCTTGTTGCGTGGCCCTGCTCTGCTCCTCAGCCACTGCTCCGCCACCGGTCAGTGACTGTCCGCTCTCCCTGGCATCACCAAGGGGATTTTTAGGGGACCTCAGGCTTGGATTTTGAGTGAGGCATCAGCACAGAGTGAGGCGTTAAAGTAAATAACGGAAGTAGCAAAATTGGTCTTGGGAAAGAACAAAACAAGTGCCCCTCTAGGAGGCCCCTAGGTCCTGATTCAGAGGAGCATGGCGACCTCGGAGCAGCCCCACGGGTCCCAGCTGAGGCACCAGCTTTGGTCCATGCTGAGGCCCTGAACGCCCCCGGCCCCTGCCAGGGGATGTACTAAGGGCCAGGAGGGGCCCCACTGGTCCTCACCCCTCTGGGCTGGTGTTGGAGTTGTTGAGCAACGTGGTGTGGTCCTCCAAAACTGTTCTGTTTGGCAACAGGAATCGGGCCAGTGCATTAATAGGTGTGCAGCCAGGGCACGGTCTGGTGGCGTAAGAGCCAGCTGACAGCGCTTGGAGAAATCTCTCCGTCCTGCTGCCTAGCGAAACCTGGGTTTATTCACCCAGCTCTGGTGTGGGCCTGGGTTTTAGCTATCATTTACGGCCTTCCCCTGCAGCTGGCTGGAAGTGTAGCCGAGGCCTGTCACGGCGGCATTGCACCACCTCGTGAACCTCCACGGCCACGGCCCACGGGGTACAAAATTGTCCCTGATGCCCACTGAGCACCTGCCGGGCCCAGGCTCTCTTGTTGAGAGCAAACATTTCATGTGTATTAAGGTGAAAAATTCTTTTTAAAGCCTTTTCCTAAAAGCTCGATTAAGGCCCAAGTTTTTCCACATGTTTTTCCACAGTTATTGCAAGGTTCCCTGGCTGCATTGGCAACGACAGCCAGCGTACTCCACAGTATTCCCATAAATACAGTTGGCAGGACCAGGAATAAATTGGCCTCCCAGCGATATCACCAAAAAATGGGTCTTCTGACTGCCCCAGAGTCCCTTTCTGGCCGATGCTCGGAGCAGCAGCCCCGCAGCCTTCGGAGGGCTGGCCGGCCCTCCCTGCCCGACTCCTTTCTTCTCCTCCATCTCTTTGTTGGAAATAGGGAGAAAAGATGAACGGTGTCTCCTCAGAGAGGATTGCTTTGAACGTAGACCGCTCACTGGAAGTGCCATCAAAATGCGCCAGGATTCTTTTCCGTGCGCTTCCTGGCCTTGTGTGGAAATAAGAGAGAGAGAGAGAGTGGGAGGATTAAAAAAGAGAGGGAAAGAGAGAGTGGGAGAGAGATTGGACAGAGATTTTAAAAAACAGGGATTAGAGAGAGGAGGGAGAAAAAGATTTTAGAGCGGATAGATGGATGATAGGGAGAGAGAGGGGAGTATGGCTAGAGTAAGAAAGGTTAGAGTGAAAAAGATGAGAGAGAGACAGGAAGAAATTAGGTAATATGGAGCAATAGGTGATTGATAGAGATAGTGAAACGTAGCTAGCTAAAGTAGATTAGACAGACTCAATAGGTAGAAAGATGGGCTGACTGACAGATAGGTATTGTGTCATACTTCATAAACGATATATATGCTAATATTCCCATGTCATGATGGGTAGTAAACCCTGAGACACCTTCCAGCCTGACCTCAATTCAGCAAATGTAGCGCGGACATCAGGCATTGCTTGGACCGTATGTCAGGTCTCACGAGCCTGCCCGTCCCTGCCGTGGGCGCGGCAGGGTGGTGTATGGGGAGGGACACAGGGGCTGAGGCGAGGGAGGAGAGGCGCAGAGTATGTTTGCTGTTCGTAGCACACCGGGTGCCCGGCCGGGAGGTTGCAGATGCCCCGTGTCTCTAGCAGTGAGTGCATGGAGAGAACTGAGGTTCAGCTCTCAGGATCGGTGGGAGAGGTGTTTGGGAGGAGGCAGGAAGGAGGGAGCACAGCTTTTATTTGGCCTCATCTCCTGTCATGACCATTTAAAAGGGCTTTCTTAAGGACTGTCTTGTCCGTGTCTGCAAGGACCGCTTGGTCTCCCTGCTCTTCTGACTTCAGATCCCAAATCTTTCATCTTGCCTCCATTCCATTATTAGTATTTTTTACTTTAGAAGGAAAAGAAAACTGCCTCTCGTGTCCTTCTGGACATAAACCTTCCTCCCTCCTTGATAAACAGAAGCATTTTTCTCTCCCTGGGGACATTTTCTCTTTGCATTTCGCATGTTGCCTCCCCCTTGGCTGATGGCTGGGGCATCGCGTGTGTTTTGCCACCATTTGTAAGAACATACTTTGCCATGTTGCTTAGAGAACAAAGGGTTGGGTTTTGTGTTTTGTTTCTCCCCCCCACGAAGAGAACGGGGTATGTGGTTACCAACTGCAAACCTAAAAAATCCAAATACTAATTCCTCTCCCTTGGTTCCAGTTTAAAATTACTGGCTGTAACCAAGCACCCCCCCTATCTTTCTTATTGTACCACGTCCTGATCCTGCCAGAGAGTCAGGGCAAAGAGAGCGTGAGAGAGAGCACACAGACAAACCCTTGCCTTGAGCATGGGGTGGTTTAATGTGTAGTACACAAGATTTGTATAGGAAGCTGGGCTGTCTTCAGGGTACAGGAAGAGAGCAGAGAAAAGCATTTGGATTTCCTTGAGTTGCCTCTTCAGCCAGATTTTTAAAGGCTGAAAGGAAACAGTACAAAGGATGTAGCATGGGACGGAAATTGGAAGAAGAACAGGGTTATTTGAGGAACAGTTTTTCTAGCAGGGTATCAAGTGAGCTAAGAGCAGCACAAGAGGCAGGAGATCCCAGAAGTTAAGAGGGGAGCAAAGAGTACCCAGCCGAGTAGCTGGAGTTTTTCTACTACTGCTCCTGATGCAACAACCAACACGAATTCCCTAGGGAGTATGTATCAGTTCCTCCTTCCCGGAGGAGTATCTCTCTTGCCTGGAGGTGTCTGTGGTTGTTACTTTATGCATGGTGAGGGAAGAGGATGTCAGAGTGACTCCTGCTGGGAGGACGGTTCCTGACCTCACGTACAGTGCTGAGTCCAAGAGGGGCTGTTTTTATGCCTCTGTAGTAAGATATGCTAGTGACCCACACCTATACCGCATGCTCCTAACAGCTGTAGGCCAGCTCTTGATATTTCACCTCATTAAGCCTTGGAAAAGTGTAAAGAAATCCAAGCCGTAACCCCTCCACCCCCATTCCATCAATGCTGCAAATCATTTGCGTGAATTTGGTCTGATTTGTGGCATCCACGGACTGTCTGCACTGGTAGCATATAAAACTCACAGCCCTTGCAACCATTGCATCAGCCAAGAAGCTCCACCGTGAGCTGCGATCCAAAGGGAGGAGAGGTGCATCCTGCTGGGATCCCTTCAGACCCCGTGTTTTCCAGCCCCAAACCCTAACGCAGCCCTGTGAGAGGCCTCAGTTAGAAGGAACCCACCTATGGTGACTGCACGAGTACCATCACTTGGGGAATGTGTTACTCTAAAGGAAAGAAATGGCCATGACCAGAGGAGAGGGGGTTAGAAAGGAAGAGAAAGAAGGAAAAAATAGAAGGAAGTAGCTCATACCAAACTCCCCACGGGTCACAGTTTTTTCCTTTTTTCCTGCACTCTGCGAGTGGCACATGGTAGCATGTGAGGCTTTTTGTACCGAAGGTCTGGTGTTTGTCGTAGGTGTCTTAGGAGGGAAACGGAGCAGCTGTGGTTTGCAGAGGTGGAAGAAAGGGTCTGAGTGAATGTTCTTGCAGTCCCTGTTGGCCAAGATGTCCATTTGGTGACCACCCGCAGCTCAGTGACATGGGGCGGTGGTGGTGGGGTCCTCTTCCAGGCCTGTGCTCAGATCCCCTGCTTTTCTGCATTGCCACATTAGCACTTTCACTGGATATTTAGAGCACCTCAGGACTGGTTCTCCTCTCGCTCACACTGGGGTAACTCAGGAGTCACTCCACTGGAACCAGTGGTGTTAATCTGGTGTGAAAATAATGCGAGAGGAGGATTCATCTCCTCGGGGGGGGATTTTCCAGGTCCCCGAGGGGGAAAAAAATCAATGGGAGTTACATGTCTAACTGCCACTTGTGCCTGTGAAAGTCTGCCCCTTATCTACCCATATGTATATAGGGTACAGTTTTCAGAATAACCTAAGTGACGTGGGTGCTTAAGATTATGCATTTTGTTGGCTTTCAACAAGGCATATGCTCCTAGGGCCCAGATCCCAGAGGATGTCCAAGATCGTCCTTGCAGCAAATTGGGGGGCTCAGGCCTAAAATTCTCCAAAGGTTTTTTGAAAATGGAGCTTCAGATCATGAGTCGTTTAGGTGGTCCTGAAAACACTACCCTCTATCCATTCTTCAGGGTGTTGATCTCAGGTCATGTGTGAGCCTGCATTCTTACTTACAATGCTTTATTACTACATTCCTCTGTTGAGCAATACTTGGAAGAAGAGGTGAAGGCCGAGATTTGCAGAACAGGCTAGTGACCGAGTGGCTCACATCTCGAGTGCCCGATTTAGAGACACCTTACTGGGGCCCGATCTGCAGGTCCCCCATATGACCCAAACATCACAATTCGTGTATTACACACTCAGAACCACCGGTCACTTCCCAAAATCCCAGCCCGAGACCTAGACTGCTCTCACAAAAGAAAATCCTAGGATAGCCGTTCATCTAATAGCTTGGTTTTTCTGCTCATGCCTGTTCCCAATGAACAAAACACATCCCTATGCATCACCTAAGCCCTATTTTGAGGAGTTACACTGGCATACAGCTGAAGTAACACAGTGGTAAATCAGGGCCTGAAGAAGAATGCTACAGCCTAGAGAGTATAAAGAACTGTGACTTGTCTGGAGGCTAATAAGAGCAGAACTTGACAATTAGAGCGGCCCATTTCCGATGCTCTTGTGTGAGGATCTGGAAAGAGTCTCTCACTCATTGTACTTGTGCATTATGAATGTGTCCATCTGCAGAGATCTAATGTACACATATGTCCTGAATATTGTCCTAAGGTTGCAAGCTTCGAAACTGAGCAGAAAACATTCCCAAGAAGTGAGAATAATACAGATGTCTGTATTTGAAAAATTGGTTCAAATAAAGTCTCTCACTTATAAATACGTGTAGTTGCGTGCAATTATTTGCTCCTGGAATAGAAGTTTCTCCCTTGTGTGGATTTACAGTGCTTTTATGAAAGATCTCGTTCCATTTTCCCTTGACCTTCCCAGTCAAGTCATGTTACTGTGGAAAGAAATACCTTCTACTTATTCTCTCTGGGTAAAAAGCTATGTTAAAATGGCAGGGTTATGTAAAAGGCCTGGTATGTGTTACTGCTTTTAAATATCTATTGAGGTAGAAGACATAGGCCTGATGCAAGATGTGGTCTCTCCATGAAGAAGTACTAGATATTTTTATAATAAGAAACAGATATTGCCACAGACTCTCTTGACCCAGGAAAGGCCAGTGTGCGGTTGTCTGGACACTCCCTGAGACGTGGCTGAACCAAGAAAAGCTGTGCTTTCGGCACCACTTATCTGCACAATGGCCACAGCAAAATGCTGGGTCTGGGTAAGGGAATTTGCTGGCACATACAAATGGCGATGTGAATCACCATTAGGGCGAGCACCCAGCAGGTTTAAGGAAAAGCGAGTACCACACCTTTTAGATAGTCAGACAATCTGGAAAACTTTTTTTTTTTTTTCATTATGCAACTGTACCTAAAGGTATCAAATTCCTTGCTGGATTTAAAGCTTCAGTAGTTCATTGGAAAAGTACAGAAGCTTTTGAAATAGGAACATATATTTCAGCACCTAGGAAGCCCCACCAAGTTCTTCCCTTCAGTATCAGCTTTGGGTCAAGCACAATGAAACACGAACAGAGCAGCGACTGCTGCCCAAGCTGTGCTAGGCTGTTGCCTTTAATGCTGTTCTGTGTCTGTCAGCAGCTCAAGAGGAGAGCTGAAATCAGACATTTTTATCTCATCTATTCATCGCAGGAAGCTCTGCAACCACGATTTAGAAATCACATGCAACTCATCTCTGAAATACAGCAGCTGGCTTAGCAAGGGCCCAGGAAAATTCCTGATGGGGCTCCAAGGAGCTGCCTGGGAAACAGAGCAGACCTCAGCATCTCGCACGGGCTCTGGACAAAGTGCCAATTTACAAATGAAAATGACACAATTAGATGTCTGTATTCTTGTATGTAATCATCAGTTGCCCTGTGGCTTCTCCAAAAAAGGCGTGGACTCCAGCTTGTGTGCAAACAAATATTTAGCATTCGAAATCAAGTGGTTTCAATTAGCCACATAGCTTGATTGCAGGGCTCAACCCTGGCAGATTGGTTGTGCTTCAGTGGGGTGAAACACCTGTACAGGGGCAGCCAAGGGCCTCCCTCCGAGTAAATGGCAGCTTTTCTGTAACTTCTGCAGGGCAGGAGTGAGCAGACGCTTTTCTGTCTCCACAGGTTCCCAGAGGCCTGGCTGAAGGCATTTCAGCCTTCCAAAGCCCCCTTGCACTTCTCTGTGTCATGCTAGGTGTTGATTTCTTGTGGTTTTGGTCAATACCAGCAGCTTCACAGCCGCCTGGCCACCTTCACTGCCCTGCTGAGGTCACCAGCAGAAGACCAGTGCCCCTCCTGCCATCGCTCACATTTCCAAGTCTGCTCTCTCTTACACAACAGGCAGCCTGAAGCGCCCTGTAATGGACATTTACAGCCCCCTAACCGGTTACACTTCGCCCTGTGTTACCGTCGCGTGTGGAGCTGGCATCCGGACTGACAGGGGCTGCTGCCCTCTGAAGAGGCGCACAAAAAGCCAGACAAAGGAAATTACGCACTTCTGCACCTAGGGCCGCTTTCGTTTATGAAAAATGAAATTATTTTTTTTCTCCATGCTTATTAAAGAGGAAATAATTTTCATCTCGCTTGGCACGGAAGGGTGAGCATGAATAATAGAAAGGCAAGGAGGTAAAAGCTTGGTCCTCTCAGAGGAGCGCCGCTGGATCTGTAGGCAGGGTTGGCAGGGGTGGTAGCTTGCACCAGGCAGCTGCAGGAACAGACGGGCCTTGGGGGGCTTCAACTCTGTAAATAAACCGGCCCACAACCCAAATTACAAGCTGGAAACAGGTAGAAAGGCAGTGCTTTGAGCTTAATTTAATTACGGTAATTGATGAAAGGAGTTATGAGTAAAATGTAATTAGGCTTGCGGGAGCCACGGGCGGATGCTAGGCCGGGGAAGAGATAAGAGACGCTATCTGTGGAGGGAGAGAGGGAGGGTGGTGCGGGCCGCCCCTGGCTAGGCAGCACGGGAAGGTTAGCTGGGCTGAAGTGAAAACTGTGGGTGAGACCTCTGCTGAGCCTACGATTGCTCTTTGTTATCATTTTCTCTTGAGCTCATCATCTTCTGAAGGATTTTGTGGCCATCCTTAGGACCCCCCCCCACGGAGAGGAGCCGCCAGTTTCTCTCACTGGAGGAAAAGTTTAATGCAGAGGGCTCGATTTTCCCCTGCACACCACGTCTGCCCATCCTTGACCATTTATCTACGCACATTCAGTCTGAGGTTTGGGTTTTGATGAGCCCCATTCACCTCCTCTCTGTGCTCATGTGCTATGCAGGGGCAGGTTGAGTGTGGGTGCTGTGGGGCAGGGCCCTCTTCCTTGTGTTTCTTCTCAGTTTAGGGTGGAATCTAGCATTTTAGGAACAACACCAGCAAACACTAAGAAACTGCTAGGTTTAATGGTGGTGCAAGGGGGTGTCTGGTGCTGGTGGCTGAGGAAGGGTGGCTCTTCCTCCTCGCCACCACCAGACACGGCCGGGCAGCTCCTCTCGCCAGCCGGGAGCCCATTAATAAGGCTTTCCAGCTTGTCACTTCCACGCTGAATCCTTTGAAAGCCACGCTCCTCTGGGCCCATTAGAGGGAGGAACTGTCTCTGCCGAAACATATGGGGCTGTCAGGCTCTGTCTGGCTGCTGCTCTGAAAGCTGCCGCCGCTCTCGCTGTTTGCTGACTGCGGGGGAAGCTGTCTGGAGGCGGCGGTGTTGGGGACGGGGCTGGGGGAAGGTGACAGGGTAGCTGGGAAGGCTGCTGGGACGAGGACACGGGGCTAAAAGCCAGCTGGAAGGCTGCTGGGTGCTCAAGGGGAGCTGGCATGCTGTGGGTGGGATAGCGGGGGGCTGAGGATGACTGGGGTAAGTGAATATTGGGTTGGTGTGTTGGGACAGGCTGAGACCTGACTGGGTTTGTGCGGGGAAGGAGATGACTGCAGCACTGGGTGGCTGTGGGGATGGTGTGGAAGGGATGGTTTGGAGAGGGGGACGGTCACACTGGGCTGAGAGCTGCTGGGTGCATTCCTGACACCGCCTGGATGCCGCTGGAGCCTCTCATTAAGCAGCACGCCCACCCCCCTCCGCTCCATTTGCAGAGATTGAAGAGGATTTAATGGAGTCCCTTGACTTTTTCTTCTGAAATATTCATGGGTTTTAGCAGTCCATTTCGTGCTCACCTCCTCCTCCATTAGAGAGCATCGAGGAGGGACTGGGTGGAAAGTAGGCTGCCGTGGAGCCGGGGGGGCAGACGAAGGGACCCGAGGCTCTGACCAGAGACTGCTGGGAAGCGATCCTCTCGTGGGCTGCTCCCTGTCCTTCTCGCCAGGCCCTCAAAGTGGCTTGAAAAGAGCCCAGGGCAGCATGCACAGGGAGGTGATTAACACAGTGGGAAAGGAAGGAAATCAATTAGGCAGGGAGTGCTACCCAGAGTTGCTGCCCCCCGACCCTGTTGCAGACATACGGCCCATGCCTGTCTCCCTGCCCGTCTTCATCATCTGCTGGGAGCTCTGCAGGCATTGCACAAGCTGACGAAAAATGCCTGGAGGCAATTAGTCCCCTCCTTGCCTCTGCACGAATGCTGTGCTCGGATACAGGGAAATCCAGAGCTTTGGCGAGACAATGCAGATGTGTGCTGTATTTCGGGTGCTGCATACAGCAAAGATCCCACAGGGAAGAGAGGGTGCCGTAAGTAGTGCCACTGCACTCTGCTGTAGGAAGTGTCCCAGAAGATCGGGGCCAGATGGGATCTCTTGTACAAAGCAAGAGCAGCCAGACCTCACAGCACATCACACCGTGGCATAAAATAGATCCTACTCAGGTGTGCTTATTTCCATTTCATTGTTTTCTCCCTCTCCAATCTGACATTTTTTCCAAACCTGCTAGATACTAAAGCAGGGCTCGAATAGTCCAGCTGGTATGACCTCACCCAAGTCCCAGAGCCAGATATTGTTAATATTTTGGGGGGTAGGGAGAGGTGCAGCTCCCTGTTCCACATTTACACATCTTTTCCAGCAGACGTACTCTCAAAGCTTGCCGCTGGAAGTCGTAATGAAGTATTATCAAGGGTCTCACAGACTACAGTCAGATCTGGAGGGTGCCCTAAGAGAACAGATTCTTGCTCCAGCAGCGCTATCACAGCAAAAGTACCAGAGGAGCTCACCCCGGTGCTCCAAAATCTGCCTGGCTTCTCCTTGCATTAGGACTTGGATGCATGAAAAGAGCACAGCCTTGATGCTACTGAGTTGTTCACCTGGGATAACAGAGACAGAAAGCAGGGGAAAGCAGGATTATAAACTTACACATTCATCTGGCTTCTCCCTGATCGATTTCTTTTTTTTTTTTTTTTTAAAGGAAGATGCAACAGCATTGATTTACCCTTACTCTCAAAACACTCATCAAGCTGCTTCCCCTTCCCTCCCCATCACACACATACACACACACGTGTGTCCCAGGAATCAGATGTTTGTGTAAGTGCTTGCAGGATGTTCCCCATCTTCCTGAAATGATAATCAGCGTGCCTAGAATCAGCTTAATTACTAGGTATTCATCACACGCCCACAGGCTTTGCCACGGCAGCTCTGCACAGCATTGCTGTGAATGAGTCTGCATGTTTTTACCCCGCTGCCAAACGGTGCTCATGATCAAGAGCCGGAGCCCGCACATCCGAGCTGGTGGGCTGTCTGTTATTTAGGTATTTGTGGGCAGGGAGAAGGAAGTTTTCAAAGCAGTGGCAGCTAATCAGCAGATGCGGAGCATCTCAGGTTTAAGCATGCCTCACCTTTCAGTCTCTTTTCTTCTAGCCCTGTCTTTGCTGTCCCATGGATCCCTTCCAAACACAGACCTTGTGGCTCGCAGCACCCCGGGCTCTTCTGGGCTTGGTCTGTGCCCATCTCTGGAGCCTGAGCTGAGGCACCCACAGCTGTGGCACCACTCAGTCTCGTGAGCACAGCCAGGTAGGAGAAGGTATTTATTTACCTTGCATGTCTGTAATACAGTTGTTGCAGTGCTTGACCTTCTCTCCCTGAGCAATCAGATATATCCCAACATGTCCCCACTCAACTAGCTTCATGCGGCATCCCCCAGAGATAAATAATTGCTATTTACGCTACTATAAAACAGGTAATCACTTGTATACGCCACACAGAAACACACGGGTTGGCTGGCTCAAAATGCTGCGACCAGGCACGCAGCACAATTTTTCCCAGTGCTGGGTGCCCTGCGAGGCAGCAGAACACGTTTCCTATAAGAAGAGCACCCGTCAGGGCTGAGCAGAGCTTTTCTGAAGGACCTTCTGGGTTGCATCTGGGGGCATGTGCCGAGATCATGGTCACGCCTTCACTTTCTGTCAGTGCCCTTTCTTTTAGCCCTGCAGCAAACAGTCCCTCGTGTGACTTCTCAGGTACTCAGGGTAGGTGGAAGGAGGATCCAGACTTCATTGCTCTGCCTCTGTTAGCCCGACAAGGTTTGGATGCTTCGTACAACCATAGCCATCTTTGTTTCCTACACACAGGAGAAGTGACTTTTCCTCTCTTCTGAAAAGATACATCATAAAATGGCCAGAAACCATTTTGCCAGATCTTCCAGATGCCAATCTGGTAGCTATTCAAGGCCCTCCATATAAGCAAGCCGATGCTTAAGGCTGTTGGTTGCCGTCACAAGCAAAGGAGATGATCCAGCAACGCCTGGGTGCCTGTGTGGCTGGCCAGATCTAGCCTTTCGCTTCGGTGTTAGCAATGACAAGGCTAAAGGACTGTCCCACGGCTCTGCTGATGCCTCCAGACCTCAGAAGTCTGCCCGCCGCAGCATCATATCATTATTGTCTATCCATGCAGCCCCTGGAGCGCCGTGCAAAGGACGTTCATTGCAACACGGGGCTCAGACCCTCGAGATGTGTTGCGACACCCTGCTGTTATGCAGCAGGGCTCTGCCGCTTGCCCAAGGGCAGGGAAAGGCTGTGGCAGAGCTCAGAAGAGAACTCATCCCTCCGGAGCTCGTGCAGATCAGATCAATAGCTCCTCTGCTCCCAAGTATTTGTTCTGCAGGGAAGAGGATAGGAATAAAACGAACCTTTAAGCCTTGTTAAAAATACATGCCGTGAAGACAGCTGCCTTCCAGGGGTAAAAGCATCTCCGGGGATGATCTCTGGGGAACCCCTGCTCACAAAGCACCCAGCAGGGAAAAGGCTCCCAGGGAGCATCGCTGCAGGGAGCACTCTGCTAAGTGCTGTGCCCCAGGAGAGCACCTGCAGGGCACCTGCCTGCCCTGGCTGCCCCCTCGATAGCCCCTCTCCCCCCAAAAAACAGTCACTAAAAGGCCTGCTTGCATAAGCTAAGGGTGTCTGTCGTTCAGCTCATCTAAAGATGACATTAAGCCTGTAAGATGACATTTTAGACTAGAAACACCTTTTCAGCTTGCTCAGCTCCTCATCAACACCCGCCCTGTTGCAGCTGACCCACGCCCCATGGCAGCTGGTGATGATGGGCCTGTGCTGGCAAACAAGCAGACCCACCCCTTGCTCTTTTATTAATAAAATGAATTGCTCTTTTATTAATAAAAATAGGTGATGGGGGTGCACCTCCTCCCCTGTGCCAGGGAAGAGGGGGAGTCAGGGTGGCAGTCCCCTGGGGCACCGCAGGGTTTGCAGAGGGGAAGCCAGAGAGCCGTGCATGGCAAAGACAGAGCCTCGCACTGTGCAAACAGACCAGCCCTGCCTTTTTCTGCTGCCGAGACTGCTGGAGGGGAAAATTGGATTTGATTTTTTGTTCAGCAAGCCTCACGGCAAGCTCAGCTCTGCGGCTGGTGGAAAGGAAGCACCGCTTCTGGCTCACGTGCTTGGGTATCTGCTCAGCCATGAGCGACCCCGAGCGCTGCTCCTTCTCCTCGCTCTGACAGCCTGCGCTGGGGTGGGGATGCTGCACACCTGCCGCAGAGACCTCAGCCTCCCTTGGCATATATCCATATTGCCCCGCATGGAGGAAGCCATGCTTCAAACGATGGTGGAGAGCCTCGGGATCCGTTGCTAAAATCCATCACGCGTGTGTACTTCCTCGGCTGACTGCAGCTACCTCCCAGATATGCCCTGCCTTGTCCTGCTTTTGTCCCACCAGGGTATGGCATGACATGGCACACCATGACCACGTGCAACTGAAGGAGGAGGAGGCTGCCCTCCTTCATCCCTCACTTTCATCTTACAATATCTGCCTGGTCACCTCAAAGGCAGCTCCTATAACATTTTTCTGGCTGAAAGGCACTGATAGGGGAGCAGCATTTAATTTTTTTTCCCCATAAAATTTTTTTTCCATGAACCATTTTTTTTTCCATAAGCCGTGGGACAGATCGGAGTGTGACAGGTTCAGGTGTCACTGGATGAGGGGAAGAGCAAAAGCGACAAGAAATTTTTAGGAGATCTATATTAAATTCACTCTGTGTGGGATTACCATTCAGTATTAAGAGTAAAGTGAAACCTGAGCTGAGGGCCCATTATCCTCTTTGCAGTGCACTCTAACAGCATCTCCATTCATAAAGCAGCTCCTGGCCTTCAGTCCTGATCTATTTGTTTTGCTCTAAAACACTTTTCAGCACGCGATGGATTTGTCCTGCCATGTACCTGTGTGCACAGGAAAGGGATAACACCTCTGCAGGCTGCCAGCTCCGTGCCCTTGTGTTGAATCCTATAAAAATACCCTCCCAAGTGTGCATTATTTCACGCGGGTGCCCTCTGCAAGTCTCTTCATGAACACCTATTCAGCTGTGTTTCTTTTTCCATCTTCAGGACTACCAGAAGGCAAAGTGAGCAGATAGGTGATGAAAAGAGGGAAAATACAAAAGGCGGGCTGGGGAGGGAAAGGGTGAGGGCTGGGGAGGGAAACTCATCTTCTGTTTCCACCTGAGCAGGTCCCAGTGACCCGTCACAAGTGCGTGACTTGCCTGGTTTGGCAGAAATCACGGCACGCGGTCTCACCGGAGGGCTGCAGCGCCTGGCTTGAGCTACAAATCCTTTGTTCTGCAGCTCTGCCCTCGCTCGTGGAGGAAAGCTGCACGCATCTCCCTGCACGGGGCGAGGGGCGAGCTCCCAGCCCACTCCATCCCAAAAGCACAGTCCCTTTTGCTCCAAATCACAGGGACAGGCCTCACCCTTCACTGGCACTTTCTCAGCACCTCTGCAGGGTGGATGCAAATCCCAAAGGGATCATTTTACCCTGGCATAACAGGTGAATCACCCCTGGACTGACCTGATGTGCCCCCCTTTGCTACTCCCCTCCTGCCAGCCCCTGCCCAGCTCCCGCAAGGCTGGCAGCCTCTTCTGCGCCGCATCCTCCCACCCCACTGCTGCGCTGCTCGGATAAAAGGTCCCCACCCTCATAAATAATCCATGTGGGCCAAATGGCTCATGCTCGCTCGACAAAACCGTGCTCCAGGAACAGAAAGGGGAGAGAGGCGCGCTAACATGGCACCATGAGGGGACGGGTCTGCTCCCCGTGACATGCACCTCTTCCCATCCATTGTGGGCCTTCATCCCTTCGGGTGCGAGGGCACTGGGCTAAGAACCTGCAAGGGAGTGCCCTGCCATTGCCAGTGCTTCGGAGATGGTCAGGGACAGAGGCCAGAGACTTGTTAAATCAAATTGCCTGGCTGCCAAGGACAGGGTCTATTCCCTCTGGCGTGCAGGCAAAAAAATAAAAACACAACACGGAAACACAGCCTCTGTCCTCGTGCCCCAAGGCAAAGCCTCCCTGTCCTTGTTATCAGGACATCCCAGTTCCTCAGGCAGGTGTGCGGAGCTGAGCACAGCAGATCAGATTTTGGCCACCGGAGTAGGGATGACTTCCTGCTCCTGTTCGCCTGTTTTGGGTTTGTTGCAGATAGGGAGTGAAAAAGGTGGGAGGGAGGGATAACATCAGAGCAGATTCATCCTCTTGCTCTGAATAAATGTTGTCTTAGCTCCAGCAGTCTCCTGAGAGAGCGCGAGCACCGGGGGACAGGAGGGAGCGCTCTGAGGGTGCAGCCCGTGAGGGAGGGAGCGCGCGGGAGCACCGGGTTCCTTGAGAGAGAAAGTTTCATCGCCACCCAGTTAATCTCCTGAGCTCTTCATTGCAATTCTGTCTCGCTCGCTGCCTCTTGAAATGAGCTCCCATTTGTCTGTCTGGTGCTAATTTCCCCTCATTTGCCTCGTCGCAGCCATCATTAGAGGCACAAAGTGCCTCTGGTGCCTTTGTTCCCCTGCCTTCAGATGCCCCCCCTAAGTGCCACTCGGTTTTGCCAGCTCTGCTCTCGCCCCAGCTCCTGGCAGCCTGGCCTGGCACCCTTGGCGTGCCCCGGCCCTACACTGCCTGAGGACATGCAGCTGCCTGGGGCAGAGGCCATGCTACAGTGCATGGTTTCCCTGGTGGGAGAGGTAGCATGTACTGGGGTATGTTAAAAGACCTAGAAATGAGATTTACCAGTAAGGTTACGGGAATATATGCCAGGTCTAGTGCACATTTTAATTAATAGCACCCAAATTTCCAAATTCCTGTTGCTTCCATTGCGCCATTCTTGAGCCTAAATGGGAAATCAGGACTTTTGAAGAGGCAGCAGTAAATGTTCTACAAACCATACACTATTGCAGTGTTGATCACCAGAAGGCATTGTGTAGAGCTCACCGTCTCCAGTGTGTTCCCATGTTTTGACAGACGATGGCCCAGCAGCCAGGTGCTGTGTACAGATAGCTGCCTGGGAGCAAGTGGCTGCACTTCCCAGCTGTCCTGTGTATCCCATCCCTCAGCCGCTCAGAGATGCCCCCGTGCTTCTGGGACCCCTGGGTTTGGAGCTAGTGGTACGCTGTGATGTTTGTGTCCCGATTTGTAACCCAGTCTGGGGCGTCACACTGGGAGAAATCTTGTGAAAATAAATAAATAAATAAATAATCTCCATTTCATGCCCCATACACCAAAATACGGCGTCTTGAAAACAAATATACTGCCTTGGGATTCCAGCAGCTGATGGGCACGAGTCAACCTCAATAGAGCCAGCTGGTGCAAAGTTGTGGCACGTCTGATCAGGTGTTTCATCTATTGACATTTAACTCCCCATACCAGGCTCTTTGTAGAGCACGACCCAGTCTTGGCTGAAATGCAAGGTGTTTTTTTGGACTCGCATTTTCTTGTGGCCTTTGCCATTACTCTTTACCCTCATTTCCACTTGTGATTTAGCTGTGTGTGGACATAGTCCTCCAGCGAGGGGAGATGAAGAACACAGGCCCCAGAGCACCTCCTCACCTTTCCTACTCCTCTGGAAGTTTTGAGTTGCGCTAAGTGCCAAGAATTTGGGCCCTCATCTGTTGGTATGTCTGCATCACTGCTAATATTTTCCTTCCTACCTTTTCCAGTGGAGAATGGGGTACATCTGATAACCGCCGTAACAGACAGAGGCAGCTCTTTGTGGTAGTAAACGCAGCAATTAATGCTAATGAGGCTGCTGTTAGCAAGCAATACTATTGGTGCTGTGCTCATGCCTCACCAAATGCAAGGCTTCAGTTTGTTAAGCAGATGCCAGTGTTAACAGCCAAATTCTCTTCCCATGGATAAGTTAGCGTTAGTTAAATGTACCATTAAAAATAACCATTTAAAACGTTAATGAAAACAGAGATTGTGCCTGCCAGGGTTTCGCAGCCTTCCGCTGAGCCTCGGCCTCGCCGTGCCGGAGGCGTGGAGGCTTTCCCCGGCCGTGTGTGTGAAGGTGGAGCCCCGGCAGCCCCGGGAGCCCCAGAAATTTGGCTTGGCTCCCCCAGAGCCAGTGGAGCTCAGCAGGAGCCCTCACCTCCGCACCCCATGCCAATACCCCAGCCCAGGGCCCCCCAGCTCTCCCCAGCACTGGCACGCAGAAGGGCAGCAAGTTCTGGCCTCATTTTCCCCCAGACACCCAGATTTCTTCAATACATGTGTGCTCGTGGCCAGCAGGCTCACTGCACCCCAGCACCAGGCTCCCCGAGGACAGGGAGGAAAGGGGCAGGGAAACCACCGCTGGGCAGGGTCGGAGAGGAGCCAAGCAATGGTACGCAAGGAAGGGAGGGGAAATGAAGAAACGTCGCCTCCTTTTCACGTTTATTTCGTTTTTGTATTTTTTTGTATTTTTTTTTTAAGATCACAGAAGAGCAGAGCATTCATACATGTAAAGAAACAGAAACGAGATAACAGAAGTTAAATACATTGAGAAAAGAAAAAATAAAAAGCTTCTTTTTATTTACTTATTTATTTTTCATCACTGGGTTTGGCTCATTCGTTTGTTGGGTTGTTTTGTTTCCGATCAGGTTCTGTTACACACACGCTTGCGCTTGTAAAATTTCCTTTCACAGAGCTAGTTCCGAAAACAAACCAATGGCAGAAAATAAAACGGCCGTTTTCTCGTTTCGTTAAAGAGAAGTTCAGCTCATGTCTACAGTGCCGGGGAAAAATATATATAAAGATATAGATATATATATATATTTATATGTATATAACACTGTTAATGAGGAGAGTTCTAACCACCCCACCGTGTAGCAAGAAGAAGGGACTGGCCTTCGTTCTCAAGGCCTAGAGGATGAAACTCGGCTCCGGCTGGGAAAGCTGAAAGGTTTGGGGAGGTGACAGCGGCGCCTCGGGGGCAGGTTCTGGCTCTTTGCCCCTTCCTCCCTGGCCTCGCACACGTGCGTGCACACACGCCTGCTCCCGGTCTCGCCGGAGCCGCTGCCGGGAGGAAGAGGAGCAGCGTGGGTCCGGCTGCGTGCCATGGTGCGGGTGGGAGAGGAGCCTGGGGTGTGTGCGTGCATGCGTGTGGCTACACCGGGGAGCAAACGTCTTAATTTTGGGGAGCTGCTGTCCTCACCCAGCGGCACCCAGCTCCTCGTCTCCATCCACGGGCTCCACGTCATGTCCAGGAACAGCCCCATGGGCTCACGCTGCGCTGCCCGATGAGGCCTGTGGATGCGCCGTGTGCGTGCCCTGGGGGACCGGGAGGCGGGCAGAGGCTGCAGGGTGAGTGCAGGCAGGGAAGGGAGGTCCTGCCCCACCTGGGAGCTGCCCTGCTCGGATGCCACCCCTGCCCCTGCCCCAAGGGAAGGACCCTGGGTGAATTAGGAGAGCTGCTCCTCTTTCCCAGGCCTTGCTTTGGCTGCTCTCTTTGCCACACGCATCTCCCCAAGCTGCAGAGGTACAGAGGGCCTTACCAGCGCATCCTCACCAAGCCGCCCTCTGCTTTCCTGCTGCGGGGAGTGAACTGATGGGAGCCGACCACCACGCAGAGGTTTGGGGGGGATGCAGGAGCTGCCTGAACGCCGTTCTGGCAAGTTGCAAGAAGGAAAAGAGAAAGAGGCTTTAATGGCGTGACGCAGCTCTCAGTCAGCAGGAGTCATGCAGTTTAAAAAAAAAATATTTCTGGGCATTTTCTGGGCATCCCGCTGGAAAGGAAGGCGCTCTGTGACTGGTGCTGAGAGGCCACGGTCTGCCCCTTGGTCAACCTGGGAGCTCCGCGCATGGGCGATGGGGAGCACTCAGCCTTTTTGCCTGGCATCGTGTCTTGGAAATTATCATCCAGCTTCCCCATCGCTTCCCTGCCTGATGTTCTGCTCTTCTCATGGGGTGGTTTGCTTCTGGCAGCCCTAACTCAGGGAGTTTCATGTACTTGAGTCAGAGAAGCAGTGAGATTGTGCAGCATCAGAAGAGAGGGACAGAGCTGCTCACCCCGCTGGCACCCCCTCCGTGGAACCGGCTGGGTTGCTACATCGTGCCAAGCACCACGATGATGGGGGCTGCTGGTCGGTGGGCTTGGAGCAGAGGGAGCAGAGCTGTGAGAGGGTTCAGGAGGAGGAGAGCTGTTTCCCTGTGCCCGTGGACTCCCTCGTCACGGAGGAGCGAAGTGGTAAAGCACTGTACAAAGGTGGACCTGAACCATACCCGGTGGCAGGGCTGAGGGGGACCCTAAAGCAGCTCCTCGGCCTTCCCAGCTCCTCTTCCCCAGCTGCTGCTGAATCCTCAGGGCTCGCTGTTGCTCCCGAAAATCCCTTCCAGACGTGCAGCTTGCACTCAGCCTGCGGCTAAGGACGGCGACTTTGTCCGTGCTGTGGGCTTGGGCCTTCCAAATGGGGCTGCTCAGACGGGCGGCTTGGGGCACGGCCTGGGTGCCCCTGGGGCTAAGGAGGGCTGGCGGGGCTCGGCTATTCCTTGGCCAAGAGGGGGGCAGGCAGCAGTACGCGAGCGATCTGCCCGAGCGGTGGACAGTCAGTGGCGTGAGAAAGGTGTGCAGACAAAGACTAACTCTCGACACAATGCAGGTCACCAATGAAATCCTCATGAACAGCACGCTAACATGCACGGGGCGACGCAACGTCCCCGGTGGGGGAAGCGGGGAGGGGAGGGCGCACCACCGAGCGACACTCCCGCGAGCTGCGGAGCTGGAGACGAACGAAAATGAACACGAGTGCCAAGATACAGGTGTCGGCCGGGGAGCCCCACGTCGCCTTTCCCTGCAGGTCAGGGACAGGCGGCCGCTCTGCTGTCTGTCCGTCCGTCCATCCGTCTGACCGGCCGCGCGCTACAGGCACGTGGCTCGGGGCAGCCGCGCTCCCGCTGCCCAGTTCCTTTCAGAAAGACTTGCCTTCGCCCCTCTTCTCGGTCATCTGAAAAGGGTTAGAAATCTGCTAGCAAGTGTGGGGCCATATATTAACTCTAAGTCTTTGTTCCTCTGCTTGGACATTACCAGACATCTCATGTAACTCTCGGAATATTTACAAACCGGTAGAAGAAATACAACTTTTTTTTTTTTTCTCGTTTTGTTCGCTTCTTTTTATAACACTAAATGTTAAATCTCCATCGACCAAACACAATTACACTGACAAGCTCAAGGAACTGGTGTCCCGTTCCGAACTCCCGTCTCCCCAGTCCCCGACCAGCTGAGAGGCAGCGGGAGGCGAGAGCACAGCTTCTCCGCAGGGGATGGGGAAGGTGGGAACATGAACGCGGAGTGGAGGTGAGGAGGAGAAACAGCATCAGAGAAAAGGGCCTGAGACGTGAGAAATACCTTTGCAACACCTCTGCTGAAGGGCGGAGGGGGAGAAAGGGAACGGGGAGAGCGGGTGGGCTTGCATTTCCCCTGTTTGCCCGAGCTCTCATCTCGATGGGTGCATTGAGCGATCCCTGCTCGAGCTGAGGAGGAGCAGGGGGATGCACATGCAGCAGCTCATGGGGCGAGCCTGGCGAGTCCCCCAGCCCCGCTAGGAGCAGGCACGGCCAGGAGCGGGCTGCCAGCACTGCTGCAGGTGACAGACCTCCTCTGTGCTTGTGGCCTTCCTTGGGCAGGTCTGCAAGCAGCTGGCCTTAACCCTGCTTTGCAGCCACACGACCGGGTACGGGTCTGCCTGGCTCCTGCAGGCAAGACCTGAACCAAGTGTCGGGGCCGTTTCCTGCTGCTAATGGGGAGGTGGCTTCAGAAATTGAGTGTCCTGCTTTTAGCAACATACTTGCCTTTAAACCGAAAGCCTCCGTGCCTTGACAGACAAAAAAAAAATAAAAATCTAACACTGAAAAAAAATACCACACCCCCAAAACTCCTTCAAAATACCCAAAGCAACGAAGACACAAGACACAGCACACTGCCACCACCCTGGCAGGGCTCTAGGCAGTGCCTAGGGGTGACCTCACCACAGCCAACCCCCCTGTGCAGGACAAGACGCGGGACAGCCCTCACAGTGCTGGCATGGAAGAGAAGCCTCAACCTAAAGAAAACGGTGGGCTCGCTTATCATTATGAGCAGCCTGGTGCCATCAAGTCACCTGCTGATAGCAAGTCTGCGAAAGAAAACCCAGGTGAGAGCCAGACACGCTGGCGATGTGGTGGCATCCCAGTACGCTCCCAGCCCCGGCTTTTGGGAACAGCATCAGCTCACGGCTGCAGGGTCACCCCAAAGGGGATGAGGAGCCCTTGCTGCAGCAGGAAACCTGGAGCTGTGACCAAGACACCGAGTGACACAGATCTCCTGAAAGGTAACCAAATACTCAGAGGGATACGGGACATGATGGCACCAAGGCACAAATGCTCCAGGTATGACTTTGGGGCCCAGAGGAGTGTCGACTGAGCATAATTTACCACCATCCAAGCCCACAGCACATCTATAGCTAGTCTGCTATCACCCAGCCTTCAGCCTCTCATCTCTCTCTCTTATTTCCTTGCTCATCCTGGCTGTCAGCGAGGAGCCCTTGGCTGCCTGCTCAATCGCCTGCCTGTTGCTGCCCCAAACAGCTGAGCTCAGCAGGAAGGATGCGAGCACCAGCAGCATCGCAGTGCCCACTGACAGCAGCCGGAGCAGTTCCTCCTGCTTTGGGAGAGGGAACAGCATGCTTGCTGGTGCTTCAAAGCCCTGCGGTGCCGAGCATCCATAAAACATTGTCATGGGATGCTCAGTCATCTTGACTGGGCTATCTCAAGTTCCTCCCTGTGTGTCCCCAAAAGAAGAGGATACCTGATAAAACCTCCATTTTACCCCCTTGGCTGCTGTGCCACCTCCCAGCCACCAGCCAGCATCTTCTCACCCCCGACTCTCACGGCCTGATCTCTCCCTCTCCTTGCTCAGGGCTCACTGCATCTTCTCCTGCAGGCACCTCCACACACAGCTCTGCCGTGGGGAGGGTGATGGCAAGCAACAGCCCCCTGCAGCAAGCCCTTCCTACAGGAAATTGAAGAGGGAAGGGAATTGCACTGCCTACTTCTTCGCTGCACCACTTCAAGCTCCTTCTTCATAAGCCCAGGATGCTGGACTTGGCATTTGTTTTGACTCTTACATTCACAGGTCCTGGACATCTTCTGACCCAATTTTCTTCAGCTGTATAATTTTCAAGGTGAGCTTCATCACAGCAGTGGTGCAAGATACGCACGCACACACACACACACACGCATCCCCACATCACACACACTTCTTGTAACAGGGAGGACAACAACAAAAGGGGCCATCGGCGCTATTTTTGCATGAACACTG
Source organism: Anser brachyrhynchus (assembly GCF_964034855.1). Lineage (NCBI taxonomy): Eukaryota > Metazoa > Chordata > Aves > Anseriformes > Anatidae > Anser > Anser brachyrhynchus. The sequence continues at coordinate 98,153,585 of NC_137694.1, forward strand.
AGATGGTTAGGAATGACCACACCATGGCTTTCAGTCGAGGCATTGCTCCTACGCACACTGTACCTACAGGACAGGCTGCTCAGCAATGGCCAAGGTCTCGTCTCTCACCCCGTACCAGCCCAGCCTCTCCTCCCCAGGAGCAGGCACCTCTTTGCATGCCGTACTCATTTTTCTATGTATTTGGACAAACACACACCTGTGCATTCACTCACATGAGTGTGTGCAAGCACTGAGGTGTAGCAGGAGCTGCTATGCTGCTGCTCTAAGGCTGAGAGCCAGACAGGTGCAGGAGGGAGGGAAAAAAAGGTTAAAAAAAGATGCAGGCTGATTCTTGCAAGCGAGGTGGCCAGGAGGATGCTGGAGAAGGGCCACCACGGGAAGCTGTGCTGCAGCTGCCCCTCTCTCCTCACCCCTCTTCTCTGCCCGAGTGATCTCTCAGCATCTGGTCTCACACTTACAAGGCAGGACATTATCTACAGCGGGATGAGCGTATGTACACATGGACTGTTCCTCTTGCATGCTTAGAGAGAGCAGGAGAAAGAGAGAAAGAGGAGACAGAGCGCGAGCCACGCACACACACATGCACGCATGCACGCACACACGCAGGCATACACCGGAGAAAGAGAAAGACACTTAGTCAAATTGAGGGGGAGAGGAAGAGAATTAAAAAAAAAAAAAAAAAAGGAAATAAAAGTATGGTTTCGGTTGAATTGACACAACTTTAGTTCAGGCCAGAGCGTGATGTTGCAGGAAGGAGGGTACAGGAAGGATGGTTTTTAGCAAGGGCCCGGTGCACAGGAGCACAGGATGAGGTGAAGAGAGGAAGGGATTCTTCACGGGACACCAGTGTGCAGAGAGCTTCAGATAACTTGCTCTGTTGTGGTTTTTTTTTTCTTTTTTTTTTTTTCCTAAAATTATGAACTGCCTGAGCATTGGCTCAAAAAAATGACCAAGAGCATCCAAAAAGTTAAGTAAGTGGCTACAGACGCTGAAGCAAAGACCTCTTTCTGCAAAAGAAAGAAAGAGGAGGAAGGAAGGAAGGAAGGCAGGTGAGGGAGTATGGAAAAGAGGAAGGAGGAGAGAAAAGAAAAGGGATCTTCTGTTCGATTGGCTTTGCGGGTTTCGTTGGTGTGTTTATTTTGCAGCATCCTCCGGCGACGTGCTCCTTGCTGGTGCCCCATTCTCCCCCTCGCTTTTTGTTGCCTCCTAGACGGTCGGTGACTTGACGGCCGGCTTGTCAGAAATCGTATTAAATGTTGCTGAGTCGTCTTTGCTGTGATTTTTCCTCTCCCCCCTCTTCGCTCCTGAACACACAAAAGTTGTGAAAGAAACGGTCCTCTCCCTCTCTCCCCCTCTCTTTTTTTCTCTCTCCCCTCTCTTCGCTCTGTCTCCTGTATAACGCGTTTTGCTTTGTGTGTTGTCATCGTCGTTGTTGTCGTGTTGGTTGTTGGTTTTTTTTTTTTAATTATTATTATTATTATTATTTTTAATTCTGATTTGTATTAACATTTGCTGAGTAGGCAGAGCAGGGACGCTGCCAGCAGCCACAGTGGGACGGCCAAACTCATGGAGCCGTTGTCTACTCTCCCCGTGCCGGGTCCTGCAGGGTGCGAGAAGGGAAGAGAAAAGAGGACAAGATCACAGGTGGTACCACGACAAGGGGCTCGAGGAGGAGCACGCCACCAATGCTCTCTCCTCACACGACACCCAGCCTGCAGGAACCAGGCTGGGAGCAAGCAGGAAAGCTCAGCCCCAGCCGTGAACCCCGTGGTGCCGCTCACACCTCCGCGGTGCGTCCCCCCTGCCCTCGGTGACCCATCCTAGTGCCCACAGGGGCTGGTGCATTGCCACAGTCCCAAAATGTGGCACCTGCAGGGCAAAATTAGGATTTTTTGTTAAGGGAAGGAAATGAACCTGCACATGTGTGTGTGCGCACGCGGGTCTGTCGGAGGGGGCAGGGAGGAGCGCTGTGCCGCAGCAACAAATAACACAGGCTCGCTCCAGGAATATTAAGCGCTAACGCTCCTGACATCTCATCCATCCTCTCATCGACGGGTTTCCTCTTCTGGATGGCTTTAAAGGCAGTGGTGCTGTTTTAAATTCACCCCGCAATACCAAGCGTTGGCAGTCTCTCCTCTGTAATGGGCAGGGAGGTGTACATGGCTGCAGTTTCATAAATGCTTGTCGTTATTTACACGTGGGGGGTATATCTGTGCATGTAGATGCAGTGTTTTATAGGACAAGATACTGAAGTGTGGAGATAGATATGGGTCTATTTGTTGGAACTAATCCTACTGTGAAGGAAGACATGCTTACCAGCAAAAAGAGCCATTTCTAATGGGTGTGTGTGAGGAAAAAAAAGAGAAAAACAAACAAACCACCCGTTTGTGAGATCCTGATGGTAGCAAAATGCAATTGCTCCATCTCACAGCCTGCAGTTTGCCTGACGAAGAGCCCCTCTCTGCTGGTGGAGCCCAGGTGCCCAGCAGCACAGTCGCTATTAAAGTTTCGCTGGTGACATAAAAGCATCCCTCAAATTCTGTACTATTTTCATTTGTCATATTTTTTTTTTCTTAATGTAGCCTTTCACTTACTAGATCATCTGTTTTGTGTGGAAAATTTGTATTCCAACTGTGGCTTTTTTTTTCAGTTATTCCCTGCTCATTTTCTGACTCATCACAGAAATCCTACAACATTATTTTCCCTCCCTGAACACATGAATGAGTTCAAGTTCAGTTGCTGCACTTACCTGAACCTGTGTGTCAGAGACAGTATCTTTCATGGTCAACTAACTGGGGGGAACAAGTGTTTGGGACCATGCGTGTCACATTTTGTCAGGGAAGAAGTCACAAACATGACTCCTCTGGCCCAGCAAATAATCAAGAGCCCACCAGGCAAGGTGCGTTGTCCGCAAAACATTTCCAGCCATTACATTTTTTACCATGCAGTTAAAATACTATTTGTCTAACACACACATACACATGTAATACATGGCCACCTGCTCCTTCCTTGCCATTTTCCTAGGGTTCATATGGGATTAGAGCAAAGAGATGAGCCTATGGAGGCACCTGGCATGGCAGAAGCAGAGGTATGTTAGACCTTGCCTGGGTACTGCTGCTCCAACAGGTGTAAGTGCTTGGCTTTGGGGTTTGTGTGTGTGTGGGCATGGTTAGGCATGGCATGGTATGATATGGTGCGGTATGGTACGGCGTGGTAGAAGAGATGAGCGGCTGCAATATGCAGGAATAAGGGAGGACACATGCAGCACGGTGTGATGACGGTCACACCAGCTTCTGCCCTGCTCGAGCTCGAGTGAGCAAGCTTGTAGACATCTGATGACCCAAGACTCCCATCTCCATGACTGAAAAATGATCATAGCTCTAGGTACCTCCTCACACTTCTCCATGGAGCTTTCTCTGTGCCACTGCAGCACACACAAATTCAGCCTGGCGGCTGCGTGTGATCCCCGTGCCTTGCAGCAGAGCCAGGTAAAGGCCACACCAGGTGCACTGCATTTACCTCCACACGTGCTGTGAAAGCGTGGGACGGTTCCAGCCCGATCACAGACCAAAGCCTTGAAAACTCAATGAATTCAGGCATCGAGGGCACCGGTTATGGCCAACGCTCACGCCGCGGTCTCCGCCGCCCCCTGGCGAGCATCCCCGGCAGCAAAGTGTCCCCTTCCCCAGGGGGCGGACGGGGGGGCTCTGGCAAACGAATGGTGCCTTCTCCGCTGTCCCCCCAGTTTGGTAACCTTGAGCCGGTGTCCTGAGAGTTTGCTCTGCCAGCTAATCTCCGGGGCTAACCACTCCCCGCAATTTGGCTGCACTGCCAAGTTCATGGCCGTGCAATGGCGAAGGGGGTTTTCTTCCACCGTAGCCAGGGAAAAGAATTGGGTTGCTGCTGCTGCTGCTGAGCTCATACGCATATCTGGCACCATTTCACAAGTAAACCCTTGAGGGACCCCAGACTCCAAGCGGCTGGCCGTGTCGGACCGCATTAATCAAACCAGGAAGGCACAGGCTGAAAACTGGCAAGGGCAAAGCGATCACGCCTCCCTTCCGTGCTGCAGCTGGCAAGGGGTGCAGATGCAGGTGGACCACGGCCGGGAAGACTAACCACAGCCAGCCTTGGTCATCTGCGCTGGTGCCACAGCACGAGGCAGCCGATTTACACAGCTCCCCCTGGGCTGAAGGGGACCATGTGCACTGTCCTACGTCTCTCCCACGGCAGAGTAGCCCGAGCTATGTCCATAAATTTAGCTAGGGGGAGGATGGAGCTGTGCCACCATGCCCTTGCTACTCTTGCCCACCTGCAGGTGATGCTGGACCCACACCAGCCTCACACAAAGAAGCCCCAGGGGTCCTTTCCACACACTGCTGGGAGAACACCTTCACATTTTCGAATCACGGTGTGGAAGAGCAAGTGAGGCCCCAGTGATTTTTTTTTCCCCCGCTGCAGGCAAACCCTTCCCCGCAGCAGAAAGCTGACAGTGGCTGCACGCTCTGGCACAAAGCATGCTGCTTAGGCGGCGCTGCCAGAGCTTTATCAGCCTCGCACGCCAAGCCGGTGGCACCTGCTGTTATTAAGGGTGCCTGACCTTTCCCACTGTAAGGCCCCGCTTGCTTATCGCTTCGCAGGCATTAATGGGGCGGGAGGAATGTTCCCACGCTGGGTGTTTGCCTCAGGCTGGATTTATTTTGTTCTTTAGTGGAAGGGCAGCAGCCTAAACACTTGTGCTGCTTCTGGGGGCAAGGCTTGAGAAAGAAAAATATTTTTTAATTACCAAAAAAAAAAAAAAAGGAAAAAAAAAAGAAAGCAAGCTTGTGGCTGCCCCTCAGAACATTTTTCTGCTCTGACACTGGCTCAGAGCCTTGCACCACTGCAGGGATTTAGTCTTTCAGCACAAGGTAAACAGCTACACCAAATGATCTGCCCCATACACATAGGTGTGTGTATGCTGCATCGCACCATATGGCTGAAATGCTCCTACTGCCATAAAGGGTGCAGGAAAAGAGGGGGCAGGCAGGGTGGTGGGACTTGGATGAGAAGGCGGAGGGAGGAGGAAAAGCAGGGTGCTTCTCAGGTTCACTGCAAACCCCAGTGAGACTGCAAAGCCTATTCCTCAAAACCAGCTCACCTGTTCCTCAAAACCAGCTCACCTGTTCCTCAAAACCAGCCTGCCAAAAGGAGCCCACTGCAAGAGACCAGCTCTATGGGGTCAGGCCAAGGGTCTCATCCAACCTTCAGTCCCGGCCCCTGCAGCTGGGGGCCAACTCAACACTCCTTAAGAGCTTGATTTTCACAGTATCACTGAACGGCTCAGGTTGGAAGGGACCTTACAGACCATCCAATTCCAACCCCCTGCCACAGGCAGGGACACCTCCCACCAGACCAGGCTGCCCAAAGCCCCATCCAGCCTGGCCTTGAGTACCTCCAGGGATGGGGCATCCACGACATGGAAGAACATTTTTTTTCTTCCTTGAAATTCTGGCCTACCCGAAGACTTCTGTATCCACAGTCTCCCTCAATATATTTTTTATTTTTATTTTTTAATTTTTTCGGCTGTTCACCTGTGCCCCGGCTTGGCTGGAGGAGCAGGGGGAGCTGCAGCAGGGGCAGGCGTTCCCGTCTGTGCCCTGAGCACTGCTGGAGGCTGCAGCCGCACGCCTCCTTCCCACCAGGTGGCAGCCGAAGGCAGAGAATAAAAAATAAAGAGGAAAAAATAAATAAATAAATAAATAAATAAAAACGGGAAAAAAATAATAAAACTACCCACCATCTCAGGGCTCACTTGAACCCCGCAGAAGCCTCCCCTGCAAGGTGTCTGGCCGGGCAGGGATGCTGCGCTGCCAGGGACTCCCATAGATGCTGCTGCTGCCTGTTTTGGATGGGACAAGGCCAGCACCGGGAGCAAAACTGGGGATCTTAGGGCACTTGCCCCCTGTTAGAGTCGGTCAGTCTGTCTAGGTGGCTAGCCAGAGGCCCTGGCTTCCTCCTCTGCAGTGGCAGACAGACCGTAAGTCGGCTCCAGCCTGTTTACAGATCTGCACAGCAGCATCCTTCCTGGCTGCATGGTGTCTGCAAGGGAATAACACTGGCTGGCATTAAAACACAGGGCTAGTGGCTAGGGACACCTGGGGGAAAACCCTGGGGTCCTGCACAGACAGACCTGCTGGCAAAAAAACCCTGGGGCCTAAAGGAGGGGTGCCAGCTCTGCATGCTCTGAGCACAACGTGGTTATGTTTATGTGGCGTGCAATCTGCCCCCCACTGGTCTGCACCTTCCCACAGCCACTATGCAGCAGTGTCCTTGCTACAACAGCTTCAGGTGGCAGTTCTGAACTGCTGGGTTGGTTGTCCCTGTCAAAAGGAAGACGTCTATCCACTGTAGTTGCAAGAAACCAAGGTTGCATGGGTAAAGCTAACCCACTCTACTTCCTCCCCACGGAAAATGCCTGCTTCTGCATGCTCACTGCCTTCAGCTCCCTTTTGCAAGACTGATACCACCTCTGATGGCACCTATAAGATGTACAGAACTGTAGCCCTGGAGGCTGACCTGCTGTGCTTAGTAACCCTTGCTGAACAGACAAACCAGATGAGACCAGTAAGCAAATCCACAAGCCCGCTTGGCTGCACAGAGGTATGCCTCCAAATGCTGTAAGCACCATGATGACTGCCAGCAGAAATTGGAACTACGACTTTCAAGCTTCCCAACACAGACCTTTAAAAGGGTTTTTTGAGATGCAAGCAAGGAGTAGATATATTCTTGGTCCATATGGAGAGGGGAAAAAAAAAAATCACCCACCCATCTACATGTTTCACACCTGCACTCACCAATGCGGAATTTCCCACTGGCTCCCAGCTTTTATCACCTGAGTAAAACGAAGTGGAGATAGGAAAAGAGACAGCAGATGCCTGGGTTTTCTCTTATTTACATTATCAAGACTCTAGGGCTTGGTAAGTCTGTTGGTGCTCATGGTCAAGAGCCCAGAGAGAAGTTTCAAAAGGCACCAGAAAGCTACAGGCTCTTCACTTGCTTTGGTGAATCTGCCCCTGGGATCCTCTCAAAGAATGTGAGATAAAACCCAGTGTAAGAGGACAGTCGGACCCCATGAGCTTCTAGCTGAAGGTTAGGCCACGGGGGAGGCAGGAGACAGGCTAGAAAGACTTCTCTGTGATGGGAAGGAAGGGAGTGATGGCAAAGCAAGTGGAGCTGGCCTGACATTTTTCAAACTGCTCTTCATCCTCAGTGGCTCCGTGCTCCGTGCTGGTGACAGGTTAACTTTGCTTACAGCAAAGGTTGGAGTCTTGCGTCTTGAGCAAAGAGGACCAAAAATGAGGGAGGAATGAAAATATCCTCTAAGGGATGTTTGGCCTCTAAGGTCAAAGGGGAAGTGGATATGCACCATGTAGGTGTCTCCATGGCACCTCACTCCCTGGTTCCTGGAGGGGTCTTAGGTTTTACACTTGCGAGCTCCCCTGGAAGAAGTCATTTTTCCAGTCTGTTGACTCTTGCTAGGGCTTCAGAAGATGAAATCTTTATTATCATGAAGGCTTAAAAGGGACGAATACTGTTAATTCCATTTTCAAGGTCATACTTTGAAAGTTATTAATTTCTTTCTTCCAAGGCTTTGCACTCTACTCTGAGGCTTTAGGGATTAGCAGTTTCTACTTACTAGGGTTCATCTGGGGCTTCTTCCTTACTAGTTTCCTGTCCATCCCCCCTGCTTTGAGGAGAAGACATGCTTTTTCACTCCCTGTTCTCAATGTTGAAACTGTTTTGTTTGTTACTTGCTTGTGGCCCATTCTCACTACCAGTTAGTATCTGTGGGGTTCTTCTCCTGTAATTAAAATTTGACTGTAACGGCACTGGCAATAGATTGGCTTTTCTAGAGGCAGAAGTACCACTGTGTAAACTACGGAGGATGCCCTGCAGCAACTCTCCAACAAGATTAAGGCAATGTCTCTGGTGTCTATCAATCTTAGCACACTGTTTAATGTATTTCAGAATTTGCTCATGGGTTTTTTTAGCACTGAACACTTCTTCCCCATGTTTTGGAGCTCATTCATGGTGCACTAAGTACTAATCTATCATACCTCGTGTCACAGTGAAGATTCATTCTGCAATGCAGCTCACCCATCCTTCTCCGAGGTCTGAAGACTATCCCTGAAATCATATTTCTCAGTGTCGCTCTGAGAAGGCTGTGCTTTTCAAAAGATGGCTGCTTACACCATTTATCCTGGAGCTGGTATGTAGTACTGCTAGTCTGGAATTGAGCTATTATCATGATCAGTGAGGCTGGTGGTGGCCAGAAGACCACCTACGTTTCAAGGTTACACATATTTTTCATTACTAGATCTATCCTAAAGGCATCAGAAAGTTCCACAGTTCTCTCACGGCTAAGAAATGTCTCCCACCCTTTCCATTCTCCTAGTAGTTGGAGGATATATATGTATATATATATATAAAAAATAAATATATATAATAATAAATATATGTATATATATATAAACATCTTGCAAACTACTGATACAAAATCAGTTACTCACAACTCCCTTGTCTTCAAACCATTCATTGAAGACTTTCATCCTACAAGCAAAGCATCCAAAAAATACGTAACACAGAGTTTTTTTGGGGTCATCACAGGGAAGATCTAAGCTTTTTCTGCTTTTCATTTTTCTAAGATAGAAAAAAAAAAACCTCCTCTACTCACATCTCAAGCACATGTGTAAGACATAGCAGACCGGCTGTGGCAACAGTTTGGCTTCTCATTAAGGAACAAAGAGCACAGCTCCCCTCACCCAGAGCATACACAGCCCTAGGAAGCAGGCTTGCTAATGGGAAACTCTGGAACCTCTTGAAAAATTAATATTTTCATCAGCTTTGTGCGTGTCTGTTTACCTACTTAATCCTTGCTACAGTTTTCCACACGCTTTGCTGGGTATTTGGCATGGGAAAGATTTGAGTGGCTGTGAACAGAAATGAAGAGGGAGGGACACGCTGAGGGGTGCCTGGTAAGGAGATCGAAGCAGAAGGTGAACTAGATTGGGCTGGAGAGTGACCAGCATGCTAGACATTACTCTGGTACTGTAATCCAGTTGTATCACTGCCTCGGCCCTTCCTTTCCGTCTCTAGTGCCTGCAGCATGGTGCCCCCTGACCTGTCCTTGAGGTCTTCTTAAGGCCATCACTCCTCCCTGTGGACTCCCTTGCACCACCACCCTTAGCAGAAACGGCCCCTGTGGGGTGAGAAGGCCCCCTGGGCCCCCTCCCTCCTGGTGCAGGTGTGGAACAAGCTGGAATGAGGTTTTAGCTAGCTTTTGTCAAGGGCTGCTTCTGAACAAGAAATACGGGGCCCAGATCATGGGAACACCATAAAGGAGACCGCACACTTCTCTGGGCTTTCAGAAAACCACAGATCTCACGAGAGTCAAGCCAGGCCCACGGGTTGGTGCACATCTCTAAAGCACGTGGTCTACACGAATACTTCTTTGTGCCCTCTGTAGTTCTCATCAAAATATGGATGTGTGTACAGGTGTGAAGTTGCATGACTCCTGCTCACTTCACAGTGCAAGCAGGGCTTTCATGCTGGCTTCCTGGCCCAGTCACGGGTAATGCTGGAGCAGAAAGGGCTTCCACTGCCCGTTCCCAGGCCAGTAACACAAGAAGGAAAGTCACTGCAGCTTACAGACAGCTGAGCTGGCCTACGTCTGGGTGACTTGGGAGCAAAGGAAAAGATGCCTGCAGCCACTCTGTCCATCCTCCAGATGTTCTGGGGTGCATAAAAACTGCTCAGCGAAGGTGGGATGTGCCTCTGAGCATGGGGTGTGTGTGCAGTGCATAAAGTGATCTGGCTCAGGAGTGTACTGGTCCACCAGCAAGCATGCGTGTCTGTAACACCTACCGTACAGGCAGCCTGGCTGGACCTCACTGAAGCCGTGCTGGTCACAGCACATCCTCCTCTGTGGCCTGACCCCTTGTGTCCTTGCTCCTGTCCATGCATCCATTTCCCAAATTGCAAAGGGACATGCAGGTGATGTTGGGGAAGGGCCAGCGCACTTCTCCTTCGCTTGCCTTGCCACTAGGCTTCTCCCTTTTGCAGGGATGCTCTGCTGACAGACCTGCTCGGCCACAGCAGGGCAGGCCTGCCAGGAGAGCTCTGCTTTTTCTGCAAGCCTGATTTCTTTGGAATGGTTGTTTTTTTTTTTTTTTTCCCCTGTGCACCCCCCTCCCTCCCAAATCCCCCACCTCCCTTCTCCCGGTTGTTTTTGTTTTTAGAGAGAGCGCTTAGACAGCTGTATTAATCATGCAAGCCCAGCCATGTGTAATGTGCTTTATCAACAGCAGAGCAGACACTGAATGGCAACTGGTTCACAAGCAGGCCCAGTGCAGTGCCTGAGCCGGGAAGATAAACCCGCTGCTTCCCAAACCGACTTACCGTCATGGGTTAGTGAATGGAGAGGCTGTTCACTTGGGACAATAACCAGAGGGGAGGTCAATTTGTTAGGCAAATTCTTAAGTGGTGTATAGTCAAAATGGGAGCAGGGGGAGAGGAGGAGGAGGAAGGTGGGAATTGCTCTTTGGCCGTTTTCTCTTAGGGGTGCGAGGAAATTTTGAGTGTGCTTGAGGATTAAATCAAGACAACAATGGCTGTTCTTCATCCTCCTTGCTGCCCTCCACACTTGTGTCCCCGTCAGCCCAGCTGGCAGCTTACCACAGGAGGGTAGGAGAGGGAGAGGGAAGAGCGAGCATTTTGGTACACTTTCTGTGCAGTGGGTATAGGTCGGTCTCCTAATCTCTAAGGAGGAAGGTTCATCTGACAGCTTCCAAAACCCACCTAACATATGGATGGTATCAGGTATGAGTGTCCTCCAGGCAGGGGACATCTGGCCCAGGAGGGTCGTGGTCTGCCCGAGCCCTGCTCTGCAGGGCAATCTCTCCGTGCTACAGCTCCGATGCTATCCATTGGTGTCCCTGCTGCACAACTGATTTTCCAAGGCAGGTGCTTTTCCATGGGCTCTGTGTTTTCTCCCGCAGTGGTTTCACCCAACCTCCACTCTCCCAGCTGACTGCTGAGCCCTGACCTCTGTTTGGCAGGGCTGTTCTGCAGGCGTGCAAAGCTGCACCTGTGACTAACCAGACCTTGAAATGCCTTCGCTACCCCAGTGCAAGGGCCCAGCCCTGAGGAGCATCTTCTGGGACTTGCAGTCTCAGTTCCTACCCTTTGCTTCTGCTCTTCCTCCCTCACTGGATTCTCCACAGCATTACTACCGGAAAGGGTTATGCAAATATATGCAATCCAGGGCTCATTCTGGAATAAATCAATCTAAATTAAAATTAATGAACAAAAAGTACAGAAACAGATCAAGCAATAAAGCCATTTCTCTCTCTCTCTCCCTTGTGTCTTTTTTTTTTCCCCTTTAAAAAAAGCTGGTTTCTTTTCTTTACACTTTTTGGGAAGGAATTAGAATGTTTTCTAATTTTTTAAACAGTCTCAGCAAACAGAAACTGTCTGTTGCTATCCAGAAAGCTCACCAAATAATGCTAGTAGCTGTAGTAGCAGAAATAATTCTTGGCATTTCTCTTTCCCCTAAGATAATTGTTTCCCACTCCGTACTTATGATCCATTTTGGAGCACACTATCATCACCTCTGACTTTTATTCACTTTTAACCACATGGTCAAAATAAGACGTAATGACACTGCTTGCCTGGTACCTATGAAATATCAAGAAAAAAATCAATATGATGTTGGCCGCCTGCCTTTGCCCTGTCTTGTTCTTTCTGTTCCCTTGGCCTGAAGCCCCAGCAGGCTTGGCACCCACTGCAATTGCAGCCTACTGACCTGGCAGGGATGAACACTGACCTTGAGTGCTGAAAGAAACTTGGCTTGCCTGATCCACCCTGCAGAGCCATCCCCTTCTGCAATGGAGAATGAGCTTTTGGGAAAATCTGGCTGGATACCACCGCCAGGGAGCAAGGTGAACCTTGAGTTGAGCTTGATCTCCAGGGTCATGGGCGTTACCAGGTGCTGATGCCCTCCTAAGCTTGGTCCCTACAACCAGCATTTTTGTCTGCTGGTAATTTCTATGTCAGGATCACCATAGGACAAGATTGGCTATTTTAGCCTGTTTATGCTATGTTTTCCCCAGCCCTACCAACAAGTATGATTCAAAGGCTCCAAAGGCTTGGGTTTTCACTGACCATTTCTTGGAAACCATCTGAGAAAGAAGTTCTGGCTTCAGTGAAGAAGACTTGAGAGACGGATGAGTTCTTTAACCAGCCACATCGTACTGGAAGGACTGGTTTTTGTGGACTGCTCCCATATCGCTACCTAAGCAGCAACCCCCCTGCAAATCATGTGTTAACCCTTTACAATCTGTACTTTCTCATGTATTCCCCCATGCTTCTCCCCATAGCTTCAAAAATGTTCAGACTTTCAACCTTTTGCCAAAACAAGGAGACCCAGCTCACAGGACAGCTGCCTGCTTAGCTTTGTTTGGGCAATGGAGGAAGTGACAGGGGAGCAGCCACGGGTGGAGTTCAATGCAATGGATGAACTCTTCTTTCCTCCATAGCTAGGACCTCCACGGGGATGGAGGAGAACTGAGAGGGTATTCCAAAGAAAGGTGCTCTATGTTTCCCACTCTGGTCATCAGACACAAATGAACATCTCTTTTCTCCCTTCCCCCAGCTCCCACCCACTCGATGAAGGCATTAGTGACAGCACAAGCTACACGGGCTACAGCTAAATGGAGACTAGCTACGAGCTACAGTCGTACAGGGTCATTCTCCGATCAGTGCGTGTTTTGGCAGAAACACAGGACTGCTCATTCTCCTTTTCCCTTCCCCTCCGCCAGTTATTTACACACTATTACTGTAAATCTGTGTTGATGACCATGACTGGATTGTGCCACCCTCTTGGCAACAAGGCATCCCCCTGTGGAGCTCTTGGGGTTCGAGCTAACCATGCTGAGAAAGTTCCTGGTTAATCTGTGGTAAGCCCTCATCGCAAAACTCCCAAGAGGAAGACTTACAGGTTTTGAAGCCTGTCAGGCTGGGTAAGTCATTCTGATGTGGACACTAAGGGCTAATCATAGAGGAGTGAGTCTACGTGCAAAGGGCTGAGGGCAAAGGGACAAAGGAGGAGGACAGAGATGGAACCAGTGGCATACTAGTGACAGACGCTTTCGAGGTGCAACAGAGATCCCATTTGCCGTGGTGTTGGCAGGTGTGGTGGGGAATGAGCAAATTCTCCTTCCAGAAGAAAACCCCTTAGAAAATCACTTGATGATACACTAAGGCCAGCTAGGTGTTCTGACATCCCATTACAATGTGGTTACCACGTGGACAGGAAAATGTGATGAGGTGACATCATCCTGGAAGACTTTTCAGGGCAAGTTCCCTGCTGGAGAATCAGGAGAGATGGAACATTTACCAGGGACAAATCAGCTGAGAGCTGAATCAGCTAGGCTCCACCAGCCTTCTAGGATACAGCCTCATCAAATTCAAGTCCCATGTGTTCAGCTGAATGGGCTTCTTCCGAGTCCCTAGCCTGCCTGAAAACAAGATGTTTTCACAGCAGCTAGCTGATGATAGCAATGCTTAGCATGAGCACAGTGCTCTTCATCTCAAGACACCTTCCTTTTAAAATTAATGCTCAAAGCCCTACAGGGCAGGGAAGTGTTACCAAGGCTTAAGAGAAATGGAAATTGAGGGAGAAGAGGCTGCGATTGTGGTCACTGAGGAAGGGCTTGTTTGAGAGCTGAGGACTGCATCTCAGAATATAAACCCATAGGGAGAAAAAGGTCAGACAAGAAGCTTTTATGCCTAAGGTTCCTTTGAAAGTGAACAGCAAAGTAAAAGCAAATGTTGAGATAAATCAGTATCTGTGCTGAAGGCCCACATTAAAGAAGCTGGTAGGGGCTTTCAGATACCAAATGAGGTCCAGAGTATTTAAATTCTACTTTCCCCCTCTGCAAAATCCTCTTAGCATGTCCTGGGTCACAGGAGATATCCCAGCATTTGGCATCACAAACTCCTGAAGATGCCTCACAGAAGTGATGTCACACCAGGATGTCCTTCAAGATGATCTCAGGAGAACAGGGAGCAGCAAAAAGAAAAAAATAAAAACTTCAAAGGCAGAGTGGAAAGTGTTTTAAAGGATTGACAAAAGCTTTGCAGGATGGCCTTGGCAGCTTGATTAGGAGGGGCATTTGGTATGGAAATCTGGGCCTTGCTCACTTGCAGTTTTTGCTTTATCATTTACCTTAATGGACTACTAATTCAAAGCCAGCTGTAAACAGGGCTGGCTCCGAAAAGAATTAACAGTGCCTGCTTGTGGAATTTAAGGATATATAATAAAAATAATCATAAAAAGAAAGAGCCCTGGGTTTTCCATCAGACAAAAATATTTGTCATTGAAAGTTCTGCTTAAAAAAGAACAAGCAAAATTGGAAAACTCCTCAAAACCTTACATCCCAAACAGCCTCAGCAACTTTAATTTCATATCCAGGCACACGTTTCATTTGCAATACATACGATAATGGTGTTTAATTGGATTTATTTTGCCACACTAGGTTCCCAACGGCCTACTTTACTCCTTTCTTCAGCTCCTTGAATGTTATTTACAAATCACTCTCTGGGATTTAATTTTAATGGTAGCTTGATTTCTTTTTTTTTTTTTTCCCTCCTTTTTTAGGTACTTTTCTTTGATTGTGTTTGTGGATTTGCCTTTTAAATAGGCAATTGTGACTACATCCTGAGCCTGAATAAGTTGCCAAGAGCAGAGCTTGATTTGAAAACGCAGAGTAGTTAAACGGAGCTGATGTAACACCCAGCATTTATTGTTCTTTTCATGGGAGTACCTGCAGGTGCTTTACTTGGGCAGGTGCCCTTTTGCAAAACAACATGGGTTCCTAATAACACTCTACCTCCAAGCTCTACGCAGACATTAACTATTGAGGCCTCAGAGCATCCCATGAGTTGAGTATATCTCCATCATATGGCAGTGAAGCAAAGATACTGAGGAGCCCTAGGCCAAAGTGTTTTAAGTGAATAAGGGGACTGGCTGCCTTACTGCTGATTTAGCTTCAAACCCCTGGAAACAGCCCAATTTCAGGAAGTGCTGAGTCGCTGTGCTTTTACACAATCTCAAGACTGCATCCAAACACCAAACCTCATGTGCACATCTGGGCCACGCTACCTAGACCTGAGGCATGCTTTAGCAGCATGTGGCAAGAACAGGAAAAATACTCAGGCTCTGTTTTCCCTTCATACCTCCTCCCTTTGTAATAAACCAGTCCGTAACACCTCACTGTGGTTTATGTGTTTACCTTGAGCTTTTCTTTCATGCTGTCTGCCTCAGGTTGGAAATGAGGAGACATTTCTTCTCAGAAAGAGCAGTCGGGCATTGGAACAGGTTACCCAGGGAGGTGGTGGTGTCACCATCCCTGGGGGTGTTCAAGGAAAGGTTGGACCTGGTGCTTAGGGACATGGTCTAGTGGGTGATATTGGTGGTAGGGGGATGGTTGGACCAGATCATCTTGGAGGTCTTTTCCAACCTGAACGATTCTGTGATTCCACGAAATGCAGCACTACAGGACAGACAGATTTGGGGGTATATGACAGAGGAATGAGAAAACAACGCATTGTGAATAGCTTGCACATCTAGAGTGAAAAAATCTCCTGGCAGCACTTTGATTTTTAGCTTCTCACTTGTCCCCTCCACCATCCCTGCAACATTTTAGACCTGTTTATGCTTTTGATCCAAATCAGGATATGTGAAAAGAAAGCATAGGACTGGAATATATGTAAGGAATGGGTCTCTGGACAAACTGATCCCCACTGAAGACTGTCCAGACCTGGATGAGGAAACGATGCCATGGATCAAAGTTTGGTTAAAGGTTGTTGCTTTTTAGCTGACTGGTTTCCTGAAATGGAAGGGGGGAAGGGAAGGATGAGGAAGGTGAGCAGAAGAGAACAAATGGCATGTAGAAGAGATGGGAAGGCCCTTATTGTCCTGCACTGTTTTGCCCATCCCTTGCTCTTCGCATATATCAGGATGATGGAGAATGACCCGGCTAGAGCTACTTTGACATAAAGCATATACTGACCTGGAAAAGGGTTGGGGAGTGTGGGTAAAACTCGTTCTAAGGGGGGAAAAAAAACAATAAGCAACATGCAGGAGAAAAGCCACTTTTCACACCAAGCAAAAGCAGCAGATACAAACCTGATGGAGTTGTCCATCCCCCAAATTAGATGAGCTAGAGTAAGTTTCATACAAAGCATTCTGCTAACAACACACCTATTATACATCAACATGCCCTGGGACTTGGAGTCAGACAGAAGTCATTTGAAAAACTAAACAAATAATATCCACACAACAAGAGGGATTAAGCACCTGCAGAGAAGCTAATTGGAGTTGATGGGCCACATCTCCCCTCTGACTTTCAAGACTGCTCATCTCATCACACTACAGCTCCCCTTAGCTACACCTCTGGCTGGAAGCTAGCCTTTGACAGAAAGGTGAGTTGTGGAGGTCCTCCACAGGTAGTTACTGCCTCCAAAGAACTTTCTCCACAATGGATTTCTTCCCAGAGAGAGGTCCCCTGAGGATCTGGGCATGGGAGGTGTCGCCCTGGTGAATCCTCAAGGGCACTCTGTTTCTTTTGCACCTTTGTCTTCCTACAGGAACAGAGCTTTTGCAGATTCATCAGCTTCTGGTAGCACACAGAGCCTGCTGTTTTGGTTATAGGGTTTTCACAATGCATCCTTTTTCTACGCCACAGCAGGCCTCTGGTATACATCGCTGCTGGCTTCACACATTGCTTCTTCCATGCCAGGATCTCAAAAGAACTGCACAGAAACTGAAGGAAATTGGGACTCGGAGACCGCAGTCTGAGGCTAACAGCAGTGGTAATTCCACTTTACAGATAGTGCAGGTGAGGCACAGAACAAGGAAGCAATTTGCCCAAGGTCAAACACTGAACTGTTGGCAGAGCCAGGCAGAACCATGAACACAAGCCCACCAGACCTGACTAATGACTGGGTCTCTCTCCATTAACTGCAGAGCTTGCTGAATGCCTCGTGCTGCCTGAGACGCGTTCCTACTCAGGGGCTGTCTGCTGGGTAGACGTTTAGCTGTAGAGATATGTCACTATGCGAAAGCTGATAGGCCTGGGGCTATGAGTTGTCTCCGGGCTTACCTGTGAGGCTGGTGCTAAGATCACTGCTGACGGACATACGGCTTGGCAGGATACATCGACAGCCCGCTATTATTCTCTGATCACACTCTGGTCCCAGCTATTTGGAGGCCAACGCTCTTTAAAAAGCACTCTTGGTGCAAGGAGCTAGCTTCTGACTATCTGGAGCCCATGGGGACACAGCAGGTCGATCCAATCTCTGTGACACTGGCAGATCTCCTGCCCTCACAGTGGTAACGGGGCTGTTTGAATCCGCAGCAGGCACAGGGGAGATTGCCTCTTGTGTAGAAAATACACGGTTAGTCTGGATCTCTGTGTTTATGTAGCACCAGGGGACTATTGTTCTGTGAAAGCAGGCTGTTGTGCTGACATGACTTCCTTGTTATTTAGTTTGGTTAAATAACTCAACTCCCCTTTACCTTCTTCCCGCACAGCAGGCTGCAGACTGCACAGCATAAGCAGTTAAAGCAAAGCACTACGGCCTCATTATCACGCTGCTTTCTATTCAAGGACTCTACCTCTGTTCCCCTCGCCTGCTGCGTGCTGCCTTTATTGCTCCACCCTGCCTCATTAGCAGTGTCTCAGGCTTGCCCCATCTGGCTGTCACCCTAACCACTATCTTCTCTCTCCCGAGTCTCCCTGTTATTGACAGCCCCTGGGAAATCACGGGGTTTGCTCTAAGAGCCTCAGACTCCACTCGCAGTTGCGCTCCAAACCCTAGCAGCCACCACCATAAGCAGATGCTCAGACACAAGGAAGCACGGGCAGAGCATCACGAGAAGGGGTGGAACAGGGCACCCACAGCCAGCACTTGTGCTGGGGCACTAGCAAGAAACGACAATTTAGAGGCAAGTGCCAGCTCTTCTTAGGAATGTGCCTCTTGCTGGGATTAAAACTGCTGGACTAAAATGGTAGCTATACCTGAAGCATCTCAAGGAGACCATGGTGGGATCCTGCCTGCTGCTTGCGTCTAATTGGCACTGGCCTTGCCAGGTGCTGCTTCACCTCTGCTTTTCCTAACTCACTGGAGGGCGCCGAGGATGCAAGCTGGAGAGGATGCGGCAGGGTTCCTGCTGAGGTGGCAGTCTCCCATAATTGAGACAATTTAGCCAGCAGGACTGCATAAGGATGTGCAGCACTGCCCCGTTGTCTCCTGTTTTATCCTCAGGGATGGGCTGGCTCTGCAGGAGGCAGAAGTCGACTGATTTGGAAGGGCTTTCATTGCTTTTCTCTGCCTTGCTAGATTGCACCAGGTGCTGCGCCTGCTTCTGTGTGCCTGTGGATATGTTTGCTTGCTTATTATACTCACACATGTAAACCTATGTATGCATATGCTTGTATGACAGATGTGATTCTCCCTTATATATATATATATATACACATAATATATATATATACGCACATATACTTTTATGCTGCACGGGTTAGGATATAAATTGCGGCTTTTTTTTTTTTCATAGCACTCTGTTGGCTTAGTGGAACGAAAAGGAAACAAGTTCCCTCCCCCCTAATTCACTTGGTAAAAAACCCTCTCCCTTTAGCTGTAGCACTGCTTTTCACCTCTGTCATGCTGTGATGGCAGCCCTGACTTGACCTCCCTGTCAGATAATTTTCATGGAGATCCGCATGCCCCCTTCTGCCCCTTTCACAGCTCTCACGGTGTTTTGTGCTTGGGGGTTACAGACCTTGTTCCTAGGCTCTGCAGAGCTGAACTAACCTACTGGCCCGCCAGTGCTGCAAAGCACGGTTGTGCCTCCCAGCTCCTCCTGTCCGTGGACGTGTGATATGTGCCCCCCTGCTTTGCATGGGCTTTGGTGCTTGTTGAACTAATTCAGCTCTGCACAACAAGAGAAAACATTTGGCAGCATTTTGAGGGGTGGGTGGTAAACCTCAGTTATGTTTTTGCAGGTGTAGCATGTTGAGCTGGCTCAGTGTGTGGTCCACTGAGTCCCGGAGTATAGGAAACACCAAAAACATGCAGCAGAGAGCAGGGTGAGCAATAAGAGCGGGGCTGAAGGGATGGCAGCAAGCTATGAGATGAGCTCTATTATCAAACAGTACCTCTCTGGGTACACTCTCAGTAAACGTATTCCAGATTGCTGTTGGAGACAAGTTTCTGGGTAAGACAGACCTTTGGTCAGACCCAGTATGGCCATTTGTATGTTGCTATAAACTCAGCCTCCAGGAATGAGGAGTATAAATCTCTCCACCTACAGCAGGCAATCCCGCTGCCACATCCTTTAGAGAAGATTGCTAGCTATCTACTCATATAGCTCAAGGGAGGTCCTTTTGTATTTTAATACATCTTCTAGCTATGGAATTGACATCTAAGGCACTTGGTCTCTCCAAGACTTTCTCAACGCAGGCTGAGATTTCCTGGAACGGAAGTCACCCATTTTTCTCTGTTGCTAAACTGTTCTTTCACATCATTTTGTTAGCTCCCCTTCTGCCTTCCACCTCAGGCAAAGCTTCCAGTACCTCATTACTAACTCTCTAGTTGTTTCTTCACTACTGGCTGCCATATTTTTTTTTTCTTTGCAAGAAAAGGGGGCCACTGAGGAATCATCATTGTGTCTGCCTCCCTAGTGGGATGTTGCCCTACAGTGAGTTTGTTCTCTATTTAAAAAAAAAAGAAAAGAAAGAAATAAAACCTCTGGTTCTGGGAAGAAAAACACTCAAAACATTTCAGTGTCTGCTGTACCTTGCCAAACTTGGCACTGCTTTTTTTCTTTTTGTTTCTGCATGAGTGTGTTGTCTGGGAATGTGCATTTCAGCTATTGTGTGATCAGTTCAGTATTTTTTTCAGCCAGGCTTGTAGGTTTTTTGGGCCACTTCTTTATCTTTATGAGGCTTGATTCCCTTCACTCATCGCCTCCCTGGTTTTTTAACCTTAGAAATACCAACGGTAGCCTGCCTGAATTTATTATTTTAGCTCTCTCTTTTCCACACTAACTACAAGAACAGAGAAACAATATGAAGCAATTTTCACAATGGCTTTCTGTCTCCATAACACTGAACACTGAAGAAATGGGATTAACTAAGCAACAAAAGTAAAAGTTAGAAACAATCTGATAAAAATCATCAAATCTTTCTCAGCTCCTGCACCTCCATTCTTCTGGCTCTTGTGAAGTTGCTACTTCACAAGCTCTCAAGTGTTTCGCAGCATAAATAGGACTTGAATTTCTAAGGTAAAAATGATAAACAAAATTCAACAACTCGACAGAAGGAAAGTTACCTCCATACGCATCAAAAGGAGGCTAAAATAGAATCCTTACTTTATTTCCTTGTTGCAAGTCATCTTCAATATTTGACATGTTTCCTCTTGGTATAGGTATCAGCAACTTTGCAAGATCTCCCTGGTTCTCTTACAGGTTCTGCCACTGATTTTATGACCATGGGTAAACTGCTCCTTCACTCTATTTCTTAGGTTCTTCTTGCAAAATGGTGCTAATAACACTCACCAATTTCTGAATAACTTGCGATGTTAAAATATTCATTGCTAGCAAATCCTTTGAGATCCTTTGAGGTGAAGCTCAATGCAAAATGCTTTTCTAGCAAAACCAACCCCCCATCTAAAATCACGTGTGCATACATACATTATTGAATTTCATCTTATATTTTGTTTCAGTGATGCTTTTCAGCTCATCTGTATAACAGGAACCAACAGAGAGGGCCAAATTTAGAATTCAGCCACAAATAATTGATTCTAAACTTAGCATTATATTAATATCAGCAAGAACAAATCTGGAGTATTTGAAAACTGTGCTCTAAATTGCTGCCTGAGGATTTTATTTGAATCTCATGACAGTCACAAGACCAGGGTAAAAAGAATTTCAAAGTAGAAATTTGCTTGTTTCTGTGACCAAATGCTGCAGGAAATCAAAGATATGTTATTTTATGATAATACTGATTCTTTAGGAAAAAAAAAATCTGTAGAACACTCCTAAATCTTGCAATAATTCAAACTGCACTTGTAATAAATCCAGAGGTGGTAAACACAGAACACCAATGGTTTTATCCTTTTCCACTACATCTGTTAAAAAACAAACCAAAACTTTTTTTTTTTTTCCTGGTGCTTCAGTAATCTGACCACACACAGCAGAAACTAGACTAAACTGCCTCTCATATTTAGACAGCTTTGCATAGTTTATCCTTTTTTTCTGTTTAAAAGGTCATGCAGGTCACGGCCTGAGTGTTTTAATTCAGTGTGGAAACATCAGAGGAATATAGCCCTATGTCACTTCTTGGTCTTTGGGTGCGTTCATGTGAGTGGGTCATTCTGCTGCAGTCTATTTCTAGTGGCAATAATAATGTGCATTGTAAGCTGAGTCCAAGTGTTGTGCCTAGGATCCAGAACTGGATTTTGAATAAACCTCAGTTTGTACACGTGCATGGGTGGGAGGAAAGGAGCAGGGCCTTTATTTAGGGCAAGTTTTGAACCAGCTGCAAAATTCAGATTCAGCAGGTGATTCTGTTCTGGAGTTTGGTGTAGTCCCAGCTTCCATGCTTTTAAGTTTACTGCAATAAACTCAGTAATTGAAAGGTAGCAGAATGAGATCCCAGGAATTTTGTTCCATATTTCATCTGCTGATTACCTTTTTCCCCATGTTCCCTACAGTATGCCCCTTTAAATCATTCTGTCTTATCCCACTTTTTTTCCTTTCCATTTTCCTCCTATTTTCAAAGTCATTCCTCTCTCTATTTTTTTTTTATTTTTATTTTATTTTATTTTTTTTGACTCTCTTGTTCTCCTCAGGCTCAGTGGCTAGTCTCTCCATCTCTCTGAATTACTTGTCATTTCTCAGCTGTCACAGACCCTCCGAGCCCCGGTCTTTCCTCCCCTTATTAAAAGGCCTGTCATTCTAACGGGGTCTTTGGTTTTAACCTTAAAACAAACATGTTTTTATTACTTTAACAAAACCTGACTTCAGCAAAGAAAGTCGATCAAAGGGCTTGACCGTAAACATTTTAATTTGGCTGCGTTCTTGTTTCACTGTCAGTATGAACACGTATGTGTCTGAAGTCAGTTCCCAGCTGGAGGTCCTGGGGGGTTGGCAAGCAGACCATTCCTGAGTTTTGTGT